>NC_135234.1:115478741-116678741 GCF_051348905.1 Ranitomeya variabilis
GCCATAGGCCCGCAAAAAGGTGTGTGCTCAAAAAGAATTAAAAGGTAAAGTGCAGTGCAAATATGCCCAAAACTCAAGTGGGTTTCCCATGCCCAGTGAGTTAGGGCACTCCTGAGTTACCACATCTGGGGCACTTCAAACATCACGCTCTAAAACTTAAGGTACCGTCACACTCAGCGACGCTGCAGCGATATAGACAACGAGCCGATCGCTGCAGCGTCGCTGTTTAGGTCGCTGTAGAGACGTCAAACACAGCAGCTCCACAACGATGCAGGAGCGATCCTGTGACGTAACGGCGCCTCACTTATCGTTCTCACAGGTTGTTAGCTCCATGTAAAACATTGCTGACATCGTTGCTTTTGCTGTCAAACACGACGATACACGCCGACCTGACGACCAAATAAAGTTCTGGACTTCTAGCTCTGACCAGCGATGGCACAGCGGGATCCAGATCGCTGCTGCATGTCAAACACAACGAGATCGCTAACCAGGATGCTGCAACGTCACGGATCGTTGTCGTTCTCGTTGTAAAGTTGCTGAGTGTGAAGGTACCTTTACCTGACCTAATGACCTTCATCCTGGAGGGCCAGGTTCTACACCAGACAACTATATAAGCCACCCGGTATACAACTTAGCACATTGTATGCAGTGTGCCACCTTTTCAAATGATCTTGTAGATTCTAAGCTTGCGGGCAGGGACCTCACCCCTAATGTCACTGTTTAAATTGTCTTAACTTGTATTGAATTTATTGTCTGTACGTGTCCCCGCTTAATTGTAAAGTGCTGCGGAATATGTTGGCGCTATATAAATAAAAATTATTATTATTATTATTATACTACTATTGATCTTAGCCAAAAGGCTGAGAAGCAATACATACTCACTGCTGCGCCATTCTAACAGGTGACTTTGGGCCTCCTTTCTCAGGACGGATGGGGTTCTCAGGAACCAGATCCCAGAAATAATTCATTTATCATTACATTTTTGGATAATTTATAAAAGTTGTTTATGGAACAGCACCTATAACGATCTTTTGTTCTCCATATAGTTTGGACTAGCCCCCGTAAAAGGCCTACTGATTGACTTGCAAATATTGTAGATCGGTGCTCATTAGGCCAGGAAATCTGCCCATGTAAATGCAGCATAAATTATATTTTACATTGTGGTTATAAGAGGGACATTTTCATCTCTATTAAATGTCACGTCAGTAGCAGCAGCAGGAGACAGTCTGTTAGTTTGCATATAATGGAGATCTGAGCAATATTTGTTTATAGACAGACTGAACCTAAGCCACATACAAGAATACAATGATACCTCCTGCAAGGGAGGAAACCTGTTACTGGAACAGGAAGTCCAGAGCGTCATCACCATATAATCCAAGGCATTGGATGGGGAGATTGTTCCCATAAAATTCTTTCATTGTACATGAACAAACATTTGTACATTATCCTGTGCTATCTAGAATTGCAACATTAACACTATAATTGTCATGCCACTTACTAAGAACTACTTCTAGTTATAATTCTAGTTATGAAAAGCTTTCTGATACATACAGTATAACCAACATTATCTCCATAGGCTTTACGCATAGCAGAGACAGAAAAGCTCTCGTATTGCAAATAAATTTAATATATAATTCCATGTGCATACCTAAAAATCCATCAGGTCAAGAAATAGATTATTTCCTCTATAGTGGAAAAGACCCTAAATTATGGTGCCATTTATGAAAACTGTCACAGATAAGATTTTGTTTTCTGCTTGTGAGTGACACTTCTACATTCATAGATAGTCCTGTGTACAAATAATAAGCCAAATGTGTAACCAGGGCTTTAAGGTAGCTGAGGGGAGGAGGAGGAAAGAGAAAACCTCAATACTTTCCTTATAGTTATCCCCTATTAATACCAGTACCTTACCAAGGAGGTTGGCAGATTAATAGAACATGTAAGTTGTAGCTCCCCCGTTCACTGTTGTCTTGCCCTGGTAAACCCTAGATAATCCTAGGTTTTAGAACCCCTCACCAGAGGAGAAATACATAAAGGCCAGTAATACGGCCCATGGTATGAAAAAACACATAACAACAAATTACTTATACTGTATAAAGTGACAGTGCATAAGGCAGAAATAATGATAATACCAAAATATATGCTTTCACAGATACAGTGAGGATCTCAATTAATTCTAAACCAGTAGATACAATAAGATAAAGTGTCAGTGCCCATAATAAAGTGCTAGTGGTGCTCAAATGGTATCAAATAAGAAATGGACCACATGTTACAATGAAAATATGAAACATTGATCCATAGTAATTGCAGTAAATCTTAACCTGTCACTGATATTAGAAACCCCTCATAGTTACCAATTCACCACAACCTTAACGCATTTCCCTCATTTCTGTTCATGGTTCATCAGGAGGATTTTGAGAGAAAACCTGTCAGGAGGTAGAAAATCTACTGTGGTTTCAAAAAGTCATGAATCTCATGATGTCCGATTCTCAGCAATGTGAGTATCCTACAAGACGAGTTACTTCGTACACTCGAGTACTATGGGTATGAAAAGGACAACATAGTGTTCCAGCAGAACAAAGATCGGAAGCATATGTCGAGATTGACAAAGAAATGGTTCAATGACAATGCGGTACAGGTGCTGGATTTGAACCCACTATCCCCAGACCTCAACCTAATTGAACACTTGTGGGTAGAATTGAAGAAAAAGCTGTGTACATACCCAAGGGAGTCGATCAGTATGCAACAACTTTGAGAACGTATATAAGAGACCTGGGATCAGATTTTGGTTGAGACATGCTTGAATTAGATTGAGAGCATGCCCAGAAGGATTCAGGCAATATTGAAAGTCAAAAGTAGATTTACAAAATACTAACAAAATAATAAAAAATAAAATTTAGATTTTTCTGAGCAAAACAATAAAAATAGAGTGACATGACAAGAATCTGCATAACTAATCAAATTAAAAATATCAGCAAGTCAAGTTTATGTATAAGATAGCCAACATGATTGTCTATCAAGTGATGGTAGTCTCCCGTTTGAATCAGTAGTGTATGGTGAGATATGGAGTCTGAAAGTCAAAAGTTCAAAACATTGTTACCCTTTTGCTCACCAATGTGTGTATCTACTATATAATTGTCTAAGGGTCACTTCCGTCTGTCCTTCTGTCTTTCTTTCTTTCTTTCTGTCTGTCACGGATATTCATTGGTCGCGGCCTCTGTCTGTCATGGAAATCCAAGTCGCTGATTGGTCATGGCAAAACAGCCACGACCAATCAGCGACGGCCACAGTCCGGCGGCAAAATGGCCGCTCCTTCCTCCCCACAGTCAGTGCCCGCTCCATAATCCCCTCCAGTCAGCCCTCACACAGGGTTAATGCCAGCGTTACGGACCACGGTGTAACGCACTCCGTTATCACTGCTATTAACCCTGTGTGACCAACTTTTTACTATTGATGCTGCGTATGCAGCATCAATAGTAAAAAGATCTAATGTTACAAATAATAATAATAAAAAAAAAGGTTATTCTCACCTTCCGTCGCGCGCTGTCCTCGGCAGTGCAAGCAGCAGGTTACGGTGCCAAAGATGCTATGCGAGAAGGACCTGCCATGACATCACGGTCATGTGACCGCGACGTCATCACAGGTCCTGCGCTCATACCAACCCTGGGACCAGAAGCTGCCACGTGTACCGCACACCGGCGCCAGGACTTCAAAGGGCCTTCGGAAGGTGAGTATATGTTTATTTTTTATTTTAAGTATTTTTTAACCACGCATATAGTGCCCACATTGCTATATACTACGTGGGCTGTGTTACATACTGCGTGGGCTCTGTTATATACTACATCTCTGTGCTATACGCTATGTAGCTGGGCAATATACTAAATCGCTGTGCTTTATACTACGTAACCTGTGTTATATACTCCATGCGCAGTGTTATATACTACGTCTCTGTGTTATATACTACGTGGCTGTGCAATATATTACGTAGCTGTGCAATATACTACGTGGCTGTGCAATATACTACGTGACTGTGCAATATACAACGTGACTGTGCAATATACTACGTGGGCTGTGCAATATACTATGTGCTCTGTGTTATATACTATGTGGCTGTGCAATATGCTACGTGGCTGTGCAATATACTACGTGGCTGTGCAATATACTACGTAACTGCACTTACTACGTGGCTGTGCAATATACTACGTCACTGTGCAATATAGTACATGGCCTGAGCTATATACTACCTACATATTCTAGAATACCCGATACGTTAGAATCGGGCCACCATCTAGTGTATTATATGTATGTACAGTGGCATGTAAAAGTTTGTACACCCCTTGTCAAAATTACTGTTATTGTGAACAGTTAAGCAAGTTGAAGATGAAATGATCTATAAAAGGCCTAAAGTTAAAGATGACACATTTCCTTTGTATTTTAAAAAAATATATACACGTAGATTTTCATCTTTTACATTTTAAAAATTACAAAAAGGAAAATGGGCCATAAAAAATGGAAAATGGCCAATGCAAAGGTTAGGGCACCCGGCATGGTTAGTACCCTGTAGGACCCCCTTTTTGCAGCCAGCCAAGAGTCTTTCAACTCTTGTTTTAGGGATTTTCATACATTCTTCCAGTTCTGTGACTGCCATTGTAAAACCTTCAGCTTGTGTCTGTTGAGGGAGAGTATTGTGGATTTTGACATGTGTTTAGGATCATCATTCAATTATAGAAGCCATCCTCTTTTCAACTTCAAATTTCATTAAATCCATTCTTCCCTCTACCCGTGAAATGTTCCCTGTGCCTTTAGCTGCCACACAACCCCAAAGCATGATTGATCCACCCCCTTATTTAATGGTTGGCAAGATATTCTTTTCCTGAAATTATGTGGCCTTTATTCTCCACACGTAACTTTTATCATTGTGGCCAAAGAGTTCTATTTTAACCTCATTGATCCACAGAACTTGTTTCCAAAGTACATCAGGCTTGTTTAGATGTTCTTTTCCATACTTCTGATGCTGAACTTTATGGTGAGATTGCAGGAGACGTTTTCTTCTGATGAGTCTTCCATTAGTGCAGGTGTCTCTGAACAGTAGACTAATGTACCACAACTCCTAAGTCGGCTCAAATCTTTCTGAAGGTCTTTTGCAGGCAAGCGGGTGTTCTGAATTGCCTCTCTAGCAATCCTACGTGCAGCTCTCACTGAAATATTGCTTGGTCTTTCAGATATTCTTCCTGTTAACTGCAATTTCTTGAGCACATTTCAAAAAAGAAAGGGCAACTTGAAAATGCTTTGCTATCTTCTTATAGCCTTCTCCTGCTTTCAGGACCTCCTCCATTTTCATTTTCAGAGCGCTAGGCAGCTGCTTAGAAGACCACATGACTGTTGTTTTTCGACGCAAGGTTAGAGGAGGCTCGGAAATTTATGAAGCTGGTAAATTTGCATTACCTGGCCTTTTCTAACGATGACAGTGAATAAGCCATAACCCTATCGGGCTAATTAAAGTCTGAAACCTTGTTCAAAGTTATCTGAGCACACAAACCTCCAAAAGTTCCCAAACTTTTGCATCAGCCCATTTCTTTTTTTGTAATTTTTAAAATAAAAAAAAATAAAAAATGACAATTTTTTTTTTTTTTTATAAAATCTAAAAATAAAAATAATAAATAATAAAATCTTTAACTTTAGGCCTTTTAGAGATCATTTCATCTTCAACTTGCTTAACTACTCACAATAAGAGTAATTTTGACCATGTATGTATATGCTGAGTCAATGTGGCTCCTTCACGGGTGCCACATTACAGCGCGAAAGAAATGCCTGGCAATCTACTTCCGTATTATGCAAAGGAAACTTGATGGAGAGTATAACTAATGGAATTCGATATAGTGCTGGAAGATGCACCCTTAGGTTGGAAGACACTCAACAAGCTACTGGGGAAGAGCTGATGGTCAACCTGATCAATGCTCATCATGCACCAGGATCAAAGCCGCAAAAATGTTTTGGTGCTGATATTGCTTGGTCAAAAGAGAAGATTACAAGATACATAGATATCAAAAAGTTCAGAATTGGAATGTATGAAACATGAACCAAGGCAAACTTAACATCATCATAACCGAAATTGACAGAACTGGACTCAACTTACTCTGAATTAGTGAATTACGATGGTCTCAATCCGGACATTTTCAGTCAAACGAACATTGGGTCTACTATTCTGGTAACAATAACCAAAGAAGAAACGGTATCGCTTTTATTCTCAACTGAAGATTGTCCGTCACCATCCTGAAGTAGAATGCAGGTAAGGAGCGCCAATCCATGTCACAGTTATACAACTCTACTCACCAAGATAGAAAGATACAGAGGAGAAGGACTTTGAACTATTGTATGATCAAGTTGAAGAGGAAATCGACAAGATGCCCAAACAAGACATAATCATTTTCATGGGAGACTTGAATGCCAAAGTGTTCCATGGCAAACAAAGAACTGTTGTAACATTGAAATATTGGGCTCAGTGAACGAAATGAGGCTGGAGGAAGATTCATTTACTTTTTTGGACATGATGACCTTGGAGGTCCCTTCCAACTAACATTCTAAGATTTTATGATCCTATGAATGCAACAAATAGATGTTTTTGTTTCATCGCCTACAAAGCCTTTGACTGCGTTTATCACCAAGAACTTTGGAATACCATGAAGGATATGGGGGTGTGTCAAACCACCTGACCATCCTCATTACGAACCTTTATCAACCATGACTGAACGCTACACAGCAACACAGCATGGTTCAAAGTAGAGCGAGGCATCAGACAAGGTTGGATCCTGTATCCATTTCCCTTCAATTTATATGCAGAAGCTATTTTCAATAGAAGGAATCCAAATTGCTGGACAAATAATCAACAATCTTAAATACGCAGCTGATACAATATTGATAGCAACAAGCATAGATGGAATGAAGGACTTAATAAGGAGTATCAAATTGGAAAGCTCAAACACGGGACCACTACTCTACACAAAAAAAGACAAAGATATTACTACTGCCAGGTACGACCACGACACATTTGAGATGGACAGCGACGTTCTGCAAGTTGTAAAGGACTTCTATTCTATCTACTCAGATCGATGATTACTCAAGATGCAGTGATGACACTGGAAGTCAAAAGGAAAATAGCTATGGGCAATTCAACAATGAAGTCACTGGACAAGGTTTTCACATCGAGGACGTAGTTCTGGGGAAGGATATTGTCAATACCATGGATGGCAGGAAGAACAAACAAATCAATTTTGGAACAGAAGAAGCTAGACATGTCCCTCAAATCAGGGATCAGCAAGCTACAACTTGCCTACTTTGTAAGCATCATACCAAGAGCGCACTGGAGAAGTACATCATGGTCGGAGGAATAGGAGGAACAAGGTGAAAGGGAAGATCAGCAACCTGATGGATTTTTTCTATCAAGATAATGGCTGAGAAGATCCTGTTGGACCTATCTAGGATTGCACAAAATCGATCCTCCTGCAGAGCGTTTATCCGTTAATTCGCCATGGCTCAATATCGAGCCGAAGGTCATTAAATAATAATAAAATAATTACATGTATGTAAACCCTCTTCACATGTACAGCAACATGGAAATAATGGTGGTTGAAAAATGAATAATAATAATTTACCAATCGGCATTCACTTAATGCCACAAAGTCAATAAATGTAAACTCACCTTAAAGGGAACCTGTCATCTGAATTTGGCAGGCCCTTTTTTCAGTCCGATGGGCGGTGTTTTCGGGTGTTTTATTCACCCCTTCCTTTCCCGCTGGCCGCACGCTGGCTGCAATATCGTCTTGAAGTTGATTCGCTTTCCTTTGTAGAATACGCATACTGCGCGTGCGCAAGGCAAGATTGCCTTGCGCAGGCGTGTTCTACGAAGGAAAGCGAATCAACTTCAAGACGATATTGCAGCCAGCGTGCGGCCAGCAGGAAAGGAAGGGGTGAATAAAACACCCGAAAACACCGCCCATCGGACCGAAAAAAGGGCCCGCCAAATTCAGGTAACAGGTTCCCTTTAAGGTGGCATGAATAAACCCTGGCACAACCTATTGTTACTCACAAGCATCTCCATATTGCCCAATAAGCACACACCTTGTAAATGAATATAATGTACATAATACCGGAAATATCTATGTATAAGTAAATCTTGCCTCACTTCCTATGCCGCAATTAATGAATCAACAGCATGACCATGCGATTTCCATTAACACAATGCACGTCTGATAAATATCAGCCATTTTTACTTATGCAAAACTTGCAACAAATCTCCACTTTAAAATAAATAAATAACCCTCTGTATTTGCTACAAAAGCGATTGACTGGGATTGTAAGAAAAATGTCTGGAAGTGGGAGATACTGTACAATAAGAGAAAAAACCTTACTTCTGAAACCCAGTGCCATTCCAGCGCCACCACTGCAGAGGTTCTCTGGGGTCCTGCAGCGATCACCTCATGGAACAGAGGTGACCATAGCAGTAGTGGGGACTTAACATGTAATAGTTAATTTTCATTTTATACCAATTCCTTCTCTTACATAACCTTTTTAAAATCACAAAGAACCCCTCTAAGTTAGAGTTCATATAAAGTGCTTATGCTTAGTTCATAAAGCATGTTTTGCTGTGGTCAGGAGTCAGGACCATGAGTCACTCGAAAAGTCAGAAACTCTCTTTTTTATAGGTAAAGGACAAAGAAGAAAAAACTTTCAGATGACACACTAAATGATTCACCAGACCTTCATTTTATTGAGAATATATTGTGAAAGCTTTGTAAAGATGCTGTTTAGCCTATTCCAGTATGCCTGTTAACTCTGCTCTATATAAATGGGTCAAAAAGGGCTATAACATTGTTTATGGCTTTTGAATCTGCAGACTAGACTATATAGTTAAATAAAAAGATTTATACGGGATATTACTTTGCTGACCATCCATAGAAAAGGTCATCAATCAGGTATCACCCCTATAACCAACATCAATCACCTTTACTGCAGTGCACACACAGCCCATTCTCAGTATGTCACCATGTCACACACTGATCGGCTCATTCAACCTGCAATTGTAAAGGGTGTTGCTGGGGCCTTTTAATGGATGGGAGCCCTGAGTAATTGCCCAGTTTGCCCCAGCTCCTCACCTTCTTCCAAGCAAATAATAAGGGTCTTTCACAATATGTTCAGGCACCCGTTCAGCGGCCCCGTCGGGGCTTACGTCCGAACCCCCAGCAAAACTGGATTCGAATGTATTCGCCGACGGGCCATAAACTATATAAGTGCAAATGAGCGAATGTGCACTCTGACGTGCATCTTTTTCAAGCGTATATGCCTACTGGAGGCAGACACTCAGACGCAGTCTACTATGTCTAAGTGTCCACCTCTAGTAGGCACACACACTCGAACATAATGCACGTCAGAGAGCACATTTGCTCTGTCGACACCATGACCCCGTCGGTGCATACGTCCGAATCCTGTTTGGCTGGGAGTTCGGATGCAAGCCCCGACGGGGCCACTGAACGGGTGCCTGAACATAATGTGAAAGCACCCTAACGCACAAAGGTCTCACATGCCACTTATGCTCTATATACCATTCATTTACAAATTCACCTAATGAATCATGTGTATAACAATCACACACCTGCAATCTTATGTTGGAAAATCTGGGAAAGCAGAGTACCCATAGTAGGAACCCAACTATAGGTACAGTTGTGTCAAAAGTTTACATACTCCAGAAGAATTTTAGCTTTCTTGGCCTTTTTTCCGAGTATATGAATGATAACTCCAAAACCCTTTCTCCACTCATGGTTAAGGTACCGTTACACTAAACGACTTACCAACGATCACGACCAGCGATACGACCTGGCCGTGATCGTTGGTAAGTCGTTGTGTGGTCGCTGGGGAGCTGTCACACAGACAGCTCTCTCCAGCGACCAACGATCAGGGGAACGACTTCGGCATCGTTGAAACTGTCTTCAACGATGCCGAAGTCCCCCTGCAGCACCCGGGTAACCAGGGTAAACATCGGGTTACTAAGTGCAGGGCCGCGCTTAGTAACCCGATATTTACCCTGGTTACCATTGTAAAAGTAAAAAAAAAAACACTACATACTCACATTCTGATGTCTGTCACGTCCCCCGGCGTCCACAGGGTTACGCGCTGCTGCTCAGAGCTTCCCGCACTGACTGTCAGTGCCGGCTGTAAAGAAGAGCACAGCGGTGACGTCACCGCTGTGATCTGCTTTACTGCCGGCGCTGACATAGTCAGTGCAGGAAACTCTGAGCAGCAGCGCGTAACCCTGTGGACGCCGGGGGACGTGACAGACATCAGAATGTGAGTATGTAGTGTGTTTTTTTTTAACTTTTACAATGGTAACCAGGGTAAATATTGGGTTACTAAGCGCGGCCCTGCTCTTAGTTACCCGATATTTACCCTGGTTACAAGTGAACACATCGCTGGGTCGGCGTCACACACGCCGATCCAGGGATGGACAGCGGGTGATCAGCGACGAAATAAAGTTCTGGACTTCTAGCTCCCACCAGCGATATCACAGCGGGATCCAGATCGCTGCTGCGTGTCAAACACAATGAGATCACTATGCAGGATGCTGCAACGTCACGGATCGTCGTCTTTCTCGCTGCAAAGTCGCTTAGTGTGAAGGTAACTTTAGTGGTTTGGTGAAGCCATTTATTGTCAAATGACTTCATTTTCTCTTTTTAAATCATAATGACAACTCAAAACATCCAAATTACCCTGTTCAAAAGTTCACATACCCTGGTGATTTTGGCCTGATAAGATGCACAGAAGTTGACACAAATGGGTTTGAATGGCTACTAAAAGTAACATCATCACCTGTGACCTGTTTGCTTGTAATCACTGTGGGTGCATAAAAGCTGAGTGAGTTTCTGGGATCCAGACAGACTCTTGCATCTTTCATCCACCCACTGAGGTTTGTGGATTGTGAGTCATAGGGAAAGCAAAAGAATTGTCAACGGATCTACGGGAAAAGGTAGTTGAACTGTATAAAACAGGAAACGGATACAAAAAGACATCTAAGGAATTGATAATGTCAGTCAGCAGCGTTCAAACTGTGTTTTACAAATGGAAAATCAGGGGCACTGTAAAAACAAAACCAGGTAGACCCACAAAAATATCGTCCACAACGGCCAGAAAAATTGTTCAGGATGAAAAGAAAAACCCACAAATAACATCAGCTGAAATACAGGACTCTCTGAAAACTTGCGGTGTGGCTGTTCCAAGATGCACAATAAGGAGGCAATTAAAAAAAATGGGCTGCATGGTCGAGTCGCCAGAAGAAAGCCATTACAGCTCAAATGCCACAAAGTATCTCGCCTACAATACGCAAGACAGCACAGAGACAAGACTCAAAACTTCTGGAACAAGGTAATTTGGAAAGATGAGACTAAAATTGAACTTTTTGGCCACAACCATAAACGTTACATTTGGAGAGAGGTCAACAAGTCCTATAATGAAAGGAAAACCTTTCCTACTGCAAAGCACTGAGGTGGATCGCTGATGTTTTGGGGATGAGATCTCAGCGCTGAGCTCTCGCATGCGCCGCCCCCGACAGCCATTTTCACAGAGTCCACAGCATAGTAAACCATGTAAGTGCAGGGGCTCTGGTCTTTCACAAAATGTCGGCAGAGCCCCTGCACCACTGAGCACCCGCAGCTGCGCACATCCGAACACCCCCTCATCCCAGCCTGCAGCAATGCTCCACTCTTGCCTCCTCCAGCAGAGATCCTGGGACCCCGCTTCACTGCAGCCACCACCCCTGGTAAGCAATAAAATACATGGATTATAAGAAGCACCGCCATTTTATCAAAAAAAGTTTTTTCCTATTTTTCTCCTCAATATTTGGGGTGCATCTTATAATCCGGTGCGTCTTATAATCCACAAAATGCGGCAATTCACCCTCAAATTGTTACAGTATGCATGCAAAAAAAATATGCAGACATATTTTATAACATAGGACAGAATTATGGCAAAAGTGTGCAAGGAACATGCAGGTTTAGGAAGGTTCCACATGTCATCATGCGTGTTCCCTACTAACCATGTGAGATTCCGTCATACCAGTTATATATTTTTCTTTTCCTGGTTCACACATCCACTCTATCACAGGATGCAAAAGAACCTTGAACTTTATGGTTTTTTTTCTGGTCTTTAAATAGCCAATCTGTGAGTATTGGTAGCTTTTAATGTTGTTTGTCGAAACTGTTGGAAGTTTAAAGATGGAGGGAGTGGTCATTGAATACTGGAATTAAACTGTAGAGCAATGCCTGTTGTGAGCACTATTTATTGCAGAACAAAGGTGACATGTAGAAGGGGATTTGGCCCCTACCTTTAGTAAATGTGTAACTGAGTAACACAGTAGCACTTAACCTTTGACTGCTGCTTGAACAACTAATGACTTGTTTGTACATACAAATAAGAAAACTCCTATATCTTCAGTGACTATGGCTCACCCGAGATAATGAGATTCAACAATTGACAGACACAACTTAAAGTAAATCTCCACATTTGAATACAATTTTAGATTAAACATTCTGTGATTGGTTTCAAAATATATCTTTAAAGTGATCAGAATTAATTTTATATCCAGATCACCACATGCATAAATGTACAGCTCAACTATGGAGTTTTGTCTTCTTGCAGCCACCACTAGAGGGAGTTATGAGCATACGGCATACCGCGCTATCGCTCAGGTCAATGTATAATCAATATGCCGAAAGATCTCACGTGGTGGCTACGAACAGGCGGATTTGACCCGCATTTACCACCAGCTGACCGTGAGCAGATGATGATCTTTATTTATTGTACCTGTTTATATGGAACCAAATATTTGGCACTGCTTGATTACTCAATGTCTGCCTATGCAAACATGATCAGAACATATTAACTCCTTGCACATGTCATCTTTGGTCAGATTTTAATTCTGGACCCCAGAGCTTTATAGCACCACTCCAGCGTTTTTGTTATTGCAGTGCTGGAGTGATGCCAATAACGTAAAGGTCCAAACCCTGATCCTAGTCTCATACTTACTATCCGCCGTCTTCACCTTCTATCGCCACAGCTCCTGTCGCTGTCCAGTAGTTTGTGACCCGCTGGATCGCTCCAGTATTTGCTGGAGCCAAAGGTCACTTTTCAATGGAAGTCTATAGTTTTGGCTCTGATAGATTTACATTGAGAGCTTGTGACCGTTACTTCTCACTTCCTGTCAGTCAAAAATTACAGTCACAAGATGGCACGTGGGACCAGAAGGGCACCGGGAAGAGATGAAGACGGCTGCTGGTAAGTATATTATTAGGTGCAGAGAACTTGCATTAGAAGCACCAATCCAGCGCTTAAATTTAAAACAAAAACGCTGGTGTGATGCAATAGGGCAACTGTCCTGCCAATGAGCCATCATGCAGCCCGTTGATATATGATGAACCCTACCTTAGAATAAGAAATGTTAATGTAAGAAAATGCTAAAAAGTGTTTGCTGGCTGTAATCACAATGCAGAAGGGTCCTTAAATCAGGACCCCCTAACACTCCCTTGCAGGTTGGATTTATTGCACCTGATTTCAAATCTTGTGCATGCAATGTACACTACACCCCCTGCACAGAGTAAGTCAACTGTGTTCTCCATCATCTTCATCTTTTAACTTGTGGTACTATGAAGCAAAAGTTTAGTTCACATACTGTACACACGCAGAAGCTGAGAGTATGGCAAAGAGTATGTGCGAGATTTGGACTAGTCCTTGATAGGTGCATTTAGGGACCCCAGAGGAAATCCTCTGCATTGTGGCTATACATGGCACTGCTTATACTGTACATTTAGAATTTTTGTGAAGAGATATGCCAAAGAAATCCAGAGAAAATCAACCTTGCAAACTGAATATAATAAAATATACTCTCAATAACAAAATATAATTACTTTTACCTTTATAGTACGGACAAAAATAGCATCCACCAGACAGGCCCGAGAGGAGATGGGCAGATGACACCTATAACTCTAACTGGAGTCAATGAACAATGTATGCCATCCTTTGCCCATACAGTGGCATACAATGCACTCTGCTGCTTTAAAGGGGTCTTGGTGCCGCCTGATGACATGTGCGGGTCAGTGACGTCACCCGGCAATTTCGGGTGACCCGCAGCGCCATTTTGGCACCTTTGGCTGACGCAACTTCCGGGTCTTGACTTTCAGTGACATGCACCGTTTACGGCAATTCTCCACAGCTGTGTTTGGGGGGTTTTAAGGGACACAGGGACAGATCACACCATCTCAGCCCCCTGACGAAGCCCACGCTAAACGCACATAAGGGTCACACGTGCGACGGGCACCACATCTATAGGTAAAAACTATTGAACTTATGTGATTTTTAGTGGACGCCATGTGGTAATATGATCAGCTTCACGTTTACTATATGTCACATTGACCACATTTTGTTTTGACATGGCTACCCCTATCATCACCATTTAACTTTGGAGATACTTGAAGCTCTGTCACTTTACTTAAAAGGGTATATCTTCTTAAATGATCTTGCTTGGTTGTGCTGGTTGCTTGCATGTGTTCTGCTGCACCTGAATCTTTGTCTTGTAAAAACTCTGTTAATGATATGATCATGTTTAATGTTATTTTGATGCTTTATATCTATTAGAAAACAAAATTATTTTGATTTCACTTTTTGTTCTGGATTTTGGTACTCTTTTGTTTGTATACAATACTGTTGGGAGTATTTCCATGGCTATTGCGAGTGGTGGTTGGGTTACTCAGGCCTGAGGTCACCCATATGAATGTGTATGCTGTCCTAAAGATTTTGTTTGCTTTAAAGGGGTTATCTGGTCCAAATCAATAAGTCTGCAGTCACTCTGTGTGACTGCAGACTTATGAATCCCCCCAGCGCCTCCACTGTGGGCTGCGGAAATTTGCTGATTTCCGACCCATTACCGGAGGGTATGTATGAGTTATACATGCTCCCGGCCAGTGTGCGTGTCCTATTTCAGACTGCTGATCCTTTGTTCCTCCTCAGATAAGTCACCGTCAGAGATGTCTGGCAGTGACTCTCTCATAGAGCACAGGAGCGCTTGAGAGAGAGATCGCTTCTGTGTATGGGGGAGTTAGTGGAGATAACTGCCGGTGAATGATCTGATGAAACATGGTTTGGCCCACAGTATTCTATAATTTATGGGGGACTATAACCAGACACCACACACCTTCGATGCCACTTATCTCAGGGAGAAACAATACAGACAGATTAGCTACATGGTGAGCCTGCCATTAACTATAGACATAGGATTTTCTAAAGATACTGTAATCTTTAAAAAAATCTCTGATGTTGCTCTCTGTTCAACTTTCTGTTATACTAAGTGAACCTATGTACTTTGCAGTTCTGGGTGTAACCAGGATCGTGTTAGCGATATGGTTAATTTGCCCAGCAATATACACGGCTGGTGCATGGTTTACTATATAAGATAAGGCTTTAGCAAAGTACCGCAATCCTTTATATCTTTTTCATTGATTTTGAAATGTCATTATCAAGTCCCATTTGCTGACTTTCTTTAGATATAATTTCCATATCTATTGAGTTTGAATCCACAGGGTAATTTATCACACAAATTATAATAATCCATATGTTAATTACAATAAGTGTAATCTGTAGTCTGTGATAATAAGAATATAATCATGTAGCACACGCTCTGGGGCACTGCTCCAGTGATCCCTACCGATCCAGTCGGTATGATGTCATGTCCATTGATCATGTGACTGTTTTTGCCCCACAGTTACATGCGGTACATGCAAGTGTTTGACTGTAAACCCATGGAAGTGATTGAAAAACTGGAGTGGATCACCATTGCATCAGCCCTGGAGCAGAGGGGGATCAAACAGGAAAGAAGAGATGAGCAGAAAGATTCACAGTACCCAGATCCGATCTCTAGTCCGGTCATCTGCTGACTTTACTTCCGCGGCCAGGATTTTCGGCCCGGTATCTACTTGGCATTTTTGTTACTTTTTGGCCCCTCGACATCATGAGCGTGTATTATAGGAATACAGTATATTATCTGCAGCCAACAGGTTTGGCCTGACTTTTCCTGGGCGCCTCTGTTGCCTCCTACCTGATTACAGTATGTAGCGTGGGAAGCTGTTTTTGAGTTGGTCACGCGTTCTTTGATTGCACCAAATTTTGTGAATTTACCTTTTATTGCTTCTAATTGTCCTGATTTGCTTTTTTTGTAATAAAATGTATTTTGGATTGGATTATAGATTTTGGAAAAGAGTGATCTTGTTCCTTATACACATTGGGTGGAATTCATCATTCCTCTGTATCAGTTTTCAGGCATAAAATATGTCAGAATTTATGGCGAACATCATATTCGCACAATAATTTGCTACTATTGCCTTTTTCAGACACTCACAGCAGTTGGAAAAAATGGGTCAAGCTTTGCCGAAGAAAACCTGATCTCATCCAATATAATTTACACCGGAGCTTGCTGTAATTTATGGTGCGAATCTGCGCCAGCCGATGACCTGCAGATACCAGCCTAATTTAGAAAGAAACGTGCGTCTCTTAATAAATTTGGTGCATCTAACTCCTGCAGGTATTTTATATTAAGCCCAGGATATAAATGCCGGTATTAAAGGGTTTTTCCACTTTTAAAAAAGTAGTCCCCAAAGGACAGTATTTAGAGATGAGCGGATTGCATTGTGCTACACGGTCAGTGCTCTCTGGCTGTGGACAGTAGCTGCATGAGTTTCTGTACCCTCCGGGATGCCAGGCTGGGCTTACGATTAGCTGGTCTGACCAGATATCACCTTCGCGCAGCACAGATGACATCACTCTGCTCTGGCCAATCAAATGCCACACTGATGAACCTGGATGCTCAGGATGTTCGCGCAGCTCTTGCCCATGGCCAGAATGCACTGGCAAAGACAGGAAGTAGCGGAGGAGAACCGGAGTTAGACCCGGAAGGGTGAGTACTAACTGGTCTTGATATTTTATATGACTGCTGTCCTTAGGGGCTACTTTTTAAGTGTAAAACCCTTTTGATAAATTTACCACTCCGTCTCTCTCTTTATTTTGTGTATACAGTACATATTCAATCTCAGTCTGTATACTTGTTGCACCTATTAGATATTTGTTGGCACGACGATATCATATGTGTCTTTTTGGACATATGCTATTTTAGTGGTGTTTTGACTGTTTTTTTAAGGCTTCCCCAGACATCATAAAGGTGTACACAATAGATAAAAGTAGTTTAACAGCCATTGAACTCTTTACTGTTGTAGATTGAGAAAGATCGCTAGCCATTCACATTTTAGCCCATATGGCCTCTTCTATTTGTTCAGCCTGGCCAATACATGTTCAGTGATACAGGATGAATAATCTTTCATGGAATATTCTTTCAATGAAATATCTTTTGTTGACAACAGATCTTTTGCTGAATGAAATATCTTTGGTTCAACTTTCAAATGAAAAAAATCAAATGTGGCCGACTTCATTTTGGAGCATGATAGGCTGTGATCGGTAGGCTAAAACAATCATTTGTCCTTAGTTTTAATAGACTAACATCTTTGGGCACCTTTTGTTTCAGAAGAAACATGGCATCACATTGTGACAAGTCTTTCAGAGCAGGAGCCACAATTAACGCCAGACCAATGGTGACCAGACGATCTGTTTTAATATAAGAGGTGGTCTTGATGAGACATCTCGTTTACAGGAGTTGTCCACTTTCTTAATATAATATAATAGTTAATTAGCAACAAGGGGGTATAAAGTGTCCAGGTAGTCACTTAGGGAGTCTACAGTGGGAGGGTGGACACAATTATTCAAAATAGAAATAGACATAAAATAAGGAATTTTGCAGGTATAAATTAAGGAGGGTGAAATAGAGGCAGGGTGAACAGGTATGTAAAGGAGAGAGGGACATAAACTTAACGACTTAACTGTCATTTTATTTATTTTGTATAAAATAATAGTGCACGTGACAATAAGATACGTAATAAAACTTAGAGAAATCTGCTTCTGTCTCTTCAAGGAGTGAGCAGTATTTAGTGAAGACAAATTTTCCCATTTCTGAGATAGATGACAATTGGTGCTCATAAAGTTCTACAGAGAATTGTAACTGACATTTTAGGAGAACTTTCAGCAGAATGTCTGTGTCTGCCTCAAGCTCTGGAAAATCTGTCTTCACTAAAAATAGATTTTACCCAAGAATTAAGGTGAAAGAAGCAGATTTATATGATAAGATAGATTACAATGTTGCTTATTTTTATGTGTGCTCTTCATTTATGAAATAAAAATTAAACCGACACTTACTCTTAGATGGCAAGTCCCATGATATTTTGGGTCTGGGCAGTCACAATGGATGGACGCCGTGGTAGGCAAGCCTTGCTGTAGGTGGTGAGCCGCATATAAGCTGGTTAAGGTTTGTTGCTATTCTGGTCAGGCTTTTCCTTTGATGTAATTTTATGTAGTTATTTAAATTAAGGATGGCAAAAGCCACAAAATTAATGCCAATATTTTATAATATTACGTGTTTATTGATGTTTGAATTACTATGGGAATAGCATGTGCTACATGCAGAGGCGTAACTAGGGTTTTGGTTCGGGGGGGGCAAAACTTCTGAGTAGGCCCCTAACCAGGTAACCTTGATTATAACTGGGTGGCTCAGCAGATGACCGCGCTGTTACTGAAAATAATATATAAACACCAATACTGATATTACCGCCATATGATCAGTGGTAGATACCAGTCCTACGGAACATATAAGAGATGACTGCATAGTTACAGATAATGACTTACCGCTGACGTTCTTTCTGATGGAATCGTTCACTTTTCCCATCTTTTCCATCTGGCCCAGACCGACATGACAACTTCTTCCAGCCACAACTCGGCTGCAGAGAATACAACAAAGACACATTTCACTTCTCATATTCCAGCCATCACCATCTGTTCCCAACCTGCACAAACTCCTCATCCTGCTGATATCCCAATGCTTAGCCGCAGCTGCTCTATGTGCCCCTATTGCTGCACCTGCTGTGTGGTTCTCTGTGCCTTCTAAATTCTAAAGCAACCCTCTATAATATAGTAATGCAGGGTGCAAGTGCCCTAGAAAACAGTGCCCATATTTTGTCCCCTAAAAAGTAATAATGCCCTGTGTGCCCCTTTGATAGTCACAGTAACCTGAGTTCCACTATAACAATAAGTGCCCACTTTACATTTAATAATCTCCTGAATCTCCCCCCTGTATTGCTCCCCTATACACAGTATGATGCTCTCTTATACACAGTATAATGCCCCCTCACTGCATATATATAATGACCCCTTAATATCCCCCAAACTATTTAATGGCTCCAACAATGTATGATGGCCCCATCACTATAATCCCCACACTATATGATGGCCCCCTAGATAGCCTCCATATAGCATAATACACCAGATAGTCCTCAATACAGTATAATGCCCTCCCTATAGGCAGAATTTATAGTATAATGCACTCCCCATAGGCCTCCATATAGCATAATGCACTCCGCACAGGTCTCCATATAGTATAATGCACTCCCCACAGGTCTTGATATAGTATAATGCACTACCTATAGGCCTCCATATAGTATAATGCACTCCCCATAGGCCTCCATATAGTATAATGTACTCCCCACAGGTCTCTATATAGTATAATGCACATCCCACAGGCCTCCATATAGTATAATGCACTCCCCATTGGCAGAATATATAGTATAATCCACTCCCCATAGGCCTCCATATAGTATAATGCACTCCCCACAGGTCTCCATATAGAATAATGCACTCCCCATAGGCCTCCATATAGTATAATGCACTCCCCATAGGCCTCCATATAGTATAATGCACTCCCCACAGGTCTCCATATAGTATAATGCACTCCCTATAGGCCTCCATATAGTATAACGCACTCCCTATAGGTCTCCATATAGTAAAATGCACTAACCATAGGCCTCCATATAGTATAATGCACTCTCCATAGGCCTCCATATAGTATAATGCACTCCCCATAGGCCTCCATATAGTATAATGCATTCCCCATAGGTCTCAATATAGTATAATGCAGTCCCCTTAGGTCTCCATATAGTATAATGCACTCCCTATAGGCCTCCATATAGTATAACACACTCCCTATAGGTCTCCATATAGTACAATGCACTCCCCATAGGCCTCCATATAGTATAATGCACTCCCCATAGGCCTCCATATAGTATAATGCACTCCCTATAGGCCTCCATATAGTATAACGCACTCCCCATAGGTCTCCATATAGTATAATGAATCCCCATAGCCAGTCTATAGTATAATGCACTCCCGATAGGAACAGTCTATAGTATAATGCACTCCCTATAAGCAGATACTATATTATAATGCAGCCCCCTCTCATAAGCAGTCTCTGAAATATAATGTAGCCCCCCTCTCATAGGCAGCCTATATATTATAATGCAGCCCCCCTCTCATAAGCAGCCTCTGTATTATGATGCAGCCCCCCTCTTAGAAACAACCTCTGTATTATAATGCAGCCCCCATCTCATAGGCAGCCTCTGTAATATAATGCAGCTCCCCTCTCATAAGCAGCCTCTGTATTATAATGCAGCCCCATCTCATAGGCAGCCTCTGTATTATGATGCAGCCCCCTCTCATAGGCAGCCTCTGTAATATAATGCAGCCCCCTCTCATAGGCAGCCTCTATATTATAATGCAGCCCCCTTTCATAGGCAGCCTATTATAATGCAGCCCTCCATAGTCAGCCTCTCTATTATAATGCAGCCCCCTCTCATAGGCAGCCTATTATAATGCAGCCCCCCATAGGCAGCCTCTATTATAATGCAGCCCCCATAGGCAGCCTCTCTATTGTAATGCTTCCCCCATAGGCAGCCTCTCTATTATAATGCAGCCCCCCATAGGCAGCCTCTCTATTATAATGCAACCCCCATAGGCAGTCTCTCTATTGTAATGCAGCCCCCATAGGCAGTCTCTCTACTATAATGCAGCCCCATTAAAAAAATAAAAAATAAATACTCACCTCTCTTCCTCCTGCTTCCTCCACTGCTCCAAGCTCATCTCCTGACAGCGGGCGCCGGGTAGTGTCGTCATCTCGCCCGCTGTCAGTGTCTGCGTCAGACAATGACAGGGGGATGATGGGAGAGGGAACGTAACACTCCTTCTCCCATCAATGCGGTCAGCTGTATCGGCTAGATACAGTTGACCCTGCAATGACAGGCGGGGGGCCTACTGCAGGCACCGGCCCCCCTTCCCCACCCTGCTCAGGGGCCCCATATTGGCTGGGCGGCAGAGCAGGGAGATCGTATCTCCCTGCTCTGCTGCAGAATGTAACTTTATTGGCGCGCTGTGCATGCCAATACAGTTACAAAGCCTAGCTCCGGGTGGGCCCCCTCAGAGCGCGGGGCCCTGGGCCCTCTGCCCCCCTGGTAGCTATGCTACTGGCTATATGACAAGTGGCATTACTTACCCTGTATAATGGATGGAAATACCATGTGATCGCCAAGTCTACAAGTGCGCCACTATTGTATTCTCCCCTCCCATACTGTACATAGCTTGGGCGGGAGACGCAATATATCGGCAGAGATCCTCTGAGCAACCTATGGAATTTTAGTAATAGTCATATCATATTTAGAATAAAAAACAAAAAAGCAATGAAAGGAACTTTAAAAATTCCCCAAATAATTCCATTGTAGACATAGCAAAAATGCAATGGTATTTACTAGCTAAGGCTAAGGCTTACTGAGTACCATTGCCTTTTTGCTATGCCTACATATAACATTTATGTTTACACCATGAGCCCCCCTACCTTTACAACAACGTTGTAGCCATGTGACTGTTGTGTTTCTAGAGGAAAGAGGAAATATTTCCAGTAGATTCTGTCCTAATCAAATTTCTTGCCAAACCTCCAAAGAATTTCAATCTTATTTTATGTAAGTCATCATGTGAGACTCAGGAGACAACCACGCAATCCGCCCTATTTTTTAATCCTTTCTTACTCCTCTCTAGTTTTCTTTTTTTCCCTTTCTCTTTCTTCTTTATTTTTCTATGTTGTTTGTTTGCTGTTGTTACAATATTATACTGAGAGTAGCTACCTTCCTATTGGAAACGAGGGATGCGTGCATGATCACTGCTCCATTGACTTTGATGGAATAGATGGAGATACAGTATCCAAGCTGTCAATCCCAGAAGCAAATAAAATAATGATCATACATAACCAAAAAGGTGTCTCGGGCAGCCTCATTCTTGGCATTAGTAGATCCCCAAGGATTTAATGAAGTTTATAAGCAATCCCTCTTAATATAATGTTCCAGGAAAAGAGAAAGATCCATAGACACATTTCAAGTCCTGTAAAAATCAAAAACAAAATTTATAGCAAAAGATAACATGCCAATGAGTTCCAGAAAATATCTAGGTGTCTTGATTACCTCGTATCCTGGATTCGTCCACCCCTGCATGCTATACACAATCTAGGCCTAGGAAGTATGGGGACATTCTATTTTCACTTTCATGTGGACAGTATATAATAATTTCACTTACACGTGATATTGTTACATGTGATCTAGATCTAGATATGCCGAACTAAACACTACTGTCATTCATAAGGGTAATTACAATAATTAAAGTGCTTGATAAATACACCTAGTGTAGTGTACTGTATATTAGGTTATCACATCAGCCTTATAATTACTGCCATGTGACTCACACAAGATAATCTTGCAAAATTTCCAATGCGTGTTTGCATGGCAAAAAACATGAACTGTACATATGTTGAATGCATGTGTTGTGGTTTAGCCTCACAGGGCGTACAGTTTAAAGTTTGGCGTGCCACCAAAATGCACATTATGATGATGGAAATTCAGTAGAAAATGTAACACAATTAAACAGTTGGATGTTACCATTCAGAAGCATCCTAGCGGAAACTTTCTTCTAAACCTCTTGCATCAGTTCTGCTCTGAAAATAAGATATGGAGGACTGTAGCCCTATGGAATCGAATGTATCTGTACAAACATTGTTGTCTATGAATAGAGTCAATAGATCTATAGCATGAAAACGTCTCAGGAATCAGAGATTCTTTTCAAAATGCATGGTGCCTATAGTGAAACATGGTGGTGGCAGTGTACTTTTGTGGGGCTGCTTGAACTCTCCTGGTGCCAAGAAGCTACATTTAATTGATGGTGTCATGTGTTCACAGATATACTGATCTATATGGAAATAGAAGATGTTACCATCACTCTGTGGCCCTTGGTAGACTTGCACTTATCCATCATGACAATGATGCAAAGCACACATCTGTTGCATTACTGAAGAATAACAAGGTAAAAGTGAATCAGTGGCCAAGTATGTCTCCTGATCTGAACCACATTGAATACCTATGGAAATTCTGAAGAGACAAGAGACAAGTTGACCATCACTCTCCATCCAGCATCCAGGGTCTACAAGAGGTTGTTGTTCTTAAATATTTGAAAAAGATAGATGTTGCAATATGTCACCAACTTGTTTATTCCATAATAAAAGCAAGCCAATAACAAATTAGGTGAGGGTCCTAGGTAAGAAACAACAGACCATAAAAAACAAGGACCCCTAAAATATAACTTTTAATTTTACAAAGCTAAAATCATGTTCCAAATTGCGGACAAGTAAAAACAGATATAAATAGGGAATAGGTCTTGATACGGAAGGAATGAAAAAAAACACAAACATATTATGTATCCTAGTAGACCCTGACAATGGAGGTTGGCACCCTTAGTTTCTGCGGTATGTCTGATGGCACTGTCTGATGTCCCTATTATTCCTTACCAAGGAAAGAATGTCTCAATAACCGGGAAAAAATAAACAAGAATAGTGAGCTGGTGGAAACCCACCAAAGACAAAGGTGTCCTCCCACCAACTCAGGAGCAAGTTTACGTATGTGGGGGTGCAAGGGCTCCCCATCGCTGTGCCCCTGAACTGATGGTAATATTTCCCGCTGAAGAGAAAGTAATTCCACTGTAAAACAAAGTCAAGAAGTTCAAGTCTGTGTGGCCCAAGATGGATCCCTCTACCACTCAGGAAGTGTTTAACGGCTCCAAGGTCATCCTGGTGTTGGATACTACTATAAAGTGCCTCCACATCTATGGAGGCAATGATAGTGTCTGAGTCTAGAGAAATGCCCTCAAGTTTATTCAGAAGGTCACTAGTATTCCTGATGTAAGAGAGAAGGGCCGTCATAAGCAGCAGAAGCTTATCTAGATAGATACTTGAATTTTGAGATAGGGCTTCAACCCCTGAGTTGATAGGACGTCCCTTCAGGGGACTGACGTCCTTGTGAATTTTTGATAGTGCGTAAAAGGTAGATGTAACAGGAAATTTAGGAAGTAGAAAATCAAATTAATTCTTTGAGATCAATCTGAGTTGGAAAGCCCGTGTGAGGATCTGTGATAACTCAGAAGCATAGTCCTTAGGATCGTTCTGAGTACTTCATATGAAGACCTATCTGATAGAATCAAAAAGGCACATATCCACATATTTAGTGTTATCCATTATAACGACATTACCGCCTTTATCCGAAGGCTTGATGACAATCACATTGTTATCCTTCAAGTCATGAAGTGCCGTCCTTTCAGTGACAGACAGATTAGGGCGGGTGGTATCAAAACTGGGATCTATATCGTTTATCTCTTTTGTCACAAGTTTTTGGAATATCTCAGTACATCCAAATCATTTGTTGGGGGCATTCATTTACTTTTACACTTTAAATCAGAGAAAGGGCCATCTCCAATTGCCCTACTCCCATTCTCCGCCAAATCTGTAAATAGCTCAAGGTCAGACAAATCTTCATGAGAAATCCCCAGCTGATGACACTTGTGTAAATCATTCTTTTGAAAGAATCGCCTCCACTTGAGTTTCTTAGTGAAGAGGTTAAGATTCTTTATGAAATGAAAGGATCAAACCTTGTTGTGGGGACAAAGTAAAGGCCCTTCCTTAACACCTGTTTCTCCATCATAGTTAGATTATATGTGGAGAGGTTGATAATCTGATTGTTTTGTGAAGATATCCTATAAAGCCCTGTTATTTCTGTTGGTTGTTTAGAGGCACTGTCCGATTCCGTAGATGGTAGGGAAGTCCATCTCGATCCTCTAAAAAAGAGGAGGAGGCAACCGACCCAAATGAGGGTTGATGCCTGCTTTCCGAGCTATGAGCCTGCCATTTTCTCTGACTTCCCCCTTTTTCGCCAACCTCTAGACTTCGGAAACTGTCTTGATAGAAATCCGCTAGGTGTAGAGTCTATATCAGACGAGTCTATACCAGAAGACAATACTTCTGTAGTAGGTATTGGAGTAACCTGTAGAGAGGGGTAAGCCCATCTCTCTTTAAACTCTGAACAATCTTTTACTAATCGTTTATGTTTTCTATCTTTTATTTCCAGATGAAATCTCTCTACTGCTACTTTTAAGGTTTCTTCTCTAATAGCAAAGTCTGGATCAGTCTTAAATTTCAGGGCGTTCTCAATCAGTTCTTTGAGTTTAGAGCAGAGGTGTCAAACTGCATTCCTCGAGGGCCGCCAACAGGTCATGTTTTCAGGATTTCCTTAGCATTCCACAAGGTGCTGGAATCATTCTGTGCAGGTGATTAAATTATCACCTGTGCAATACAAGGAAATCCTGAAAACATGACCTGTTGGCGGCCCTCGAGGAATGCAGTTTGACACCTCTGGTTTAGAGGATGTATTCTCAATGGTTTTGTTCTCTTCATCATTTAAGATCTGCATAAATCTTAAAGATGAAGAGATTGACTCTTCCTCCCACTTTGCTAGCAGTGTAGAGGAAATGCACCTATGGGCCGGTGCGACATGTATCCAAAGCCCACGTGGGATAATTTTATGTTTAATGTAGTTGTCCAATGATTGGACTACCCACCAAGACTTAATGTTATTCTTATAGGCACCTAGGAGGTCTCTAAAGAGAAATTTTAGAGTAGGGGTAGTCATAGAATTACTAGTGCCCTCAATGTCAGAAAATACCTCCCATGCAACATCCAACCACCTCTTTGTGTCTAATGGTCCTGAAAGGAAACCAGCCATAACAATTCTTAGAGCAAACCAATAATAAATTAGATGAGGGTCCTAGATAAGAAACAAGACCATAGAAAACAAGGACCCCTAAATTATAACTTTTAATTTTGCAAAGGTAAAATCATGTTCCAAATTGTGGACAAGTAAAAACAGATATAAATAGGGACAAAGTCTTGATCAGGAAGGAATGAGAAAAATAATATTATGTATCCTAGTAGACCCTATTAGGTCACTGAATCCTGCCTGACAGTGGAGGCTGACACCCTTAGTTTCTGCAGTATGGCGCCCTCACTCATTGACGGCTCTTCCTGCTGTTCCTATTATTCCCTACCAAGGAAAGAATGTCCCAATACATCCTGTTACCAGTGAAAAAATAAACAAAAATAGTGAGCTGGTGAAAACCCACCAAAATATGATAAAAAACAAAAATAAATAATACTTAGAGTAGAGGCAGATCAGATTACCTCAGCACCTATATCATTATCAAAGATGTAGTAGATTCAGATAGATAAGCACTAATGGTTAGGGTACTGTCTCACAGTGGCACTTTGATCGCTACGACGGCACGATCCGTGACGTTCCAGCGATATCCATATGATATCGCTGTGTCTGACACGCTACTGCGATCAGGGACCCCGCTGAGAATCGTACGTCGTAGCAGATCGTTTGAAACTTTCTTTCGTCGTCACGTGTCCCGCTGTGGCGGTATGATCGTGTCGTGTAACAAAGGTTGTATACGATGTGCGCACAGTAACCAACGGCTTCTACATCGCAAATACGTCATGAAATTATCGCTCCAGCGTCGTGCATTGCAAAGTGTGACCGCAGTCTACGACGCTGGAGCGATAATCAAGCGACGCTGGAACGATATTGGAGCGACGCTGGAGCGTCACGGATCGTGCCATCGTAGCGACCAAAGTGCCTCTGTGAGACGGTACCCTAAGTCTGAAAAAAACAACTAGTAATTGTGTATTAGATCAAACAATTAAATTAGTTATCCTTTTTCTGATAATGATAATCTATATATATAATTGTCTAAGGGTTTTTCCGTCTGTTTGCCTGTTTGTCTGTCTGTCTGTCTGTCTGTCCTGGAAATCCCGCATCTCTGATTGGTCGAGGCCGCCCCAGCGACGGGCACAGTATCGACGTAGATGTCAATGGTTGCCATGGCGACGATGATGTCATAAAGGTTGCCTCGACCAATCAGCGATGGGCACAGTCTGCCGCGAATCACATACTACGGGGACATGCATATTCTAGAATACCCGATGCATTAGAATCGGGCCACAGTCTAGTCCTTAATAATAGAGGAGGCAGACAGGAATAATTTCTACATCTATGTTAATATCAGGGCAAGTGCATAATATGCACAGCAAAATATGTAACAATAACCATAAAAAAGAACACTAGAGAAAAAAATAGGTAAACAGGATGTAATAATCATGTACTCATCTGGTTGTTCTACTGGAGTTCATCATCTCAATGGCAGGGATTCCCATTATGTTCAAGCCTTAATCAAGCACCATCCATAATTAACCCCTTACCGACATTGGGCGTAACAGTACGCCGATCTCGGTATCCCCCACTTTGATGTGGGCTGCGGCGGTAAGCCCACATCTTTTCCTGGACATGTCACCTGTTTTAAACAGCTGACATGTGCCCGCAATAGCCGCGGGTGGTATCGCAATCCACCCGCGGCTATTAACTAGTTAAATGCCGCTGTCAAACTCCGACAGCGGCATCTAAATCGTGCCATCGGGCCAGAAATACGAGCACTGGTGACCCCGTCACATGATCGGGGGTCATTGGTTCGTTGGCACGACAACCAGAGGTCTCCTTGAGACCTATATGGTTGTCAGTGTCGAATTGCTATGAGCTCCACCCAGTAGTTGGCACTGACAGCAAGTCAGCAATTCAGCTACATAGAGGCAAACTGATCATCGCCTCTATGTAGCTGAGCCGATCGAGTTGTGCCAGCTTCTAATCTCCTATGGAGACTATCGAAGCATGGCAAAAAAAAAGTTTTTAAAAATATATAAAAAATATATACATAAAAGTTTAATCACACCGCTTTTGCCCCATTGAAAATAAAATAATAACACAATTCAAACCTACGCATATTTGGTATCGCCGTGTTCAGAATAGCCTGATCTAAAAAAAAGGATTAACCTGATCGCTAAATGGTGTAGCGATAAAAAAAGTCAAAACGCCAGAATTGCGACTTTTTGGTCGCCGCGACACTGCATTTAAAATGCAATAACAGGCGATCAAAAGAATGTATCTGCACCAAAATAGTATAATTAAAAACGTCAGCTCAGTGCTCAAAAAAGTAGGCCCTCACTCAACCCAAGATCACGAAAACTGGGAATGAGGGGAGCGAAAAACAAAAACTTAAAACTTAAAAAAGCTCCGGGGGTGAAGGTGTTAAGCGGTATGTAGCAACATCCCATATAACTACCCAACGTGTTTCCCCTCCAGCAGATTCCCTAGGAGTTCATCAGGGGATCAGAAGGCCACATCAAAGATAAGGTAGGCTATGAACAAATTTACTCACCGCCACTGTTTAAAAGGCCATGCTGATGAATCCGATGTGATGCACATGTGGAACGTACTCAATGTTACATCTGGCGTAATGGTGGCGTGGAGGGCACTCTGCATACCACCTCTCAATGTGCACCGGAACTGACGCAGTGAACCTGCCTCTAAGCTAAAATGAGACTTGAGACGCACCCAAAGTTACAATAAAGTATGGATATGGAACGCACCTTCCGGCCCACAGTTCAATGGGTACCAGAAGTGATGCAGTAAGCACTGCGTCCGCACATACAAATGAAGCTTGGGATGCATGATAGTATTAGGTGCCATCTGTAATATGGCATGAGTTCCAAGAGTGTGCATCACAAAAATCACTCCCCGGGAAAGGTATATGTCAACTTCATGTAATCAAACTTAACCTCATAAAACCCGGAGTCTGAAAGGTCAGAGAGTGATAAAGGCCCCGTCTCACATAGCGAGATCGCTAGCGAGATCGCTGCTGAGTCACAAGTTTTGTGACGCAACAGCGACCTCAGTAGCGATCTCGCTATGTGTGACACGTACCAGCGACCAGGCCCCTGCTGTGAGATCGCTGGTCGTGTCGGAATGGCCTGGACCTTTTTTTGGTCGTTGAGGCCCCGCTGACATCGCTGAATCGGTGTGTGTGACACCGATCCAGCGATGTCTTCACTGGTAACCAGGGTAAACATCGGGTTACTAAGCGCAGGGCCGCGCTTAGTAACCCGATGTTTACCCTGGTTACCAAAAAAACAAACAGTACATACTCGCCTTTCGGTGTCCAGGTCCCTTGCCGTCCGCTTCCTGCTCTGACTGAGCCGCCGGAAAGTGAGACCAGATCACAGCAGTGACGTCACCGCTGCGCTCTGCTCTCAGTGTACAGCGGCACTGTCAGAGCAGGAAGCGGACGGCAAGGGACCTGGACACCGAAAGGCGAGTATGTACTGTTTGTTTTTTTGGTAACCAGGGTAAACATCGGGTTACTAAGCGCGGCCCTGCGCTTAGTAACCCGATGTTTACCCTGGTTACCGGGTGCTGCAGGGGGACTTCGGCATCGTTGATGACAGTTTCAACGATGCCGAAGTCGTTCCCCTGATCGTTGGTCGCTGGAGAGAGCTGTCTGTGTGACAGCTCCCCAGCGACCACACAGCGACAAAACAGCGACGCTGCAGCGATCAGCATCGTTGTCTGTATCGCTGCAGCGTCGCTGTGTGAGACGGGGCCTTTAGGGGTTCATCATTAAAGAAAGTAAGATAATCGTAGCAATCATAAGCGATAATGCTGACATCTTAAATACTATTTCTCCTCATGATAAAGTCATCAATAAGGGACAATAAAAAAGGTACATATATGATAAAAAAGATGCAATAGTCAACAAATATATGACCTATGGTATTCCTGTATTAGTCCAAAGCACAAATATACACAGCAATAATTTTTCCAGGACCAGAAATAGAAATACGAGGCGGTTAAAAAGAAGCTAGTGAAGGATAACTGCTCATTGAGACCCAGTGGGCTCATGAATTCAAGCAAATAAATCCATCTTGTTTTGCGATGGATAATTTTCCTATCCCAATCTTCTTGTCTCATTGATGATGGAACCACCTCTATATAACAGAAAACTATATAGATCCCAGATAGCCTCCATGCACTGTATTGACATCGCATACCAGACGTGCATCCTTGCCGAGTCTAATGTCTCTAAGGTGCTCCTGGGCTGGTGGGAGGATACCTTTGTCTTCAGGGACGAGGGTGATGTCTGGAACCCCAGGATTATTTTCTGGGCCGTTACATCGACGACATCAATGTCTTCTGAAGGGGAGACAATGGATCATTTATTGACTATGCATTACCTCTGTTACGACCGCACATACTCACCTGTCTTCACCTATCCCTCGGCGCGCTCTCAACTCTGTCCCACACCGCTCTGCTTCTCTCTTTGCTGGGTCGCGGCATCTGGGTCCTTCGCGCATGTGCAGTCGATTCTCCTGTGCCGCAGAGTCTCCTGGGAGGTCGCGACCCGATGGCTCCGCCCCAACATGGCGGCGCCCATCGGATATTTCTTCCCGGCGTCTTCCCAGGTAAGACGCCTTTGCTTTGTAGGTTTCTCTGAACTTTGTTCAGCGTTCCTATGCCCTAGGCTCCCCGGTCTCTGTATCATTTTCTTCGCCTGTTGTCCTTTGTCTGCTGTGTCTCCGCTGTGTTTGCCCTTGGTTCCAGCTTTGCCCGCTCTGTGTCTCCGCCGTGTCAGTCCAGTGTTCCAGTCCACAGTGTGTCTCCGCTTTATCTGCTCTTTCTCAGTTCCGCACCAGTTTTCCCGTTCCTATCCCTTCCAGTTGGTATCCCAGTTCTTTAGTTCTTTCTCTTTTTGTCTTTTGCAGCCTCGTGATTCTGTGTCCCTCTCCTGTGTCTCCGAATATATTTACCTTCCCGAGTCTGTTCCAGTTCCCTTTAGTCAGTCCTCTGTCTCCCTCTTTTGTTTTGGTCGCCCCTTTGGCTCTAGCTGCTGTGTCTCCATTCCACCTTGGACCTGCTCCTAACGCTCCCTGTATAGGGGGTGGTTCCATCTCATCCACTCGTCCTCGGGGACTCTAGAGTCACGACACAGAGGGTCCACTCTCGGGTTCTTCTCCGAATCCCTACAGTAAGCAAAGGCCATGGACCCCGCTGGAGCTTCTGACGCACAAAAAGAGTTAGTCTTTTTGCGAGAGAACCAGACCCGCATCATGACCTTCATGAAGGCAATGGATTCTCGTCTTTCTTCGCTCTAGTCCTCGGATCCTGGTAACGCTTCCCAACTAGCTGGCCTACAGCAAGAGTTGGCTCAGCAACGTGATACCCAGGCTCACATTCTTAGCTACATGGCCTCGGTAGACGATCGGCAGCTTTCTTTACAAACAGCTGCTTCTACCTCCGCCTCTGCTCCCAACCCTCCTCCCCATTTGGCTAAACCACCTCGGTACAACGGTGACCCCAAATTATGTCGGGGTTTTTTAACCCCTTCATGCCGCGGCCCTTTTTCGTTTTTGTGTTTTCGTTTTTCGCTCCCCTCCTTCCCAGAGCCATAACTTTTTTATTTTTCCGTCAATATGGCCATGTGAGGGCTTATTTTTTGCGGGACGAGTTGTACTTTTGAACGACATCATTGGTTTTACCATATCATGTACTAGAAAACGGGAAAAAAATTCCAAGTGCGGTGAAATTGCAAAAAAAGTGCAATCCCACACTTGTTTTTTGTTTGGCTTTTTTGCTAGGTTCACTAAATGCTCAAACTAACCTGCCATTATGATTCTCTAGGTCATTACGAGTTCATAGACACCTAACATGTCTAGGTTATTTTTTATCCAAGTGGTGAAAAAAAATTCCAAACTTTGCTTTAAAAAAAAAAAAAAAAAAAGTGCCATTTTCCGATACCCGTAGCGTCTCCAATTTTCGTGATCTGGGGTCAGGTGAGGGCTTATTTTTTGCGTGCCGAGCTGGCGTTTTTAATGATACCATTTCGGCGCAGATATGTTCTTTTGATCGCCCGTTATTGCATTTTAACGCAATGTCGCGGCGACCAAAAAAACGTAATTCTGGCGTTTCGGATTTTTTTCTCGCTACGCTGTTTAGCGATCAGGTTAATGCTTTTTTTTAATTGATAGATCGGGCGATTCTGAACGCGGCGATACCAAATATGTGTAGGTTTTTTTTTTTTATTGTTTTATTTAGGATGAGGCGAAAGGGGGGTGATTTAAACTTTTATATTTTTAATATTTTTTTCACATTTTTAAAAACTTTTTTTTTTCACTTTTGCAATGCTTCAATAGCCTCCAAGGGAGGCTAGAAGCAGGCACAGTCCGATCGGCTCTGCTACATAACAGCGATCATCAGATCGCTGTTATGTAGCTGAAATGCAGGTGTGCTGTGAGCGCCGACCACAGGGGGGCGCTCACAGCAGGCCGGCATCAGTAACCATAGAGGTCTCAAGGACCTCTATGGTTACCTTCCTGATGCATCGCCGACCCACGATCATGTGACGGGGGTCGGCGATGACGTCATTTCCGGCCGCCCGGCCGGATGCGGTAGTTAAATGCCGCTGTCTGCATTTGACAGCGGCATTTAACAGGTTAATAGCGGCGGGTGAATAGCGATTTCACCCGCCGCTATTGTGCGCACATGTCAGCTGTACAAAACAGCTGACATGTCGCGACTTTGATGTGCGCTCACCGTCGGAGCGCACATCAAAGCAGGGGACCCGACATGCGCAGTACATGTACGGCGCATGTCGCGAAAGGGTTAAACCAATGTCGTCTTTATTTTGAACTTCTGCCCCAGTATTACCCTACCGATCGGGCTAAAATAGCCTTTTTGATTTCCCATCTGGAGGATGACGCCTTGGCATGGGTTAATCCCCTTTGGGAGCAAGACGATCCCCTAGTCTCCCGATTGTCTGAATTTTTGGAGACTTTTCGTCATGTTTTTGATGAACCTGGACGTCTGGCCTCTACTACTGAGGCTCTTTTTTCCCTCCATCAGGGATCCTTAACTGTGGTCAATACGCCATCCAGTTTCGTACTCTGTCCTCCGATTTAGGCTGGAATAATGAGGCATTAGTGGGAGCTTTCTGGCGAGGCCTCTCTGGGCGTATAAAGGACGAGTTAGCTGGTTGGGACACTCCTACGGTTTTAGAGGATTTGATTTCCTTGGCTACCCGTATTGATCTTCGTTTCCAGGAACGCGCTCGGGAGCGGAGATCTCTTCGGCCTTCCCCTGCCACCCGCAAACCATTCAGTCCGCTGCCCGCAACTTCCTCCATGGCGTCCGCTCCAGAGCCGATGCAAGTGGACCGTCTCAAGATGTCGGAACAACAACGTAAGGAGAGGCGTACTCAAGGCTTATGCTTCTACTGCGGGAGTGCCTCTCATCTGTTGCGGTCCTGCCCTGAACGTCCAGAAAACTTCTCCGCCTAGGTCAGGTAAGAGAGGCCTCCCTAGGTGCTCGTGATACCTCTCAACCCCTCACTTTGTCTGTCTTATTGCATATTTCTGGAAAGGACATTTCTTTGGATGCCTATGTCGATTCGGGTGCAGTAGGGAATTTTATTAGACTAGAATAGGTTTTAAAATTTTCTGTCCCTGTTAGAACCTTGGAAAGTCCTTTAATTCTTGCTTTCGTGGATGGTAAACCTTTACAGGAGATCATTACGCAAGTTACTCTCGAGGTGGAGCTTCAAGTAGGGGTTCTGCATAGGGAGAGAATTGTATTTTATGTTTTAGCTGGTCTGTCTCACCCTGTACTTCTTGGTCTTCCATGGTTACGGAGTCACGAGCCCATTTTAAATTGGCGCAATGGAAATATTTTGCGCTGGGGAGAACTCTGTCGGGAACGTTGTCTGCTGCCGGTGCGTCCTGTGGGTGTTTCTTCTTCTTCTTTTTCTGCCTTACCTTATGTCTACAGTTCTTTCTCGGATGTCTTTGACAAGAGAGAAGCTGAAGGTCTACCTCCACACCGAGCCTATGATTGTCCCATAGATCTCGTGCCTGGGGCCATCCCGCCTAGAGGAAGAATCTATCCTCTCTCTCCTGTGGAGACACAAGCCATGTCGGAATATATTCAAGAAAATCTTGCTAAGGCATTCATTCGCAAATCTTCTTCTCCTGCCGGAGCAGGCTTCTTTTTCGTAAAGAAGAAAGATGGCTCACTTCGTCCCTGCATTGATTATAGAGGCCTAAACAATATTACGGTGAAGAACAAATACCCACTGCCACTCATTCCGGAACTCTTCGATCGCCTCAGAGGAGCGCAAATTTTTACCAAACTGGATCTGCGCGGTGCGTACAATCTTGTTCGAATACGTGCTGGAGATGAGTGGAAAACCGCCTTTAACACTCTCGACGGCCACTATGAGTATTTGGTTATTCTGTTTGGCCTCTGTAACACTCCTGTGGTTTTCCAGGAATTTGTGAACGAAATATTTCGTGACTTACTCTACTCCAGTCAATAGAAGAACAGCGCTCCATCCAGGTGTGTAGTATAAAAAAGAAGTTTTATTTTGCCATACAACAGCAACGTTTCGGCCCTAAGGGCCTTTATCAAGCATAACATAGAGAGCTCATGACCGGCTTTAAATAGTGTGTGTGCCACGCAGGGCACCAATCACCATTTAGCCGCCCACCACCCAATAAAATTTGCAATATATTACAAAAAACAGACATCAAAACACATTAAAATACAGTTCACCAACCGCCCATACCACCCCCTTAAGTCACCCACATAAATCCCTTTTCCTCTCATTAATAACATAATCTACTGTTGGTGTCTCGAGCAATCAGCCTCCAGCATCTAGGTCGTCACGGCAACCTCCACCAATCCTTGTGCAGCCATGTGGAAATCATAAACAGAGCGGAGCCAATAAGATTCCATCTTCAAGTGGCGCCAAAAGGCTTCATGCCGCCAATCTGTATCCTCCACATATAAGGATTCTGACGTCCGACCTATCAGGCAATCCCTGACATACCTCAAGGCTCAGGGCGTCATAGACCGGCGTCATCACCACAGGTACGACTCACCCCATGGTCCACGGTGCAGCGGTGGGCGGGACACAGGAGCGCACCGCCAACCGGAAGTATCCGTGTCACGTGACCGCGAGGCGGACCTACCATCGGCAGCGCACACCCACCCGTCCATCTACAACACCGCGTCCAGTCGGGAGCGTCACCTAGGTGACCAGGACGCAAACGGTCAAATGACACCACTAATCAAGAAGGCAGATCCAAGCATAACTAATATTAAGACAAATCTCTACATGTTATCAGCGATCCCAAAATATCGTTGAAGCTCTATATCAACTCCCCTCCTTGTGCTTTTCGACTGTTGCACATGTATGACGATATGTTATAATGTATTTTGGGATCGCTGATCTACAACACCGACTGGACGCGGTGTTGTAGATGGACGGGTGGGTGTGCGCTGCCGATGGTAGGTCCGCCTCGCGGTCACGTGACACGGATACTTCCGGTTGGCGGTGCGCTCCTGTGTCCCGCCCACTGCTGCACCGTGGACCATGGGGTGAGTCGTACCTGTGGTGATGACGCCGGTCTATGACGCCCTGAGCCTTGAGGTATGTCAGGGATTGCCTGATAGGTCGGACGTCAGAATCCTTATATGTGGAGGATACAGATTGGCGGCATGAAGCCTTTTGGCGCCACTTGAAGATGGAATCTTATTGGCTCCGCTCTGTTTATGATTTCCACATGGCTGCACAAGGATTGGTGGAGGTTGCCGTGACGACCTAGATGCTGGAGGCTGATTGCTCGAGACACCAACAGTAGATTATGTTATTAATGAGAGGAAAAGGGATTTATGTGGGTGACTTAAGGGGGTGGTATGGGCGGTTGGTGAACTGTATTTTAATGTGTTTTGATGTCTGTTTTTTGTAATATATTGCAAATTTTATTGGGTGGTGGGCGGCTGAATGGTGATTGGTGCCCTGCGTGGCACACACACTATTTAAAGCCGGTTATGAGCTCTCTATGTTATGCTTGATAAAGGCCCTTAGGGCCGAAACGTTGCTGTTGTATGGCAAAATAAAACTTCTTTTTTATACTACACACCTGGATGGAGCGCTGTTCTTCTATTGCTTGAAATTTCTATGGTCCTGGATGGTTCCCTGGACTTGGACGGGCGCCCCAGCTAGTGAGTGCTGTCAACCTTCTGTTTATTTCTTACTCTACTCCAGTGTCGTGGTTTATCTTGACGACATTCTCATCTTCTCTCCGGACCTTTCCACTCATAGACGGGACGTACGTCGTGTTCTGCAACGACTAAGGGAGAATCATCTGTTTGCAAAGATTGAGAAATGCGTCTTTGAGCAGTCCTCCCTGCCCTTCCTTGGATACATTGTCTCGAAGTCTGGTCTGGAGATGGATCCCGAGAAGGTCTCTGCTGTCCTTGACTGGCCTCGTCCTCTTGGAATAAAAGCAATCCAACGTTATCTTGGCTTTTCCAATTACTATAGACACTCATTCCTCATTTCTCTTCGATTGCTAAGCCTATTTCTGCTCTTGTTTGCAAGGGAGTCAACTCCAATCTTTGGACCTCTGAAGCTGAAGAAACCTTTCAGTCTCTAAAGCAAAAGTTCGCTGCAGCTCCTGTGCTTCATCTCCCTGATGCGAATAGACCATTTATCCTCGAAGTCGACGCGTCTTCTGTCGGAGCAGGAGCTGTACTCTTGCAAAGATCCTCTTCCGGACATTTAGTTACCTGTGGTTTTTTCTCCAAAGCCTTTTCTTCTCCAGAACGGAACTACTCCATTGGAGATAAGGAACTATTGGCTATCAAGTTAGCGTTAGAGGAGTGGCGATATTTTCTTGAGGGAGCCGTTCACCCGTTCATTATTTACACCGACCACAAGAATTTGGCCTATGTTCAGTCTGCTCAGAGACTTAATCCACGACAAGCCAGATGGTCTTTATTCTTCGGACGATTTGATTTTGAACTTAATTTCCGACCTGGAAATAAGAACGTCAAGGCGGATGCTCTCTCAAGATCCTTTCAGCCTTTGGATGTAGAGGACTCTCCGGCTCACATCATTGATCCAGCCAGAATCGTCACCCTTGCTCCTCTGAGAGTGTGTAATAATTATATGGGATAACTCAGGAGACTCTTTGCGTGGAACAAGATAACTACAGGACACAGTTTTCTAAGTGGTAAAGTCCATATTATCACACGGTGATTCAAACAGGTGCAGAGAGAAACTGAAGTCCACAACACTTGGTGCAAATAATAAACACCAAAAAAGAAAATAATGTCCAGCTTCACCGAGTCCGTAAAAAAGAGTTTTCTTTATTCACAAACTTTAAACATAGAGGATACAGACTTCATCATGAACCATATGGGTAAGAATCTCAACGCGTTTCTGGAGACTAAGCTCCCTTAATCATGTCAATCAGCAGCAGCTTACATGTCCAGCAAATGCAGATGAAGTAAACACGAGTAGCAGATGAAGGAGGATTACTGGATACTTGTGTATGCAGCAGGAACTCAGAGCAGAGTAGCAGGATCAACACACAGGTTCACAGGAGCAGGTATATAGCCAGGGAGTAATCAGAGGTCAGGAGCTGGATGCAAGGCAGAATACTCTAGCACAGACTGAAGGCTGGGGTGGAGTTTTATAGCAGGAAGACACAGTGCACATGAGACCAAAGACGCCATCTTGGAAAAGGGCAGTAATGCACAAAAGGTAAAAAATGTTCAGAGTCCTGACAGAGTGGTTTCTCCGCCTTCTGGCAAGACTTTAGTGTCGAATCAAGACAAAGAGAGAGTTTTACATTGGGGTCACTCCTCCAAGATTGCAGGACATGTTGGAGTCAAGAAGACACTCTCCCTTATCTCCCGGCACTATTGGTGGCTGTCCCTCCATCAAGACGTCTCCGAATTCATAGCTTCTTGTTCTTCTTGTGCCAAAAATAAAGTTCCCAGGCAACTTCCGTCTGGTCTCCTGCATCCTTTGCCAGTGCCTTCCGTCCCTTGGAGCCATATCGCCATGGACTTCATCACCAATTTGCCCCGTTCCTCGAATTGCTCTGTCATCCTGGTTATCGTGGATCGGTTTTCCAAGATGGCTCACTTCGTTGCTTTGCCTGGTTTGCCTTCTGCCCCAGAGTTGGCAAAAATCTTTTTACATCAAGTCTTCCGTCTTCATGGCTTCCCACAACATATTGTCTCCGACGGTGGAGTTCAATTTACCTCACGTTTTTGGAGAGCCCTCTGCGGACTATTGAAGATTAACCTGGATTTCTCTTCCGCGTATCATCCACAATCCAACGGCCAAGTGGAGCGAGTTAATCAAGTTCTAACTACATACCTGCGACTTATTTCCAATGCTCATCAGGATGACTGGGTTTCTCTTCTCCCTTGGGCAGAGTTTTCTTATAACAATCTTCCCAGAGAATCTTCTTCCAAATCTCCCTTCTTTGTGGTCTTTGGTCAACATCCGGGCATTCCTCTTCCTGTTTCTCTCACCTCGGGGGGTACCGGCGGCAGATTTCTTGTCCCAGGAGTTCTCCTAGATTTGGCGCGAGACCAAAGAGGCTCTCGAAAGAGCTAGCAGTAATATGAAGAGGTTTGCTGATAAGAAGCGTTTGGATGCTCCTCCATATGTTCCCGGCGATAGAGTTTGGCTATCTTCTCGCTATATTAGGCTGAAGATTCCCTCTCACAAACTGGGGCCTCGCTACATAGGTCCTTTTCCTATCTTAAGTCGCATCAATTATGTTTCCTACAAATTGAAGCTACCTGCTTCTTTACGTATTCCTAATGCCTTCCATGTGTCTCTTCTCAAACCCGCTGTGTTCAATCGTTTTCACTCGTCTACCTCTCACTCCCCTCAACTCAGTACTTCTGATGGTATTTTTAATGTTAAAGATATCCTTGCCAAATAGGTAGTTAGGGGCAAAACCTATTTTTTGGTTGACTGGGAGGGATTTGGTCCTGAGGAGAGATCCTGGGAGCCCCGAGAGAACATCTATGCTCCTCTGATCATGAAGAGATTTCTCTCTAACATTAAAAAGAGGGGGAGTAAGGAGGGGGTACTGTTACGACCGCACATACTCACCTGTCTTCACCTATCCCTCGGCGCGCTCTCAACTCTGTCCCATGCCGCTCTGCTTCTCTCTTCGCTGGGTCGCGGCATCTGGGTCCTTTGCGCATGCGCAGTCACGTCTCCTGTGCCGCAGAGTCTCCTGGGAGGTCGCGACCCAATGGCTCCGCCCCAACATGGCGGCGTCCATCGGGTATTTCTTCCCGGCGTCTTCCCAGGTAAGATGCCTTTGCTTTGTAGGTTTCTCTGAACTTTGTTCAGCGTTCCTATGCCCTAGGCTCCCCGGTCTCTGTATCATTTTCTTCGCCTGTTGTCCTTTGTCTCCTGTGTCTCCGCTGTGTTTGTCCTTGGTTCCAGCTTTGCCCGCTCTGTGTCTCCGCTGTGTCAGTCCAGTGTTCCAGTCCACAGTGTGTCTCCGCTTTATCTGCTCTTTCTCAGTTCCGCACCAGTTTTCCCGTTCCTATCCCTTCCAGTTGGTATCCCAGTTCTTTAGTTCTTTCTCTTTTTGTCTTTTGCAGCCTTGTGGTTCCGTGTCCCTCTCCTGTGTCTCCGAATATATTTACCTTCCCGAGTCTGTTCCAGTTCCCTTTAGTCAGTCCTCTGTCTCCCTCTTTTGTTTTGGTCGCCCCTTTGGCTCTAGCTGCTGTGTCTCCATTCCCCCTTGGACCTGCTCCTAACGCTCCCTGTATAGGGGGTCGTTCCATCTGGTCCACTCGTCCTCGGGGACTCTAGAGTCACGACCCAGAGGGTCCACTCTCGGGTTCTTCTCCGAATCCCTACAACCTCAATACCAATCTGGAGGGTATTGCATTTATTTATGAGATTGGAGGTAATTGTATCACTTTACTTGATGTCTCCATCTCCAGACAGGTTGATGGCTCTCTAAACACCACAATTTATCAAAAACCTATGGCTACAAATAGCCTTTTGAGATGGGAGAGCCATCGCCTTTTCCCGCTGAAGAGAGGTATTCCAAAGGGACAATTCTTGAGATTGAGAAGGAATTGTTCATCACTAAGTGACTTTAGGACAAAATCAATGGATCTTAAACATAGGTTTATGGACAGAGGATACCTGGAAGATGTCATCAACTCTGCATGTGATTTTGCTTACAATGCTAGTAGAACTTCACTCCTAGTTCCTAAACCTAAAACTGACTCTCAACCGATCGTGCGTCTGATTGGTACCTACGATGATCAGTTTAAAATGGTATTTAATATCCTCAAAAAACATTGGCAGATTCTCAAATCGGATCCAGATATCTGTGATTTTATTCCCCCTATCCATTAGTATATACTATAGAAGGGGAAAGTCAATTAAGGACAGCATTGTCCATAGTCACTTTGTTCCACCTAAAAAGCAAAGTACGTGGTTGGTGAACAGGTCACTTGGGACCTTCAGATGTGGACATTGTTCCTTCTGTAGATACATACAACCCTCAAACTCATTCAAGAGCTCAGTGACAGACAGAAAATATTATATGAGACAATTCGCAAACCGTAAGATGGCGGGGGTGGTGTATCTCTGCACATGTGCCTGCCCCAAAGATTATGTTGGAAAAACTAAACGAGAACTGCATGGCAGGGATGCATCTCTGGCCCGCCATGTCAATACAGTGCATGGCGGGCAATCTGGGATCCATATCCCCCCCACATATGCAAACTTGCTCCTGGGCTGGTGGAAGGACACCTTTGTCTTTGGTGGGTTTCCAACAGCTCACTATTTTTATTTTTTCACAGTTAACATGGTGTATTGGGACATTCTTTCTTTGGTAGGGAATAATAGGGACATCAGGGAGCGCCGTCAATGAGTGGGGATGCCATACCACAGAAACTAAAGGTGCCAACCTCCACTGTCAGGCAGGATTTAGTATAGTGACCTAATAGGGTCTACTAGGATACATAATGTTTTTCTTTGTTTTTTTTTGTTTTTTTCATTCCTTCCTGATCAAGACCTATTCCCTATTTATGTCTGTTTTTACTTGTCCGCAATTTGGAACATGACTTTAGCTTTGTAAAATTAAAAGTAATATTTTAGGGGTCCTTGTTTTCTATGGTCTTTTCATTCCATAATAAGACTTGGTACTGTCCTTAAAAATCATGGAGGTCATACAAAATAGTTGATGTAGTAGATTTTGATGAGGTTCATTCATTTTTGCCTCAAGTTATTTGAGTAAAACTGAAGATTTTGAAATGAAAGATATATTATCAACCTTACTTTCATGTTAAGGGTTAAAAAAAAATATCTATGAAACTCAGTCTTGTCCAAATTTTGGAAGGTTTCAGAGAAAATATACCTTAAAGATCCATCGATCCATCAGGGAACCATAGCAGGAAACTAGACTTGTCCTGCACCGACCCCGGGTCGGCTCTAGTCATGTCTGGCTATGATCCCTGGCAGGATCTTCAAACTATATTTTCACTAAAACACGAGCGTTTTCAGAGAATAATGTACCTGGCTGCATTCCTGCAGCAAAGAGAGGACACAAACAGTTAATGCTTATACTAGAAACTTTATTGAGTGCTATAAATTACAAAAGTGATATATAAAAACTATTAAAAAAAAGTGGAAAGGCAGTAGAAAAAGGCGGCGATTCATGTCACTGTGGTTTAGGCAGCATGAATCACCGAATCACCTGACAGGTTCCCTTTAAAGGGGAACTTCCACCTGGTTTTCGCAACCTTATCTGAGAACAGTGTAAAGCAGAGAAAGAGACAATGAATCCAGTGATGATTATGGACTGCATACCATAATTTTGATAATAACATTGTTTTATCAGCAGGAGATTATCACTAGAGGACTAGTAAACCTGCTGCCATGTAGTACTCCATATTCATAAGTTGTGTATAATACCACCACCACCGTCATCTTTCTGCCTATGCACAGTGTACACATAAAGCTGCCAATCAGTGGTGTGGGAGGAGTTAGACAGAGCTGAGCAGTAAGAGAACTGCTAGATCTGCAGCAGATAAAACAGCGATTTTATCAAAACTGCAGCAAGCAGCCCAGTAAGTAACACTGCTGGAATCAGTTTCTCTGTCCCTACTTCATGCTGCTCTTAGATGGGGTAGCAAAAACCTGGTGATAGATTTCCATTAACATATGTCTGACATAGAAGTCTGTTGCATCTGCCTGAGATTAGCTGTGAATGTGATCGAATCTCACAGCACAAAATAAAATTGTGGAGTATTACTGCATTGCTTCTACCAGTAAATACCCACATAATTTTGTGTGTAGGCACGATGTGGCAGAACACAGAATGTCTATGCTATCTGCCACCTGCATAAGCTCTCAGGCTAGAATCTTATAATAACCTTAGCAGGACAGTAGGGATACATCCATAGCTGACCAGTTTTAAAAAATGTGGCAATATCGGATTAACTTTTACAGGAGCACACAGTGCAAGATTATTTTAAATTACATTGACATTAATGATTGCATGAAGCTCATGGATGGGTAATCATATTAATTAGTAGCCAAAATATGCCTTGCAGGACTGTCAAAGAAAAACAAAACATTTAGGCTCTGTTCACACTGTGAGGGAATTTGAGACATTCCTGTGATACCTTCCTAACAAGAAAAGTGCTGGAAAATACTGATTGGATGAGAAGTGCACTGTATGACACTCTGGTATTGTTATTTATAGTCACTGATGGTGTTTCCTGTAAACCATCAGCCGGTGCTGATCAGGTATCATATTGTCATTATGTGAGGCAGTGGACAAACGTAGTATTTCCTATGCTGACTGCCAGGAGGCTTATGACAATGCTTCTCCATTTTCAAATCCAGGTCAGGTATCAGCAACAGCGGAGAAAAGGACAATGGGGATTTCCAGAATATTCTTGTTTACACTGAAAGATTATCATGAATGAGTGCTCGTTTCACCATAATCTTTCAGTGTAAACCTGGTGTCGATCACACGATACGTGAGCAAAATGCTTACTCATTGGGTGAAATTATCTTTTGTGCAGGGCAAAGGATCATCGTCCTCCGTGGTGCATCGTGCTGTGTTAACAGAACCTGTGCTGCCGAGAACGATGGCGGCCTATCTGTCCTGAGCGATGTACTACAGATTGTTCATTGCCCATCATTGACTGTGGTCGACCTATCCTATCCTAACTTATGTCGGTCCGTGTAAACCGTGATAGTTTGAGAGCAGTAAAGGTCCGTAAGTCTGTCCAAAACTAAAATTCATCTTAGCTGAACGAGTGCTCCTATGTATGGGAGAAACGGCCAAGATGGCTGATGGATGCACAATTGGCCGTAGGATCGTTCAGCCAGTGTATTTCCAGCTTTAACCTTGAGGCCCTGTTCGCATGTTCAGTATTTGGTCAGGATTTTACCTCAGTATTTGTAAACCAAAACCACTTGTGGGTGATAAATACAGAAGTGGTGACATGTTTCTATTATACTTTTCCTCTGATTATTCCTCTCCTGGTTTTGGCTTACAAATACTGAGGTAAAAAACTGACCAAATACTGAGCGTGTGAACGTGACCTAATAGGACTATGTGTCTAAATGGCATGATTGTAAGTTTACTCAATCATATAATCTTGTCGATAACAGCAGTGATTGATTATCCTGCATATCCATCAATTCCCGTTACATATTTATGCACATACACAAGAACCAACGTCATGTGTGATAGAGCGCGAAAGTATTCACCTGCATAGCGTTACAAATGATTTTATCAGTGGTGTAACTTGAAGCTTGTGGGCCTCAATGCAAGAGCTCCAACAGGTCCCCCAATTATTGTAAGTCTTTAATAGTAATGGTCTATTTCACATGGGTCATAGGGACTTTTGGGGCCTGACTAGGTTCCAGAGTCCGGGAACGATAACAAGCCCTGCACCTATTATATCTCATAAAGGGTCAAATGAAAGATTTTCCCTCTTATCTACAGTCAGATTAAACATCCAAAAAAATGATAGGGGGTTTTTTTTAGGTAAAATGTTCCTTTCTCCTTATGTACCACCATATCTAGCGGTGTTATCGGTTCCTGTACACGTAACACCGCTTCATTCCAGAGATTCCACTTCACATTCCGTCCAGGAAGCTGACATTTTATAATGCCTAATGCAGAAGGATTTTGTTGAAGGCTCACAAGATGCCCTTCTCCCCCTGCCCCGTGGCACCCAAGGCCGTTTCCTGATTACGACTTCTGAACTCCTTTTCCTTTTTGTGCTGATCTCTTTGTCTGGCTTGTGCCTGTGTTTGTGTAATTGCAGAGTCCTGTTGCTGTGTGACCACCCCCACCTCCTCCCATCACTCCAGCTAAGGTTCCCTCTGGATTACGTTCCGCTCTCAGCAGCCAGGTGAAACTTTTGTGTCACATGATCGATACTGCCACAGGTGCGGGAAGGAGGGGTGGAGGGGAAGACGGTGGTTAACCTCTTCCTCATCCCGTGGGCAGCATTGCCTACCGGGCAGCTCTGAGTAATGCCTCCAGCACCAAATTGTGCCTCAAATTACGCATTTTTATATTCTAGTCTATTTCTTTATCTTTCAAGGTCACGATACAAGAATTACATATCAGCCACAAAAACATATCTTCCACCCCCGGAATGACTTCCCAGCAGCTCTTTCTACTTCACATCATTTTCTGACCTAGGACTACAATATTTGCAGCCATTTAATAATGTAAGGACTAATGTGCTAGTTATTAGAAGGATTACAGTCACCTCTGTGCTATGTGATGTTTGCTATGCTACAGGTTTAGCCCAAGCTGCTGCTTTGTTTAAATAGAAAGTGGAAATTCCTGTTTAGATTGACGCTTTTGAACTCTATTCACAATACAGCAAAATCCAAGTCCATCTCTGCAGGTTCCCATTGTGTCCGGCTCCGGACCCCCACTCCGGTCCCCCACTATGCAGAGGTTCCTGGACTTAGGACAATCTCTCAATAACAGTTATTTTATTTTTTTCCAAGCTGGAAATCTTAAGACTGTTGGCTCCGCTAACCTTTAAGAAAAGGTCATATCATTCAATAATACCTTTTCTGACAATTTAACTGGTGCACACTTGGTTACAAAATGCAGGTAAAGATAAAATCTATTGCAAATCTATTAAAAAATACATTTTTGAAAAAGAACAAAAACACCTTTTAAAGTATATATTTCCCAGAAAAAAAAAGTTTATTTATTTATTTTCCTTCTCTATTTTGCACGATCTGGCTTATCAAAAGGTTGGGATCAACCCTCTTTTTAGGAGATGGAAAAACAGTGTATAGACAGCGGCTGCATTTTTATTGCGCCCCATGGGCCATAATGTACAGTTTATTGTTTCCATGCAGCAAACCGTACTGAAACGAGAGTCGTAACCTTTTTTTTTCTGTTTAATGAATGATACGTTCATTTACATAAGCAGTAGCTGGAGCATTTTGTTTTTTTTTCCTTTGTTCATTTGTGATGCCTTTTTTTTTTTTTGCTTTCAGTATAAAACATCACTAATCCCTACCAACTAAAAATAACGTAATTACAGACAATGAATAGGCACAGAAGGTGGGATACACCCTGGAGATATGTCTCCGGGAGAATAAATAATAAGCTATTGTGCCTCCTTGAATTGTGTTTAATAATAAAAAAAGATATCACGCCTGATTTATTATAGCATTATTATTATCAAATGTCTCAATTTTTAGGCTGGTTTTTGGTTTGCGCCATATTCTTCTTTTAAATTGTCCCCTATTTTGAAGGCGATTTTTTACTTTTTCGCCATTTTATTTTTCAGCCGATTCATCATTTGTAAATTTTCAAAAAGTCTCAAATTGTTTGAGTAAATGTACTCATTTTCCCCTTGGAGCAATTTTTGGTTTGTCACTAATTTTTGTGCAAATTTTGGCTACATGTGCAACATTTTAAAGGATTGTGCTTTTTACTCTAAAACGGTACAAAGAAAGGTAAAAGACCAAAAAAAAAAGCTCTCAACCCACATGCTCTATTTTGAAGAATTTGGTGTAAAAAAAAAAAAAGGTAATAAATACCACAAGGCAGAAAAGAAAATGAACAAATAATGAATGAGGGCCATCCAAAACCAGCTAATGTTCAGAAAAGATAGGGTCACATGACTTTGATAAGAATTTGATTAGTGGCATCAGTTTTTTCTAGACGTGGAGAGAAAAAGTTTTTCCACTTTCTCATTTTTTCAGACTGTGATTTTTTCACAGACCCATAGACTTACATTGCTGATTTTGATTCGACACTTGGATCAAAATTGGACGTTTCCATATTTTTTTCGTTGACCACTCAGTCCGAGGAAGAAAATCGGACATGTGCCACATAAAATATCATAGGTACAGGTGCTATCTGTAAAAACCACGGATAGCGCTTGGATGAGAAAATCGGTCATGTGTATAAGCCCTATCTGTGCATAAACAACAACTATAAAACTATTCTTTATAGAGCAAAATACATAGCTAAAATATGAAATATTGCTAATGTTAGCAGTAAATGCAGCACAACTATAGTTAACATGACCGCTGCAGCCAGCCACGTGACAAAACTATGTCACTTCACCCGCCGGGAACAGCACAGCCAACATCATTGCAACAGTGCTGCAGTGGGCAGTGAGCTCCTAATGTTTTTTATTTTCTATAAGGCATTGAATTGATAATACAGACGTCCAACCCCTTTAAGACTGGCTTCACACGTCTATATTTCACAGCGAACTCCATGTAGCTCACAAGCCACCGGTTGGGGACTCCTACCTTAGAACATCATTTTCAGCAGCTCATCTCCTTGTGTAAAAATCTGCTGCCAACAATATACAAATGATCTGAGGCTCAAACGATATCATATAAACATATTGATTTATCGTACTCACACGGTTTAAATGTAGATGGCCTTAGGGTTCGCTTACATCAGCGTTGTAACCGGCCAATGTTATTCAATGTGATTGATCTGTGAGTTTTTCCTCACCTGGAATTGGCTGTGTATGGCCATGTAAAACTGCCATGGCCCAGTAATTAAACGCACCCATCTTTTAGGAATCCCGACATTTAATCAGCCGAGTACAGTAAATTCACAGCATCAACCGTCAAAATAGAAGATACATAGATAATATAAAAGGAAAAAAATGGGGTGGGTTCCCCCATATTTCTCTTAATCAGCTGAGGGATAGCTGACAGCTGGAGACTGATGTTTATAGTCTGGGAAGGGGGTAATAAACAACAAGCTTTCCTGGCTAGTAATGTCAGTTCACAGCTGTCTATTTAGTCTTTCCTGGCTATTAACATTGAGTTACCCCAAAGAAAAATGACGTGGGGTCTCCCTATAATTAATAACCAGCAAAGGCTAGGCAGACAGCTGCGGGCTGATAATAGTAGCCTAGGAAGAGAATTTCTCATGCAGCGAGCAGTTACATTATTGAGATGTGCAGAGGTCAACAGCCAGAATTGGCGCATCTAATGGATGCTCCATTTATGGGTCAGCAAAGGGCTGATGTTCTTAGTCTGGGAGGGGACCAATATACACAGCCCCTTCCTAGGTTATTAATATCAGCGTGCAGTTGTCTGCCTAGCCTTTGCTGGTTATCAATAATAGGAAGGACCCTGCATCATTTTTGGGCGGGTTCACTCCTTGTTAATAGCCAGTAAAGGCTAAGTAGACAGCTTTGGGCTAATCGTAATAGACTTGGAAGCTCCATGTTTACTGTTACCTTCCCAGACTATAATCATATCAGCCCCCAGCTGTTAGGAATAATATGGGGGACCTCACATTTTTTTTCTTTTATATATTTTATTGTCAGCTAAATACATGTACATGTACAGTAAGCTGCACACACTGCACTGATTGCATAACTCAATGACATATCTATCATCTATATCTGTATACAGGATTTTTATTAGTTAATAAACTAGATTGAAAAGACAGAAAATTATAGTATGTAAAAGCTGATGTTAAAAACACATTGTATATGGATTGCACACGCATGTCAGATGGATGCTAGATGAGAAAAAAGGCACACTCGCATGACATATGGATGCTAGGTGAGGCTAGAATCTCAGCTACTTTTTATACGCAGATGTGAGCGCACCCTTAAAGGGAATCTGTCACCAGATTTTTATTCACAATATGGTGTGGGGACAGAGATCCCGATTCCAGCATATACTGTTTAAAGTGAACCTGTCAGCAGGATTATGCTGAATAACCTACAGACTGTCAGGATGTCGCCATTATACTGATGAAAATGATACCTTGGTTGATGAAATCCGTCTTGTGGTTGTTGTTTAATCTTTATTTTTAGTTTTGAGTTAATGGTATGCTCATACTCTGGGGCGGCCTGTGGGGGGTCTTCATGTGGTGCTCTGATTAGGTATTCATCAGTATGGCTTCTGACAAGTCACTGATACCTCAGTATCAGAAATAACCATGGCACAACCGTTAAAAGTGGTGCATAAGAAAATGTGCCCCAACACTACAGTAGAATGTTCCTTACCAGGGCCGTATTTGCCACTAGGCACTTGAGGTCACGTGCCTAGGGCGGGATGATGTGGGGGGCAGCACCTGAGCAAGGTTTTTTTTTATTTAAGTCCTGGGTCACCTCCCGATCGACCGCCCCCAGCTCCCCCCGGCCGCCTGCCTGCCTCCCAGCCGCCTGCCTCCCACCCACCCTCCTTGAAGACGTCATACTTACCCTGCTCCAGCGATGCCTGGTCTCAGCGTCTGCAGCTCGTCCTGAGTGAGCGGTCACGTGGTACCACTCATTAAGGTCATGAATATGGGCATATTCATGACCTTAATGAGCGGTACCACATGACCGCAGGAAGGTGCTGCACCGGGAGTCGGGACAGAGCTAGAGGGATGTTCAGCATGGCCGCGCGGTGTGGGAAAGGTGAGTATGAGGGACGGGGGGACAGGGGATGGGGGGATGAAGGAGGACGGAAAGCCGAGCCATGCAAGATGGGAGCGGGAGCAGGGGGGTTGAGAGATGAGCCATGCATACAGGGGGGAATATGAGCCATGCATACAGGAGGGGGGAATATGAGCCATGCATACAGGAAGGGGGGAATATGAGCCATGCATACAGGAAGGGGGGAAATATGAGCCATGCATACAGGAGGGGGGGGATATGAGCCATGCATATGGGATGGGAGGGAGATGAGCCATGCATACAGGAGGGGGGATATGAGCCATACATACAGGAGGGGGGATATGAGCCATGCATACAGGAGGGGGGATATTAGCCATGCATATGGGATGGGAGGGAGATGAGCCATGCATACAAGATGGGAAAGGGGCATTATACAGTATTGAGCATCATGTGGGGTCATCATACAGTATGGAGCATCATGTGTGGCCATTATACAGTATAGAGCATCATGTGTGGCCATTATACAGTATTGAGCATCATGTGTGGCCATTATACAGTATGGAGCATCATGTGTGGCCATTATACAGTATGGAGCATCATGGGTGGCCATTATACAGTATTGAGCATCATGTGGGGTCATTATACAGTATGGAGCATCATGTGTGGCCATTATACAGTATGGAGCATAATGTGTGGCGATTATACAGTATTGAGCATCATGGGTGACCATTATACAGTATTGAGCATCATGTGGGGTCATTATACAGTATGGAGCATCATGTGTGGCCATTATACCGTATGGAGCATCATGTGTGGACATTATACAGTATGGAGCATCATGGGTGGCCATTATACAGTATTGAGCATCATGTGGGGTCATTATACAGTATGGAGCATCATGTGTGGCCATTATACAGTATGGAGCATCATGTGTGGCCATTATACAGTATTGAGCATCATGTGGGGCCATTATACAGTATTGAGCATCATGTGGGGTCATTATACAGTATGGAGCATCATGTGTGGCCATTATACAGTATGGAGCATCATGTGTGGCCATTATACAGTATTGAGCATCATGGGTGACCATTATACAGTATTGAGCATCAGGTGGGGTCATTATACAGTATGGAGCATCATGTGTGGCCATTATACAGTATGGAGCATCATGTGTGGACATTATACAGTATGGAGCATCATGGGTGGCCATTATACAGTATTGAGCATCATGTGGGGTCATTATACAGTATGGAGCATCATGTGTGGCCATTATACAGTATGGAGCATCATGTGTGGCCATTATACAGTATTGAGCATCATGTGGGGCCATTATACAGTATTGAGCATCATGTGGGGTCATTATACAGTATGGAGCATCATGTGTGGCCATTATACAGTATGGAGCATCATGTGTGGCCATTATACAGTATTGAGCATCATGTGGGGCCATTATACAGTATTGAACATCATGTGGGGTCATTGTACAGTATGGAGCATCATGTGTGGCCATTATACAGTATGGAGCATCGTGTGTAGCCAATGGCCATTATACAGTATTGAACATCACGTGTGGCCATTATACAGTATTGAGCATCGTGTGTGGCCATTATACCGTACAGAGCATCATGTGTGGCCATTATACAGTATGGAGCATCATGTGTGGCCATTATAAAGTATTGAGCATCATGTGGGGCCATTATACAGTATTGAGCATCATGTGTGGCCATTATACAGTATGGAGCATCATGTGTGGCCATTATACAGTATGGAGCATCATGTGTGGTCATTATACAGTATGGAGCATCATGTGTGGCCATTATACAGTATTGAGCATCATGTGGGGCCATTATACAGTATTGAACATCATGTGGGGTCATTGTACAGTATGGAGCATCATGTGTGGCCATTATACAGTATGGAGCATCATGTGTAGCCAATGGCCATTATGCAGTATTGAACATCATGTGTGGCCATTATACAGTATAGAGCATCATGTGTGGCCATTATACAGTATTGAGCATCATGTGTGGCCATTATACCATACAGAGCATCATGTGTGGCCATTATACAGTATGGAGCATCATGTGTGGCCGTTATACAGTATTGAGCATCATGTGGGGTCATTAGGCAGTATGGAGCATCATGTGGGGTCATTATACAGTATGGAGCATCATGTGTGGCCGTTATACAGTATGGAGCATCATGTGTGGCCGTTATACAGTATGGAGCATCATGTGTGTGGCCATTATACAGTATTGAGCATCATGTGTGGCCATTATACAGTATGGAGCACTGTGTGGCCATATTTTTTTGTTTATAATTATTGTATATGAAACAGTGTGATCAGCAGTGCTAAATGGGTGTGGTTGGGACGTAGATATGGGTGTGACTAGTTGTGAAATTGGTGTGGTCAGAGGCGTGGCCTAAAATTTGCTGCGGCGCACTACATGTGCCGCAAACATACCTCTTTCCCTTCTTTCAAAGTTGGGAGGTATGGTACCGCATTTGCCAGATCACGGCAAGTGCCGCAAATCCCATAGGGAATGAATGAGGCCAAACGCAGTGTCGCCGTAAGTGATCCGTTACGCGGCAGATGCAGAAAAACTGCCGGATCTGCAGCAAAAGGCTACTTTCACATCAGCAATTCTTGCCAAAGTCACTGCCGATAGTGTCATACTCACCAAAGGGGGAGGCAGCACTAAAAGTGCCTAGGGCAGGAGAAACTCTAAATACGGCCCTGCCTGTTTGTTAGGCAGCACCTTATCCGAGCACACTCGCTCATCACTACTAGCCCACTATTTATTATCTATGGAAGAGCCCAGATCTGCCTCGGAGATGTCACGGTAAATCAATAGCAGGCATGTTATATTTTAACATATTTGATCCTTTCTTCTTTTAGCTGCAGCCAGAGGAGTTTTTTAGCTGCTTATTCCCTCTTCCTGTTTATAACACATGCACACTCAGCAGAATGTGCATGAATATAGGGAGGCAGGAGGTATAGTTTGCTTACTTATTAATATGCTTAATGATATAGCGCCATCGTATGCTACAGAATTTTACAGACATCATCATCGTTGGCCCCGTTGGGGCTCACAACCTACAGTTCTGTGAAAAAGTGTTTGCCCCCTTCTTGATTTCCTATTTTTTTGCATGTCTGTCATACTAAAAATGTTTCAGATCACCAAACAAATTTAAATATTTTAGCAAAGATAACACATGTAAGGGACAATAAAATGAGTAATCACAAAATGCAGTTTATAAATGAAGGTTTTTATTATTAAGGGAAAAATAAATCCAAACCTACAGGGCCCTGTGTGATAAAGTGATTGCCACCTAAACCTAATAACTGGTTGGGCACCCTTAGCAGCAACTGCAATCAAGTGTTTGCGACAACTGGTAATGAGTCTTTTAAAACGCTCTGTAGGAATTTTGGCCCACTCATCTTTGCAGAATTGTTGAAATTCAGCCACATTGGAGGGTTTCTGAGCACGAACCGCCATTTTAAGGTCATGCCACAGCATCTCAATCAGATTAAGATCAGGACTTTAACTAGACCAATCCAAAGTCTTAATTTTGTTTTTCTTAAGTCATTCAGAGGTGGACTTGCTGGTGTGTTTCGGATAATTGTCCTGCTGCATTAGCCAAGTGTGCTTCAGCTTGAAGTCACGAACAGATGGTCGGACATTCTCCTTCAGGATTTTTTGGTAGACAGCAGAATTCATGGTTTCATTTACCACAGCAAGTCTTCCTGGTCCTGAGGCAGCAAGACATCCCAACACTATCACTCTACCACCACCATATTTTACTGTTGGTATGATGTTCCTTTTCTAAAATGCTGCATTACTTCTATACCAGATATAAGGAGACATACATCTTACAAAAAGTTCAACTTTTGTCTCGTCAGTTCACAGAGTATTCTCCCAAACGTCTTGAGGATCATCAAGATGTTTTGTAGCAAAACTGAGAGGAGCCTTTATGTTCTTATTGCTCAGCAGAGGTTTTTCATCTTGGAACTCTGCTATGATGAGGTCATGAACACTGACCTTAACTGAGGCAAGTGAGAACTGCAGTGCTTTAGATGTTGTTGTGGGGTCTTTTGTGACCTCTTGGATGAGTCGTTGCTGTGTAATTTTGGTCTACCGGCAACATCTGGGAAGGTTCATCACTGTCCCATATTTTTTGCCATTTGTGGACAATGGCTCTCACTATGGATCGCTGGAGACCCAAAGCTTGAGAAATGGCTTTATAAGCTTTTCCAGACTGATAGATCTCAAATACTTTGTTTCTCATTTGTTCCAGAATTCCTTTGGACCGCCGCTTGATGTCTAGCTTTTGAGGTTCTTTTGGTCTGCTTCACTTTGTCAGGCAGGTTCTATTTAAGTGATTAATGGATTGAGAACAGGCTTATCAGTAATCAGGCCTGGGTCTGGCTACAAAATTTGAACTCAGCTTCCCAAAGATGTGATAAATGACAGTTAATTTATGTTTTAAGGTGGGAGGGGGTAATCACTTATTCACACAGGGAACTGTAGGTTTGGATTTATTTTTCCCTTAATAATAAAAACCTTCATTTAAAGGGAATCTGTCACCTCATTTTGCCACTATAAACTGTGGCCACCGCCATTAGGGGCTTATCTACAGCATTCTGTAATGCTGTAAATAAGCCCCCGGTGTAACCTGAAAGATAAGAAAAACAAGTTAGATTATACTCACCCAGGGGCGGTCCCGGTTCGGGTCCGATGGGCGACGCAGGTGCAGGTCCGACGCCTCCCCTCTTCATGCGATGGCGTCCTCTTCCTTGCTTCTGTCGCGGCTCCGGCGTAGGCGTAATTCTCTGCCCTGTTGATGGCAGATCGAAGTACTGCAGTGCGCAGGCGCCAGGAAAGGTCAGAGAGGCCCAGCGCCTGCTCACTGCAGTACTTTACGCTGCCCTCAGCAGGGCAAATCAGTACACCTGCGCAAGAGCCGCAACAGAAGCAAGGAAGAGGACGTCATCGCATGAAGAGGGGAGGCGTCGGACCCGTACCTGCGACGCCCATTGGACCCGAACCGAACCGGGACTGCCCCTAGGTGAGTATAATCTAACTTGTTTTTCTCCTCTTTCAGGTTACAACGTGGGCTTACCTACAGCATTACAGAATGCTGTAGATAAGCCCCTGATGCCGGTGGCCGCAGTTTATAGCAGCAAAATGAGGTGACAGATTCCCTTTAAAAACTGCATTTTGTGTTTACTTGTGTTATCTTTGTCTAATATTTAAATTTGTTTGGTGTGACAAACATGCAAAATATTAGGAAATCATGAAGGAGACAAACAGTTTTCCACACAACTGTACATTCCGTATCATTATGTCTTTGGATTGTGGTAGGAAGCCACAGAACCTGGAGGAAGCCCACACAAACACAGGGAGAATATACAAACTCCTTACAGATGTCCTTGGAAGCCAGGACCCAAGCTTCAAAGCAACAGTGCTAACTACTGAGCCACCTTACTGCCCTAAAACTTATATTATAATCCCATCTGCTTATTGATAGAAACTCTTACTATTGTCCACCCCTGGTGACCGGCATCTTTGCACTGTATGCATTCCTTGTTGTTTGGAGGAAACTGGAAAGTGAAGGAAAAAGAGCCAAATAGCACATCATGTACTCATTATACTGCCTTGAGTCCAGATGCAGTGCTTTATCGTTTCATGATGTAGGAGAGGCTGCATGAGTCACATTCTCTCTAAATGAGGGATTCCAGCTACTGCGTTGTTTCTTCTATCAACTGAATGAAAACTAAAATATGGCTGATGCTACATGTAGCAATGTCAGCATCTATATAACTAATATACCAGACAATCACATTTTATAGGGGTGCAATTAATACACTTTTCTCATCCTGGTTGTTTTCTCAACATGCTTTAATATGATACTGCCATCCAGTAACTGCTTTATGACTGTCAGCTATGAGATCACATCGCTTTACGCTTAGGTTTTGCCTTCCAGCTGATACTTTCTTTCAGCACTGATGAGGTGATGTGGAATTACCAGGATGGTACATCATACAAGGTTATATCATACAGGTCCTGTAGGATGACACTCTCCATAATGTATACCCGACAAATTATTTGCTGTAATTCAGAGGTATCACCTTCGGTCTATGATGTTAGTTTGTGTCACAAAAAACCTTTTGGCTGTCTAAAACTCATACGTCTGGCCAGCTTTGATAGGAGCCGCTACTTCAGAGAGATCATAAAATAGGAGGTGGTACCCAAAAAAAGAGAATTATTTTCTGTAGTCAGGTGGGTTGGAGGTGCTGCCCTCTCCTGCTAGGTACACTTACTACACACTCTCCCTGCTCAGTTGGCCAAGTAACGTTCATGAGAAACTATTGCAGCGGACAGAGTGACTGTTTTCTCATGTCCCACCAATGTTCATGTCCCACTCTTGGCTATTTTGCAATAGCAACTTTAAGGAGCAATGCGCCAAATCAAATTCTGTTTCCTATTAAATGACCAGAGAGAGAACCGTCAGGAATTGAAAGAACGGGCACAAACTGACCCTGACTTTTTTTGTCAAAAGAGATCACAGGAGACAAATCTTGGTGTTACGCCTATGATCCTGAAAGCAGTCCTGCCAGTGGAAGACAGCTTCATCTCCCAGACCAAAGAAAACATGGCAGGTGAAATCAAATTTGAAGTCCATGATGGTTTGGTTTTCTTATATCAAAGGAGTAATTCACGTTGAATTTGTTCCTCAGGACACCACAGAGAGCCAACATTACTATCTGCATGTGCTAAAGCGATTTCCTGAGGCAGTGAGAAAAGGACAATCTGAATTGTGCTGATTCGGGGACTGGCTGTTTCATCGTGACAACGCGCCTGCTCACACACCATTGAAAATCAACCAGTTTTTGACGAAAAACGGCATGACAACAGTTTCTTACCCCCCTTACTCACCCGACCTAGCCCCCTGTGACTGCTTCTTATTCCCAAGAATGAAGAAAAACCTAAAGGAAAAGCGTTTTCAGGACGTAGGAGAGGTTAAGAAAAAAATGCTGGAGACTCTTAACAGCAATAGTTCAGAAGAATATAAAAAATGTTTTGAACAGTGGAAAAAATGTTGGGACAAGTGTATATCATTTCATGGACAGTATTTTGATGGGGAGTAATGTTTTCAAGATGTTATCTTGAATAAAATAGTTTAATTTTTGGGTGCCCCCTCATACATCAGGTACAGCTCTACTAGAGAAAAGTACTCAAGGATACAAGGTTGCATCTCCAGAGATAAAAAAAAAAGAGAGTACTTTAGGCTACGTTGACATGGGTCACTGAATCAGGCATGTCCGCAAGCTGCAGCTATGACTGGCCCAAGTACAGTGTGCCCGGCCACATGGAGGGCTGCCTCATATCTAAATGGAATAGCCAGGTCCATAAATCTGACTAAAGTTTGCTGCAATTTATTTTTCACCTGAAGTACACAAATAACCCAATCACTCATGTGACCCCCAGCGATCAGTAAGTATTTCCCTATCCCATGAAAAGGGGACAACTTGTTAGTTTGGGAGTAACGCTTTATAAAAAATAGTGCATTCATGGGAGTTCTCAGTGGAGGTTGGGCATATACTAAGTTTGGCTAGGGTCCCTTTTGATTTCTGTGTACACCCCAGCCCGTGGCTGCACATTGCTCTGTCTGATAAGAAGGTGACGCTGTGTGAGTGGCTCTTTGCCCAATTCCTCACATTCTTGGCAAAGCAACATTCACAAATCTCATCTCTACATTGCTCAATTGCTGAGAATAAAGAGATAGGCGAAGACTCTCCTCCCTCACCAGTTATGGGAGTGGGTGAAAGCAAGATGCATAGTGTATGTTATTTACTGAGTACATGTACCACCCTTTGTTTTAAAGTGGACATGTCACTAATTTGAGCTTGTTAAACTGGGCACATCATGGAATAGTGGCTGCAGAGCTGAATAAAACATTGCTTTTATTTTTTATTTTCTCCTTTCTGTTTCAGAGATATTAGGTTGTAAAGTTTAGTCTATAATGTTAAAGTTCACATGGGCGTAACCAGAGGTTTGTCAGTGGGGGCGTGTACTTCTTCCCATGCATGAGGTTGACAAATCTTAAGCAGGCAGCCTCATGCAGAGGAGAAAACAACACGCCCCCCTCCTCTTCTCATTGATCTCTGCAGCTGCAGATTCGTGTGTGGATTTTTCGGCACTGCTTTTGAAAAATCCGCAGGTAAAACGCACTGCGGTTTACCTGCGGATTTACCGCAGACTTCCTGCATTTTTTGTGTGGATTTCACCTGCGGTTTTACACCTGTGGATTCCTAATGAGGAGCAGATGTAAAACGCTGCGGAATCCACACAAAGAATTCACGTGCTGTGGAAAATACAACGCAGCTTTTCCGCACGGTATTTTCCGCACCATGGGCACAGCAGATTTGGTTTTCCATAGGTTTACATGGTACTGTAAACCTGATGGAAAACTGCTACGAATCCGCAGCGGCCAATCCGCTGCGGATCCACAGGCAAATCCGCAACATGTGCACATACCCTTTTACACGTTTACAAAGAGGACCCTTATTCAGATGGTCACAATGTGGATGCATTTTACCATGTGAATTATGGCTGCAAGTCAGCCCCAATGAGAGGTATATAATGTGATCTCTAGTCTGCTGTGAAAATTGGTCATTTGACTCACGACCAGGCTTGGGCTTGACATAAAATGAATGATAAAATGTGCTTACATTACACTGAGCCATCTGAACGAGGCATGATATTTATATGTAGAATTTTCATTAATAATTTGTTCATTTATATCATATGGCTTTGGAGGTATTAGAAGCTGTGTATATACACACATTCTAAATTTAAAAATCTGCACATTGTAATCAAAACAAGGTTTTTTTTTCTGTAAATGTTCCCTATTGTTTATTACAAATAAGAGCTCCCTGGTGGTGGAAAACTGAATTACAAAACAATTACAGTTACATTTTCATATGAATTATCAGAAGTACCAGTGACATCTAGTGGAAAGACTGTAAACTTCCACATAAGTACAGCTTTGGAGAACACTACGGACACGTGACAGCCTACATTTCTAAGCATCTGAAGTGCAATATCGCTATTAGGGTATGTGTCCACGTTCAGGATTGCATCAGGATTTGGTCAGGATTTTACGTCAGTATTTGTAAGCCAAAACCAGGAGTGGGTGATAAATGCAGAATTGGTGCATGTGTTTCTATTATACTTTTCCTCTAATTGTTCCTCTCCTGGTTTTGGCTAACAAATACTGCTGGAAAATCCTGACCAAATCCTGATGCAATCCTGAACGTGGACACATACCCTTACACCAGGTTGAGCTACAACCATTGTGCAACACGGGAGATTCGGAAGGGCTGCAACCTAGGGGAACTCATGACAAATATTGTACCAAAAATTACAAAAATGTGTTGGTTTAATATGAAAAAGGAAAGCAAATAAATAGGGAAATACCAATATCACCCTACGTACTTTTTTTCTGAATTCAACATTAAAATCCAATGGCTCTACTGTGCGACTAAGGGTACTGTCACACCGTGCAATTTTCGTCGCTACGACAGCACGATCCGTGACGTCGCAGCGTCGTATGAGTATCGCTCCAGCGTCGTAGACTGCGGTCACACTTTGCAATCACGGCGCTGGAGCGATGCCGAGGTTCGCTGGTAACCAGGGTAAACATCGGGTTACTAAGCGCAGGGCCGCGCTTAGTAACCCGATGTTTACCATGGTTACCAGCGTAAAAGTAAAAAAAAACAAACCGTACATACTCACCATCTGATGTCTGTCAGGTCCCTTGCAGTCTGCTTCCCGCTCTGACTGAGTGCAGCCGTACAGTGAGAGCAGAGCGCAGCGGTGACGTCACCGCTGTGATCTGCTCTCACTTTCCGGCCGGCGCTCACAGTCAGAGCGGGAAGCAGACTGCAAGGGACCTGACAGACATCAGATGGTGAGCATGTACGGTTTTTTTTTTTTTACTTTTACGCTGGTAACCACGGTAAACATCGGGTTACTAAGCGCGGCCCTGCGCTTAGTAACCCGATGTTTACCCTGGTTACCAGCGAACGCATCGCTGGATCGCTGTCACACACAACGATCCAGCGATGACAGCGGGAGATCCAGCGACGAAAGAAAGTTTCAAACGATCTGCTACGACGTACGATTCTCAGCAGGGTCCCTGATCGCTGCTGCGTGTCAGACACTGCGATATCGTAACGATATCGCTAGAACGTCACGAATCGTACCGTCGTAGCGATCAAAATTGCACTGTGTGACAGTACCCTTAAGAAAAAGGCACATTGATGTTTTTTAAAGGGGCTGTCCACTACTCAGACAACCCCTTCACAGTCAGCATGTTTGCAGCGCAGTAAAAGAACACCACTTATACTCACCTCTTTTGGATGCAGGGACTGCATGACACAACAATGTCACACAATCCCCGGGAGAGCCAGTAATGACACTGCTGAAACACAAGGAAGGGGAGTATAAGTGTTGTTATTTTACTGGTGGCAAACATGGTGATTGAGAAGGGCTTGTCCGAATAGTGGACAACCCTTTTAGCATTTGTTTGGTGTTGTACCACAATATATTCTTATAGGAGTGAATTTGTTATGAGACTTTGCTGCCCCTCAGAGCTCACGTGACCCAACAATGCCAAGGGACATCCGGCACCATCAGCGATGCAACAGCCTTACTATGTGTATGATGCCGTCCCAGGAGTCGTCTCCTCATTTTAATATGTTGGATTAAACTTTTACATTTTATATGGAAGCTGGATCATCTCTTCATTTTGGATATTTGCTACGTCACGTCAGGACGGAGATCCGTGCTTTCTGCATTTCCTCGGTGTGCTGGCTCCCTGCCTTTGTCTAGCGATGCAACAGCACCAGAGCGGAGTGCAGCCTGGTTTTATTTACATGGGGGAATATTGTGACAAGAGGTTGTCCTAACAGTGGATGATTTTTTTCTTTGATATGAATTGGAGCGGAGCTGCAGTACCTGACAGCCACCAACCACTATATAGTGTGGAGGACCTGTGGTGTTATGCTCAGCGTGCTGTTTATATCCAAACCCCACCACAGCTGGTAAATGCTTATTGATGGTGTCTAACTGCCACCTCTCTGATCAGTAGCATAGCTAGCGGGAGGGAGGACAGTCGCCCCAGGGTCTGAGGGGCCCACCCGGAGCTATGCTACTGTAACGGTGAGTGCACTGTGCCCTGTACAGTTACACTGTACAGCAGTGCAGGGAGACTCGATCTCCCTGCACTGCCACCCTACCGCTATGTGGCCCATGACCAGGAGGCTGGATGCTGGTACAGTTAAAAGCAATGATGAAAGAGGGAGCGACACACTCCCTCTCCCATCATTCCTCCTCTGTCTGACATCAATGATGCAGATACCGACAGAGGGCATGATGACATCAGCACATGGCGCCCCCTGTGCAGAGATGAGCGGGTGCTCCGAGCAGTGGGGGAATGAGGAGAGGTGAGAATTGTATCTTTTTATGGGGAATGCATTATACTGTATGGAGGCCTATGGGGAGTGCATTATACTACATAGAGGCCTTTTGGGGAGTACATTAGACTATATTGGGGTCTATGGGGAGTGCATTATATTATATGGAGGCCTATGGGGAGTGCATTATACTACATGGAGGCCCTTTGGAGAGTATGTTAGACTATATAGGGGTCTATGGGGAGTGCATTGTACTATATGCAGGCCTATGGGGAATGCATACTATAGATGCCCCTGGGAAGTGCATTATACTATATAGAGGTCTATGGGGAGTGCATTATAATATATGGATGCCTATGGGGAGTGCATTACACTATATGGAGGCCTATGGGGAATGCATTATACTATGTGGAGGACTACAGGATGCATTATAATATATGGAGGCCTATGGGGAGTGCATTACACTATATGGAGGCCTATGGAAGTGCATTACACTATATAGAAGTATATGGATTGTGCATTATACTATACGGAGGCCTATAGGGAGTGCATTGTACTATATGCAGGCATATGGGGAGTGCAATATACTATATAGATGCCTCTGGGGAGTGTTTTATACTATATAGAGGTCTATGGGGAGTCATTATACTATGTGGAGGCCTTTGGATAGTGAATTATACTATATGGAGGACTATGAGGAGTGCATTATACTATATAGAGGCCTATGGGGAGTGCATTATACTATAGAGGCCTATATATAGTGCATTATACTATATGGAGGCCTATGGGTAGTACATTATACTATATAGAGGCCTGTTGTGAATTCCGTCTGGGCTCCCTCTGGTGGCCTTTAGCGATACTGCAGGTCTGTAGCAGGGCTCAGCTGCCTCATTTCCTGCTCTGCTGGTCCCTATTTAATTCCACCTGGACCTTCACTTGTTGCCTGCTGTCGTTGTACTCAGTACTGGTTCTGACCTCTCCTGGATTTTCCTTGTGACGTGTCTCCTGCTGGAGAAGCTAAGTCTTGCTAGTTCTTTTGCTCATTGTTTCCTTGAAAATGTTTCTCATTATATGATGAGTTCAGTCCAGCTTGCTTATATGTGATTTTTTGCTTGCTGGTAGCTCTGGGGTGCAGAGTGCGCCCCTCACATTGTGAGTCGGTGTGGGGGTTCTTGCACTTTCTGCGTGGATTGTTTTGATAGTTTTTGTACCGACCGCACAGACTCCTTGCTATTTTCTGTCTATTTAGTGTTAGCGGGCCTCATTTGCTTAAACCTGTTTTTCATTCCTACGTTTGTATTTTCCCATTAACTCACCGTTATTATTTGTGGGGGGCTGTCTAAACTTTGGGGTCATTTCTCTGAGGCAAGTGAGGCTTTGCTTTCTCTCTAGGGGTAGTTAGCTTCTCAGGCTGTGAAGAGGCGTCTAGGTTTTTAGGTAACGCTCCACTGCTGCCTTTAGTGTGTGTGGATAGGATCAGGATTGCGGTCGGTATAGTTCCCACATCCCCGGAGCTTGTCCTAATATTCAGGTTTACCTATCAGGTCAGTTTGGTGATCCTACCACCGGATCATAACAGTACAGCAGGCCGGTAAAGAGTTAATGCATCGCAAAAGAGGGATAAGAGAAATCCTGAGTTCATTTTTTTTTTTCCTCTGCAGTGTGTCCAGCCTCTCTCCTCCCCTTAATCTCTGGGTGGTTCAGAATACAGCTGCAGCTTTGGACATTCAGAGTCTGTCTTCTAGTGTGGATCGTCTCACTGCAAGGGTACAGGGCATTCAGGATTATGTGGTCCACAGTCCTATGTCAGAGCCTAAGATACCTATTCCTGAGCTGTTCTCCGGAGACAGATCTAGGTTTTTGAACTTTAAAAATAATTGCAAATTATTCCTTTCTCTGAGACCTCGTTCCTCTGGTGATCCTGTCCAGCAAGTTAAAATTGTTATTTCTTTGTTGCGTGGTGACCCTCAAGATTGGGCATTCTCTCTGGCGCCAGGAGATCGTGCATTGCTAAATGTGGATGCGTTTTTTCTGGCGCTTGGATTGCTCTATGAGGAACCTAATCTGGTAGACCAAGCAGAAAAGGCTTTGCTGGCTCTCTCCCAGGGTCAGGATGAAGTAGAGGTTTACTGTCAGAAGTTTAGGAAATGGTCTGTGCTCACTCAGTGGAATGAGTGTGCCCTGGCAGCGATTTTCAGAAAGGGTCTTTCTGAAGCCCTTAAGGATGTTATGGTGGGGCTCCCCACGCTTGCGGGTCTGAATGTGTCAATGTCTTTGGCCATTCAGATTGATCGGCGTTTGCGGGAGCGCAAACCTGTGCGCCATCTGGCGGTATTTTCTGAGCAGAAGCCTGAGTCTATGCAATGTGACAGGATTCTGACCAGAAATGAACGGCAAAATCACAGACGTCAGAATGGGTTGTGCTTTTACTGTGGTGATTCTGCTCATGTTATCTCAGATTGTTCTAAGTGCACAAAAAACTTCGCTAAGTCTGTCACCATTGGTACTGTACAGCCTAAATTCATTTTGTCTGTTACTTTGATTTGCTCTCTGTCATCCTATTCAGTTATGGCTTTTGTGGATTCAGGTGCTGCCCTGAATTTGATGGATTTGTCCTTTGCCAGGCGCTGTGGTTTTATCTTGGAGCCTTTGCAATTCCCTATTCCACTAAAGGGAATTGACGCCATGCCATTGGCCAAGAATAAACCTCAGCACTGGGCACAAGTGACCATGTGCATGACTCCTGCACATCAGGAGGTGATTCGCTTTCTTGTGTTACATAATTTGCATGATGTTGTCGTGTTGGGTCTGCCATGGCTGCAGGCTCATAATCCAGTTCTGGATTGGAAAGCAATGTCTGTGTCAAGTTGGGGTTGCCAGGGAATTCATGGCGATGCTTCTTTGGTGTCAATTGCTTCTTCTACTCCTTCTGAAGTCCCTGAATTTTTGTGGACTACCAGGATGTATTTGATGAGCCCAAGTCCAGTGCCCTACCTCCTCATAGGGATTGTGATTGCGCTATAAATTTTATTCCTGGTAGTAAGTTCCCTAAGGGACGACTTTTTAATTTATCTGTACCAGAACATGCCGCTATGCGGAGTTATATAAAGGAGTCTTTGGAGAAGGGGCATATTCGCCCGTCCTCGTCCATTTTGGGCGCCGGGTTCTTTTTTGTGGCCAAGAAGGATGGTTCTCTGAGACCCTGTATAGATTATCGCCTTCTGAATAACATCACGGTCAAATTTCAGTATCCTTTGCCACTGTTGTCCGACCTGTTTGCTCGGATTAGGGGGGCCAGTTGGTTCACCAAGATAGATCTTCGTGGAGCGTATAATCTTGTGCGTATAAAGCAGGGCGATGAATGGAAAACAGCATTTAATACGCCCGAAGGCCATTTTGAGTACTTGGTGATGCCTTTTGGGCTTTCTAATGCCTTTTCTGTGTTCCAGTCCTTCATGCACGACATCTTCCGAGAGTATCTGGAGAGATTTATGATTGTGTACCTTGATGATATTTTGGTCTTTTCTGAGGATTGGGAGTCTCATGTGAAGCAGGTCAGGATGGTATTTCAGGTCCTGCGAGCCAATGCCTTGTTTGTGAAGGGCTCTAAATGTCTCTTCGGAGTCCAGAAGGTTTCCTTTTTGGGCTTTATTTTTTCTCCTTCTACTATTGAGATGGACCCACCTAAGGTCCAGGCTATTTATGACTGGACTCAACCTACATCGGTAAAGAGTCTTCAGAAGTTCTTGGGTTTTGCTAACTTTTACCGTCGCTTCATCACTAATTTCTCCAGTGTGGTTAAGCCTTTGACGGATTTGTCCAAGAAGGGTTCTGATGTGACTAATTGGTCTCCTGTGGCCGTGGAGGCCTTTCAGGAGCTGAAACGTCGGTTTTCTTCGGCTCCTGTCTTGCGTCAGCCGGATGTCTCTCTTCCCTTCCAGGTCGAGGTTGATGCTTCTGAGATTGGAGCAGGGGCTGTCTTGTCACAGAGAAGCTCTGATGGCTCTGTGATGAGGCCATGTGCTTTCTTTTCAAGAAAGTTTTCGCCTGCAGAGCGGAATTATGATGTTGGTAATCGGGAGTTGTTGGCAATGAAGTGGGCATTTGAGGAGTGGCGACATTGGCTTGAGGGAGCCAAACATCGTGTGGTGGTCTTGACAGATCACAAGAATTTGACTTATCTCGAGTCGGCTAAACGGCTGAATCCTAGACAGGCTCGATGGTCGCTGTTTTTCTCCCGTTTCGATTTCGTGGTTTCATACCTTCCGGGTTCGAAGAACGTGAAGGCTGATGCCCTTTCTAGGAGCTTTGTGCCAGACTCTCCAGGAGTTTCTGAACCGGCTGGTATCTTCAGAGAGGGGGTGATTTTGTCTGCCATCTCCCCTGATTTGCGACGGGTGCTGCAGGAATTTCAGGCCAATAGACCTGACCGTTGTCCACCGGAGAGACTGTTTGTCCCGGATAGATGGACCAGTAGAGTCATTTCTGAGGTTCATTCTTCGGTGTTGGCGGGTCATCCTGGGATTTTTGGTACCAGGGATTTGGTGGCTAGGTCCTTTTGGTGGCCTTCCTTGTCACGGGATGTGCATTCCTTTGTGCAGTCCTGTGGGATTTGTGCTCGGGCCAAGCCTTGCTGTTCTCGTGCCAGTGGGTTGCTTTTGCCTTTGCCTGTCCCGAAGAGGCCATGGACGCATATTTCCATGGATTTCATTTCGGATCTTCCAGTCTCTCAGAGGATGTCTGTTATCTGGGTGGTTTGTGATCGTTTTTCTAAAATGGTCCATTTGGTGCCCTTGCCTAAGCTGCCTTCCTCCTCCGATTTGGTTCCACTATTTTTTAAGAATGTGGTTCGTTTGCATGGTATCCCTGAGAACATTGTGTCTGACAGAGGATCCCAGTTTGTGTCCAGATTTTGGCGGTCCTTTTGTGCTAAGATGGGCATTGAATTATCTTTTTCATCGGCCTTCCATCCTCAAACGAATGGCCAAACCGAACGAACTAATCAGACCTTGGAGACTTATCTGAGATGTTTTGTTTCTGCTGATCAGGATGATTGGGTGACTTTTTTGCCATTGGCTGAGTTCGCCCTCAATAATCGGGCTAGTTCTGCTACTTTGGTTTCGCCTTTTTTTTGCAATTCTGGTTTTCATCCTCGTTTTTCCTCAGGTCAGGTTGAGCCTTCTGACTGTCCTGGGGTGGATTCTGTGGTGGATAAATTGCAGCAGATTTGGAACCACGTGGTGGACAATTTGTTGTTGTCACAAGAGAAGGCTCAGCGCTTTGCTAACCGCCGTCGCTGTGCGGGTCCCCGACTTCTTGTAGGGGATTTGGTATGGTTGTCTTCTCGTTATGTTCCGATGAAGGTTTCCTCTCCTAAGTTCAAACCTCGTTTCATCGGTCCTTATAAGATTTTGGAAATCCTCAACCCTGTGTCATTTCGTTTGGACCTCCTAGCATCGTTTGCCATTCACAATGTGTTCCATAGGTCATTGTTGCGGAGATATGTGGTGCCTGTTGTTCCTTCTGTTGATCCTCCTGCTCCGGTCTTGGTCGAGGGAGAATTGGAGTATGTGGTGGAGAAGATCTTGGATTCTCGTGTTTCGAGACGGAAGCTTCAGTACTTGGTTAAGTGGAAGGGCTATGGTCAGGAGGATAATTCCTGGGTTGTCGCCTCTGATGTCCATGCGGCCGATTTGGTTCGTGCCTTTCATTCGGCTCGTCCTGATCGGCCGGGGGGCTCTGGTGTGGGTTCGGTGACCCCTCCTCAAGGGGGGGGTACTGTTGTGAATTCCGTCTGGGCTCCCTCTGGTGGCCTTTAGCGATACTGCAGGTCTGTAGCAGGGCTCAGCTGCCTCATTTCCTGCTATGCTGGTCCCTATTTAATTCCACCTGGACCTTCACTTGTTGCCTGCTGTCGTTGTACTCAGTACTGGTTCTGACCTCTCCTGGATTTTCCTTGTGACCTGTCTACTGCTGGTGAAGCTAAGTCTTGCTAGTTCTTTTGCTCATTGTTTCCTTGAAAATGTTTCTCAGTATATGATGAGTTCAGTCCAGCTTGCTTATATGTGATTTTTCGCTTGCTGGTAGCTTTGGGGTGCAGAGTGCGCCCCTCACATCGTGAGTCGGTGTGGGGGTTCTTGCACTTTCTGCGTGGATTGTTTTGATAGTTTTTGTACCGACCGCACAGACTCCTTGCTATTTTCTGTCTATTTAGTGTTAGCGGGCCTCATTTGCTTAAACCTGTTTTTCATTCCTACGTTTGTATTTTCCCCTTAACTCACCATTATTATTTGTGGGGGGCTGTCTAAACTTTGGGGTCATTTCTCTGAGGCAAGTGAGGCTTTGCTTTCTCTCTAGGGGTAGTTAGTTTCTCAGGCTGTGAAGAGGCGTCTAGGTTTTTAGGTAACGCTCCACGGCTGCCTTTAGTGTGTGTGGATAGGATCAGGATTGCGGTCGGTATAGTTCCCACATCCCCGGAGCTTGTCCTAATATTCAGGTTTACCTATCAGGTCAGTTTGGTGATCCTACCACCGGATCATAACAGAGGCCTATGGATAGTGCATTAAACTGTATAGAGGCCTATGGGGAGTGCATTATACTATATGGAGGCCTATGGGGAGTGCATTATACTGTATAGAGGCCAATGGAGAGTGCATTTTACTATATGGAGACCTATGGGGAGTGCAATATACCATATTGAGGCCTATGAGGTTTGCATTATACTATATGGAGGCCTATATATGGAGTGCATTATATAATATTGAGGCCTATAGGAAGTGCATTATACTATATGGAGGCCTATGGGTAGTACATTATACTATATAGAGGCCTATGGATAGTGCATTAAACTATATAGAGGTCTATAGGGAGTGCATTACACTATATGGAGGCCTATTGGGAGTGCATTATACTATATGGAGGGCCTATGGGGAATGAATTATACTATATGGAGGACTACAGGATGCATACTATATGGAGGGGTATGGGGAGTGCATTATACTACATGTAAGCCTATGGGGAATGCATTATACTATATGGAGGACTATGATATGCATTATACTATATGGAGGCCTATGGGGAGTGCATTATACTATACAGAGGCCTATGATGAATAGCATGGAGATCTATGGGGTGCATCATACTATTTGGAGGTTATTTAGGGGGCCACCATACAGTGTGGGCATTACAGTGAGGGAGCAATCACACATAGTGGGAGCTAATGTGGGGTCTTTGTATAGTGTGGGGACTATCATACAGTGTTGGAGCCATCAAACAGTTTGGGGCTTACTAAGAGGTCAGTATACAGTGTGGAGGCATTACACTGTGTATAAGAGAGCATCATAATATTGTAGGGTTTCACTCACTGAGCTGTGGTTGAGGTAGGCACAGGAAGTGGTTTCATTAAAACATCCAGGCAGTTATTAAACCCGTATGTTGGCTAATAGACTTAATCAGTAGCTACCCCGGCTTATTAGTAGGGATCAGGTAGGCTTTGTCCATTTTCGCCAGGGAGGGGACAACACCAGAAGGGCAATAGATTTGATTGATGTGTCCAACAAAAATACAAGACAAAAGCTTATTTTAAGTTTAGACGCAGAGAAGGCATTTGATTGACTTAACTGGGTTTTTTTTTGTTTGAAACAGTGAAAACATTTGGTATGTAGGGAGCATTTTTACAGCATTACAGGCATTGTACAGTCACATTATCAAACACCCCTTTTAGGGTTAAGCCCCTGAGTTGAGCAGTCCTAAAGTTTCTCCCAGACACCTCGAACTCAGGGATGTTGCACTCCGGGGATGCTGCCTCATCCTCATTACCAAGAAGCACACAAAAGGGAAACCCATCAGCTGCAGCCTGCGACGAGGTTTGTTTAGGAGCGACCTGGCTGTTGTCTGGGCAAGCAAGCATCCTGTCTTTCCCTCACAAGTCCCAAAACAATGCAAAGTCCCACCCTATTATAACAGGATGCAAAAGGTCTTTGACTAAGCCCATCTCATGGGACTTGTTGCCACAGTTTGTGTCTATGACCACTCGGGCCACAGGGTAGTGCTTAGCGTCCCCATGGATACAGCAGATGCCCACCATCTTCCCAGGAATCAGCCGATGAGGAATTGTGGACCTTACTAATGTTACCAAACTACCCGAGTCCAACAGACCTGTCAATTGCACTCCGTTCACTGATACGGCACATGTCTGTGGTCCTGCTCCTAGTTGAGGGACAGCACTGCAGGCAGGATATGCAAAATACGAGCAGCACTGTCCTATGCTGCAGTCCATTGGCTCGGCAGACATGGGGCAACAGCAGTAAAATTTACGTTCCCAAAGTCAAATGGCCCCTTCTGAGCTCTACAGAGTGCCCAAACCACAGTTAATGACAACATGTGTGGCATTGCTGCTGAGGGAAAAATCCACTAAAAGGGTTTCTGGGTCGAATCATTGATGGAAGTGCTGGATATCACCTTTAACAATTTTTGGGTGCGCTTCTCCAAAAGTACTAGCTGGACACAATGCATCGGGCACTAAAATGACATATTTCCTAATTTTCATTTTTCAATATTCACTGCTCAATAGTATATGGAAAATGCCAGCGGGGTCAAAATAGTCACAACTATATATGACTTCCCTGAGTGTAATTTGCAACATGGGGGTCACTTTTTGGGGATTTCTGCTGTTTCGGCATCTCTTCTGAACCCTGCCGTGTACTCATACAAAAGTATATCAGCATTTATAGGGTATTGCCGCACTTGGGAGACGTAGAGTAGTAAATGACAGGGTACTTTTTGTCTTACCGCGGGAGCCCACATCAAAGCGGATTATACTGCCATCGGACGTACTATTCTGTCCAATGGCAGAAAGGGGTTAATACTTCATACAAAATGCCTTGTTGGTTATATGATGACAGCTTCTAGATGCCACTTGTATGGAGAAACTAGTAGCGTGCATTGCTCAGGTGTGATTTTGGCCCATTCTTCAACTCAAAACACTCTTCAAATCCTGAAGGTTCCGTGGGCTCCTATTATGAACTCTTGAGCTTAAGCTCCATCCATAAATTTCAGCTTCCCAAAAATATGATAAACCAGTTAATTTATGTTTTAAGTGGGGGGCAATCACTTTTTCACAGGATTTCTTTTTCCCCTAAATAATAAAAAAAATCTTCATTTATAAACTGCATTTTGTGTTTACTAGTGTTATCTTTGTATAATATTTTAAATTGTTTGGTGATCTGAAACATTTACATTTGAAAAACATGCAAAAGAACAGGAAATCAGGAAGGTGGTAAAAAATAATTTCACACAACTGCAGTTTTCTTTGAAGCAATTGTTCCTGCTGATTCCAGGTCTTTCTGTATGCCTCCACAGGTGGTTCTTGGCTCTTGGACAACTCTTCTAACAATTATTTTTATTCCTCTGCAAGAAATCTTGCGTGGAACACCTGACCGTGTCTGTTTTATGGATAAATTATGTTTTTTCCACTTCTGGATAATGACTCCAACAGCGCTAACTGAAACCTTCAGTAGTTTAGACATTCTTCTGTCAATGCCATCAGTATGTTTTGCAACATTAAGGCTGTGAAGGTGTTGAAACAGCTCACTGATTTTACCCATCATGAGATGTTTCTTGTGTAGAACCTTGGTAATGAGACAGCCTTTTATAGGCCATCAACTGATATTTTTTCCTAATCGGCAGGACTGCTTTATAATATGTGATAGATTTCAGCTGGTGTCATGACTTCTCATGGCTTTTTGCACCTCTCTTGCTCCATGTGTTAAATATTTTTTTCCCTGTGTTTTCTCATTGTTATACAACTTAATTTATGGACATCTATGGATTGATTTATTTCCTGTGTGGATTTGATGGGTTGTTGCTAACATCTGGTGAGTTCATGTCAAGAGCACCTTTAGAAATAAATTAACTTAGAAAATTGGTGATGTGCTCAAAACTTATTCCACCCGCTGTATGAGGTATGTGATTTTTAATTTCCACAATCAATGCCAGCCAAAAATTGCACTCCATAAGTCAAGAGGTGCTCCTTCCTTTTGAGCCTTTCCATGCGCCCAAACAGTAATTTTTGACCACATGTGAGCGATCGGTCTACGCAGGAAACTGCTTTACAAATTGTGCAATTTATTGTCTCTTGTTATCCTTGTGCAAAGGAAAAATGTAGCGCTTAAACAACTTTTTTGGAGAGAAACACAAGTTTTCATTTTCACATTCAAATGTTATAAACTTATGTGAAGCACCAGGAGGTCCAAAAAGGCCACTACACCCCTGGTTGAATTCCTTGAGGGGTGTAATTTCAAAAATGGGGTCAATGGTATATTGGCTATTTTGGAAAATGGAGCTGTCAGAAAGATGAAACTAGGCTTTGGTGGTAAGGGGTTAGAGCTAAAAGCCGTCTTTTAATTTTTTTTAAAGCTTTTTCTCCAGACAGCTCTGACTCCCTCATAATCATGCACGCTCATCTGAACATGTATGTCTGTGTTGATGACAAAAAGAGAAACAATCCTCTGCCAGACACCAATGAATGCCAGTCGTGTCTCATGGGGAAACCAAGGATTCAAAACGTCTGATCCTTCCTTCTCGCTATGTCCATTATCAGGGTTTCTGCTGGGCTGCCCACATACAGAGTTGGCCAGTCCCACCTATATGCATGTGCTCAACTTTCCTCATTTGATACATTTCTCACCCAGGGTTCTTGGGGTTTTTAAAGGGAACCTGTCACCAACTAAAAGAGCCACCTTGTGCAGCACTAATGCTGCATTCTGTCAAGGTGGCTCTTTTAGTTCGGGTCCCTGCAAACGCTGAAATAATCGCTTTTATAATGTGCCCCTCATACCTGAATTTGTCAGGGGGGCATGCCTTTTCTCCCCTGTCACAAACGCCTCCCAGCCGTCACTCAGGGCCTCCGGGTGCCACCTCCATTTCCTTCATGAACGTCCCCATCGCCTGCACTGTAAGTTCGAAGGGCAGTGCAAACTGCGCATGCCCAAAAAAAAACCTTACAGCGCAGGTGTCGGGGACGTTCAGGAAGGAAATGGAGGCGGCACCCGGAGGCCCTGAGTGACGGCTGGGAGGCGTTTGTGTCAGGGGAGAAAAGACATGCCCCCCTGACAAATTCAGGTATGAGGGGCACATTATAAAAGAGATTATTTCAGCGTTTGAGGAGACCTGAACTAAAAGAGCCACCTTGACAGAATGCAGCGTTAGTGCTGCACAAGGTGACTCTTTTAGTTAAAAACGCCTGGGGGGGGGTGACAGGTTCCCTTTAAGTGCTGGTCAAGACCTCTCACTTACGCAATAAGGAAGACACATTGATTTAAGTCTTCTCCAACAAAAAGCACATCTGAGCCAACTTACAAGAAGCCACAACAAGAATTAAGGACTTCTTTACCGAATCCCCCCTATACCAGGCGTCCTGGAGGCAGGATTGGTTTTAGGATTGGGAATCGCTGATCTCATGGTTTTGGCTATTATTGTGTTTCTAGTAAAACCCTATAAGGCGCTTCAGACGGCACATAAGGATAATGTTCGCTGGACGAGGTCAGATAGCTGCTAAAAAAGGTGATTGTGGTTCTTCTCCATGGCGGTTTTCTCCTCACTATTGAGAACGTTTGCGAATGCAGAGACAGTAGGACCAGCTGTATTGCAGGACAGGCAGAACCACCATAAAAGGCATCTATACAGCTATCTAGGACAGGTCCCGAACCTTGCCCGCTCCTCTCCTGGCATTCCCTTGGGCCCCTGCCAGTATCCAAGCTTCTTGAGCAGACAAGGAAGGGTATGTGAGGTCACAGGTCCATAAGACAAGAACAGGGCTTCCAAAGTCCGGCTCTGTCCATGCTATTCCTGCAGTAAGGACACGACCACTGCGGCCAATCAATGGTCGCAGCGGTGACACATCGGTCACAAACCTATCCTTCCCTAAAGAGCACGTTATGAAGCACAGTGAACCCTCAGTGCCAGGAGTGGTGGGCGTCAGCAGGAAGGTGTGCATGTGGTTACATGTTATGGGATGCCACGTCTTAGGGTATGTTTCCACGTTCAGGAAACGCTGCGTTTTTGATGCTGCGTTTTTCCGCAGCATCAAAAACGCAGCGTCCAGATGTTACAGCATAGTGGATGGGATTTCATGAAATCCCGACTCCACTATGTGTTTAAAAACGCATGCGTTTTTGCCGCGAAAACGCATGCGCGGTGCGTTTTTTCAAAACGCAGCATGTTGCTACAATGAGCAAAACACGCAGGCACACCGCAGGTGACCTGCCAGTGACCTCAGGTGCAGTTTTGGTCAGGATTTTACTTGCATTAAATCCTGACCAAAGCCTGAAGCAAACCTGACCGTGGACACATACCCTAAGGGTATGTGTCCACGTTCAGGATTGCGTCAGGATTTTTCATCAGTATATGTAAGCCAAAACCAGGAGTGGAACAATTAGAGGAAAAGTATAATAGAAACATATGCTCCACTTCTGCATTTATCACCCACTTCTGGTTTTGGCTTACAAATACTGATGTAAAATACTGACCAAATCCTGATGCAATCCTGAACGTGGACACATACCCTAAGAAAGAAAAAAAAGCACAAGACAATCCCTTTAAGATGGGCCCTCACTTTATCACGAATTGCCAGGACACTCCGTCATCCTGAGACCTAGGGAGCTGCTTCAGTGTCGGTTTAGCTACCGCCTGTCAGTAATAGTAGAATATGGTGTGTCATGTACTGTAGTCATGGAGAGAGCTGTGCTTAGCTCCTTTCTTTCCATGACACCATTGCGCTGCTGAGCTATGGATGGCTACTGCCCGGCTGCCGTGCCTTACATCCCTGCGCATGCGCTCAGTCCTACATCCCCTCGCACATGCGCTAAGTTGCCTCTGGTTTCGCCAGTAGTAAACATGGTTCGGTACTGGCAAGATCATGTGACACGGGCGAAGCCCCGCCTACTCCGTCTGTTACCGCTGTAGAGATTCCGTCTACCCTTTGGCGCCTGAGCTGTCACCGGCCGCAATAGACGCCCAGAATGCCGCCGCTGGTGTGTCACGTGTCCTTCAGGAGCTGCCGGACCTGGGGACTGCTAACAAGAATCGCACTGGGCGCCAGACCTTCTATCCCAACACACCGTAAAAGCCATGGCGGGTGAGTGCGTGATGACGTCATTACGTGGCGCCGGCGTACTGTAATCCCATGTCACTTGCATTTATGACAGAAAATGTTTTCACAGATGAGAATGTGGTTCCCATAGATGTGCGGACGTGTGGCGCCCCCTGGTGGCCTCAGGCGTGTGTCCGTGGCGTGTTCTGTAGTCTGGGCTGAGCAGTTATTAGTACAGGGACAGAGCTGAGAACACGTGTACAGTAGTGACCCCGGCAAGGGCGCAGACCCTGGCGGCCACCGCTGTGGTTGTGGGGCGTAGTGACCCCGGCAAGGGCGCAGACCCTGGCGGCCACCGCTGTGGTTGTGGGGCGTAGTGACCCCGGCAAGGGCGCAGACCCTGGCGGCCACCGCTGTGGTTGTGGGGCGTAGTGACCCCGGCAAGGGCGCAGACCCTGGCGGCCACCGCTGTGGTTATGAGGCGTAGTGACACCGGCAAGGGCGCAGACCCTGGCGGCCACCGCTGTGGTTATGAGGCGTAGTGACGCCGGCAAGGGCGCAGGCCCTGGCGGCCACCGCTGTGGTTGTGGGGCGTAGTGACCCCGGCAAGGGGCGCAGACCCTGGCGGCCACCGCTGTGGTTATGGGGCGTACTGACCCCGGCAAGGGCGCAGACCCTGGCGCCCACCGTTGTGGGGCGTAGTGACCCTGGCAAGGGCGCAGACCCTGGTGGCCACCGCTGTGGTTGTGGGGCGTAGTGACCCCGGCAAGGGCGCAGACCCTGGCGGCCACCGCTGTGGTTATGGGGCGTACTGACCCCGGCAAGGGCGCAGACCCTGGCGCCCACCGTTGTGGGGCGTAGTGACCCCGGCAAGGGCGCAGACCCTGGTGGCCACCGCTGTGGTTGTGGGGCGTAGTGACCCCGGCAAGGGCGCAGACCCTGGTGGCCACCGCTGTGGTTGTGGGGCGTAGTGACCCCGGCAAGGGCGCAGACCCTGGCGGCCACCGCTGTGGTTGTGGGGCGTAGTGACCCCGCCAAGGGCGCAGACCCTGGCATCCACCGCTGTGGTTGTGGGGCGTAGTGACCCCGGCAAGGGCGCAGACCCTGGCTGCCACCGCTGTGGTTATGGGGCGTAGTGACCCCGGCAAGGGTGCAGACCCTGGTGGCCACCTCTGTGGTTATGGGGCGCTGCGCCACCTTCATGTTTCTGAGCCTATGCTATATTACCATAGGAAACTGGGAGCAAACACAAGTGCAGTAGGGTCTTAACTGGTAAAACCAGTCAGAAACCAATGGGGTTTCACATAAGAAAGGAAGGGGTTTCAGTCCTGAAGAAGGGGTCCTGTGTGACCTTGAATGGCGTTGAATGTTAAACCTGTGCAGAATAAAGGATTTTAAAGAATGAAGCCGACGTCCTGGATCCTTCAGCAGCGCAGATTTGACACTTATTTTCCTCCACTTGTTGAATCTGATCTCATGATGGGAGAAAAGACCTGCACTATGAGCTGAAGAGAGCCCTGTGCACACTGCGCCGCTACCGTCAGTTATACACATATTAGCGCCCACGGATACGGATGTCACAGTATTGCAGAGCGCAGCAAGCAGTGCTATCACACAGCCAAAATGTCAGCAGCCCCATGTACATGCACAGCGCCCCCTTGTGTCACCTACAGTAGCGTCAGCGGCCCCATGTACATGCACAGTGCCCCCTTGTGTCACCTACAGGAGCATCAGCAGCCCCATGTACATGCACAGCGCCCCATGTACATGCACAGCGCCCCCTTGTGTCACCTACAGGAGCATCAGCAGCCCCATGTACATGCACAGCGCTCCATGTACATGCACAGCGCCCCCTTGTGTCACCTACAGGAGCGTCAGCAGCCCCATGTACATGCACAGCGCCCCCTTGTGTCACCTACAGGAGCGTCAGCAGCCCCATGTACATGCACAGCGCCCCCTTGTGTCACCTACAGGAGCGTCAGCAGCCCCATGTACATGCACAGCGCCCCCTTGTGTCACCTACAGGAGCGTCAGCAGCCCCATGTACATGCACAGCGCCCCCTTGTGTCATCTACAGGAGCGTCAGCAGCCCCATGTAGGAGCATCATCAGCCCCATGTACATGCTCAGCGCCCCCTTGTGTCATCTACAGGAGCGTCAGCAGCCCCATGTACATGCACAGCGCCCCCCTCATGTCACCTACAGCAGCTTTTCTCCCATCCCAGGCGTAAATACAGAAGTATCAAGACTCCGCAGATATCAAAGCTTCCACTCTTCTGGGAAGGATTTCTATAAAATTTTGGGGGTGTCTGTGGGAATTGCTTCACATATATCCATAGTATTTGTGAGATCAGACACTGATGTTGGAGGAGAGGGCTGGGTTCATAGTCTCCATTCTAGTTCATCCCAGAAGTGGTGGATGTGGTTGAGGTCAGGTTCTCCCACACCAAACTCCCAGAGAGTAGAGCTGGAGTGACAGAGGCTTCAGCTCTACCGACTCATTTACATATTCATTGAAATTCTGATTTCTCGGTAATGGAGGATCAGACTGGTCATGTAAAGGTATTACTAGACTTGTATTTAAAAGAGTTACATGCTTATAAATAGTTTGGGGGTGAAATCCTCCTTGCAGATTATGTGTAAACTGAGCCAAGGGAACTTGGCTGTGAATGGCTGGGGGTCAGGGCTGCCCCCTAGGGATCACATACTTCTATCATGTGGATAGCTGATATACTGTATGTTTATGGGACAACCCATTTAACATGTTATGTTAAATACTGTATGTAAAACAAAGTTGGAATTTCATTTTTTTTTATGCCCCAAAATTGTGCCAATAAAAACTACAACTCTGCTGCTCAAAAATAAGCCCTCCCAAAAAGGGAAAATACTTACTCAATCTTGTAGGGTCTGAAGGCCCAAGGTGAGTTGATCGTTTGGCTGGAAAAACCTCTCCTCGCAGCTCCATGACAGGAACCCTCTGCCGAGTTCTCATTTGTTCTTTACGGTTGTGCCTTATCTCAGGGGAGAGCAGAAGTATCAGCCATTGCAAATCCAACGTTTTGAGTTCTTCTTTCCCCTGACATAATCTATCGGAGGTGAGTCTGGAGGCCTCTGTGCATTAGAGTGTTGGCCAATGTAGGTTTGGCCAAGTATAGTCTAATGTGTTTGGGGCCTTATGAGGTAACATTATGTCTGATCAGCCTTTAACCTTTTTGATGTTTAACAGGGACTGTTTAATCTACAGATGAGCTAGTTCTGCTCCCATTGTGCCTCCAAGTGCCTAAACTGTAAATTGATAAGGTTTCTGACAATGTTCATGCTGCATGAACCTTGATGGAGGACATCTATCTAGAGCAGTGTTTCTCAACTCCAGTCCTCAAGACCCACCAACAGGTCATGTTTTCAGGATTTCCTTAATACTGCATAGGTGATGGAATTAATGCTTGAGCAGTTGATGACATTATCACCTGTTTAATACTAAGAAAATCCTGAAAACATGACCTGTTGGTGGGTCTTGAGGACTGGAGTTGAGAAACACTGATCTATTGGATCACAGTGCAGGTTGTCGTATACATTTGTGGTTTTGTGAGTTAACATTCAACCTTCTTTTCCAAAAGTTGAGTGCATTTTAGTGGCTTATACTTTGAAATATCTTCTCATGGAGCCACATTTAACAGTTTATTTTTTTTGTGCCTCACAGCATTGTCACTTTGTCCTATGACGTGTATGAGGGAACGGCACCTGGACCACCCCTTGTCTTGCTTCATGGATTGTTTGGTAGCAAATCAAACTTTCAGTCTATTGCTCGAGCTTTGGTGAGCCGGACAGGTAGAAAGGTAAGTGCTTGTCACGTTACCATCAAAGTCTCTAGAAAGCCGTTCTCATGTTTCAGGTCTGAAATATGAAATAGATCTCAAACCAGCAGCCCTTGTCAGATTACGCTCGCTAACAAGTTGACCATCATACTACTATGTTCAGAAACATAGGCAACACTGATAAAAAGGTCAAGCATCCAAAGTTATATGTTTTGGACTCTGTATAATTGAAGTCTATGGGAGCATGTATGAAATATGTTTTTCTTTGCTTCAGACGCAAGCCACCAACAGCCCAACATGGTCTGAACTGAGACGTAAAGAAAGCTTTGGTTGGGTTTGGGTCGTTTTTTTTGAGTCAAGGTTAATTGGCATAAATCAATTCTGTCCCATCTGTCACCTTCTAATAGTCAAAGCCAGACTCAAGATGTTTGTGTACCAATAGCTGACAATTTTAAGTATTTTGGTATTATTGTTTCTCAAAATGTAGAACAATTTTATTGCTTTAAACATTGATCCTCTAATAGCAGAGACAGGGAGGCAACACAAGTCCAAACAACATGTCTCTGACTCTTACTGGGCACATATATCTCTTTAAAATTATATATTTGCCCCATTTGGACATGATTTCACACAAAAACCCCAAAATGGGCCAGACAAAATTGTCACCTTTCCAAAATTGTGGGTAAACAACTTTGTTTCAAGCATATGATGCTTGTTCAAACTCACCTGTGGAAAGTAACAGGTGTAGGCAATATGAAATATGACTCAGTCTTTGCATTTTGTGTCTGTGTGTGCCACACTAAGGCTAGGTTCACATTGCGCTAGGTGAGTCCGTCTAACGGACACGTTTTTAAGTAGTGAAAACGCAATATAACGCACATACTAACGCGCCCATAGACTTGCATTGTCTGACGCCTCGTGACGCATGCCAAATTTGGCATGCGTTAGTCACATAACGTTTTTTTCTGACGGACCTTGGAACGCGGCTTGCAGCGTTTTTGGGTCCGGCCAAGCTAACGCAATACTAACGGAAGCGTTAATTCTGCCATTGATGTCTATTGCAAACGCAGCCAGACGCAAATCTTGATAAATTTCAAAAAAGAACCATACGTTTTAATAGCGTTTGAGGGATGTCCATGTGGTCATGTGACAGGAAACAGGATTTCGGCCATTACTGTCCCCAGCGCACATCCTGAGGCCTGCTGCACACCAGAGAAAAAGTGTCTTGCAAAAGATCACAGGAAATGTAAGTACATTTGTATATATATATATATATATATATATATATATATATATATATATATATATATATATACTAGATGGTGGCCCGATAATGCATTGGGTATTCTAGAATATGCATGTCCACGTAGTATATTGCCCAGCCATGTAGCATGTAGTATATTGCCCAGCTACGTAGTATATTGCCCAGTGACGTAGTATACATCACAGAGCCACGTAGTGTATTGCACAGTGAAGTAGTATACAGCACCCAGCGACGTAGTATACAGAACCCAGTCACGTAGTATATTGCACAGCGACGTTTGTCACAGTACCCTGTGTGAGCGGTGAGCAGAGGGGTGTATGCGGGCGCCGGGCAGTGAGTGCGGGGCGGCCCTTTTTTTTCTGACTGTGTGCGTCGCTGATTGGCCGCGGCAGCCATGACAGGCAGCTGCCGAGGCCAATCAGCGAATTAATACCGTGACAGAAGGACAGAAAGACGGAAGTTCCCTAGACAATTATATAGTAGATATCTCTGTATACATCATGGGAGTCTGTATTGTACGACGGATGTGTGTGTACTAAAAATGTATTGCTTTGTTGCAGATGTCGGATAGCGAGGGAAGCAGCAGCAGCAGCAGCGTGTCTGCGGTTTTTTCTTCTCAGTCGGTAGGCTTGCACTTTAAAAAACCACTAAAATTTGTGTGAAAATTCAGTGTATTAAGCTATATATATATGTATAATCATGTTTCTATTGCAAATAGGAGTCTTCGGAGCCCGAGGCTGCTAGGCCCCCCCAAAAAAAACAGGCAAAACCAACAAAGGTACATAGCAGACATTTTTAAGTTTTGCAAACATAAATTTATTGATCAAAGAAATGTAATTTTTTTTTCCATTTACATACTCAATAGGTTGTGGCACACGGAGGACACAAGAGGAAGAAGGTTCCTCGCCGTCTGTCGTCTCCACAACTGCCAGTGGTAAATATAAAACTAGAAATGTATCTACAATCTATCTATTCACTTTCTATCTGCTATATCTATAAACTATCTATCCACTATCTCTCTCTCTCTCTATCTTTCGCTGTATCTATCTATGTATCTATCTATCTATCTCTGTATCTATCTATCTCTGTATCTATCTATAATTGAACCTTTCAACATTACGCTTTGTGTTTACATAGTCCAAGTCAGCAAGCCAAAAAAAAAAAAGGATTGTGGTTGATGAAGAGCCGTTGACCATTCACAATGAGACACTGATCAACCTTGTGGAAGCCAACCCCTCAATATGGGACCAAAGCGACAGCTCCCACCATGACATAGTAAAGAACCGGAAGTTGTGGGATCAAATTATCTCTCACTTCGATCCCCGATACATGGAGAAGTCGTCAACCTCAAAGAAAAAAATTGGTAAATATTGGTGATGTTAAATTGTCTACTATCTATCTCTGAACTATCAACTACCTATACACTAAACTATATCTCTATCATCTATAATTACTATCTATCAACTATCTATCTACTAGCTATATATCAACTATCTTAACTAACTATACACAATTTTTAAACTATCAAAATAAGAACTGTCTACTAATATATATATATATATATATATATATATATATTTTTTTTACCTTTTTTTAAAAATTACAGCGGATGCGGTCCATACCCGTTGGAAATCAATAAGGGACCGCTTTGTCCGTGACTACCGGAATAGTCAAAATCCACCAAGTGGATCAGGTGCCAAACGGGTGACCCCGTATGTGCATTACGAGCAATTGCTCTTTCTTCAAAAAACAGTGTCTCAGCGCTCGTAAGTACAAATTAGTCTGCGTGCGAGACAAAATTGTTTAAAAATTAAAGCTAAATATATATTTTTTTTTGGTTCCAGCACGATATGCAGTACCGCCGCGCCTAGACAGGCAGAAGAACTGGAGCCATCTCCACTGGAACCAAGTCAGCAGACGGGCACTGAAGACGTCTCTGTCATCAGCGAGCCACGATCTGGGGAGAGAAGCACTGTGGCTTCAGGTGTGAGTGCCCGGTTGCAATCAGTGCGTGGACGCAAGCGAGCTTCACAAAAAGATGAAGCTGATGCCATTATTGTCGATGGACTTCAGCGGGTTGAGGACATGTGTCGGAGTGAACTGAAAGACCTGAGGCGGGAAATTACCGACTTACAATCTCGCGAGTCTGTATATTCTGCAAATGAGTGGAAGCTACTTTTTTTGTCCTATGTTCCCGTAGCACAAAATATCCCGGCACACAGAAACCTTTTGTTTCGGCAAAGACTGAATGACCTTCTTGAGGAATTTGTGGGACCCCAGGAGCCAGCTCCATCGAGAACCAGAAGCATAGACATGCCGGCCTACAACCCTCAATATAGAGCCCGGTGTGAAACGAGCATGGAACATCAGAGACAAAGTAGCAGTCCATCATACACCTGGGCAGACAATACGCCCGCACAATACCAGAGTCTATAGTACAGCTCAGTGTCCCCAGCCAGGTGCAAACTGTGTTTCACGTTCTTTGGTTTATTGTTTTTTTACCACCCAATTTCGTGTGTGTTTTTTTACATCCCTATGGGATATCATATGTAACAAGTTCACAACTGTTCTTTCATAAAAATTCAGAAACTTAAGTAAACTGTTTAAAATCTGATTCTTGTATGACTGTGAATACAACATAACAGTAATGTAACATTTTACAAGACATATTTTACAAGACATATGGGAAATAAAAAAAACCCAAAAAACAAAAAACACATCAGGACACAGCTTCAGACTTGAAATAAATTTTACACGTGTCTGTCTTGCCATGGAACATGCCCCTCATGTATGAAGTACTGTGCAAATTGGTCACGGATCCTCATTATTTGTGCTGCAGACCGAACAGCAGTAGATTCAATGCTCATGAGGTTCGACTCACATTCATCGGGGTCAACCACCTGGGGTTCATGTCTGGCCACAAAATTATGCAGACAGATGCATGCCTTCACAACACGGTCCACATTTTCTGGTTGCAGTTGCATGCACGTTAGTAGAATTCGCCATTTTAATGTCAAAATCCCAAAGGCGCACTCCACATAACGTCTTGCCCGGCTCAAGCGATAATTAAAAATGCGCTTGGTGGAGTTCAGACTGCGGCTTGAGTACGGTTTGAGGAGATTTTGCCCAAGTTGGAATGCCTCATCACCAACTAAAACAAAGGGCAAACTTGGGTCTTCGGTCCCCGGTAGAGGTCGTGATGAGGGCAAGTTAAAATTGTTGCTATACAAACATCTCCCCATGTTGGAGTCTCTGAAGACTCTTGAATCGTTAGTACGGCCATACGCACCAATATCCACAGCTACAAACCGGTATCTTGCATCCGCAATAGCCATCAAGATTATCGAGAAGTATTTTTTATAATTATAGTACAGGGACCCACTATGCGCTGGTTTCTGAATCCGTATGTGCTTGCCGTCCACGGCACCAATACAATTGGGGAAATTAGCCACATCCTCGAACTGTTGGGAAATCGCTAGCCACATTTCTGATGTTGGGGTTGGTAGCACAAGTGGTTGCAAGTTGTTCCAAATGGCATCACAAGTTTCCCGAACCAGTTGGCAAATTGTTGACTTCCCCAGTCTAAATTGGTAATGCAGTGACGCAAAAGATTCTCCGGTAGACAGATATCTGTCGGCATTGAAAAAGAAAAAAAAAAAAAATGTTTAGGATTTTTAAGGACAACTAAAAGGCTACATAAATAGAATATACAATTGCTAAATGACCATTATGCCCCACGATACCTAGATCTAGTCTTTGTCAATAGAATGAGAAAAAATTTCATAATTACCTCACAGTCACTACTAATCGTTCCTCCGCACAGATGCTTTCACGGAAAGTGCTGCGCTGATGATGTATCTCATCCTTCACATGTGAAAGCAGAACATCAAAGGTCTCAATGGACATCCGTAGATAGCGTTGGAATTTTGAAGGGTGATCCCGAAGCTGAAGATACAGGGTGTGAAAGGCACCATAAGTACTCCGCAAGAAATTCACTTCGTGGATCCAATATCTCCTTTGCGAACTACGCTTTCTCTGGCGAAGTCGCAACCGCATCAAGCGAAATCGAACCAGCTCAGACACAAACATCTTGCTAGCAGAAGTTCACTCAATGCTTTCAAAATGGAGAATGAGTCTGCACCTACACCCCGACGAGGACAAAAGGAGAAAAAAAAAAAAAAACTTTATTGACAGTGACAAACACAGACAAACTGATACATCGCGAACGGACATCAAAATGAGAAAAACGCTGTCAAAAGCGTTAACGCAAGCGTTAACGTGAAGCCGATTTTTCAACAAATTTGATCCTTTTCTGTACATGCGTTTAACGGATCCGTTTAACGCCATGTACTTGACGCAATGTGAACCTAGCCTTAGTGTGTATGTGTTTCTTGCAGAGGTACTTTTACAAAATAATACAAGTGTATCATTTGTTGTATTTTCTGCAGGTGCTGACGTTAGATGCCCGCAACCATGGCAGCAGTCCACATTGTGATCTCATCACGTACCCTGCGATGAGTGGCGATGTGCGTCACCTCTTGCAGCAGTTAGACATTTCCAGTTGTGTCTTAATTGGTCACAGCATGGGAGGCAAGACGGCCATGACCTTGGCACTGCAAGAAGTAAGGAGTAGAAATGCAAAGTTTGTCAATATATTTTAACATAGTTATATGCTGAGGTTGTAAACAGATGTGCATAAAAACGTCCCACTGCTGGATGATGAGAACTAGCTTTGATTAATCCCCAGGAGACTATTGTGATCCTAAATCAGTGCTGTGCCTAGTATTGCCTCTCATCCACATTGACATGAATATGGCTCAGCTGTGCTCCATCATGTCTCCTTCAGGGTGATGTCCATTTTGTTCTTGTGGTGCTGTATAATTAGCATTTTTACTAGACAAGGGAACACTCTGAGACGCTGTGTCAATATGGGACCAATCTTCCGGACAAGCTGTGCCTGATATATTCTCATTTCTGTCTACACATTATTTGTATTTAAACAAATGGAAAGGGAACCTATCCGGTCCAACAACGCTATTACCCAGCCTATATAGGGTTAATTTGCAAGTTAATCATGTTATGAGGGTGCCCGAACTCCGGCACGTGGGAGAAAATAAACTTTATTTCTCCCGGGAGCCGCCAACTTTGTTATGCAGGCATGCCCGGAGCAATTTTAGTGACTACTCGCAGCACTGTAAGTGGCTTTTCCTAGGAGACATAAAGTTAATTTTCTCCCACGTCACATGATCGGGGATCATCGATGCGTTGGCATAACAACCAGAGGACTCCTGAAGACATCTATGGTTGTTGATGCCAGATTGCTGTGAGTGCCACCCTGTGGTCGGCGCTCATAGCAATGCTGTAATTCTGCTACATAGGGGCGATCTGAGCATCGCTTCTATGTAGCAGAGCCGATCAGGCTATGCTGGCTTCTAGCCTTCCCTGGAGGCTATTGAAGCATGGCAAAAGTAAAAAAAAAAAAATGTTTTTAAAAATATGACAAAAATAGAAAAAATATAAAAGTTCAAATCACCCCACTTTCGCCCCATTCAAAATAAAACATATATATATATATATATACCTACACATATTTGGTATCGCTGCTTTCAAAAGCACCCGATCTATAAAAAAAAAAAAGCATTAACCTGATCGCTAAAGGGCATAGCGAGAAAAAATTTCAAACCGCCAGGACTACGTTTTTTTGGTCACCGCGATATTGCGTTAAAATGCAATAACAGGCAATCAAAAGAACGTATCTGCACCCAAATGGTATCATTAAAAACATCAGCTCGGCAGGCAAAAAATAAGCCCTCCCCAACCCAAGATCACGAAAAATGGAGACGATACAGGTCTTGAAAAATTGCGCAATTTTTTTTTTTTTTAAAAATTTTATGGCAAAGTTTGGAATTTTTTTTCACCACTTAGGCTACGTTCACATTAGCGTCTTTGGGCGCAGCGTCGTCGACGGATACCGACGCATGCGTCATGCGCCCCTATCTTTAACATGGGGGGCGGATGGACATGCGCCGGTATGCGTTGTCAAGCGTTGTACGACGCATGCGTCATTTGGGCGCAACAGACAGGGCGCGGCCGACGCTACATGTTGCATTTTTCCTGCGTCGAATTTCCGGGAAAAAACGCATGCAACACACTTGCGTTGTAAATGCGCCAAAAAAACACATACTGTCTATGTAAAACGCATAGGGCGCAGGTGCCTGCGTTGACCCGCGTTGTTCGACGCATGCGCCTTTTCAGTAAAAAGTAATGGGTTGGCCGCATGCGTCAAACAGAGCTGCGTTGTGTATGCGTTTTGCGTTGCGTCAACGACGCTGCGCCCAAAGACGATAATGTGAACGTAGCCTTAGATAAAAAAGAACCTAGACATGTTTGATGTCTATGAACTTGTAATGACCTGGAAGAATCATAATGGCAGGTCAGTTTTAGCATTTAGTGAACTTAGCAAAAAGGCCAAACAAAAAACAAGTGTGGGATTGCACTTTTTTTTTTCAATTTCACCACACTTGGAATTTTTTTTCCTGTTTTCTAGTACATGACATGGTAAAACCAATGGTGTTGTTAAAAAGTACAACTCGTCCCACAAACAATAAGCACTCACATGGCCATATTGACAGAAAAATAAAAAAGTTATGGCTCCGGGAAGGAGGGGGGCAAAAAATGTAAACGGAAATCCGAAAAAAGCTCCGGGGGTTAAAGGGGTTAATGTATTGAAGCAAAGTTGACTCTTCTTTTTCTCAGCCCCAAATGGTAGAGCAATTGGTTTCCGTAGACACGAGTCCTTCTCCAACAGCGCAGCAGACTGGTTTCCCTCAGTATATTAAAGTTATGCAGAATATACGTTTAGAAGGAAAGATGCCAAGATCTACAGCCAGAAGACTGGCAGAGGAGCAGCTGAGTACAGTTGTTAAGGTATGGACGGTGTAACTTTAATTTTCAATTACACCCTTTGAGATGACACAGAAGGTGGTAATAAAACATCCAGATAGAAGAGAGCATTTTCTCTTCATTCCATTAAATATATTTCCCCACCAAATAATCTGCCGCAAGTGCAGCCATACATCAGATACCGTTGCACCCACACAATACAAAGTAAATGGCATCTGTGTTATACAGCCAGCGCCTTCCTGTAACATATGCTAACAAACCTTCGATCTGCCAACCTAGGCAGCCGAAAAACTTGAAGAGATCCAGAGTACAATTAAAACAAGGCTTTATTAGTGGAAAACATATCCAGTGCCACAGTGCACAAGCACCTAAACAAGAGGTGGGGGACCACCACATATATCATGCTAAAAAGCATATCCTGCGATATGGAGCAGAATAATGCTGTATACACTTCAGGTACATAACACCAACTATTGCCTAAGCATATATATAGTGAAACTATTACAGTATAAGTACCAAATATAAAACAGCAATCACCATATCTACCTGTGGCTGGTCCAGCGTCCCACCTCACCCCAACGCGCGTTTCGCAATTAGCTTCTATACTGTAATAGTTTCACTATAGATATATGCTTAGGCAATAGTTGGTGTTATGTACCTGAAGTGTATACAGCATTATTCTGCTCCATATTGCAGGATATGCTTTTTAGCATGATATATGTGGTGGTCCCCCACCTCTTGTTTAGGTGCTTGTGCACTGTGGCACTGGATATGTTTTCCACTAATAAAGCCTTGTTTTAATTGTACTCTGGATCTCTTCAAGTTTTTCGGCTGCCTAGGTTGGCAGATCGAAGGTTTGTTAGCATATGTTTTGGAAGTGCCAGTTATATAGTGGGGACAGTTGTTTAAAGCCTTCCTGTAACAGCCTAACTCTGATCGCTGCTCTTCAAAGGGGTTCTCTGAGAATGTGTTAAAAATGTCTGCCATCACATATTTCAAGCTGCCACCCATCCTAGTTACGTGTCAGGAAGGATTGCAACCTGGAACAACACTACTCAAGACATATTATTATTATTATTATTTATTATTATAGCGCCATTTTTTCCATGGCGCTTTACATGTGAGGAGGGGTGTACATAATAAAAACAAGTACAATAATCTTAAACAATACAAGTCACAACTGGAACAGGAGGAGAGAGGACCCTGCCCGCGAGGGCTCACAATCTACAAGGGATGGGTGAGGATAGAATAGGTGAGGATACAATAGGTAAGGATAGAGCTGGTCGTGCAGCAGTTTGGTCGATTGGTGGTTATTGTAGGTTGTAGGCTTGTCGGAAGAGGTGGGTCTTCAGGTTCTTTTTGAAGGTTTCGATGGTAGGCGAGAGTCTGATATGTTGTGGTAGAGAGTTCCAGAGTAGGGGGGATGCACGAGAGAAATCTTGTATGCGATTGTGTGAAGAGGAGATAAGAGGGGAGTAGAGAAGGAGATCTTGTGAGGATCGGAGGTTGCGTGCAGGAAAGTACCGGGAGACGAGGTCACAGATGTATGGAGGAGACAGGTTGTGGATGGCTTTGTATGTCATGGTTAGGCTTTTGTACTGGAGTCGCTGGGTAATGGGGAGCCAGTGAAGGGATTGACAGAGGGGAGAGGCCGGGGAATACCGGGGGGACAGGTGGATTAGTCGGGCAGCAGAGTTTAGAATAGATTGGAGGGGTGCGAGAGTGTTAGAGGGGAGGCCACAGAGCAGGAGGTTACAGTAGTCAAGGCGGGAGATGATGAGGGCATGGACTAGGGTTTTTGCAGATTCTTGGTTTAGGAATGTACGGATCCGTGAAATATTTTTGAGTTGGAGGCGGCAGGAAGTGGAAAGGGTTTGGATATGTGGTTTGAAGGAGAGATCAGTGTCAAGGATTACCCCAAGACAGCGGGCTTGTGGGACTGGGGAGAGTGGGCAGCCGTTTACTGTAATGGATAGGTTTGTTGGGGAGGTCGTGTGAGATGGGGGAAAGACGATGAATTCTGTTTTGTCCATGTTAAGTTTTAGAAATCTAGCGGAGAAGAAGGATGAAATAGCGGATAGACATTGAGGGATTCTGGCTAGAAGGGTGGTGATATCTGGTCCAGAGATGTAGATCTGTGTGTCATCAGCATAGAGGTGATACTGAAAGCCGTGAGATTCTATGAGCTGTCCCAGGCCAAAGGTGTAAATGGAGAAGAGCAGGGGCCCTAGAACTGAACCTTGCGGGACTCCGACAGATAGGGGGCGAGGTGAGGAGGTGGTGTGTGAGTGGGAGACGGTGAATGTCCGGTCTGTTAGGTATGATGAGATCCAGGATAGGGCCAAGTCTGTGATGCCAAGGGATGAGAGGGTCTGCAGCAACAGGGAATGGTCCACTGTGTCAAAGGCAGAGGACAGGTCCAGGAGGAGGAGGATAGAGTAGTGCCGCTTGCTCTTGGCGGTTAATAGGTCATTGGTGACCTTAGTTAGGGCAGTTTCAGTGGAGTGGTGTGACCGGAAGCCAGATTGAAAGCGGTCGAAGAGGGAGCAGGAAGATAGATGGGAGGACAGTTCAAGATGGACGTGTTGTTCCAGTAGTTTTGAGGCATAGGGGAGAAGTGATATAGGGCGATAGCTAGATACAGAGGATGGGTCAAGAGAGGGCTTTTTGAGGATAGGTGTGATTGAGGCATGTTTAAAGCTTGAGGGGAAAACACCAGTTGTTAGTGATAGGTTGAAGAGATGGGTTAGGGTTGGGATGAAGACTGTGGCGAGGTTTGGGATGAAGTGGGATGGGATCGGATCAAGTGCACAGGTGGTGAGATGCGATCTTGAGAGTAGAGTGGAGAGTCTGTCTTCTGTAATGGTGGAGAAGTTGGTTTTGGGGGTGGAGGGCTGGGTAGTTGGGAGGAAGGGTTCTGGGGGTTGTCGACTGAAACTGTCTCTGATGTTCTCAATCTTCTGCTTGAAAAATGAGGCAAAGTCTTCAGCAGAGATGAGTGGGGAGGGAGGAGGCGCTGGGGGGCGGAGGAGAGAGTTGAAGGTGTTGAATAATTGTTTGGGGTTGTGGGACAGGGAGGAAATAAGAGATGAGAAGTAGGTTTGTTTAGCTGTGGCGAGTGTGGTCTTGAAGGTAGTGAGGGACTGTTTGAATGCAATGAAGTGCTCATTGGAGTGGGATCTTTTCCATCTCCGCTCTGCAGCCCTGGAAGCTCGCCTCAGTTCTTTGGTCAGGTGGGTGTGCCAAGGCTGTCTGTTGATTTTGTGAGCTTTGGTATGTGTGAGAGGGGCAACCGATTCCAAGGCTACAGCTATTGTGGTGTTGTAATGAGTGGCGGCGTCATCCGCATTGTGTAGGGAGCTTATGTCTGTGAGAGGGAGGAGGGATTCAGAAAGTGAGTGTAGATCGAGGTGTTTAAGATTTCTGCGAGGGTGTGCAAGTTTGTGGGGTGGGGATTGTAGACAGGGAGTGGAGAGGGAAGAGAATGTGAGCAGGTTGTGGTCAGAAAGAGGAAGAGGTGAGTTAGAGAGCTTAGATAGGGAGCAGAGGCGGGTGAAGATAAGATCCAGTGTGTGACCATCTTTGTGAGTGGCTGTAGAAGACCATTGAGCAAGGCCAAAGGAGGAAGTGAGAGATAGAAGTTTAGTGGCAGCAGAGAGGGAAGTGTCAATGGGGATGTGTCTCAACTGCCGGATGAGTAGCATCGTAAACAAACAATCCATACTCCGCTCCACAGCTGTAACAGGAGAAAAGAAAAAAATATATATCTTCGACTGACTAAGCACAAAGGTTTTTTTTTTTTCTAACTTCAGTACTGTTAGGCTCTGATTTGTAAACCTGTTCTGCTGTCAGTCTGACTGGTTTTCAGCAGGACATGGAGACTGACCATACAACAGAACTGAAGCTGAAGACAGAAAGTCTATTGCGCTCAGTTTTCCTTTAGTCTTGCTTCACAGCTGAGCGAGCAGATCAGTTATGTTCATTCCGAAACTCTACTCCCCTGACAGTTGACACACACATGTCCCAAGCAGAGTTTCTTCAGACTGCAAACCATCATGATGACCAAGATGGTTTGCAGCTTGAAATATGTGCCGGAGGCAATATTTATCACAAAGTCACAGACCACATTTTTTTTTTCTTTTTTCATTTCTGTACTTATTTCCATCGCTTACTTAAAAGAAAAGACTTTGCCAGTTTAATATCACCATAGTTGTACTAACCTGGAAAATCGTTTGTAAACATAAAAACCAAGTAATGGCAGAATTGTGGATTTTTTCACACTTGTTTTTTTTTCCCTTTTTCCAATTCGTTGTATCAAAAATTAATGTGTCAATCAAAGCTACCACTTGTCCTCCAAAAAAATAGAAATGTAAAAAAAGCTATAACTCTTTGGAGAAAGGGAAAAAACAAAGAAACTGAAATGAAAAATTGGCTGTGGCACTGAGGGGTTAATAAGTATGCACAGTGCTTCTTCTTTTAAACTTTTTGAAGTGACAGAAACAGCCCATGAATAGGTGACAAATGTACTTTTGTGATGAGTCTCTTACTGCTCCATAATACACAAGAATCCATCTTACATTGTTAATATAACTAGGCAATCAGCAAGAAGTAAACAAAGCAGTGAGAACGCAGCATACATCCCCAATTTGTTTCCTTGCTGCACATTCTTAGTTCCCCCCACACAGTAATACATCTATCACAGGTGTATCAAAGGCTGCAGACCGTCGCTCTGCATCTGACTTCAGAAGGTCTCAGCAGTTTGCTTTGCAGACTTCTTCCTGGTCCTTCTGACTCTAGGACCCAGTGGCAACCTTCCCCTGGCTCTAGTTGACACGCCTGAACTGGGGTGTTTATAAGTCCCAGCTTGCTGCTGGGAGTGGCTGGTGATATTTCCATTTCCCTGTTGAGGCTTGGAGCTATAGCAGTGGGGATTAACTAGTTTTTATCGCAGGGGTTAGGTATCCTGCTCAGCGATAGGTGCAGAACCCATATAGGGGCGCTTAGGGCAGAAAGGGTGATAGATCTGCCTAGGGGTCTCCACTCCCCCCTTCCCTAGTGTTGGATTCCCTTTTCCTTATCCCTTCGTGTGGCACTTAGTAGTTCCTACACTGTGCGTGACAACATCCCAGCTCAGAAGCAGGAAGTTTCACAATGCTATTAAAATAGTGAGACAGACGTGAACCCAATTTCTGCCAACTTCTAAAAGGTCAGTACTATAAATACTAAAGTAGACAGGATTTGTCTAGTTTTCCTATTGTATATATTAGAGGAGGTTATGTGATAAAACCTCTTTAGGGTATATGCACATGACGTCATTTTAACCCAGGCAAACCTGCTGTATCTTTCACGCAGGAGACATTTCAGAGCAATCGTTTTTTTTTTCCTGAAGCTTCTTTTGTGTCATTTTTTCAGTCATTTACGAAGCGATTTTTCGATGGTTATAGATGCTGCTGTTTTTTGGATTGTTTTTCCATAGTTTTTATTATGTCTTTTTTTATATCATTTTCTGGTTGTTTTTCTTTTTTCCCTAGCCAGTATCAAGGAAGGGGACCAAACAGATGATTAATCTCAAATTATAATGTATCCCCATGTGTAGCTAGGTTTATACAATGTTTGTCATGGAGACATCAAAAGTTCTACCATATGTAAACTGTAGCTGATGAAGAAGACCTTAGAGGAGATGCACACTGCAGACCAAGTGGGGAAATGTGCAGCAGTATATGCCGCAACGGACTCCACCATACCATCGTTATCCACAGCTAAAATACACGTGATCATATCCTCAGACTACATTTTCTGCTTTTCTGTGAGTCGTAGAATGTGCAGGATTGAAGCACAATTTCTGATAGAAGATCTCTAAAATGTAAAGTAGTTAAATGGGGTTTTCTGTCGCATACAGACCTTGTAAAAATAATAAACAGCACCTACTCACCATGTGATCCCACCTGTGCATCCTGAACCACTGCTTCTTCCCACTTCCTTCTCCTCTTGATGTGGCTGCAGTACTTATGCACCAACAATAAGTGACTACAGGGGTGACCAACACCGGAAGAAAAGAGACACACGGGGGGACCCGGCCAGCTGGATGGTGGAGCAGTGGAGGATCCACAAGTAAGATCGGCAGGTATGTGCTGTTTATTATTTTCACAGCACACTCAACCACTAAATGATATAAAAGAATGAGTTAGAAAACCCCTTTAATGCAGAATAATTACAACTGTTCTAATCTGTCTTTTGATGTTTTTTTTACAGAAAGCATCTGTTCGCCAGTTTTTGCTCTCTAACCTTGTGCAAGAAAATGGCCATTTTAAATGGAGAGTAAATCTTGATGCCATCTCAAACCATCTCCAAGATTTACTAGACTTTCCAGAGTTCCATTGCTCTTACCCCGGACCTACGCTCTTCTTGGGAGGAGCTAATTCTCCATACATCAGGTGAACTATCAGGCATTGTGTTAAATGACAGACATTCATTTTAAAGGCATATTCCAGGATAACAATATTGAAGGCCTATTTTTAGGCTATGCCATCAATATTAGGGCCTGCCAATCAGCAGTTAATTTCCTCGTTCCATCGACCTGTTTGCCAGTTAGAAGCAACTGGGCTTGGTAATGCTGTATGGTTCTAATAAAGTACAATTTCCAGAAAATCCATTGCTAAGTAGCTATCATACAGGTGTACAAAGCTGTGTAAGCTATCGTGAAGCTTCAGCGCTCACACTTTCAAGCACTGAAGCCCCCTTAAAGAGAACCTGTCAGCAAGATTGTGTACATTAACCTACACACAGTGTCAAGTCGGCGCCGTTATACTGATTACAATGATACCTTGGTTGATGAAATCTGTCTTGTGGTTGTTGTTTAATCTTTATTTTCAGTTTTGAGTTAATGATATGCTCATACTCTAATGAATATTATGTATACATACTGTAAAAAAAAAATAATCGCATGTGTAATGTGCATATAATTATTATGGTTGAGGTTATCCTCATATTTAAAAAAAAAAATCCATTTGAAAATGGCCATCTTGCTACAGAAGAAAAAACTTCCTCCTCCAAGATGGCCCCGCCGAGCCTGTGCAGTAGCCTCTATCAGCGATCGCCAATAGCTGTTATTGCGCAGGTGCCAACGACAACATCTTGCTAGAGAAGAAAAAAAAATTCAGTTTAATGGTTTAACATATTTTCTGTATAATATTTTTTTACATAATTTTATTTATTTTATTTTTCAGTTCCGAGAATTACCCTGACATAGAACGCCTCTTCCCATGTGCAAATGTGGAATACATTCAGGGTGCAGGACACTGGGTACACGCAGATCAGACACAGCTTTTCCTCGATGCCATCTGCCACTTTGTAGAGCCTACGTAACACAAGACAGACCTTTCTGTAGATCCAAACTGTGGAAAATGGTTCTACTTGTTAAGTGATTTGTCATAAAGACTGTGGAAAAACTGTATTGCAGCATTATTAGGTTTACAAATGAATGAAAAAAACATAAAACGTGGATACATCTGTAAATCAGAAAGTAGAGCAGTAGTCAGTCAATGTATGACTTTTCTAATTTCAAAGATATTGTCATGTTTCTGTTTTGGTTGGAAAGTAAGAACTGCAGCCATATTGGCTGACAATATTAAAGGGAACCTGTCACCCCCAAAATCGATGATGAGGTAAGCTCACAGTCATCAGGAGCTTATCTACAGCATTCTGTAATGCTGTAGATAAGCCGCCGATGTTACCTGAAAGAGGAGAAAAAGACGTTAGATTATACTCACCCAGGGGCGTCTCAGGTCCTGTACAGCGCCTCCCATCTTCAATCCATGACGTCCTCTTCTGGTCTTCACTCCGCGGCTCCGGCGTACTTTGCCTGCCCTGTTGAGGGCAGAGCAAAGTACTGCAGTGCGCAGGCGCCGTAAAGGTCAGAGAGGCCCAGCGCCTGCGCACTGCAGTACTTTGCTCTGCCCTCAACAGGGCAGACAAAGTACGCCGGAGCCGCAGCGTGAAGAGAAGAAGAGGATGTCATGGAATGAAGATAGGAGGCGCCGGAGCGGACCTGAGACGCCCATTTGACCGGACCGCAGCGGGACCGCCCCTGGGTGAGTATAATCTAACCTCTTTTTCTCCTCTTTCAGGTAACATCAGGGGCTTATCTACAGCATTACAGAATGCTGTAGATAAGCCCCTGATGACGGTGGGCTTACCTCACCATCAATTTTGGGGGCGACAGGTTCCCTTTAATATAAATTCCCATCACCATACTTAAAGGGAGTATGGCAGCCCTAAAATACATATTAAACTATCCACAGAGCTATGTAGGAGACTTGGCGCTTTTACAACTCAAACCTTTAATTTAGAAACCTGCCCCTCTGTTATGTGGAAAATGTGACTTTAATCCAATATGCTGATTTGGTGTGAATAAGTTGTTATGGCTGGCCTATAGAATAGCTGACAGCCCACTAGTCGTTCCCAACTCTTCCATACAGATGAAAATTTGGCTCAGCCGAACGTTCTTGTGTTCTCAAATGAGAGAGTGAGGTTTCTCATCTCTTGAAAAATAAGTGTCAAGATTCAAAGTACCCGACCCTTATTTCCCTTGACATCATCTGTCAGGGAAGAGTCAGGAGGTCCCATTCAGATTTGACTGTTGGCTGATCCTGCCATATTGGCCTGTTTGGCCGACGTTAGTCTAGTGTGTATAGTTTAATCAAAGATCTTGGAATAATAAATTCCACAATTGGCATGTGTTCAAAAATCGTTCCTGTGCTGAGATAATCTTATAAATGTGTCCCTGCTGTGTACTGTATAATTGTTTTGTCTGATCAAGCAGTAACATGGTCTGAACATGCTGCATCTCTTGGCTAGAAAAGGAAGCAAAAGAGTATACAAATAGGACAGCATGGGATCGTAGCTGTTTTTTTTTCTGTGGGCTACATTTCCCTACTTACTTTATTACAAGAGTGAGCATTTCTACCACATCGTCAGCACTCTAAGCTCATTATAAATCAAGTGTGAGACATATAAGCTCAGTGGCAGAGGGGCTCCTACCCCAATGAATTGATTTATGATGGGCTCAGAGTGCTGGAGACTTGTCAGAAACACTCACTCCTGTTATACCTCAGCCGGGCAATTGTTTTACCTCACAGAAAGCAGCAGCTGCAAGCCCTGATAGATCTTCTGTATAATCACTTATTTTATCTCCCCTAGCCAGGAGTTGTGATATCTACAGATCATGTTTTTGCACAGTCAGACACAGCCATTACACAGTATATAGAGCGTTTTCCAACCTACGAAGAATGGAGAGAATTTATCGTACACGTAAGGTACACTTCAACTGTGAGAGACAGAATCTAAAAATAACAAAGAAACAGAAAATCACATTGTGGGATTTTTGCATAATTACATTCAATGTTATTGCATGAAATAAGTATTTAATCACCTACCAACCAGCAAGAATTCTGATTCTTACAGACCTGCTATTTTTTCTGTAAGAAGCCCTGCTACTCTGCATTCATTACCTGTATTAATTGCAACTATTCACACAATCAATCATTCACATTTCAACCTCTCCACCACGGCCTAGATCAGAGAGCTGTCCAAGGATGCCAGAGACAAAATTGTAGCCCCGGATGGGCTACTGGACAATAGGCAAGCAGCTTGGTGAAAAGGCAGCAACTGTTGGCACAATTATTAGAAGATGGAAGAAACACAAAATGTCTGTCAATCTTCCTTGGTCTGGGTCTCCATGCAAGATATCACCTCGCGGGGTAAGGATGATTCTGAGAAAGATCAGGAAGTAGCCCAGAACTACATGGGAGGACCTGGTCAGTGACCTGAAGAACGCTCGGACCACAGTCTCAAAAATTACCGTTAGTAACACATTACGCCATCATGGTTAAAATCCTGCAGGGCACACAAGGTCCCCCTTCTCATGCCGGCTCATGTCCAGGCCCATTTGAAGTTTGCCAATGACCATCTGAATGATCCAGAGGAGACATGAGAGAAGGTCATGTAGTCAGATGAGACCAAAATAAAACCTTTGGTATCAACTCCACTCACCGTATTTGTAAGAAGAAGAAGGATGAGTTCCACACCATCTCAACCGTGAAGCATGGTGAGGGAAACAACAACATGGGGTGGTTTTCTGCAAAGGTGACAGGAACACTGCACTGTATTGAAGAAAGGATGGATGGGGGTCATGTATTGCAAGATTTTGGCCAACAACTTCCTTTCCTCTGTAAGAGCATTGAAGGTGGGTCTTGGATGGGTCTTCCAGCATGACAACACACAGCAAGGACATCTAGGCAACTAGGGAGTGGCTCCATAAGAAGCATTTCAAGGTCCTGGAATAGCCTAGCCAGTTTCCAGACCTGAACCCAATAGAAAATCTTTGGAGGGAGATGAAACTCGATATTGCCCAGCGACAGTCCCGAAACCTGAAAGATCTGGAGAAGATGGATTAGTGAGCCAAAATCCCTGCTGCAGTGTGTGCAAACTTGGTCAAGGACTACAGGAAACCTCTGACCTCTGTAAATTTAAAAAAGGTTTCTGTACCAAATATTAAGTTCTGTTTTTCTATTGTATCAAATACTTTCATGCAATAAAATTCAAATTAATTATGTAAAAGTTATACAATGTGATTTTCTGGATTTTTTTTCTTAAGATTCTGTCTCAGTTGAAATGTACCTACGATAAAAATTACAGACCTCTCCATTCTTTGTAAGTGGGAAAACTTGCAAAATCGGCAGTGTATCAAATACTTATTTTCCCCACTGTATCAGGTTATCTCAGTACGGGAACATTTTTTCTTAACACATCCGCTTGTGGACCTAATTTTTATTCGAAGTTTTATTAATTAAAATGTTAATTTGTTCATGAGACAACCCCTTTAATTGCACTGCTCCTCCCACCACCTTTGCAAGCTTTGCCCTCTCCCTCTACCCTGCTTTCAGATGAGATTTCACTGCACACATTGTTAGCTCCTTTTTGAAGTGAGCAATATCAATCAAGGAGTAGGAAGGCAGCAAGGCCTGTAAATGCGATGGGAGGAATGGTGCCGTTATAATGCCAAACGTGCACTGAGAAATTAGCCCATTGGATTACAGAGAATTTTCAGCACAATGGAGGAACAGATTACTAAACTAATGGCCTAATTTTTTAGCGGCCAAGTGCCTTACGTAGTTGTTTGGTTGTCACGGCGCCGCTCCCGCCGTCCCCCGCTCGCCGACATACTTACCCTCTCTGGCGTGCTCCTGCTCCAGCTTCCTGGTCTCCGTCGGGTGCGCATGCTCACTCCATCTCCCTCTGCGCGCGCGCATTTCCTCTTTGATATACTGGCGCACTGCTTCTTCTCTCTGTGGCCTGGAGGACCCTGACCCGGAAGTCCTCCTGCACACCATGTATTTAAGGTACACCCTTCCTCTGCTCCTTGCCTGATTGTCATGTGTGCTTCTTATGACCCAGGTCCTCTCTTGTGTCTGCTCTGTCTGTCCTGTGTCCTTGCTCAGTGCAGACTGTCCAATTTATTCGCCGTATTTAGTCTTCCCCGTCGCATCATCCAGTCCAGCCGGCCCTGTGTCCACCTCCGTACCTGTTCCACCACCTCTGTGCCTCCATCATTCCCAGCTTTTTTTGTGTCTCGCTTGTGTCCAGTCCGTACCTGTCCGTTCTGCGTCTTCTTCCATTCAGTCTAGTCCTACCCTCTCCCACTCCTATTCCCTGTCCCCAGGTGCCAGCTTCTGCGGCAATAGTCTCCCTCTGGCCTGCCCCTAACGTTCCCTGTATAGGGGGTGGTCTATCTGGCTAGCTCACCCTTGGGAGGTTCGTTGTCGTGGATCTGCGGGTTCACTCTAGGAGTTCCAAAAACTTCACGTTGGTTAATTAAACATGTGCTTTGGAGCTGACCGATTCCCTATAGATGTATCTCTCCCTGATCTGCATTGGTTATAATGTACATTGTGTACGCTTCTCTCATCTCATATTTATGTTACTTTTCTAAAATTCACATACAATAAAAATGCAACAGTGATTTCATGTACCTTCTCCATCAATATGACTGAAAATGACCAGATGCTTTGATCTAATGTATATGGGTAATGTTTGTGTCCTGAAGAACTATCTGGCATTGTATTGTTATTTTTATCAAACTTCAAAGAGTACTTCTTTTTCAGCAAATAAGTTTAATCGTTGTATGATGAAAACTTTTACAATTTTCTAATATACGCCGTATATTAATTTTTCTGACCGGTCAAGTGATGGACGTGGCTCTGATGACAGAATTGTACCTTTGAGTCCATCTCATGGATAACATAGATTTTCAGTCTCTAGAACTAGATATTGACAGCTCCCATTGAATTATAGCAAGATGCAAAATGTTAAAACTATGAGAAATTGTTACAGAATGTATACTAGAAAATTATGTAACAATGTAAAAGATTTTTTTTCTTGCAGAAATCATAACATCCTTACATCCCTTATAGAGTTGTCCCAAAATGGACTTTTCATCATTTTTATCCAAAAGACTAGATGATCAGTGTCTGATTGCGGGATCCCAAATAACTAGCCCCCCTACCAAATACTAAGATAAGGGTTCTAAGCCTTTTTACTGCAAAACCAAAGAAAGGAGGATTTTGCTGTAGTCAATGAGCATGCACGATGCCGCTCTATCCAAACTCTGACACTGACAGAGACAGCATTGTCAAAGGTCAAACACTAGGCAAATTTTGTAATGGAAGCAATTGACCTACTTGGGTTGTGAAACATATAAGGACCAATAAAGGGTTATTTGCATCCTGTCCAGATGTGATGAATGACAGATTACGCAGAATCCCACTGCTGCCACCACTTGTGAAGGATAACATCGGAGAGATAACGCAGATTCCCACCACTGTCACCACTTGTGATGAACCCGCACCTCGCCACCCCACCTGATGTCACTATTACATCCAAGAGATAACGTGGTACACTCACCTCACTTGCACAAATGTGACGCTCTGCACCCCCTGGGGACACATAAGATCAGCTTGGTACAATTTTCACAGACATCCCCTGTCCACACGGGCACAGGAAGGCACGGGGATTGAGAGGATGTGGCCCATGCAGTCACTGACGTGGCACCACACTCGCTCACAACCCTGAGAGGCCCCTTTCACTAGCACCAGTGAAACAAAGCCCGGTAGGACTGCCATCAGTTCCTTGTTAGATATAAAGTGAAGGGCAAAAGGGTAACAATGTTTGGAATTTTTGACTTTCAGGCTCCATAACTCGCCATCCACTTCAGCTTTGAACTTGAGACTGCCATCATTTTATAGACAATCATCTTGCATATCTCATTCTTAAATTTGACTTGAAATTATTTAGCATATGATTAGTTATGCAGATTCTTTTTGTGTCACTGCATTGTTACTGTTTTGCTCCTAAAGATCTAAATTTACATTTTTATTGTCAGTATTTTGTAAATCCACCTTTGGCTTTCAACACTGCCTGAATCCTTCTGGGCATGATCTCAATCAGATTCAAACATGTGTCGACCAAAATTTTATCTCAGGTCTCTTCTACACGTTCCCAAAGTTTGTGCATGCTGGTCGACTCACTTGGGTATGTATCCAGTTTTTTCTGCAATTCTAGCCACAAGTGTTTGACCGGATTGAGGTCTGGGGACTGTGGGAGCCATTCCAGCACCTCTACTTCATTGTCATTAAACCATTTATTCACCAATCTCGATGTATGCTTCATGTTGTCCTGTTGGAACAGTATGTCGTTCTTTTCATATCCATAGTACTTGAGTGTCCGAAGTAAATCATCTTGTAGGATACTCACATATTGCTCAGCATTGAGACCACCATCGATCCTAGTCAAGTATCCCATGCCTTTGGCTGTGAAGCAACCCCATATCATCAGGCTTCCACTGAACTTAGCATGTCCTTCAATTTCTCAGTTAGCCCTTTTTCCCTTGTTTCAGACCCATTTGGACCTATCAGAGCCCAGTCTATTGAGTTTCGTGTCATCGCTCGCTCTATATCACCTGATTCAAATTTTTAAATGTCCACGTTTCGTACTTGTTTGCAAACTCGAACCGACGCTTCTTATGACAATATTGAAATTGACGAATCGTCACCTTTTTTTGGGCCACCATTCCAGACTTGTGTAATGTGCGTTGCACGGTGCTTGCATCTCACTATTATGAAGCATGTAAGCCACCTCAACTGCCGTGTTTGTCGCGCCAGAACTCAAAGACCTTGTGATGAGCCGACTTGTTGACTCCATTATTTTTCCTGGATGTCCACCTTTTGGCTTCTGAATAGATGGATGGACTTCATTTCATATTCTTTTAACTGTCATGGTGATCACATGATGCAGTTTGGCAATTTTCTTGGCCAAGAGTCCTCTATTGATGAGCTGGCTGATGATGTTTCTCTTTTCTTGGGATATCGTCTGAAGACGATATTCCAAGAAAAGAGAAACATCATCAGCCAGCTCATGGCTGCTCCTCGATTCGAACCAGTAACCTTTCACTTGGGAATCAACCTAATAATACACTGAGCTATTAGGGAATGTGAGAACAGGTTGTATTTTGTAGTACTCAGGTAGAAAAATATTTTTCCACCACCAGGAGCAAAACAGTAAAAATGCAGTGACATGACAAGAATTTGCATAACTAATCATATGCTAAATATTTGCAAGTCAAATTTATGCATGAGATAGATGATTGTCTATAAAATGATGGTAGTCTCACAATCAAAGCACTATTGGATGGTGAGATATGGAGACTGAAAGTCAAAAGTTCAAAACTTTGTTACCCTTTGTTACCCTCTTCACTCTAAGCCCAGTCTGTTAACTGGATTATATCGAGCCAGGAACCAGCCCCGGTAGCATGGAAAGTTAAACCGAGAAATGGATGAGAAGATAAAGATAAAAGAACAGCCCAAAGTTAAATTATATATTTAATCACCTTTTGGGCATACTAGACATTACACTGTATACACAGTGGTCAGATATGCAAATACAGATAGTGGTAGGAGAAAAGATATAAGCATATGGATCATGTCAATTATCAGGTTGATGTTTGGCCATGTGTGTGCCGGGCCGCCGGAGCCATGTACTTGGTCCCTTCACAGCACGTTACTCGGCACGTCCCCCACTGTCGAAGTGAACCACATGCATAATAGAGAGACCACATGGCCTTACACTAGCCTTCATCCAAATTGGGTCACTCTTCTCCTCCCCTCTGGGTTAAACCTAAATCCCTTCCCCTTGCCTCTAGCAGTTAAAAACTCCAAAACCTAAGATGGGTCATAACTCCTTAATAGACGGTCCGAGGGAGGTGGTTTTGATGCCATCAGATTTGACCGGGCCCCTGCTACGTGTTAAGACTAAACACATCTTTGCCATCTGGTTCCTACTAGCCATTCTACGTATCTCCCCACCCTGAGGTGCTAGAACAGATCAAGACCCTGGAAGGCGTTCGGCCTGTTCCTGAAACACCCCCGGAAGAAGCAATCAGCGAAATGACACCTGTCAGGTGTGAGGGGAACGCAGCACTCTGCCTTGTCACTCTCTGGGTAGGTAAAAAAATTGATACTTTCCATTGTTTGAAAGCAGAAGGGAAGGTACCAGAAGTAAGTGATAGGTTGAAGATATGGGTTTGGGATAATGTGGTGAGGTTGGGGAGGAGATGGGATGGGGTCAAGAGTTCTATTTTAACCTCATCAGTCCACACAAATTGTTTCCAACATGCATAAGGCTTGTTTAGATGTTCTTCAGATGCTGAATTTTATGGTGAGGACACAGGAGAGGTTTTCTTCTGATGACTCTTCCATGAACGCCATATTTGTGCAGGTGTCTCTGTGGAGTAGAACAGTGTACCACAATTCCAAAGTCTGATAAATCTTTTTGAAGGTCTTTTACAGGGGTTCTGATTTGCCTTTGTAGCAATTCTATGAGCAGCTGTAACTGAAATTTTGCTTGGTGTACCAGATCTTATCTTCACCTCCACTGTTCTTGTTAACTGCATTTTCTTAATTATGTTTCAAACTGAGGAAAGGGCAACTTGAAAATGCTTTGCTATCTTCTTATGACCTTCTGCTTTGTGGGCCACGACCATTTTCATTTTCAGAGTGCTAGGCAGTTGTTTAGAAAAACCCACGGCTGCAGTTTTTCGCCACAAGGTTAAAGGAGACTGTATTTTATAAAGGTGGGAAATTTGCATCGCCTAGCCTTTCCTAAGGATGATAGTGAACAAGCCATAACCCTGATAGGCTAATTAAGGTCTGAAACCTTGGTCAACTTTATCTGAGCACACAAATCTCCAAGGGTGCCGAAACTTTTGCATCGGCCCATTTTCCTTTTTGTAATTTTTAAAATTCCAAAAGACATATATTCCAAAGACATACTGATAGGGAATTTAGATTGTGAGCCCCATTTGGGACAGTGATGATGATGTTTGCAAACTGTAAAGAGCTGCAGAATATGTTAGCGCTATATAAAAATAAAGATTATTATTATTATATATTTGTTTTGCGTAAAATACAAAGGAAATGTGTCATCTTTAACTTTAGCCCTTTTAGAGATCATTTCATCTTCAATTTGCTTAACTGTTCACAATAAAAGTAATTTTGACCAGGGTTGCCCAAACTTTTACATGCCACTGTACTTGAAAAATATGAATGATACTGGTTGTTGAAAAACTAATGTGTGATTGAGGCCTTACTCTTCTACCTAAAAGCTGTTTCTTCAGTTTGTCCTCCACCCTCCTACTGGAGTTATAATTGCAACTTCTTAAAAGGCACTATTAATGAATCTGGCTTACACCTGTTTGCAAGCTAACCACACTAAAAATTTCCCCACTAAAAATTTGTCGAGAGCAAAGTAAAATCACAAAAGGTTGCTCATTGTTGTATTCACAATTTTTTGTAGTGATTTGCTTTTGTGGTTTTTGCAAAACCATTCTCCTAAAATCGTAGCATCACCCTGGTAAAGGGGTTGTCTATTCAAAACCGATAAGTCTACAGTCACTCTGAGTGACTGCAGACTTATGAATCTCCCCAGAACACTCACTTTTTCAGACCAGGAAACTTAGGGTACGTATGATACTTCCAGCCAGTGGCCGCGGCCTCTCTCCATACACTTGTATTGAGCTGAGGCCGCGCCCCAAACAAAGACGTGGACGGCCAGTGGGTGTGGCCCACTAGAGGTCGCGGCCTCTCCATAAAAGTGTATATACATACATATAAGTGTATATAAATACATATGTGTATGGAGAGCGAGGTGGCGCCCACTGGCCGGGGGTATGTATAACTCATTCATACCCTCTGTTTCCTCGTCTGAAACTGGCAAATCCCCACAGTGCGTGTGCTGGGGAGATTCATAAGTCTGCAGTCACTCAAAGTGACTGCAGACTTATCGGTTTTGACTAGACAACCCCATTAACACAGGGAGATGCTACAATTTTAGGACAAAAAAATGGTTTAGCAAAACCCATACACCCGAATCACTACAAAAAAAGAAACGTGAATACAATATTGAGCAACCTTTTTTGTGATTTTACATTCCTCTCAACAAATTTTTAGTGGGGAAATGGGTGTGGTTAGCTGTGCAAACAGGTGTAAACTACTTTCATTAATAGTGCCTTTTAAGAAATTGCAAAAAAGTTGCAATTAACACTCCAATAGGAGGGTGGAGTAAAAACTGAATAGACAGCTTTAGGTAGAACAGTGAGAGTATGTGCCCACGATCAGGAACTGCTGTGGGTTTGATGCTGCATATTTATGCAGTTTAACCCGCAGCACACAGAAATCCCATGTCCACTATGTGTCCCTCAGACGCCCCTGGATCACCCGTGGAGACGGACATGTGGTGCATCTTTCTAGACTGCAGCATGTCAATTTCTCTCACGGAAACGCTAGTCTCAGCAAGAGAAATTACATCAATAGAATGTATTGAATGTGGTAATTCTGCACGGTTCAGTGAATAAATGCGGATTTACCTGCTTTCAATAGAAGGCAGCGCTTTGGATGCAGCAAACATACACTGTGTCAAAAGCGCTGCTAGTTCCGGATCATGGGCACCCGGCCTTAGGACTCATTCACACATCAGTTTTTCAACTACGAGTGTAATTCATGTTTTTCAAGTACAATGGCATGTAAAAGTTTGTGCACCCCTGGTCAAAATTACCGTTATTGTGAAAAGTTATATAGCAAATAGATCAATGGCTACACTCACGCACATTTCCTTGCTTTAGCACAGTAAATTTTGAGTGCAGCCATTGATCTATTTGCTATATGACTTTTTTTGGTTATGCACCAGTTCAGACTAGATTGCTGTTCAGTCAGTTTTCCTATATTTATTGTGAAAAGTTAAACAAGTTGACGATAAGCTGATCTCTAAAGGGGCTAAAGCTATGGAGGATGCATATAATTTGTATTTTAGGCAAAAAAAATGTATATTGTCATTTTTTACATTTTAAAAATTACAAAAACATCTCCCTGTTGTCCAGTCAAATTAAGATCACATGAGACCTGAGGAGTGAAAAGTTTTGAACTGAATTTACTTTCTTTTCTAATTCCTCTATGTTTGAGTCACACTGAGATGACATAGCGGAGCCTGCACCGCAGATCTGAGCAGAGCTGTGTATGGAGGCGATGACTAGTCTCCAGTAGTTCCATCTTACAGTGATAGAATTCTGCTCCTTCATTTTTCAGTCCATGTAAGGAAATCCTGTAAAAGTGAAACCTTTGTGTATGGTGACACCCTGTTCCACGTTCTTTATGTACAATGTATTTTCTGCTTCCTGGTCATTATACACACACGGCTCGGCTGTGCCCTGCAGATTGGACATTGCTGCTGCTCCTTTCTAAATGGAGGGTAACGTATCCTGTTTAGAAGTCCAAAGACTAACATAACATCAATAACTGTCAGCCAACAGATGTTCCTCCTGACCTCCCCATACACCTGGATACTAGGCTCAGGAGAGAAAGCATGTGTTCTATAAAGGGAATGGGGAGCTGCTGCCGCTTTCACATGGCAACATTTTGGTTAGTAGTGAGTCTAAAATACAGTGCTGTGCAAATTAATTGGGACAAAGCATTTTTTAAGTACAATCGTAAGTTGGTTACCAGTCAGTGATTCAAACCAGTTTTATTATATAATAAATAAATCTTGGTCAACTAGCGGGACGAAAAAGGTAATTTTCAGAATTAGTATGTAATAGTGCATTATAACATTCTATTTTCCAGGACGTCATCCTGACAGCACTATGGAGGACGTCCTCCTCCCCCTTGCTGGGACAGGAAACACACGAGAGTTCAAAAGGTCCGGTCCCACCCCCATTCCTCAGTGTTTTTCCTGTCCCTGCAAGGGACACATGAGAGAAAGCTGCGCTGCTTACCGGAGCTCAGGGGGATCGTGCGGCTCGGCCAGATCCTTCCCCCTGTCAAGAGGCTCAGGGCCGAAACCCTCCAGAGGGGGGTCCCTCGGTCCCAAAGACCAGCGGCCGCTCCTCCCGGTGGGGGGGCTCTCGGCTGCGGACGCGGTCCCCGAGGTCAGCAGCCTCCATGCGGCGTGAACGCCGGGCTCTGACTCTTCCAACGGAAGTTCCGGGGACCGCGTCACTTCCGGTTTGCGCCATTCGTTGCCGGCACTTCCGGTAACGCCGGAGATTACAGGGGAGGCGTGCGCTCCAGCCAACAGCTCAGGAACTACAGCGCCCAGACGCCGACAAGCCACAGGGAGCACCAGTACTCCGGAGCTATGGAAAGCATGCCACCTGAGGATGGGGTAAGTGCGCAGAGCGCAAACTCCCCCTGCACCCTGGTAGTGAGAGCCTCCCTGTTATCTTCCCTATCTTATATTGTTTAAGGATAAGGGAACTTCAGCGGTCCCCCCTGGTCAAGCTAAGAAATCTGGGAAGGCTTCAGCAAAGTCCAGTAGATGTCCGATATGCAGTACAAAGCTTCCGGACACTCATGGCAAAACCTTATGTGCAGACTGCACTTCTAAGGTTATGAGAGACGAGCAGCCCTCCCTATTGTCCGAGATGAGGTCCTTAATAAGAGAAGAGGTCCAAGCATCTCTGGCCACCTTGACGGAAAAGTCCAGCCCTATGCCCAGCAGGAAAAGGGCCAGACGGGTGGTGGATTATAGTTCGGATGACAGGTCCGATTCTGAAGAGCCTATCTCTGAGGAAGAGGGCGAGCTTCCATCTGGAAGCCAGGACCATCAGAGGAAGTACCTTTTCCAGGCGGAGGACACAAACGAGCTGGTGCAGGCTGTAAGGTGCACCATGCAAGTGGAGGAGGCATCTAAGCCGCAGTCCAGGCAGGACCTGATGTTTGGGGGACTTATGTCGCGTCGGCAGACCGTCTTCCCAGTTAGTGAACATATCAAGGCTATGGTGCTTGAAGAATGGAAGGAGGCAGAACGTCGGCTGACTCTGTCTAAAGAATTCAAAGCACGCCTACCCTTTGAGCCGGATGACGTGAAACTTTGGGACGAGATACCCAAGGTGGATGTCCCGGTGGCGAAGGTCGCAAAAAAGACCGCTATCCCTTTCGAGGACTCATCAAGCTTGCGCGATCCGATGGACAGAAAGGCGGATATATTGCTAAAAAGAGCCTGGGAGTCTTCTGCGGCTCTAATTAAGACCAACATCGCAGCTACCTCGGTTGCCAGGTCTATGCATCTCTGGATGGGTCAATTAGAGGAGCACCTCTCTAATAAGACCCCAAGATCAGAGATCCTAAACTCTCTCCCAATAATGAGATCGGCTACTGCCTTTCTATCTGACATGACTGCCGAGTCAGTAAGATTTTCAGCCAGAAATGGTTCATTGTCTAATGCGGCTAGAAGGGCAGTCTGGCTAAGGTCTTGGTCGGGTGATAATGCGTCCAAGACAAAATTGTGTTCAATCCCCTTCTCAGGCGCAAGGGTGTTTGGTCCTTCCCTCGACACTATATTAGAGTCGGCTTCGGACAAGAAAAAAGGGTTCCCAGAGGACAAACCTAAAAGGCCTCAGTCCTTTCGGAGGGGGTTTCCCTTTAGGAGACAGTCTGACTACAGGTCCGACTTCCGAGGGGGAAGGTCCAATAGAGGCTTTAATAGGGGTTCCCGTGGTCACAGCAGTAAGAACAGGAGTTTCTTCTTCAGCCCCTCCTCTAAGTCCAAATCACAATGACGCCACTCTTATAGGGGGAAGGCTTCGCCATTTCGCGGTAAACTGGAGCAGAGTCACGCAGAATCAATGGGTCCTCCGCACTGTATCAGAGGGCTACAGTATAGAGTTCTACTCCCCTCCTCCAGACAGGTACATCGTACCCACGGTGGTTATGCAGGACTCTCCCATGCTAAAAGACTTAATGGACATGCTGTCCTCAAGAGTCATAATACCAGTACCACCGCTAGAGCTAGGCCAGGGACACTACTCTTCCCTGTTCTCCATAACAAAACCGTCCGGCGACTCACGCACAATCGTAAACCTGAAGCCTCTAAATGCCTGGGTCAGGTACAAGAGGTTTCGTATGGAGTCCATCCGTTCTGCAATCCTCCTTATAGATCAGAACGCGGTAATGTGCACTCTCGATTTGAAGAGTGCCTATTATCAGGTTCCTGTCCACCATCTATCTCAGAGGCTTCTGAGGTTCGCGGTAGTCCTGCCGTCCGGGACCTGTCACTACCAGTTTCAGTGCCTGCCGTTTGGTCTTGCCTCAGCACCTCGTGTATTCACAAAGCTGGTGTCGGAGATTGTAGCGTTCCTAAGAAATCAGGGGATTGTTATAGTCCCGTATCTCGACGACTTTCTCCTGATAGCAAGAACACCAGATATCCTGTTGGACCACAGGAACCGAACCATCGCGGTATTGGAGCACTTGGGATGGATTATAAACTGGCAAAAATCAGACCTAATTCCGGAGCACAAGAAGGTCTTCCTGGGTGTCTGTCTAGATTCTGCAAACAGAATATCCTTACTACCCGAATCCAAGCTGGAGGCAATTCAGATTCAGATCAGACTCCTACTAGAACGCAGAGTCTCGATAAGGATGGCTATGAGAGTGCTTGGCCTAATGACGGCATGCATACCATGCGTAAGATGGGCGCAGTTCCACTCAAGATCTCTACAGAGCCTAATCCTCTCCAAGTGGGACCGTCGTCAGTCTTCTCTAGACAATACTTTACATCTACCAGATCCGGTACGAAGTTCCCTCCTGTGGTGGACAGACCCGGAGAAGCTAAGAACAGGAGTTCTATGGACTACCGACCCTTATGTAGTAGTTACTACAGACGCCAGCGCCTGGGGCTGGGGAGCTCACTTAGAAGGAAGGATCCTCCAGGGAAGGTGGCCTCCAGACGTCGCTCGCAACTCATCCAACTTCAGAGAGCTGTATGCCGTCTGGGAAGCCCTGAGAAGGAATCGTTGCATTCTGGAGAATCGTCATGTCAGAGTATTGTCCGACAACGTGACAACTGTCTCCTTCCTAAAACACCAAGGAGGCCCAAGACACCATCTTCTCCAAGAGCTGGCAGGGAGAATATTTCGCTGGGCAGAGAGGTCGATCCTTTCCATCTCGGCAATCCACCTAGAGGGCTCCCAGAACGTTGTAGCGGATTACCTGAGCAGAAGAAGAGTGTTTGCAACAGAGTGGGAACTCAACCAGGACATCTTTCAGGAGCTGTGCCGGCGTTGGGGCACTCCCAGTATAGACCTCTTCGCAAACAGGAGAAACTCGAAGGTCTCAAGGTTCTTCTCGCTGAACCCTCAAGATCTGCCGGAAGGGATAGATGGTCTAAGCCAGAGGTGGACGGAGCCCCTCTCGTATGCTTTCCCTCCTCTAGCTCTAATCCCGGCTGTTCTCAGGAAAATCAAGGAAGAACAGGCCCGAGTGATGTTGATAGTTCCATACTGGCCAAGAAGGAGTTGGTTCTCCCTGCTGGTAGACCTGGCGATAGAAAGTCCAGTGGAGCTCCCTCACAGACCAGATGTAATCCACCAGGGCCCAGTGTACCATCCGGACCCAGAGAAGCTACATCTCTCAGCCTGGATCCTGAAAGGAACATCTTGAGGGCAAGAGGCTTGTCTGACCAGGTCATATCCACTATCAAGGCTAGCAGGAAGCCAGTCACGTCAGCAATCTACCTGAAGATTTGGAGGCGTTTCTGTCTGGAGGGCGGCAGGTCCGAGGTTGCGGCAGGCACTCCCGACTTACCCAGAATTCTGGATTTTCTGCAAGCTGGGTTTGATAAAGGGCTTAGACCGAGTACATTGAAGGTGCAGATCTCAGCACTTAGCTCCTTTCTAGACTATCCCCTGGCAACACACCCTTGGATAGTTAGGTTTATCAGAGCCACCCAGAGGTTGCGTCCCACTATCAGACAATTATCTCCTCCTTGGGACCTTAACCTTGTCCTGAGATTCCTCTGCAAAAACAAATACGCCTCGGCAGATAACATGTCCATTTCAACCCTGACACGTAAAACGGCATTCCTAGTGGCGATCACCACGGCTAAGAGGGTGGGGGAAATTCAAGCCCTGTGCACTCGGGACCCGTACCTTCAAATTAGAGATGATAGTGTGGTCCTCAAACTAGATCCTTCATTTGTTCCAAAAGTGGGTACTCTAAAAAATAGGAATCAGGAGATAGTGCTTCCATCCTTTTGCTGTAGCCCTTCCAATTCTAAAGAGGAAGCTCTGCATTCCTTGGATGTCAGACAGGCGGTCATCGACTACCTGTCAGCCACCAACCCATGGCGCATCGATCCAAACCTGTTTATTTTGCTCGCCGGTAAAAATAAGGGAAAAAAGGCCTCTAAGGCCTCCATTGCTCGCTGGATCACTTCTGTGATCTCTGAGGCTTATCAGTCGGAGGGCATCCCTCCTCCAAAGGGTCTTCATGCGCACTCCACTAGAGGGATGGCTACTTCTTGGGCCGAGAGGGCGGGCGCCTCTCTAGAGCAGATTTGTAAGGCCGCTACATGGGCTAGTGCGAATACCTTTTGCAAGCATTATAAACTCGATGTTTTGTCCGGTCAACATACTGCATTCGGGAGAAAAGTTCTCCAAGCGGTAATCCCACCCTGAGGAGGTGCTTTGGTACTCTCCATAGTGCTGTCAGGATGACGTCCTGGAAAATAGGTATTAAGCTTACCGTTAATTATGTTTCCAGGAGTCCATCCTGACAGCACGGGTAATTCCCTCCCTGTTAATATAACTATGTTTGATAACATGAGCCTGACATGTCCGTAGTATGTTCCTAACATATGATGTAATATGTTCATAATATATGTGGTTATGTTCTTTACTATTAAAATATTATTTTTTGCATCTCCCTTGAGGCGGTTCTTGTTACAACACTGAGGAATGGGGGTGGGACCGGACCTTTTGAACTCTCGTGTGTTTCCTGTCCCAGCAAGGGGGAGGAGGACGTCCTCCATAGTGCTGTCAGGATGGACTCCTGGAAACATAATTAACGGTAAGCTTAATACCTATTTTTTTGCTTTGTCCGTATTAATTTGCACAGCACTGTATGGAGGAGGTGTAAATCTTGCCACTCTGTATTTTTCTTTTGCTGTTTCACTCGTTGTTTTGGTGTAAAATACTGCCATGTAAAAGAGGCCATACACAGATGTTGTCACAAGTCTCAGTACATTTCCTGTAACATCAGCATGAGTTACAGAAGGCTTTTGGTGCAGCCTTCACCCTATACATTGCATGCAATCTGTGTCAAATAGGCAGAAAAATGTACATGCTGGAATTAAAAAATCTACAGCATGCCCTCGCCCTCATGCTGTTTATTTTACTACATGTAGACATGTTTTTGTTTTTTAAGCTATTTAATTCTGATGTAAAATAGTTGGTGCATTATTCAGCTATTGACTTCCTTCAAATCTGGTGGCAAAACCAGTCTTCTCGCCTTAAGGCCGTGTCCCAGATGAAGACACATGCAGATAAAAAGAGAGGTTTGCCACCTCGATATCACCCTGGAGATAGGGTCTGGTTATCTTCTCGGAACATACGGCTGAAGGTGCCGTCATACAAGTTTGCTCCATTTTGGACTATAAGAAGATCGAGAAAGAAAGGTCTTGGGAACCCACTTGGAACATCCACACCCCTGTTATTCTCGAGGGGTTCCTCTTATGATTTGGCCAAAAAAGAGGGGGCATAAGGGGGGGATAGTGTCACGGCGGAAACTTGCATGCCGCCTCAGCAACGGCACCCTCACCATGTGATTTCTCCTAGGGGAAGGCCTTTCTGCTGTCTTTGCTTCCTCTTCTGCAGTACTACTAATGCATGCTGCTTTCGTTTTGCCTTAGAGGGGGCGTGGATGAGAAAGTCCTGCAGAGATTAGGTTCCCCAGCCTATCCGATGCCAGCAGGCTTCATATAAGGCAGCTCCTCCCACCATTCCTTGCTCGAACATTACATCTCTACCTGGTAATCAATGTTCATGCTCGTTTTTGTAATCTGCTTCCCGTTACCGACCCAGCTAGGTTTCCCATCCTGTCTGATCTCTCTGCTCCTGACCTGACCACTATGTCTTCAGATCTCATGTTGCCTCTCCTGACCTCAGACGGTCTGGCCACACTTTTACAAAAAGGAAAAAAAATAACCAGCTCACGTGCAGCAGCATGCAGCGTGTAGAAGCGCGGAACCCGTGTAGTCTCATGTGCGGTGATCAAAAAATAGGTGTTGTTCCAGCTTCTTATTAAATTCAATTTTATTTATCAAAATTAAAAAGGAAGATGATGATGGACATGATGTAACATGATAAATGGCTACGCGTTTCGAGCACAAAGTGTCCTTTCTCAAGCTTATTTTGATAAATAAAATTGAATGTTATAAGAAGCTGGAACAACACCTATTTTTTGACCATGCTTTTGTCTGTGCCATTCCTGTCCTGCACACCCTTGCCTCTGACCTTTTGACCAGCTGCTGCAGTCCTGCGGACTGCCCTAGAATAGTACCTGGCGACTACCTTGATTTATTCAGCATTGGATATGAGCACCACATGTAGAAATACACTTGTTTGTTGCTGGTCATTTATACACTTATTTAAATATTTAATATTTATTTTAAATATATTTCTAAAGGTGCTATTGACATGAATTCTCGCCAGATGTCGGAAACAAGCCATCCAGTTCATACAGGTGAAGAAATCAAAACATAGATGTCCATAAATTAAGTTATGTGCAATAATGATAAATGACACAGGGAAAAAGTATTGAACACATGAAGGAAGAATGGTGCAAAAGCCATGGAAAGTCAGAACATTAGCTGAAATCTATTAGAAAGCAATCCTGCCGCTTACTGAAGAATAATAGCTAGTTCAACTTGTGGCCTATAAAAAGGTGTCTCATTTCCAGAGTGACACACTAGAAACATATCATCATGGGTAAATCCAGCAAGCTGTCACTCTCAATACATTCACAACCTTATTGTTGCACAACATACTGATGGCATTGACAGAAAAATTTCTATACTACTGAAGGTTCCAGTGAGCACTGTTAGGCAATAATCCAGCAGTGGAAAGAACATAATTTTACCATAAACCAGCCACCACCAGATGCTCCCCGCAAGATTTCAGACAGAGGAGTGAAAAGAATTATCAGAAGAGTTGTCCAAGAGCCAAAGTCCACCTGTGGAGAGCTACCGAAAGACCTAAAATCAGTAAGTGCAATTGCTTCAAAGAAAACAATAAGTAATGTACTCAGCCTCCATGCACCCCGTTATGATTGTGTAACAACACAATAGGTAAAACACTAGAAACTGCAACTGACCCAGCTAATTCCTGTACAGACTAGAGATTCTGAACCAGTAGTCCCTAATGGTTCCTACGTGGACTGGTATATGCCCAAAAACAGACTAAACAATGGTAGCTCGGACATATGCTGCGTTAAAAGTTGTCAGGTGCTTCACGTTCCTCTTAAGGAACTGGAGTTCAGAGCAGAGTGCAATTTAGCTACAGAAGGAGAGATGTGCTGAGATAGAAAGAGATCACAGAGTGAGTTAAAATAAACTCTGAAATACAAAATGAAAAGATAAGGTACGTACTTCTACAGATTATGCCACCTACTTCCTAAACAAGAAGCCAGAGATAGGTGCAGGGTGAAAAGAATAATCAGCAGAGATATGAACCCTAGCTGGTGTTTCACTGGCATAAACAACGGCAGTATGGCTGGACATCCAAATGAAAATATCACCAGCTGGAAAAACCAGCAAGCGGAAGGTATATATAGCCAAACCCAAAAGGTGATAAGGTAGATAAATGATAGGGCGTCTCATGCGTCACCCAGAAGCATGACACACGCTCACCACACAAAACTCCTTTGCTGAACAAAAAGCATGTTCAAGTGTGTTTAAAGTTTGGTAAACAACATTTAAACCAGCCTGTGAAATACCGGGAGAATATAGTCTAGTCAGATGAGACCAAAATTGAACTCTTTGGATGCCACAGTATACACCATGTTAAAACATCATACCAACAGTGAAGTTTTGAGGTGGGCACATCATGGTGTGGGGCTGTTTTTCAGCATACGCAGAGGCGAAACTACAACAGGTGCAAGGGTTGCAATCGCACCCGGGCCTGGAGCCTAGGGGGCCCCTAAAAATCCCTTTGGCCTATAGAAAAAGACTATTGCTACATGATCACGGGTTATTGCCGCAAGGCATTTCTGGGAACGGAGCGTCGTGAGGAGCATCGCTAAAGGCCTCGGCTGGATCTGGGGCAGACGGAAGGTGAGTATATAACTATTTTTTATTTTAATTGTTTTTTTAACACCTAGAATACCCGATGCGTTAGAATCGGGCCACCATCTAGTATATGCTGTATATAATCAATGAGGTAATTAATGGCTGTCTGGGAGATGTTCTGCCTCCCTGAACATATGTTGGCAAATCATCAAGATCCTCTTCTGGCAGCTCCCTTTGCAACTGATGACCAATGATGTGCTCTCGATGGGAGACAAGTCAAGACGAGATGCAGGCCATGGCACAACTCTTTGGACAAACTGGCTGCTTACAGTAGCACAAACAACACGCACAGTGGCATTTTGTTGAAAAACATCTCTTGGGACACTTTGGAGAAATGACAGTCAACTGGTTCCATGACTAAATTTGTGTAATGCCAAGCTGTTAGTGTATCTGGAATGAAGACTAGAGGAGTCTGGCTACCGTACATTATGTCACTCCACGCCATGATCTCCGGTGTAGGATCGGAACGATATTCCATCTGGAATGCCTCTTCTGTGTTGCCCATGTGATCTTTATACCAATCTCATTGCTGAAAAGGGGAGACTTCCAATCCAGCCACCATTGCTATCTTGCTCTGTATTATGATATCCTTTGAGAGTGATGGCGTGAGGTCAGTGGAATACTTGTCGTCCAATATCATGCAAACGTCTTCTCATGGTTTGTGTAGACACTGTAAGCCATAATGCCTTAAGATATTCACGTGAAAGTTTTGATATACTATTACCAGTGTGGATAATGATGATCTATTTTCCTCTAACGTTCTTTCATTTTGAATTCTATTCTCCAGATAAACTCAGAAATATCCGTCCTCAGTTAGTAGAACGATGCAGTTCAGCACTTCTACAAGAGTTGCTAGATGACTTGCTTCATATAAAGGTACTAAGGGATGCAGAGGTGGAGCATATCCGGGAAGCTTTCCCGGAGCGCAGAGACAAATGTCGAACACTGATTGATATCGTGATAAAGAAAGGAGACCAGAGCTGTAAGATACTACTCCAAAAAATCAGAGAAAAGGATCTGCCACTTAGTGAAGCCTTGGGAATAACAGGTAAATATGTAATTGTAGCACATTGCATTATTATGGCAATGACAGCATAATGATGCTGTTGACTGATAATGACTCCATTAATCCACATTTAATATAATGGAGGTGTAATGCTGCCAGACAATCCCAAGCATCCTTGTGCAGGAAATACTACACTGCCATGCTGAATACCTCATGTTTGATCATCCAAGTTTTTTCTTCATCATTAAACTGAAGCGATCATCAGACAAATACCTATTGTTTAAATCAAGTTTTTGTTTTATATATATATATATATATATATATATATATATATATATATATATATATATATACACTCACCGGCCACTTTATTAGGTACACCATGCTAGTAACGGGTTGGACCCCCTTTTGCCTTCAGAACTGCCTCCCTCAATTCTTCGTGGCATAGATTCAACAAGGTGCTGGAAGCATTCCTCAGAGATTTTGGTCCATATTGACATGATGGCATCACACAGTTGCCGCAGATTTGTCGGCTGCACATCCCAAAGATGCTCCATACAAGGCAGGATGGATCCATGCTTTCATGTTGTTTACGCCAAATTCTGACCCTACCATCCGAATGTCGCAGCAGAAATCGAGACTCATCAGACCAAGCAACGTTTTTCCAATCTTCTACTGTCCAATTTCGATGAGCTTGTACAAATTGTAGCCTCAGTTTCCTGTTCTTAGCTGAAAGGAGTGGTACCCGGTGTGGTCTTCTGCTGCTGTAGCCCATCTGCCTCAAAGTTCGACGCACTGTGCGTTCAGAGATGCTCTTAGGCCTACCTTGGTTGTAACGGGTGGCGATTTGAGTCACTGTTGCCTTTCTATCAGCTCGAACCAGTCTGCCCATTCTCCTCTGACCTCTGGCATCAACAAGGCATTTCCGCCCACAGAACTGCCGCTCACTGGATTTTTTTTCTTTTTCGGACCATTCTCTGTAAACCCTAGAGATGGTTGTGCGTGAAAATCCCAGTAGATCAGCAGTTTCTGAAATACTCAGACCAGCCCTTCTGGCACCAACAACCATGCCACGTTCAAAGGCACTCAAATCACCTTTCTTCCCCATACTGATGCTCGGTTTGAACTGCAGGAGATTGTCTTGACCATGTCTACATGCCTAAATGCACTGAGTTGCCGCCATGTGATTGGCTGATTAGAAATTAAGTGTTAACAAGAAGTTGGACAGGTGTACCTAATAAAGTGGCCAGTGAGTGTGTATATATATATATATATATATATATATATATATATATATATATATATATATATATATAGCCATTTTTTAATTATGATCTGTATTTAAAAATAAAATTAGTAATCCTGCAATTTCACACTGGCCATTGGAGCATTTTTAGATTCATACTTCCTGTCCATTCATGAAGCGTTTACAGCAGGCTGCACAACATTTTTTCGGTTCAAGGACCACGTTGCCATATTAAATCAATATCAATGCTTGCTATCAAAAAAATTGAAAACGGTACTTACATGAATAAATCATCAGAACCAACATCAATACATCACCAAAACCAAGTTTTGAGTATTCGAGGTGGCTTTTGGAGATAATCTGCTCAGCTTCTGCTCAAAAAAAAATAAGTTTGCATACTCGCTAACTTAAAGTGAACCTGTCACCAGGTTTGGCAAATAAGAGATACGGCCATCACCTTTTAGGGCTGATATACAGCATTACAACTTTTATTATACTCACCTGTGGGGCGGTCTGGTCTGATGGGCAGCCGCTGGTCTTGGCATGGCACTTCCCATCTTCTTACGATCCCTGACCTCCTGCTTGCTTCATGTGGATGACGTCCCTTCATCATCTACACAGTCTCCTCAGGAAACAGCGTTCCTGCGCAGGCGTACTTCTCTGCCCTGTCAAAGTACTGCAGTGCGTATACCCCAGGGCTCTTTGATCTTTCCCGGCACCTGCGCACTGCAGTACTTTCAACAGGGCAGAGAATTATGCCTGCTCAGAAGCGCAGTACTGAGGAGAGAGACATGTCAGCCACACATAGCAAGCAGGAGGGAGGCACCAGACCAAGAATAGTGACGCCAATCAGACCGGACCGCCCCACAGGTGAATATAATAAAAGTTATTTTTCTTCTCTTGCAGGTCGGATTTGGGGCAGATATACAACATTATAGAATGCTGTATATCAGCCCTGAAGGGTGATGGCTGTATCTCTTATTGGCCAAACCTGATGACAGGTTCTCATTATACTGAGTTTTTGGAGCAGAAACTCCCCAAAACCTCCTCATAATTTCAAATGTCTAAGTTTTAACATAGCTCTGAAGAACATTATGATTTTCTATATGTGTACAAGATCAGAACCACCATCAGCACATGAGCACGGTGTCAGAACCACCATCTGTACATGAATGCAGCACCAGAACCACAGTCAGTACATTAATGCAGCATCAGCAACACCATCAAAACATGAATGCAGTGCCAAAGCCATCATTAGTACATAAATGCAGCACCTGAGCCACTGTCAATACATGAATTCAGTGCCAGAACCACTGTCAGTACATGAATGCAGTGCCAGAAACACCATCAGTACATGTATACAGCACCAAGCATAATACAGTGATAAACTGCAATGTCAGGTCAAGCCCATATACAATTGTATTGCATGAACCTACAACTAGCAGTGTGTCCTTAACAATGGTAAGGAGATGTTGGGAGCTGCTGTTACCATCAGTCATCAGACTGTGGACCATACAGAAACCACAGTACTGACAAGACGTAGTCAGAATTACAAATAAACATTTTCATGCAAGTACCTTATAGGTGACATCTTCTCTTATTAAATCATTTTCATCCCTTTTGTCTCCATGTATTAAAGACGCCATGATGAGATTTCATGCCCAAAGCTCATCTTTGCAGGCTTCCCCTTCTGCATCTTCAGCAGCGCATCCTAATTCGGTGCCCTTAATAATAAAAGTATCATTATACTGAACCATAAATATAAATATCTCTCATGTTTTGCCCATGAATAAATAGTTGCTCTTCACTGTGCTTCCTTCCAAAATATCCCCCACACTGCCCCTCACCATAATGCCCATCACATTGTCGTTCTGTATAATGTCCCCCCTACCCTGCCCCTCACCAATTTAACGCCCACACTGCCCCTCTCCATAATGTCCCCTATACATCCCCTTTTTAAAATTTCCCCTGCACCCTACTCCTTTCCAATATATCCTTTTCGCAGCCTGTCTGTATAACATGTCCTCCCACACTGCCTCTTTCCATTATGTTCCACCCACACAATGCCTTCTCCATACTATTCCCCACACAGCTCACCTCCATAAATATTTCCCCCTGCACTGCCCCTCTCCATAATATCCCCCCCCACACTGCCACTCTCCATAATATCTCCCCACACATCTCCTTTCTATAATATTCTCCCACACTGTACCTTTCCAAATTATCCCCCAAACTGCCCCTTTCCATAACTTCACCACACTGCCTTTCTACATAAAGTCCCCCACATGCCACTGCCTCTTGCTATATTATTCTCCCTTTCACAATCCCCCCATTGCCCCATAATGTGCCCTAACCCACCCCTCCCCTGGCCCCTTCTTAAATGATAGCACATTTAATCTTTAGTTTTTCCACAGAGCGCTTACCGGTGCCCACCAAGTCTGCTGCCTCTACAGCATCGGCACCAGCAGCAGTGTGATGAGGTCAGCAATGTGATGACCTCATCACGTGATATATACTGAGGTTGGGCTGACGATCGCTCCTGGTTCCTGGGGCCGCAACAAACCCTTGGACTGACTACATAAACCTGCGGACCATATGTTGTGCACATTTCCTGGTTTACTGTAAAGCTGCATATTAACATGGGCAGGATTACAATGACAGGTAAGGCTACTTTCACACTAGTCCGTAGGTACAGGCCGTCGCAAACCGTCGGCCCGATGTACCGACGGACAGTGTGTTAATGTAGCACAACATGGGCAGCGGATGCAGTTTTACAACGCATCTGCTGGCCATTGTGAGTTCCAGGGAGGAGGGGGCGGAGTTTTGGCCACACATGCGCGGTCGAAAATGGCGGACACGACGCGCAAAAAAAGTTACATGGAACTTTTTTGTGCCGACGGTTTGCCAAAACACGACGCATCCATCGCACGATGGATGCGACGTGTGGCAATCCGTCGCAATGCGTCGTTAATGCAAGTGTATGGAGAAAAAACGCATCCTGCAGGCAACTTTGCAGGATGCGTTTTTTCTCCAAAACAAAGCATTGCGACATACGTCACATGACGCTAATGTGAAAGTAGCCTTACACCTCATTATACGCAGCTGATAACACAGGATCCACCATCACAATAAGCGATGTCACAGCTGACCCTGCTCCTCCTCCTTTCACAATGGCCTTTGCACATGCTCAGTAGATCATTCAATACAAATATAGGGTCTGACCATTGCGGCTATGTACATGTGTTATTTCCTGAAACAAAAGGAATCTTAAAAAAAAAACAGTGGGCAGTGTGAAAATTTCAAGATTTCCATTTTTTGTTTTTAGTGCAGATAGTGATACTAAAAAAGGTCAAACAAAACATTAACCCCTTCCCGACATTTGACGTACTATCCCGTCGAGGTGGGGTGGGCCCGTATGACCACCGACGGGATAGTACGTCATATGCGATCCGCCGCGCTCACGGGGGCTCCGGAGCGCGGCCGATCGCGGCCGGGTGTCGGCTGCATATCGCATCTGACATCCGGCACTATGTGCCAGAAGCGGTCACGGACCGCCCCCGGCACATTAACCCCCGGCACACCGCGATCAAACATGATCGCGATGTGCCGGCGGTGCAGGGAAGCATCGCGCAGGGAGGGGGCTCCCTGTGGGCTTCCCTGAGACCCCCGGAGCAACGCGATGTGATCGCGTTGCTGCGAGGGTCTTACCTCCCTCCCTGCCTGGTCCAGACCCGGATCCAAGATGGCCGCGGATCCGGGTCCTGCAGGGAGGGAGGTGGCTTCACAGAAGCCTGCTCAGAGCAGGCACTGTGAAGCAGCCTGCACTTCTCTCAGATCGGTGATCTGTCAGAGTGCTATGCAAACTGGCAGATCACCGATCTGTATTGTCCCCCCCGGGGCAAAGTAAAAAAGTAAAAAAAAAAATTTCCAAATGTGTAAAATAAAAAATAAAAAAATATTCCAAAATAATGAAAAAAAAAATATATATATTATTCCCATAAATACATTTCTTTATCTAAATATAAAAAAACCCAATAAAAGTGCACATATTTAGTATCGCCGCGTCCGTAACGACCCGACCTATAAAACTGGCCCACTAGTTAACCCCTTCAGTAAACACCGTAAGAAAAAAAAAAAAGAGGCAAAAAACAACGCTTTATTATCATACCGCCGAACAAAAAGTGGAATAACACGCGATCAAAAAGACAGATATAAATAACCATGGTACCGCTGAAAGCGTCATCTTGTCCCGCAAATAACGAGCTGCCATACAGCATGATCAGCAAAAAAATAAAAAAGTTATAGTCCTGAGAATAAAGCGATGCAAAAATAATTATTTTTTCCATAAAATAGTTTTTATCGTATAAAAGCGCCAAAACATAAAAAAATGAGATAAATGAGGTATCGCTGTAATCGTACTGACCCAAAGAATAAAACTGCTTTATCAATTTTACCAAACGCGGAACGGTATAAACGCCTCCCTCAAAAGAAATTCATGAATAGCTGGTTTTTGGTCATTCTGCCTCACAAAAATCGGAATAAAAAGCGATCAAAAAATGTGACGTGCCCAAAAATGTTACCAATAAAAACGTCAACTCGTCCCGCAAAAAACAAGACCTCACATGACTCTGTGGACCAAAATATGGAAAATTTATAGCTCTCAAAATGTGGTAACGCAAAAAATATTTTTTGCTATAAAAAGCGTCTTTCAGTGTGTGACGGCTGCCAATCATAAAAATCCGCTAAAAAACCCGCTATAAAAGTAAATCAAACACCCCTTCATCACCCCCTTAGTTAGGGAAAAATAAAAAAAAAGTATTTATTTCCATTTTCCCATTAGGGCTAGGGTTGGGGCTAGGGTTAAGGCTACAATTAGGGTTGGGGCTAAAGTTAGGGTTAGGGTTGGGGCTAAAGTTACGGTTAGGGTTTGGATTACATTTACGGTTGGGAATAGGGTTGGGATTAGGGTTAGGGGTGTGTCAGGGTTAGAGGTGTGGTTAGGGTTACTGTTGGGATTAGGGTTAGGGGTGTGTTTGGATTAGGGTTTCAGTTATAATTGGGGGGTTTCCACTGTTTCGGCACATCAGGGGCTCTCCAAACGCGACATGGCGTCCGATCTCAATTCCAGCCAATTCTGCGTTGAAAAAGTAAAACAGTGCTCCTTCCCTTCCGAGCTCTCCCGTGTGCCCAAACAGGGGTTTACCCCAACATATGGGGTATCAGCGTACTCAGGACAAATAGGACAACAACCTTTGGGGTCCAATTTCTCCTGTTACCCCTGGGAAAATACAAAACTGGGGGCTAAAAAATAATTTTTGTGGGAAAAACAAAGATTTTTTATTTTCACGGCTCTGCGTTATAAACTGTAGTGAAACACTTGGGGGTTCAAAGTTCTTACAACACATCTAGATAAGTTCCTTGGGGGGTCTAGTTTCCAAAATGGGGTCATTTGTGTGGGGCTTCTACTGTTTAGGTACATTAGGGGCTCTGCAATTGCAATGTGATGCCTGCAGACCATTCCATCTAAGTCTGCATTCCAAATGGCGCTCCTTCCCTTCCGAGGCCTCCCATGCATCCAAACGGTGTTTCCCCCCACATATGGGGTATCAGCGCACTCAGGACAAATTGGACAACAACTTTTGGGGTCCAATTTCTCCTGTTACCCTCGGGAAAATACAAAACTGGGGGCTAAAAAATAATTTTTGTGGGAAAATTTTATTTTTTTATTTTTATGGCTCTGCATTATAAACTTCTGTGAAGCCCTTGGTGGGTCAAAGTGCTCACCACACATCTAGATAAGTTCCTTAGGGGGTCTACTTTCCAACATGGTGTCACTTGTGAGGGGTTTCTACTGTTTAGGTACATTAGGGGCTCTGCAAACGCAATGTGACGCCTGCAGACCATTCCATCTAAGTCTGCATTCCAAATGGCGCTCCTTCCTTTCCGAGCCCTCCCATGCGCCCAAACAGTGGTTCTCCCCACATATGGTGTATCATCGCACTCAGGACAACTTGGACAACAAATTTTGGGGTCCAATTTCTCCTGTTACCCTCGGGAAAATACAAAACTGGGGGCTAAAAAAATAATTTTTGTGGGAAAAAATTTTTGGTTTATTTTTACGGCTCTGCATTATTAACTTCTGTGAAGCCCTTGGTGGGTCAAAGCGCTCAAAACACATCTAGATAAGTTCCTTAGGGGGTCTACTTTCCAAAATGGTGTCACTTGTGGGGGGTTTCAATGTTTAGGCACATCAGTGGCTCTCCAAACGCAACATGGCGTCCCATCTCAATTCCTGTCAATTTTGCATTGAAAAGTCAAACGGTGCTACTTCCTTTCCGAGCTCTCCCATGCGCCCAAACAGTGGTTTACCCCCACATATGGGGTATCAGCGTACTCAGGACAAATTGTACAACAACTTTTGGGGTCCAATTTCTTCTGTTACACTTGGGAAAATAAAAAATTGGGGGTGAAAAGATAATTTTTGTGAAAAAATATGATTTTTTATTTTTACGGTTCTGCATTATAAACTTCTGTGAAGCACTTGGTGGGTCAAAGTGCTCACCACACCTCTAGATAAGTTCCTTAGGGGGTCTACTTTCCAAAATGGTGTCACTTGTGGGGGGGGTTCAATGTTTAGGCACATCAGTGGCTCTCCAAACGCAACATGACGTCCCATCTCAATTCCTGTCAATTTTGCATTGAAAAGTCAAACGGCGCTCCTTCCCTTCCGAGGTCTCCCATGTGCCCAAACAGTGGTTTATCCCCACATATGGGGTATCAGCGTACTCAGGACAAATTGTACAACAACTTTTGGGGTCCAATTTCTTCTCTTACCCTTGGTAAAATAAAACAAATTGGAGCTGAATTAAATTTTTTGTGAAAAAAAGTTAAATGTTCATTTTTATTTAAACATTCCAAAAATTCCTGTGAAGCACCAGAAGGGTTAATAAACTTCTTGAATATGGTTTTGAGCACCTTGAGGGGTGCAGTTTTTAGAATGGTGTCACACTTGGGTATTTTCTATCATATAGACCCCTCAAAATGACTTCAAATGAGATGTGGTCCCTAAAAAAAAAATGGTGTTGTAAAAATGAGAAATTGCTGGTCAACTTTTAACCCTTATAACTCCCTAACAAAAAAAAATTTTGGTTCCAAAATTGTGCTGATGTAAAGTAGACATGTGGGAAATGTTACTTATTAAGTATTTTGTGTGACATATCTCTGTGATTTAAGGGCATAAAAATTCAAAGTTGGAAAATTGCAAAATTTTCAAAATTTTCGCCAAATTTCCATTTTTTTTTGCAAATAAACGCAGGTAATATCAAAGAAATTTTACCACTATCATGAAGTACAATATGTCACGAGAAAACAATGTCAGAATCGCCAAGATCCGTTGAAGCGTTCCAGAGTTATAACCTCCTAAAGGGACAGTGGTCAGAATTGTAAAAATTGGCCCGGTCATTAACGTGCAAACCACCCTTGGGGGTGAAGGGGTTAATGTACAAAAACCTGATTTGATCCATAGGTTATTTGCTAATATTAATTCTTATTAATACACACCTTTGACTGCTCCAAACATTTGCAGTATAATAATGGTTGTTCAGCTGTGATGGCGATCTAGCTAGAACAGCTTTTTCATAGCGCTTTTTCTTAAAGGCAGCTGTCCTCCATTATATTATATACTGTATCTATATGCATGACCTACTACACTGAGGCTCTTTTAAGCTGAAAGTTGGGCTTTACACATTATTGGAGGTTGCTCACTGAGGAATCTCTATGGGATGAACTCAACAACGGTCAGAGCTGAGCTTGGTTGGGTTAAGCTTAGATCGCTGCTGTTAACCCCTTAAGTGCTGCTGTCTTTCTCTGACTGCAGCACTTAGGGTGTGTAGTCTCGGAGACACACCTTTTTGTGTACCCATTACCCCTCACCCCACCCAATAGTGGGTTAGCATGGCAGCCAGTGGCCTGATGGAATGGTAACCATGTTGATGAGGGTAAGGTAACATCACATTAGATAAGGCTTCTTGGGAGACTGTAATTGTTAGCATAACTATGCAGCAGCCCTGCTTTGAAAATTTTTTATTTTGCCCAACCTCTATTTTCCCTATTATAAAAAGACAATAACAAATAAATATATTCACTATTACTTTTTTGCAAAATTACAATCTATCATAGTATAAAATTATTTACAGTAGCATGTAAAAGTTTGGTCACCCCTGGTCAAAATTACTGTCATTGTGAACAGTTAAGCAACTTGAAGACAAAATTATCTCTAAAAGAGCTAAAGTTAAAGATGACGCATTTCCTTTGTATTTTAGGTACAGCAATATATATATTGTCATTATTTACATTTTATAATTTATAAAAAGGATAATCGGCTGATTTAAAAGTTTGGGCAACCTTAGAGATTTGTGTGCTCAGATAACTTTGACCAAAGTTTCCGACCTTACTTAGCCTGTTTGGGTTATGGCTTGTTCACTATCACCGTGAGAAAAGGCCAGGTAATGCAAATTTCCCAACTTTATGAAAACCTAGTCTCCTCTAATCTTGTTCCAAAAAAACAGCAGCCATGGGTTCTTCTTAGCAGCTGTCTAGCACTCTGAAAATGGTGGTGGCCCACAAAGCAGGAGAAGGCTATAAGAAGATAGAAAAGCGTTTTCAAGTTGCACTTTCCTCAGTTCGAAATTAATTAAGAAATGGCAGTTAGCAGGAAGAGTGGAGGTGGATGTCAAGCTAAGGTCTGTAACAGTGGAAGTCAAGCTAAGGTCTGTAAGACCAAGCAAAATTTCAGTGAGAGCTGCTCATATGATTACTAGAGAGGCAAATCAAAACCCCTGCTTAACTGCAGAAAAGCATCCTAAAGATTGAGCAGACTCTGGAGTTTTGGTACATTGTTCTATGCTTCTGCGACACCTGCACAAAAATGACCTTCATGGATGAGTCATCAGAAGAAAACCCAAAACACCATGCCATGATTAAGACTTTGGTCGAAACGCGTCGGAAAAACGCTGCTATACTTTGAAATTTGGCGTGACATGCTGTGAATTATTCATATGTTTCATATTTTGGAGTGGAGTACCATATTTTTATTGAAGAAATAAACAGAGACTGGTTTTAACTTCAATCTTGCTGGATTCAACTTACTTTCATCAGAAGAAAACCTCTCCTGTGTACTCACCAAAAAATCCAGCATCAGAAGTATGCAAAAGAATGTCTAAACAAGCTCGATACATTTTAGAAACAAGTCCTGTGAACCGATTAAGATAAAATAGAACTCTTTGGCCACAATGATTAAAGGTATATGTGGAGAAAAAAGGGTAGAGAATTTCAGGGAAAGAACATTTCGCCAACCATTACGCATGGGGGTGATCAATCATGCTTTGAGGTTGTGTTGCAGCCAATGGCATGGGGAACATTTCATGGGTAGAGGGAAGAATGGATTCAATGAAATTTCAACAAATTCTTGATGCAAACATAACACTATCTATGAAAAAGCTGAAGTTGAAAAGAGGATGGCTTCTACAAATGGCTAATGATCCTACACACATGTGAAAATCCACAATAGACTACCTCAAAAGTGCAAGCTGAAGGTTTTACAATGGCCCTCACAGTCCCCTGATCTGAACATCATTGAAAATCTGTGGCTAGACCTCAAAATAGCAGTGCATGAAAAATGATCCAGGAATCTCACAGAACTGGAAGGATTTTCCAGGAAAGAAAGGATGAAAATCGCTAGTAGTACTTTCAAAAGGGGGTGCTACTAGGTACTAAAATGCTGGGTGCGTAAACATTGACATCAGCCAATTTTCCTTTTTGTAATTTTTAAAATGTCAAAGATGAAATAATTTTTTGGGCCAAAATAGCAGTTGCGTAATTTTTAAGAGATCATTTCATCTTCAACTTGCTTAACTGTTCACAATAACAGTAATTTTGACCAGGGGTGCCCAAACTTTTACATGCCACTGTAACTTTTACAGTAAATGCTAAAAAGCAAGGGCAAAAATTAAGTTAAAATGCCAAAATTAAAAAAAAAACTTGGCTGTGGCAGGAAAGGATTAATGAATTAATGAAAATGAGTGAAGCTGATCTGGGTGAAACTGGCTAAATTCAGATGTTAAAATTCTCAGTTTAGAAGCCACGTCCTGTCCTTAGTACCGCTTTGTATTTGACAAGACATTAAAAATTGCCATTTTTCCTATCTGTAAGTGAATTCATATTTCCGACTAATAAGCCACCTGGAGAATAATCTCAAACCTTTCCTTTGTTTACAGCAATGCTTCCAATACAGGAATAAAACAGAAACTGAGCAGGACCCATCCAACCAGGTAATGCCACAGTCATCGGGTTATTGCATGGTGTGTACGTCCATGACAGCCAATGTCTTGTCTATCAAGAATTGGCAAAAGTAAATGCATAAATTTGGCCTTTATCATGTCCAAGATGCCCAAAGCTGATTGCATAAATAGAGATACCTGATGTGCCTTTTTCAAGACAGGTTTGATAATCAAATTCATAATTTCACAAAATTCTATTGAATAAATATTCCAGATTACACTCTAATGTGCAAAGTGAAGTCCTACTGCCCCCAATACAAGGAACTGCCCATTAACGTCTGCAGCAATAACATTCAGCTTTTTTGTAAGTCTCATTATTGCTGCAGTCCAAGTGATATCCAGCCTTAGATATCACCAATAGAAAGTGCCTTTATTAATAAATCCTTGATGTAAAAATACTTTTATACATATTTTCTATGTATTTTACTACTGAAATCTTTATTTTCTGTTTAGAGAATCGCCGACATACAACTCCTGTTTCCATGGGATATATTTCATTACGGGTGAAGGACGCTGGGTACATGCGGAGCAGACACAGGATTTCCTCTATGCCATCTGCAACTTTCTAATTGAAGCACACACAAATGAGGTTTTGGGAGTGAGGATGAAAAATAAGTTTAAATAATAATCATGAAATGATAAATTGGAAAAATGACACATATTTGTATGCCTGTCATTCACAGTGTTTCCCATCCTAGCGTCACACTGACTGCACACACATCATATTCCTTGGGGTTACTCGCATTCCTTTTTGTCAAGCACTTGTCTGCTTTAAAAAATGGAACCATGCCCAACTGTGGTCCAATTTGGGGACCATAATCTCCTATTCAAGTCAACGGAGATGACATGGAGATTCTTAGGAATTTTCCTCTTGGGTCTCCTACCATTTTTTAACACGGATGATAAAACCTAACAGACAAAAATCTAATGTTGTATTCACGTTTTTGTGAATGCAAAATTTTCACTAAGTATTCAGGAACCGATGGTGACTCATCAGTTGCAGAGAAGCTGGTTCTCTGATGATAACCATGAAAGTTCTATAGATTTCTATGGTCCTGATCTACATTGGTCATAATGTTAATTGTATACACTACTTTATATCATATTTCATTTTACCTTTATTCACATCCATTAAAAATGCAATAAATTACTTTTTACTGTATGTCCAGAATTTTTCTGATCTGCGGACTGCTTTACTTCTGCTCCCATATATTAGTGGTGCATGCAGCAACTACGTAGAATCAGCCTCCGTCACCGCTTCCGTCCTATATAAGATGCTTATAGGAAGCCATACACTATAGAGAGAAGCAATTTAATGGTTGAACAAACGTTTCGCCAACTAAGCCATATGCATTTTAGTCCATATTGGCAGTTCCGATGTTATAAACTGGCTGTACATGTTCAATGCCTGGATGAATGATCCCTTTGGGAACCTTCTTTTACGTAACGATTTTTCAGCTATCGGAATAAAAATGCAAACATGGCCGACTTTGGCCCAGATGATGTTGCAGTGTGATCAGTCGGGTAAAACGTGTTTGTTTTTAAATTTGTAGCGCCATTCCTGTGATGTCAGCTCTGCTATTCTGAAAGGGTGATAACACACTTGTGTCACGTGACCGCTGCAGCCAATTTACTGTTCCACAATATACTATACTAACTACAGTCAAGTGACACAACAATGTCAACATCGCCAGAACCGATTATTGTTATTTTATGTGGTGCACTGAAGCTGTTGTGTACCTACATGTATACCTGCTGGCTGGAATAGTTTAAATAATTTTATCCACACATTACATTTGTATGGACCAACATTGCACCTTGATATTTTATTTAAGGGAGCCTCTGACATTGATCATGGCACTTGTACCAGAGGCAGCAACCAAATTAGACATGCCTTGGTTAACATGCCCCCAGTTACCTTTTAAGTATTAGTTTGAGGGAGAAAATGTAATTATAGGCTAGAGCCATCTAATATGCACTATCGGGGGAAATATCGATCTGGACTGCTGATCATATTGTCTTCCAGAGATATGTTGGGCGATGGCTGTCTCATTGAGAACATAGGAGCACATGACCAAACAAGCAATGCTATGTATGTGAGTTTGTCCAATAGCCATCTACTATAAATAGTGGGCTTAAAGGGGTCCACTAGTAGGACAACCCCTTCTCAATCTGAATGTTTGCCATCGTTAAAATAATATATTTATACTCATTGTTCGTGCGGAGTCGGCATTCACGTTCCTTGGGCTCACCTGAGGCTGTTACGTCATGTGAGCTCTGCGCCCAATCAACGCGTGCTGACACACTGCTGAAATGGCGCTGGCACAGGAGGTGAGTATAAGTGTTTTCATTCTAACATGGACAAACATTCAGATTGAGCACCACTACTAGGACAACCCATGTAAGTTCCAATGAAGTGTATTGGCAGTGGAGGTCCCACAATGTTACCTGTAGTCGTATTTACCTCTGCGGATATCATTGCGAAAAAGGTGAAAGAAAGTTACATATTTCACTCTTGGCTAAGCAAAGGGAGAAAGTCACACGTACATCTTCAGTGTAAGTTGACATGCTGTGGATCTTAAACCCACAGCTTCTGTCAATGCATGCTGCAAGTGCATGAGATTTCTAAAAAAATCTCATACACTTCTCTGGCACTATACTGTAGAATACAGCAGATGATCCACTGTATGTACACACGATGGAAGATTAACACTAGAGAAGACAGATAATTCAGAAGGATGTAGATAAGCTTGAACAATGGGCAGCAACTAATATAATGGTATTTGACAGGGAGAAATACAAGATTCTACATCTGGAAAAGAAAAATTAAAATTATACAAAAAAAAATTTGTACAGAATGGGAGTAATAGAACTAATCAACAGCACGTGTGATAAAGACTTGGGTATACCAATCACAGACTGCACATGCATCAACAGTGTGATGCAGCAATAAAAAAGGCAAACACAGTTCTAGGATGTATTAAGAGAAGCATAGAGTCTAGATCACGTGAAGTAATTATCCCCCTCTACTCTCCCTTGGTCAGGCATCATCTGGAATACTGTGTCCAGTTCTGGGCACCACATTTAAAAACATAGAAAAACTGGAGCAAGTTCAGAGAAGAGCTCAGTGACACTTTATTCCTCCTCTGACTACGATCATTAAATATTAAGTATTTCACATTAAAAAACACTTCTTTAAATTATATTCTAATAATAATTATTGTACAGCAATTTGTCCTTTATTTGTGCAGCGCCCCAGAGTCCTGGTCGTTGCAGTACTAAAGCTCTGCCGCTAAGGGGAGCTATGGTACGTCTGATGGCACTGAAGGAGTTCATCTGACCAGGTATCACATACACCAATACATTTCACAGTCTGGCCTCCAGGGGGAGCTAAGGGTGCTATTTATTAGGCCACTCCTCACCTGGTGGGTAAAACTGAGGGTCAGGCAGGAAGTTAGAAAGAAAGCTGACTGGGTTGGAACCAGGCAACACCTTGTGGCAGAGGGTGTTGTGGGGGAAGATTCGGTAGGGTCCCTGTCAGGGGTGGGATCCTGACAGAGGCCTGGCAACGAGGAAGAATGTCACGGGACCATGCCTGCTCAGCATAGCGGCGGTGCCCTAGGAAAGGATAAGAAGCGAGATATATTGTGCTGAGTGAGAAACGAGATCAAAGCAAGAAGGAGAATACCAGTAGGAGTCGTGCTGTAAGACTGAGGCAACATCCTACTGAGGCGCACAGCCGGCGGCCGGAACGCCGAGGAAGTATTTATATATCTAGCTCTAAGCAATACTTCAAACCAACGGCAGGACAGTCAGTCACAGGCGGGCTGTCTCACCTAAATCACCTAAGACATAGGGGGCAACCTGTGGAGAGGGGCGACTCTAGGGTCCCGGAAGAGCTCCGAGCCTACCTGTCATACGGGTGCGTCCCAACCATAACACCGGGAGGGACGGATTAGCAGAACATCATCTAATCGAGTTGTGAGGGAACACGAGAAACAGACACAACAGTTGTGGGGACTTTCCGTAAGCACAGCAGGGGAGGACCACAACACATAGCGCTAGCAGGAAGGCACAGATTTCCACCTGCAAAGAGAACTCTGGAGGTGCCATTGGACCGGCCGGACTTGCGCAGCCTGGTTGACCGTATTCCGGACTGAGGACCCAGAGATCTTCAGTAAAGAGGTAAAGAGACTGCAACCTGGTGTCCTCGTTATTTACTGCGACCGGCACTTCACAACTACACTACCATTCACCACCCTTTCACCGGACGCCCCCCCTGGCAGGCAGGGCCACGGACCGGGTCTGGCCACCGTGACGACCCCAGAACAAGAGACTCAGAGGCCCGGTACCGGGTACCCCTCGGCCCTGCGGCAGTGGGGGCGCCGCATTTGCCCGACTTTATATTATAGAGTCCTAAGAGCTAAATTACACCGCAGAGAGCAGAGTACCGAGTTGTTAAGGGTCATACACTTGTTATCCCAGGAGCGGAAACAAACAGAAGATGGCCCCTGTGCAAAAACAATATAAGGGCCCTTTGTAGTCCAACAGCTCATCATAATGCACAATTCCACCTGTTTTGGAAGTGGTAGTGGCCCCCTTACCTCTTGGGACCCTATGTGTCTGCACAAGTTTCATCAATGATATGTTTGGCCTTGGGTTACGCCATAGAAAATTCATCTGTCAACAAAAACAGAAGATTTACTCTCTTCTTCCTGCACCAATCACAGAGATCAGCGGCAGAAAGAGGAAGCCTTGTGTGTCCGACTATATCGGATGGATAAAGAGAAGCTCAGTGGGTAGCACTGCAGCCTTGCGTTGCTGGAGTACTGGGTTCAAATCCCATCAAGGACAACATCTGCAAGGAGTTTGTATGTTCTCCCCGTGTTTGCGTGGGTTTCCTCCGGGTGCTCCGGTTTCCTCCCACATTCCAAAGACATACTGATGGGGAATTTAGATTGTGAGCCTCATCGGGGACAGCAATGATAGTATGTTAGCAATATATAAAAATAAAGATTATTATTAAAAGCTTCATGTCAGCATAGAAAAATTGCAGAATGTGGTATATGTACCTGATTATATAAGCTTCTCCTGATGGTAAAGCCATATTGTCTTCGTAAATAAGGTGGATGACTATTTCTTACGATGGGAAGGGGACCTCTTCTACCTCAAGGATGCTTCCTCCTCAAGATTTAATAGGGGATTTTTTTCCACCAAGTTAAGGTGAATGACTCTGTGTCTAGACTGTAATGTTCACTGTTTCAAGATGGATGTAGCTTCTCACCTCTAAACATAAGATGGTGACTGCTCCTTAAGGTGGTTATGGCGCCTCCTTTGCCTTAAGATGATTGGGTGCACTTTCAGAAAGTGAGTGTGCTTCCTCTGATTCTTTATGGTAAAGGTGCCTCCTCATCCAGACTCAATATTATGGGAGTCTTTTCCTCCAATTCCTAATGTTGAAGAGGACCTCCTCCTTCTCCTGTGAGACAAATGACTCCTCCAGATGATAATGGCACCTACTTTGTCTAAAGATTTTCTGGCGTCACCTACAGACTCCATATGTTATGGAAGACTTTGCCACCACTGATGGTGCTGTAAGACCTAAATAGGAGGTATACCGATATTTTAGCAAACTATTACAATGGCAACTGTCCTAGAAATGTAAGTAAATCATAATTTACAAGCTCCATATCAAAATAAAAATAGGAAAACCGTGATCCCTGGCATCCCTTCATTACTATCACAGAATATACAGGTCTTGCTTGTTGTTCAAGTGCTCCTTTATTTAGATTATGTAAATGGTTTATCACTTAGATAGACCAACGCTACCACTTGTGTTCTGAGAAGGATTCTGGGTACTTACTCTAAAGTGATGGTTTATGTTTATTCTGATTCTAGTTCCATCCTTGCAGCATTTGCGGCGCCCCCACCGCCGCAGGGCCGAGGGGTACCCGGTACCGGGCCTCTGAGTCTCTGTTCTGGGATTGTCACGGTGGCTAGACCCGGTCCGTGGCCCTGCCGAGGGGCGTCCAGTGAGAGAGTGGTAGATGGTGGTGCTGTTGTGGTGCAGGTCGCAGTAAATAACAAGGACACCAGTTTGCAGTCTCTTTACCTCTTTACTGAAGGTTTCAGGATCCTCAGTCTGGAATACGGTTAACCGAGCTGCGCAAGCCCAGCCGGTCCGATGGCACCTCCAGAGTTCCATTTGCAGGTGGAAATCGATGCCTACCTTCTAGCGCTTGTGTGTTGCGGTCCTCCCCTGCTGTGCTTACGGGATAGTCCCCACAACTGTTGTGTCTGTTTCTCGTGTTCCCTCACAACTCGATTATGATGTTCTTCTTCGTCCCCCAGATGCTATGGCTAGGACGCACCCGTATGACGGGTAGGCCCGGAGCTCTTCCGGGACCCTAGTGTCGCCCCTCTCCAAATGTTGCCCCCTATGTTTTCTTAGGTGATTTGAGTGAGAAAGCCCGCCTATAACTGACTGTCCTGCCGTAGGTTTGAAGTATTGCCTGGAGCCTAATACTTCCTCGGCGTTCCGGCCACCGGTTACGCGCCTCAGTAGGATGTTGCCTCGTCTCACAGCACGACTCCTACTGGTGTTTTTCCTTGTTGCGTTGATCTCGTTTCTCACTCAGCACAATAAACCTCGCTTCTTGTCCTTTCTTGGGGTACCGCCGCGATGAAGTGCAGGCGCGGTCCCGTAACGTTCTCTCTGTTCGCTAGGCCTCTGTCAGGATCCCACCCCTGACAGGGACCCCCCTGAGTCTCTCCCCGCAACACCCTCTGCCATAGGGTGTTGCCTGTTCGATTCCCAGTCAGCTTCTGATCTAACTTCCTATCCTACCCCCAGTTTTACCAGACTGTGAGGAGTGGCCTAATACATAGCGCCCTTAGCTCCCCCTGGAGGCCAGACTGTGAAATGTATTGGTGTCTGTGATACCTGGTCAGGTGAACTCCTTCAGTGCCATCAGACATACCATAGCCCCCCTTAGTGGCGGAGCAACAGTACTGCAACGACCAGGACTCTGGGGCGCTGCACACCCCCCGGTTAAATCCAGTACTCCTGGACTGGGAAGAAAACAACAATACATGTCAGCAAAAAGACATACAATTTTGAAATGCAATAACAATAAGCAAATTTGAACAGAGCTTCCCTTTATGGGAGGTGAGGACACTTGAACGTTACAAACATGGTTAAATATTTAAAATAACATACTATAAATAACTTCTCTTACCCAACCGGGTATTCTACTTAGTGCAACTTCTGAACAATAATTTAACATTGTCTTTAAGGACGTACACGCTAAATCCACTAAAGACCTTCTTATAAAACATTATAAGGCTAATCAACTTTTTCTTCATTCTCCATCTTTACATCTGCAGGACAGCCTGTCTATCTGCCCCAGGCCTACTGCCTCTCGTTCTGTTGCAGGACCGCCCCTTTCCGCCCGGGCCTTCTGCCTTTCTGCTACTATACACAGTATAGGACGTATCATCCATCTCTCAGTTCAAGATCACTGAGCCATCTCTGTATGGCTCCTAGGAGGACTCACTGACTAACACCGTACGGTTTCACTTTCTGCCCTCATTCTGCTAGCAACATCATTAAACAATTCTTACAATTAACTAGTTAGCTACATTTAAATTCTACATATTAGCATTATTACTTCTTCTTTCTAGACATCATTGCCACTTAACTGTCTTAAGGCAACACTATTCGTAAGTGCAACATGTGAACATTCCCTTTAAGAGGGAACCAAGTCTCTATGAGGTAGTGCAACTTCTCAAGCTGCAAGTCTGTTTGCAGTAAGGACTCCGGTGCTGTGTCCAGGAACAGTTTCTTCGCAAAGAGTCCTTTCGTTTATAAAACCAGTAGAGAGCACCTTTAAGAAGGTGCAAACTATGTACAAAAAGTTTGTAATCATGCATTGTTCATGATTCAGCAGTTCTTGATAACTTGTGCAAAAGGGTAGGAAACAAACAAAAAGCAATAGGGATCCCGGGTAAACTAAGGGATCCCTTTAAGAGTTAACCCTAGACGGGTTTTTGCAGCAAAAAGCAGAAAAACAAACAGACAGTTAACTATTTACATTCCATAAGGCATCTAGAGCTTCATAGCAAATTACAAGACATCAGCCGATAGTGGGCACCTCCTGCCCGTTCAGGCCTCGGCCCCTGATCCCCGGCGGATGCGGTGGCAGTGTCAATGGTGGGTCTCTCGGGTGCAATCAGGTTACCCGGTATTTGGATTTGAAGGCTAACCCTAGCTGCCAGCTCAGTAGCTGCAACAAGGCGTACGGTGGCGATAGTAGCAAGATCTGTCAAGTCTGGTTCAATCATGGTCGAGGCATCAGGTGACACCCCCTCAGGCCCACATCGTTGGATGTTCTGAGCACACCATCCTTGTGTACTCCGGTGGCGGGTGTAGGTCACCTGATCCCCCCTCTGCAATAGTGGGTCACCATATCGGTTGCGGAAAGGAGTCTTCACATCGTGACTAGTAATAAAGATGTCAGTCGGTAGTCCCGGTTCCTGTATGGAGCCCCAACCCCTCTTTGGGTGGAAGGCCAGCACAGTTCCCCGCTTTACCACGTCTTTCCTGCCGCGCGCAGGCTTCGGGTGTTGTACTGTTGGCGTATCGGTCTGTTCGGTCTCTTTTCGGTTTTTCCAATGCAGGATCAGGCATCGTTTATATTGTTCCCAAGTGAGCACAGCAAGAGTGAGGCCTTCCTCCCGAGTTCCATCTGGCCCAATCCGGGGAGTGTCCCACTGAAAGATCACCCCCTCTGAGCTCACATCTAGGGGTTTCCCTATCTTGATCGGTAGCGGAGGCACCAGCTTCCCCATCGTGTCGGGGGTTAGCACCACCAGCTCCGCTGAGAGGAATGGGTCATTGCTGGGGTGAGGAGCGGTCGCGGGAGCGGGATCGGTCAGGGGAGCAGAATCGGCCGGGGGAGTAGGGGCGCTTTCCATACCTGCGCCTGAGGTGATTCCACCGGTGTCGATCCGCTCCGCTGACAAGGACACTGGAATCGGCTGCAGCCCGGACCGCGGCTCCTCCAAGGCGGCCTCCCGATGTGGCTTTGCTCTCCATGGCTCCGGGTTCGGGATAGGTGGACTCAGCTCCAAGGAGTTCAGATCCTTCCGCTGCGGCGGATGCGGGTCCGCCTCTGGTGGGTGAGGGCAAACCGGGATCACTTCGCCGTCGTTCGGGCACTTGCTGATCATCATCGCTGTCCGGCATTCGGCGGCAACGCATGCACCTGGTTCCGCCATTTCTCCAAGGTCGAGCTCCCTCTTCACCTCGTTCCCGCCGTTGCAAATCAGGGGGCAATTCCTCTCTGTTTCTGGGCAGGTCGTCTCCTCGCAGCAGGAGTCGCAGGGGATAGTCACCACTGTTGGCGCCGTTTTGACGGTCTCCGCCCATGGCACGCCCTCCTTCTTCTTCGACACAGCAATGGCGGCGGATTTTGGCGGGAATTTTTTGGCGGCAAGTGGTAATGCACAATCTTTGCAATAAGTCGCAGTCCAAGTACAATAAATCACAGTTCCAAGGCACACATGACCTGATTCTTCAGGCTTAAGTAGATCCTGTTCGTGACGCCAAGTTCTGCGGCGCCCCCACCGCCGCAGGGCCGAGGGGTACCCGGTACTGAGCCTCTGAGTCTCTGTTCTGGGATTGTCATGGTGGCTAGACCCGGTCCGTGGCCCTGCCGAGGGGCGTCCAGTGAGAGAGTGGTAGATGGTGGTGCTGTTGTGGTGCGGTGCAGGTCGCAGTAAATAACAAGGACACCAGTTTGCAGTCTCTTTACCTCTTTACTGAAGGTTTCAGGATCCTCAGTCCGGAATACGGTTAACCGAGCTGCGCAAGCCCAGCCGGTCCGATGGCACCTCCAGAGTTCCCTTTGTAGGTGGAAATCGGTGCCTACCTTCTAGCGCTTGTGTGTTGCGGTCCTCCCCTGCTGTGCTTACGGGATAGTCCCCACAACTGTTGTGTCTGTTTCTCGTGTTCCCTCACAACTCGATTATGATGTTCTTCTTCGTCCCCCAGATGCTATGGCTAGGACGCACCCGTATGATGGGTAGGCTCGGAGCTCTTCCGGGACCCTAGTGTCGCCCCTCTCCAAATGTTGCCCCCTATGTCTTCTTAGGTGATTTGAGTGAGACAGCCCGCCTATAACTGACTGTCCTGCCGTAGGTTTGAAGTATTGCCTGGAGCCTAATACTTCCTCGGCGTTCCGGCCACCGGTTACGCGCCTCAGTAGGATGTTGCCTCGTCTCATAGCACGACTCCTACTGGTGTTTCTCCTTGTTGCGTTGATCTCGTTTCTCACTCAGCACAATAAACCTCGCTTCTTGTCCTTTCTTGGGGTACCGCCGCGATGAAGTGCAGGCGCGGTCCCGTAACGTTCTCTCTGTTCGCTAGGCCTCTGTCAGGATCCCACCCCTGACAGGGACCCCCCTGAGTCTCTCCCCGCAACACCCTCTGCCACAGGGTGTTGCCTGTTCAATTCCCAGTCAGCTTCTGATCTAACTTCCTATCCTACCCCCAGTTTTACCAGACTGTGAGGAGTGGCCTAATACATAGCGCCCTTAGCTCCCCCTGGAGGCCAGACTGTGAAATGTATTGGTGTCTGTGATACCTGGTCAGGTGAACTCCTTCAGTGCCGTCAGACGTACCATAGCCCCCCTTAGTGGCGGAGCAACAGTACTGCAACGACCAGGACTCTGGGGCGCTGCACATTTATTCCCAGCGCTGATCTCTCCTGCAGTAGCAGAGTGTTTACTGTGTCACCAGCAGATCTGCAGGAATGATCAATGTCATTTATAACATTTATACAGAATAGAAGTTGAGACAAAAACTCTATAGCCCTGATTGTTGGTGTTTTATTATTCCTTAATATGGCAAGAGCAGTTCTGCTTCAGAGCCAGTCTTAAAATGGAGATAGAACCGACCTTATATTGTGAAGTCCTAAAAGCTGGAATATATCCTGGTCCTTCTCTATGGTTAACAATTGGAAAAGAGAGAATCTGACCCCACAGAGCAGCGTACTTGGTTGTTAAGGTGTTCTCAAGTCCATAAATTGCTTTAAATACTTAGACTGCATGGAAATAAGCAAGTTTGCAATTGACTTGCTTTTTCTAACTGCTGTTATTTTCCTGTTGTGAATACTGTTATCTTTTATAATGTACAGCTTGTTTCCATAAATCCTGGCCTATAGTGCCTGGCTGAGAGTGCACAGTAGATGTTAAGAGGGTTAACTCTTAACATCCCATTCAGCTCTCTCCAGTTCATTGATTTCTATACAGCAGTTACCAGCTCACCTTCCTCCTCTCCCTCTCATCTTCTGAAGATATGTGGTTATAAATCACCGGCCCAGCATATATTAGAGCACGTTTGCTAATCTTGGCTCTCTGTTGTCTTGATATGTGTGCTTGTTCAAATTGCCTTATTATCTCTCAGTATATGTATAGTAATAACAATGTGGCTGAATGTGTTATAGCAGAACTTGTGCTGAGCTTATAGCTCTAATAATAGTACAGCTCTGTTCACCAGAGCCGTCACTCAAAGAGGTGAACCTGACCTTCCAGAAACCAGGAAGTAAGGAAACTGTAAGGAGACTGCATTGCTATGAACTGCTCAAGAGACAACTTGAGAATACATCTTAAAGCAGAAGAGCAGACAATGGTTATCTCATAGAAATTTGAGCGTTAAACAAACCACAGGACCTTTACCGTCTTCACAGGGATCAGTGACAGAGAGTGAGCTTCATGTGTCCACATATCAGAGGAATGTATTGAAAATTCATGTCAGTAAGTAGTGCAGAGTCTGCACTACGTACCTGAATGTATAGGCTCCTCCTTGTAATTATAGGCATGTCTGCTCCTCTTGATAGTAGAGGAATATTGTCTTCATAGATAAGGTAGATGACTATTTCTCAGGATGATAGCCTCAATTCTGCCTCAAGGATTCTTCCTCCGGAAGATTCAATATGGGCAATTTTTTTCCACCAAGTTAATGTGAATGACTTCCTGCCTAGATTGTAAGGCTCCACTGCCTCAAGATAGTTGTGGCCTCTCCCTTTTAAAGATCAGATGGTGACTGGTGGTCAAGGTGGTTATGGTGCCTCCACTGCCTTTAAATGCCTTGGGAGTACTTCCAGAAACTAAGCTTCCTCTGATTCTTGATGGTAAAGGGGCCTACTCCTTTGGACTTGATATTAAGGGAGTATTTTCCTCCAATTCTTGATGGTGAAGGGGGCCTTCTTCTCCCTGTGAAACAAATGACTCCTTCAGATGGTAATGGTGCCTCATTTGGCTCAAGATGTTCTGAGCGCCAACTCCAATTCCAGACTCCAGATAATATGAGTCTTTTCCTCCAATTCATGATGGTAAAGGGGTCATTACGCCTTGTGACAAAACGGTCTTCTCTATATGGTAAAGGCGCCTCATTTGTCTCAAGTTGTTCTGGGCGCCACCTCCGCCTACAGACTCCTGATGTGATGTGAGTCTTCTCCTCCACTGATGGTACTGTTTGACCTTGATTGAAGAGAAAACAATTTTTAAAACTATTACCACAAGATCTTTATAAAGTGTAAGTAAATCATTAATAAAGGCTCCATATCAAAATTAAAAAAACAGGAAAACTGATCCCCAGCACCCACCAATTGCTAATACAGAATATATAGGTCTGGTTTTTTGTCTGTGTATTTTTGTATGGAGTATAAAAATGGTTTATTTCTTGGATAGATCGACACTTAGGCTATATGGACATGTTCAGGAATGTCTGCAGAATTTCCCTGAACAAAAACGGACTTTTTCTGCAGGAAATCTGCATGCATTTTTTGCCCTTTTTTTGCGGATTTTTCGCTTTTTTTCCCCGGAGCTTCCCAATGCAATAATATAGAGGCAAAAATGCAAAAAATCCGCAAAATTAATGAACATGCTGCGTTTTTTACCTCGTTGCGTTTTTTACGTGGAAAAAATGCAGCATGTGCACAAAAATTGCGGAATGCATTAAAAATGATGGGATGCTTATGTATGGTTTTTTTAGCATTTTTTCCACAGAAAACGGCAGAAAAAACGTGAAAAAACAGCGAAAAATCCTAAATGTGTGCACATAGCCTAACAGTAGAGTAAAACTTTTCATTAATCTTGAGAAAAAGAATGGCCTGTTGTGTTCTTAAAGAACTTTAGGTACTCACATTTTAGCGATGGTTTCTGCCCCGGCAGCTGAAGAACAGAAATCTTATGCTAAAAAACAAAACAAAAGAAAACAAACAGCATGGATCCGATTCATCAAAGCTTTTATACCAGTACTAGATGGTGGCCAGATTCTAACTCATCTAGAATATGTATAGTAGTATATAGCACAGCCACGCAGTATATAAGGCAGGCCACATAGTACTGTATATAACACAGCCCATGTAGTATATAACACAGCCCACGTAGTATATAACACAGCCACGTAGTGTATAGCACAGCCCACGTAGTATATAACACAGCCACGTAGTATATAATACAGCCACTCAGTATATTGCCCAGCCACATAATATATTGCACAGCCACGTAGTATATTGCACAGCCACATAGTATATTGCACAGCCACATAGTATATTGCACAGCCACATAATATATTGCACAGCCACGTAATTTATTGCACAGCCACGTAATATATTGCACAGCCACGTAATATATTGCACAGCCCCGTAGTATATTGCACAGCCCCGTAGTATATTGCACAGCCCCGTAGTATATTGCACAGCCCCGTAGTATATAGCACATCCACGTAGTATATAACACATCCACGTAGTATATAACACATCCACGCAGTATATATTGCAGCCACGTAGTATATTGCCCAGCCATGTAGTATATAACACAGCCACGCGTAGTATAATGCACAGCCACGTAGTATATAACACAGCCACGTAGTATATAACACCGCCACGTAGTATATAACACAGCCACGTAGTATATAGTACGTAGTATATTGCACAGCCACGTAGTATATAACACAGCCCACGTAGTACATAACAGCCAAGTAGTATATAGCACAGCCACGTAGTATATTGCACAGCCACGTAGTATATTGCACAGCCCATGTAGTATATAGCACAGAGACGTAGTATATAACAGCCCACGTAGTATATAGCACGTAGTATATTGCACAGCCACGTAGTATATAACACAGCCCACGTAGTACATAACAGCCAAGTAGTATATAGCACAGCCACGTAGTATATTGCACAGCCACGTAGTATATTGCACAGCCCATGTAGTATATAGCACAGAGACGTAGTATATAACACAGCCCACGTAGTATGTAACACAGCCAATGTAGTATCTAACACAGCCCACGTAGTATATAGCAATGTGGGCACCATATCCCTGTTAAAAAAAAGAATTAAAATAAAAAATAGTTATATACTCACCTTCCGGCGGCCCCCGGATCCAGCCCAGACGTTTAGCGATGCTCCTTGCGACGCTCCGGTCCCAAGAATGCATTGCGGCAATAACACGTGATGATGTAGCGGTCTCGCAAGACCGCTATGTCATCTCCGGTCATTGCCGCAATGGATTCTTGGGACCGGAACGTGGCGAGGAGCGGGAAAGGCATCGGAAGGTGAGAATATAATGATTTTTTTTTTTTTTTTTAAATTATTTTTAACATTAGATCTTTTTACTATTGATGCTGCATAGGCAGCATCAATAGTAAAACGTTGGTCACACAGGCTTAATAGCAGCGTTAACGGAGTGCGTTACACCGCGTTATGCCGCGTTGTAACGCAATCCGTTTAACGGACTGCTAAACCGCAATGGGAGCACTGACTGGAGAGGAGTAGGGAGGGGGCACTGACTGGGGCGGAGTAGGGAAGGGCGACCAATCAGCGACGCGGGATTTCCGTGACAGACAAACAGGCGGAAATGACCTTTAGACGATTATATAGATAGATTCTAGGGCAACAACTGGCAGCTCAGATAAAATTATGCGACTGGCGTTCTAATGTAATAACTGCACCTGCATTTACCTGGATAGGAAGCTGATGTTCCTGCTGTTCTTCCTGAAGACAAAAAAAAAATAAATGATTACATAACATGGAAAGAAAACATACTGTATTCCAGTAGTCAGGTCATCAGTGCCTGGAGATACATTTTATATTATGTTCATTCTGATTCTACTTCCATCCGTGCAGCATTAATTGCCAGCGCTGATCTTTCCTTCCGTAACATAGTATCCACTGTATAACCAGCATGACTTATAGAACATCATTTATGTCCAATAGGAGGGGAGAGAAAATCTCTAGGGCCCCAGACTTGATTAAGGGTGCATAGGCGTAAGATGCTCCATATTCATTAAAAGGGTCTTGCCTCTTACTGAATTTGGAGCTTGTTTCAGCTAATGTGCGCTGCCACAAGAATTGTTACTCCATTTGGGGACTAAAGTACATATTTGTCTTAAATTCTATGCCACTTTTTTTGGTGTTAGCAATGAAGAATTTATCAGCTCTGCCTAATAATACCCCCTATAGGCTAAGATGTCAAAAAGTTATTATAGCTGACCGGGCCTGGGGTAAAAATGCCAAAAGTTGAGCAGATACGAGTTGCTCAAAAATGTTTAAACTGGCATGAACTGCTGGATGAATCAGGAGATTCGGGACCACAGTTTTCTGGTAATAATAAATTATTATATTACACAGACAGTGTTTTTCATTATTTTCGATAGGATATTGTAATAGTAAGATAAGAAATGACGTAGAATGAGGTAAAGGTGTTGACCCTGAATTATCATAAGTGTGATCTGGACAACCCATTTAGACTACATTTTTGTTTTAAAATATCTTATTACTAAGATGTTGGGATGCAAAAACATCAAGAAAAATCTCTAACTATTACGCCTCCTGTCCCATCTTCTCACTATTCTTCTCCATGCAAGATGCATTCACAAACTTGTAGGTTTTGACTCCTCATCTGGGGATCACCATGGGTTCTTCCTCATCCTCCTCTATAGCGACCTCCCTGCATAAGAACACAATACAACTCATATATGAATAGGAACTTATTGTAGCAGCCCATGGAAATATACAAAGAAAGGGAAACTGCAGAGCCAAAAACAAGGCAGGTCACAGTGATTATATATATATATATACACAGCTCTTGCAAAAATTAAGAGACCATTGCAAAATGTTCAGTTTGTCTGATTTTTCTCTTTAGGACGGCGTCACACTGACGTTTTAACCAGCCGAGTGCAATGCGATAAAAAAAAAATCGCATTGCACTCGGACCAATGTTCAGCTATGGGGCAGCTCCCACCAGCCGACTTTTTGTCGGCCGTTTTCCTCAGTCCGAGACAATCGCAGTATGCTGCGATTGTCTTGGACCGAGGAAAACTCTCAGCTCACTCGCACCCATATAAGCCAATGGGTGCGAATGAGACAACGCACATCACTTGGATATCATCCGAGTGCTGTGCGTTATAAGCGGACCCCAGCAATGGAGGAGATGGAGAAATTCATTTCTCCGCCTCCTCCGCAGCTGTGCTCCGATCCTCCCTCGAATCGGAGCACAGACGCATGACACTCGGCTCCTGCTCTGCTGCGAACAGGAGCCGAGTGTCATTAGCATATCGCATCCGATGATCTCGCATCGGATGTAATACGCCAGTGTGACGCCGGCCTTATAGGTATGTTTTTGAGTAAGTCGGAAATTGCTATTTTATTCTATAAACTACTGACAACGTGTCTCCGAAATTCCAAGTAATACATTAATAAATTTTGTATTTATTTTCTGAAAATGAGAAATGGGCAAAATAACAAAAAAATGCATTGCTTGCATACCTCAAATAATGCAAAAAAAAAACAAGTTCATAATCATTTAGAAACAATACTAATGTTTTAACTCAGGAAGAGTTCAGAAATCAATGATTTTTAATCACAGCTTTCATGTGGCTTTGCATGCTTTCCACCAGTCTTTCACACTGCTTTTGGGTGACCTTATGCCACTGCTGTAACAAAAATTTAAGCAGTTCTTCTTAGTTGATGGCTTGTGACTATCCATCTTCCTCTTGATTACATTCCAGAGGTTTTCAATAGGGTTCAGGTCTGGAGATTGGGCTGCCCATGACAGGGATTTGATGTGGTGGTCTCTCTTCCACACCTTGATTGACCTAGCTGTGTGGCATGGCGCATTGTCCTGTTGGAAAAAACAGTCCTCAGAGTTGGGGAACATTGCCTGAGCAGAAGGAATCAACTGTTTTTCCAGGATATCCTTGTATGCGGCTTGAGTTATACGTCCATCGCAAAGATTAACCTGCCCAATTCCAGCCTTGCAGAAGCATCCCCAGATCATCACTGATCCTCCACCAAATATCACAGTGGGTGAAAGACACTGTGGCTTGTACGCCTCTCCAGGTCTCTGTCTAACCAATAGACGACAAGGGGCTGGGCAAAGCTGAAAATTAGACTCATCAGAGAAGATTACCTTACTCCAGTCTTCTATGGTCCAATCCTTATGGTCTTTGGCAAACTTCAGCCTGGCTCTCCTTTGCTTCTCATTGATGAAAGGCTTTTTTCTAGCTTTATATGACTCCTGAGTTATTTGAGTCCTGCCTTGAGTCAGTCTCTTACAAACTGTTCTTGCCGAGCACTTCACCCCAGCTGCCATTTGCCATTCTTCCCAGGTATATATAATTGTAGATATAGACTGTATGGGCTGCTGTCAGTTATATATTATTGGAGCGCTCGCTGGGGCCTAGGGTACCTTTAAGAACTTGGTACCGGGCCTGTTCTTAAAGGGATGTGACACGGTGGCAATGACCCGGTCCATGGCCCAGGGCATCCAATAAAAGGGGAATAAGTCCATGGAATAAAGTCTATGGTAGTAGTGTTCATGACGCCACCTGTGGTATTTGGTCAGAGATGACCAACGCTGCTTAAAGGGGTCCTCTGGGGATGATGGTACTGCAGCAGGGATGGTATGACTTCCCACAGGTGAAGCTTAGTCCCCAGGGCTCCTGGTGTAGTGAATACAGATTACTAAAACTGACCTGCCATTATGATTCTCCAGGTCATTACGAGTTCATAGACACCAAACATGTCTAGGTTCTCTTTTATCTAAGTGGTAAAAAAAATTCCAAAATTTGCTAAAAAAAATAATAATATTTTTTTGCAGTTTTCTGATACTGGTAGCATCTCTATTTTTTGTGATCTGGGGCTGAGTGAGGGCTTATTTTTTGCGTGCCGAGCTGACGTTTCAAATTATAGCACATTTAGTGATCAGGTTAATCCTTTTTTTTATTAATAGATAGATTTTTTTTTAATTGTTTTATTTTGGTTGGGGCGAAAGGGGGGTGATTTAAACTTTTATATATATTTTTTTTCTTTTTAAACACTTTGTTTTACATTTAGGCATGCTTTAATAGCCTCCATAGGAGGCTAGAAGCATCCACTACTCAGTCGCCTCTGCTACATAGAGGTGATGCACAGATGATGACAGATCACCTCTATATAGCTGAATTACAGCATTGCTATGAGCGCCGACCACAGGGTGGCGCTCATAGCAATCCGTCATCAACAACCAAAGAGGTCTTCAGGAGACCTCTGATTGTGATGGCAACGCAGTGCTTGTTACATGTCACTGTCAGTTTGACAGCGGCATTTAACTAGTTAATGGGCGCGGGCGGATCGCGATTTCGCTTGCACCCATTGCGGGCACTTGTCAGTTGTCAGCTGTTGAAAACAGCTGACATGTCGCAGCTTTGAGGTGGGCTCACCGCCGGAGCCGACCTCAAAGTGGGGGATACTGCCAGCTGATGTACTATTCCGTCAGCTGGCAGAAAGGGGTTAAATTGTATAAAGTCTCTTTCTAGTTGAGATAGACAGTCTCTGAGGGTCTGGGGTGAGGTGTGTGAAGCATTGGGGACAGTGGCGTGACGTCTATGAAGGTCTCTGTAGTGCTGCGGACATCAGAGGTGGTTGTAGGGTTGCTGCCATCAGAGCGGCTGGAGTTTAATATGAGGGAATCTGTCTTCAATATATATATACTAGAAATAGGCCCAATGCTATTGCATCGGGAGTGCGGTGAAATTAACATCTGTGTATCCTTAGTGGTGCTAACAGGAGCAGTGGACATGTGTCACACCATTTGCGCTTTCCAGCATACCTGTTCAATGTCATCCTTCCGCATTTGTGTATTGTATTTGCATCATTTGGCTTCTTTCACACCTGTGCACTGTCTCTTCCTTGTTGAGCCAATGAGCCAGGGGCGCTCAGCCAATGAGCGGTGCCGCGCGGCTTTGAGCGGCACGGGATTAAGGCTATGTGCACATGTTGAGATGCTTACCTGTCTAAATGGGCCTCAATACAATTGCACAAGCAGGGCGCAGCGGACCCAAGTAAAATGGCAACTGCACAGGTGCAATACCTAATGAAACAGCCAGCCTTCAATCAGGGATTGGCCGTGTGGCACACCAATGCAAAAAAATATACTCTGTATGTGGCGTGTTCACGCAAGGAATGCAGAACATCTGGTTCTCAGCCTATTAATGACGCGCTATGGCGGGCTGCCCAGTGCTATGATGCATCCTGTGTGAACAGAGGCCACAGTTTACAGTGCACCCTGAAAAAAATATAACGTTCAAAAAAACATATCAATATATGTAAGGTATTGGTTGATATTCTGGCCATAATATGTAAGCTGGCAACCCACGTCAAGGGTCCTTATGTTTGCCAGTCCTACTCTAACATGAAAATCACAAAAACAGGAAACTTTTTCTTGAATATTGGAGGATTTTTTCCTCTTTTTGTGATTTTTATGTGCACATGTTGCAGATTTGCCTGCGGATTTATCCGCACTGAATCCGCATCTCTTGACAGAAAACGCAGGTGCGTTTTTTATGCGGTTTTGATGCGTTTTTTGATGCGGATTTGTATGCGTTTTTGAATGCTTAATAAAGAACTATTATTGAACAAAAAAAAAAGATTTGTGATGTAATTCCTTGTCCAACCTCCTCTTTTACATTTGTCTCCAACTGAGAACAGATATGAGATAGATAGATAGATAGATAGATAGATAGATAGATGATAGAAGGAATGAGAGATGGATAGAAGGAATGAGATAGATACTATAGATAGATAGATAGATAGATAGATAGATAGATAGATAGATAGATCTATAGACAGTGGCGCAGTGGTTAGCACAGCAGCCTTGCAGCTGGAGTCCAGGGTTCAAACCCCACCAAGAACAACATCTGCAAAGAGTTTGTATGTTCTCTCCGTGTTTGCGTGGGTTTCCTCCGGGTACTCTGGTTATATGTTAGCGCTAAATAAAAATAAAGATTATTATTATTAGATAGATAATATCTATCGATCTATGTATAGATCTATCTATCATCTATCTCATTCCTTCTATCTATCTCATTCCTTCTATCTATCTGTCCATCTATATAATTCCTTCTATCTATCTATCTATCTATCTATCTATCTCATTCCTTCTGTCTATCTATCTATCTATCTCATTCCTTCTATCTATATCTATCTATCCCATATCTAAATATCTATCTATCTATCTATAGATAGAAGGAATGAGATAGATAGATAATAGATAGATAAATAGATAAAAGATCGATGATAGATAGATAGATAGATAGATAGATAGATAGATAGATAGATAGATAGATAGATAGAGTACAGACCAAAAGTTTGGACACACCTTCTCATTTAAAGATTTTTCTGTATTTTCATGACTATGAAAATTGCACATTCACACTGAAGGCATCAAAACTATGAACTAACACATGTGGAATTATATACTTAACAAAAAAGTTTGAAACAACTGAAATTATGTCTTATATTCTAGGTTCTTCAAAGTAGCCACCTTTTGTTTTGATGACTGCTTTGCACACTCTTGGCATTCTCTTGGTGAGCTTCAAGAGGTAGTCACTGGGAATGGTCTTCCAACAATCTTGAAGGAGTTCCCAGAGATGCTTAGCACTTGTTGGCCCTTTTGCCTTCACTCTGCGGTCCAGCTCACCCCAAACCATCTCGATTGGGTTCAGGTCTGGTGACTGTGGAGGCCAGGTCATCTGGCGTAGCACCCCATCACTCTCTTTCTTGGTCAAATAGCCCGTGCACAGCCTGGGTGTGTGTTTGGGGTCATTGTCCTGTTGAAAAATAAATGATGGTCCAACTAAACGCAAACCGGATGGCATAGCATGCCGCTGCAAGATGCTGTGGTAGCTGTTATGACCTGGTGGTTAAGAAGCCACACTGATATGACCTGGTGGCTAAAAGGCAACATAGGATGAACTCTGAGGAGGTGGGAACTATATAGACCGCAGTTCCTGATCCTAGCACCAACACTAGCAGTAGCCGTGGGATGTTCCTGTCACTACCTAGACACCTCGTCACAGCCGGAGATCTAGCTACCCCTGAAGGTAGAAAAGGAAAGCTAACTTGCCTCAGAGAATTTCCCCAAAGGAAAGACAGCCCCCCACATTTATTGACTGTGAGTGGAGAGGGAAATGACATACACAGAAATGAAATCGGAATTTAGCAAAGGAGGCCACGACTAACTAAATAGACAGAACAGAAAAGGGTACTGTGCGGTCAGTATTAAAAGCTAAAAAGCCACGCAGAGATTGCAAAAACTCCACACCGGACTAACGGTGTGGAGGGCAAATCTGCTTCCCCAGAGCTTCCAGCCAAACTGAATAATTCATACTGATAAGCTGGACAAAAACAAGCACAAAATGAACTGAACGATTATGTCCACAACTAGTGGTGGACAAAACGAACAAACATGGACTTAGCTTTGCAGAAATGGACCGACTAACAGAGAAATCCAAGGAGAGATCTGACTCCAACCAAGTAACATTGACAGCTGGCATGAACTAAAGACCAGAGCCAGGTTAAATAGCAAGGCCAGGGGAGACGATAAGTGAAAGCAGCTGCTACAGCCAAACTCAAGGAGCAGCAGTTCCACTCGAAACCACCAGAGGGAGCCCAAGGGCAGAACTCACAAAAGTACCATTAACAACCACAGGAAGGAGCCCCAGAACGGAATTCACAACAGTACCCCCCCCTTGAGGAGGGGTCACCGAACCCTCACCAGAGCCCCCAGGCCGATCAGGACGAGCCAAGTGAAAAGCACAAACCAAATCGGCAGCATGGACATCGGAGGCAACAACCCAAGAATTATCCTCCTGGCCATAACCCTTCCACTTAACCAGATACTGAAGCTTCCGCCTCGAAAAACGAGAATCCAAAATCTTCTCCACCACATATTCCAATTCCCCCTCAACCAAGCCCGGAGCAGGAGGGTCAACGGAGGGAACCATAGGTACCACATATCTCCGCAACAAAGATCTATGGAACACATTATGAATGGAAAAAGAAGCTGGAAGGGCCAATCGAAAAGACACCGGATTGATAATTTCAGAAATCTTATAAGGACCAATAAAGCGAGGCTTGAACTTAGGGGAAGAAACCTTCATAGGAACATGACGAGAAGACAACCAGACCAAATCCCCAACATGAAGCCGGGGACCAACACACCGACGACGGTTAGCAAAACGTTGAGCCTTTTCCTGAGACAACGTTAAATTGTCCACCACATGAGTCCAAATTTGCTGCAACCTGTCCACCACAGAATCCACACTAGGACAGTCAGAAGGCTCAACCTGCCCCGAAGAAAAACGAGGATGAAAACCAAAGTTACAAAAGAAAGGCGAAACCAAGATAGCCGAACTAGCCCGATTATTAAGGGCAAACTCGGCCAACGGCAAGAAGGTCACCCAATCATCCTGATCAGCAGACACGAAGCATCTCAAATAGGTTTCCAAGGTCTGATTGGCCATTTGTCTGAGGATGAAATGCTGAAGAAAAAGACAAATCAATGCCCATTCTAGCACAAAAAGACCGCCAAAACCTAGAAACAAACTGGGAACCTCTGTCAGACACAATATTCTCCGGAATACCATGCAAACGAACCACATGCTGAAAAAATAATGGAACCAAATCAGAGGAGGAAGGCAACTTAGGCAAAGGTACCAAATGGACCATCTTAGAAAACCGGTCACAAACCACCCAGATGACAGACATCTTCTGAGAAACAGGAAGATCAGAAATAAAATCCATGGAAATATGCGTCCAGGGCCTCTCAGGGATAGGCAAAGGCAAAAGCAACCCACTAGCACGGGAGCAGCAAGACTTGGCCCGAGCACAAGTCCCACAGGACTGCACAAAAGAACGCACATCCCGCGACAAGGAAGGCCACCAAAAGGACCTAGCAACCAAATCTCTGGTACCAAAAATCCCAGGATGACCAGCCAACACTGAACAATGAACCTCAGAAATTACCTTGCTAGTCCATCTATCAGGAACAAACAGTTTCCCCACTGGACAGCGGTCAGGTTTATCAGCCTGAAACTCCTGAAGTACCCGCCGCAAATCAGGGGAGATGGCAGAAAGAATCACCCCCTCCTTGAAAATACCAGCCGGCTCAAGGACTCCCAGAGAATCAGGCAAAAAACTCCTAGAAAGGGCATCAGCCTTCACATTCTTAGATCCCGGAATATACGAGACCACAAAATCAAAACGGGAGAAAAACAGAGACCATCGAGCTTGTCTAGGATCCAACCGCTTAGCAGACTCGAGGTAAATCAGATTCTTATGATCAGTCAAGACCACAACGCGATGCTTGGCTCCCTCAAACCAATGTCGCCACTCCTCAAATGCCCACTTCATAGCCAACAACTCCCGATTGCCGACATCATAATTATGCTCAGCAGGCAAAAACTTTCTGGAGAAGAAAGCACACGGTTTCATCAAAGAGCCATCAGAACTTCTCTGAGACAAAACGGCCCCTGCCCCAATCTCAGAAGCGTCAACCTCAACCTGAAAAGGGAGAGAAACATCTGGCTGACGCAACACAGGGGCAGAAGTAAAACGACGTTTAAGCTCCTGAAAGGCCTCAACAGCCGCAGAGGACCAATCCATCACATCAGCGCCTTTCTTCGTCAAATCGGTCAGAGGCTTCACCACACTGGAAAAATTAGCAATAAAGCGGCGATAAAAATTAGCAAAGCCCAAAAATTTCTGAAGGCTCTTTACAGATGTGGATTGAGTCCAATCATGAATGGCCTGGACTTTAACAGGGTCCATTTCAATAGCCGAGGGAGAAAAAATGAAACCCAAAAAAAGAAACCTTCTGAACTCCAAAGAGGCACTTAGACCCCTTCACAAATAACGCATTAGCACGAAGGACCTGAAATACCATCCTGACCTGCTTCACATGAGACTCCCAATCATCGGAAAAAAACAAAATATCATCCAAATATACAATCATGAATTTATCCAGATAATCCCGGAAGATATCATGCATAAAGGACTGAAACACAGATGGAGCATTAGAGAGCCCGAAAGGCATCACAAGGTATTCAAAATGGCCTTCGGGCGTATTAAATGCTGTTTTCCATTCATCACCCTGTTTAATACGAACAAGATAATACGCCCCTCGAAGGTCGATCTTAGTAAACCAACTAGCCCCCTTAATCCGAGCAAACAAGTCAGAAAGCAAAGGTAGAGGGTACTGGAATTTGACCGTGATCTTATTGAGAAGGCGATAACACAGGTCAACAAAAAAAATTTTTTTTTCTGGTGTCCAAAATATTTTAATGAATTTGGGGTATTTTTGGGGTGCTGATTCTGAATATGCTATCAGTTTTGCCAGATTGGCTCAAGTTTTTGACATTTTTGGTATCTTATTTATAGCACTTGTTGGTAAATGCGACGCATCATCTCATTAATTTCTTTGGATTAGTACTTGAACTGAGCAGTTCTCAATATAGTTTTGTGTTAATTAGTGTTCTAAAAGTTTGTTCATAGCTTGATTTTTGCACTAACTTTATGTTGTTGTCTGTTTTCCAGTGAAAAGCATGAACTCATCAAGAAGAAGTTGTCTTAACGATCCAGACTCATTCTGTTACATTTGTGGTGAATACACACTGCCAAAACATAGAAGAAACATAACAGACTTCGTAAAAAAAGTGTATTTTGCCTATTTTGGGGTTATGCTTGGGGACCAAGACAAGTTTTGGGCACCACACATAGTGTGCAAAGCATGTATCGAATTATTACGAAAATGGAGCAAAGGACAAAGAAAAAGCTTCAAATTTGGTGTTCCAATGGTGTGGAGAGAGCCAAAAAATCATCATGATGACTGTTATTTCTGTGCAGTGCAAGTGCAAGGATTCAATAAGCATAAGAAACGAAAATGGGAGTAACATGGAATCTGCAAGAAGGCCTGTCCCTTATTGTGAAGATGTGCCTGTACCTGTGTTTACCATAAATAACAGTCATCATGATGATTTTTTGGCTCTCTCCACACCATTGGAACACCAAATTTGAAGCTTTTTCTTTGTCCTTTGCTCCATTTTCGTAATAATTCGATACATGCTTTGCACACTATGTGTGGTGCCCAAAACTTGTCTTGGTCCCCAAGCATAACCCCAAAATAGGCAAAATACACTTTTTTTACGAAGTCTGTTATGTTTCTTCTATGTTTTGGCAGTGTGTATTCACCACAAATGTAACAGAATGAGTCTGGATCGTTAAGACAACTTCTTCTTGATGAGTTCATGCTTTTCACTGGAAAACAGACAACAACATAAAGTTAGTGCAAAAATCAAGCTATGAACAAACTTTTAGAACACTAATTAACACAAAACTATATTGAGAACTGCTCAGTTCAAGTACTAATCCAAAGAAATTAATGAGATGATGCGTCGCATTTACCAACAAGTGCTATAAATAAGATACCAAACATCTCAAAAACTTGAGCCAATCTGGCAAAACTGATGACATATTCAGAATCAGCACCCCAAAAATACCCTAAATTCGATGAAATATCTTTGGCACCAAAAATGCTGTTGACCAGTGTAATCTATACAAGGCCGCAAGGAGCCATCCTTTTTGGCAACAAAAAAGAACCCCTCTCCCAACGGTGACGAAGACGGGCGAATATGCCCCTTCTCCAAGGACTCCTTTACATAACTCCGCATAGCAGCATGCTCTGGCACAGACAGATTGAAAAGTCGGCCCTTAGGGAACTTACTGCCAGGAATCAAATTAATAGCGCAATCACAGTCCCTATGAGGGGGTAGGGAACTGGACTTGGGCTCATCAAATATATCCTGGAAATCCGACAAAAACTCAGGAACTTCAGAAGAAGGGGACAAGGAAATTGACATCAAAGGAATATCACTATGTATCCCTTGACAACCGCAACTAGTCACAGACATAGATTTCCAATCCAGCACTGGATTATGTACCTGTAACCATGGAAAACCCAGCACAACAACATCATGCAAATTATGCAACACCAAAAAGCGAATATTTTCCTGATGTGCTGGAGCCATGTACATGGTTAATCGTGTCCAGTACTGAGGTTTATTCTTGGCCAATGGCGTAGCATCAATCCCCCTTAAGGGAATAGGGCTCTGCAAAGGCTCCAAGGAAAAACCACAGCGTTTGGCAAATTCTAAATCCATTAAGTTCAGGGCAGCGCCAGAATCCACAAATGCCATAACAGAAAAGGACGACAATGAGCAAATCAGGGTAACAGACAAGAGAAATTTAGGCTGTACAGTACTAATGGTAACAGACCTAGCGACCCTCTTAGTACGCTTCGGACAATCAGAAATAGCATGAGTAGAGTCACCACAGTAAAAGCACAGCCCATTCTGACGTCTGAATTTCTGCCGTTCTGCTCTAGTCAAAATCCTATCACATTGCATAGACTCAGGACTCTGCTCGGAAGACACCGCTATATGGTGCACCATCTTGCGCTCGCGCAGGCGCCGATCAATCTGAATGGCCAAAGACATTGATTCGTTCAAACCAGCAGGCGTGGGGAACCCCACCATAACATCTTTAAGGGCTTCAGAAAGACCCTTTCTGAAAATCGCTGCCAGGGCATACTCATTCCATTTTGTGAGCACAGAGCACTTTCTAAATTTCTGGCAGTATACTTCTGCTGCTTCCTGACCTTGACACAGAGCCAGCAAGGTTTTTTCTGCCTGATCCACAGAATTAGGCTCGTCATACAGCAATCCGAGCGCTTGAAAAAATGCGTCTATATTGAGCAATGCAGGATTTCCTGGCTCAAGGGAGAATGCCCAGTCCTGCGGGTCGCCACGCAGCAGAGAAATAACAATCTTCACCTGCTGAATGGGGTCACCAGAGGAACGGGGTCTCAGAGCAAAAAACAATCTGCAGTTATTTTTAAAGTTTAAAAATTTAGATCTATCCCCAGAAAACAAATCAGGAATAGGAATTCTAGGCTCCAAAACCGGAGTCTGGACAACATAATCTTGGATACTCTGTACCCTTGCAGCGAGTTGATCCACATGCAAGGACAGACCCTGAACCTCCATATCAGCACCAGAATCCTGAACCACCCAGAGATTAAGGGGAAAAAAAAGACAAAACAGGCTGCAAAGGAAAAAAAATGACTCAGAACTTTCTTTTCCCTCTTTTGAGATGCATTTAACACATTGTGGGCCAGCTGTACTGTTATGACCTGGTGGTTAAGAAGCCACACTGATATGACCTGGTGGCTAAAAGGCAACATAGGACGAGCTCTGAGGAGGTGGGAACTATATAGACCGCAGTTCCTGATCATAGCACCAACACTAGCAGTAGCCGTGGGATGTTCCTGTCACTACCTAGACACCTTGTCACAGCCGGAGATCTAGCTACCCCTGAAGGTAGAAAAGGAAAGCTAACTTGCCTCAGAGAATTTCCCCAAAGGAAAGACAGCCCCCCACATTTATTGACTGTGAGTGGAGAGGGAAATGACATACACAGAAATGAAATCAGAATTTAGCAAAGGAGGCCACGACTAACTAAATAGACAGAACAGAAAAGGGTACTGTGCGGTCAGTATTAAAAGCTAAAAAGCCACGCAGAGATTGCAAAAACTCCACACCGGACTAACGGTGTGGAGGGCAAATCTGCTTCCCCAGAGCTTCCAGCTAAACTGAATAATTCATACTGATAAGCTGGACAAAAACAAGCACAAAATGAACTGAACGATTATGTCCACAACTAGTGGACAAAAAGAACAAACATGGACTTAGCTTTGCAGAAATGGACCGACTATCAGAGAAATCCAAGGAGAGATCTGACTCCAACCAAGTAACATTGACAGCTGGCATGAACTAAAGACCAGAGCCAGGTTAAATAGCAAGGCCAGGGGAGACGATAAGTGAAAGCAGCTGCTACAGCCAAACTCAAGGAGCAGCAGTTCCACTCGAAACCACCAGAGGGAGCCCAAGGGCAGAGCTCACAAAAGTACCATTAACAACCACAGGAGGGAGCCCCAGAACGGAATTCACAACAGGTAGCCATGCTGGTTCAGTATGCCTCCAATTTTGAATAAATCCCCAACAGTGTCACCAGCAAAGCACCCCCACACCATCACACCTCCTCCTACATGCTTCACGGTGGGAACCAGGCATGTAGAGTCCATCCGTTCACCTTTTCTGCGTCGCACAAAGACACGGTGGTTGGAATCAAAAATCTCAAATTTGGACTCATCAGACCAAAGCACAGATTTCCACTGGTCTAATGTCCATTCCTTGTGTTCTGTAGCCCAAACAAGTCTCTTCTGCTTGTTGCCTGTCCTTAGCAGTGGTTTCCTAGCAGCTATTTTACCATGAAGGCCTGCTGCACAAAGTCTCCTCTTAACAGTTGTTGTAGAGATGTGTCTGCTGCTAGAACTGTGTGTGGCATTGACTTGGTCTCTAATCTGAGCTGCTGTTAACCTGTGATTTCTGAGGCTGGTGACTCAGATAAACTTATCTTCAAAAGCAGAGGTGACTCTAGGTCTTCCTTTCGTGGGGCGTTCCTCATGTGAGCCAGTTTCTTTGTAGCGCTTGATGGTTTTTGCAGCTGCACTTGGGGACACTTTTAAAGGTTTTCCAATTTTTCGGACTGACTGACCTTCATTTCTTAAAGTAATGATGGCCGCTCGTTTTTCTTTACTTAGAATTTGTATTATGGTAAGAAAAAAGCAGCTAACAGTCTATTCAGTAGGACTATCAGCTGTGTATCCACCAGACTTCTGCACAACACAACTGATGATCCCAACCCCATTTATAAGGCAATAAATCCCACTTATTAAACCTGACAGGGCACACCTGTGAAATGAAAACCATTCCTGGTGACTACCTCTTGAAGCTCATCAAGAGAATGCCAAGAGTATGCAAAGCAGTCATCACAGCAAAAGGTGGCTACTTTGAAGAACATAGAATATAAGACATAATTTCAGTGGTTTCACACTTTTTCGTTAAATATATAATTACACATGTGTTAATTCATAGTTTTGATGCCTTCAGTGTGAATGTACAATTTTCATAGTCATGAAAATACAGAAAAATCTTTAAATGAGAAGGTGCCTCCAAACTTTTGGTCTGTACTGTAGAAGGAATGAGATAGAAGGAATGAGATAGATAGATACATTATATGGATAGATGTAGATAGATATATGGATAGATATATGGATAGATGTAGATCGATATATTGATTGATGTATCTATGTATCTATAGATATATCTATGTATCTATAGATATATATATATATCTATCCATATATCTATCTATCTGAAGCATTACAATGAAACCCTGCAAAGTGCCCTGGATGAAGCTGCACCTCCTATACATAGAACAACTCAGCACAGACGGCGACAACCGTGGCACTTGATGCAAACACGTTTCCTGCAGTGGTGCTCCAGGTGTGCCGAACGTCTGTGGAGAAAATCTAATCTACCCAAAGATTTCATCCATTATAAGTTCATGCTTAAAACATACAACTCTGCCCTTCACCTCTCCAAACAAACCTATTTCAACACCCTCATCAGAGTCATCACCTCACTGTCCAACAACCCTAAACGTCTCTTTGACACTTTTCATTCCCTACTCAACCCAAGAGTGCAGGCCCCAACAACGGATCTCTGCATTGACGATCTGGCCAATTACTTCAAAGAAAAAATTGACCACATCCGACAGGAAATTATCTCCCAGTCCCTTAATACCATGCACTGTCCTCCCTCCTCCATTGCATCTAGTTCACTCTCTGACTTTGAACCAGTTACAGAAGAAGAAGTAATCAGGCTCCTTGCATCTTCTCGCTCAACCGCTTGAACCAGTGATCCCATTCCGTCACTTCTCCTCCAGTCCCTTTCCCCTGCTGTCACCTCTCACCTAAAAAAAATATTCAACCTTTCTCTCTCTTCCAGTATCTTTCCCTCCTCATTTAAGCATGGCATCATACATCCATTACTTAAAAAACCATCCCTCGACCAAAACTGTGCCGCTAATTATAGACCTGTCTATAATCTTCCCTTCATCTCTAAACTCCTCGAACGCCTGGTCCACTCCCGTCTTATCCGCTATCTCTCAGATAACTCTCTTCTCGACCCTCTTCAATCTGGTTTCCGCTCTTTACACTCTACTGAAACTGCCCTCACTAAAGTCTCTAATGATTTACTAACAGCTAAATCTAATGGTCACTATTCCATGCTAATTCTCTTGGATCTCTCCGCAACATTCGATAGTGTGGATCATCAGCTCCTCCTCACTATGCTACACTCCATCAGCCTCAAGGACACCGTTCTCTCCAGGTTCTCCTCCTATCTCTCTGACCGCTCTTTCACTCTTTCACTGTATCTTTTGCTGGTTCCTCCTCCTCTCATCTTCCCCTTACTGTTGGGGTTCCCCAAGGATCAGTCCTAGGCCCCCTCCTCTTCTCTTTGTATACTGCCCCTATTGGACAAACAATCAGTAGATTTGGTTTCCAGTACCATCTTTATGCTGATGACACCCAATTATACACTTCTGCTCCTGATATCAAGCCTGCCTTTCTAGAAAACACCAGTGATTGTCTTACCGCTGTCTCTAACATCATGTCCTCCCTCTATCTGAAACTGAACCTGTCAAAAACTGAACTCCTCGTGTTCTCTCCCTCTACTAACCTACCTTTGCCTGACATTACCATTTCCGTGTGTGGTTCCACCATTACTCCCAAGCAACTTGCCCACTGCCTTGGGGTCATACTTGATTCCGAGCTTTCATTCACCCCCCACATCCGATCACTGTCTCGCTCTTGTTATCTGCATCTCAAAAACATTTCTAGAATCCGCCCTTTTCTTACTTTCGACTCTGCAAAAATTCTTTTTATTCTTATTCATTCTCGTCTGGTCTATTGTAATTCTCTACTAATTGGCCTCCCTCTTACCAAACTCTCCCCTCTCAAATCTGTCCTGAATGCTGCAGCCAGGATCATATTACTCACCAATAGTTATACCGGTGCCTCTACCTTGTGCCAGTCTTTACACTGGTTACCCATCCGCTCCAGAATCCAGTACGAAACTATTACCCTCATTCACAAAGCACTCCATGGCTCAGCACCACCCTACATCTCCTCCCTGGTCTCAGTCTACCACCCTACCTGTGCTCTCCGTTCTGCTAATGACCTGAGGTTAGCTTCCTCAATAATCAGAACCTCTCACTCCCGTCTCCAAGCCTTTTCACGTGCCGTGCCAATTCTTTGGAATGCACTACCCAGGTTAATACGATTAATCCCCAATCCCCACAGTTTTAAGTGTGCCCTAAAAATGCATTTGTTCAGACTGGCCTACCGCCCCAACGCATTAACCTAACTATCCCTGTGTGGCCCATTCAAAAAAATTAAACCATAATCAGGTTCCTCGCATCATGTTCTCATACACTTTATGCAGTTAAATAGCCCTCGGTGTCTGTATTGTTGTAATAGCATGCAGGTACTGAGTATGTCCAACAGTTGAGGGGTTTAATAACAGGAATCAGGTTCTCCTCGCAGGGAGGAAGCAGAGGAATATAACTAGCAATAAACAGTGCAAAAATATGGGAGTCAAACAGTGTAACAGAATTAAGCAGAATTTCTTGAGGAAAAAAACACTTATCAGACTGATGAGGACTTGCTTGAAGGGTCGTCTTTAGTGTTGAGCATTCCGATACCGCAAGTATCGGGTATCGGCCGATACTTGCCGGTATCGGAATTCCGATACCGAGATTCGATACTTTCGTGGTATCGGGAATCGGAATCGGAAGTTTTTAGTGTATGGTTCCCAGGGTCTGAAGGAGAGGAAACTCTCCTTCAGGCCCTGGGATCCATATAAATGTGTAAAATAAAGAATTAAAATAAAAAATATTGCTATACTCACCTCTCCGACGCAGCCTGCAGCTTACCGAGGGAACCGGGAGCCTTCTTTGCTTAAAATGCGCGCGTTTAATGGTTTCCGTGACGTCACAGCTTCTGATTGGTCGCGTGCCGCCCATGTGACCGCGACGCGACCAATCACAACAAGCCGTGATGTAATTTTCAGGTCCTGATGCCTAATTCTAGGCATTCAGGATTTGAAAATTACGTCACAGCTTGTGATTGGTCGCGTCGCGGTCACATGGGCGGCACGCGACCAATCAGAAGCCGTGACGTAATTTTAAAATGCGCGCTTTTACTGCCTCCCGTGACGTCACGGCTTGTGATTGGTCGCGTCGCCCATGTGACCGCGACGCGACCAATCACAAGCCGTGACGTAATTTTCAAATCCTGAATGCCTGAAAGGACCTGAAAATTACGTCACGGCTTGTTGTGATTGGTCGCGTCGCGGTCACATGGGCGGCACGCGACCAATCAGAAGCCGTGACGTCACGGAAACCATTAAACGCGCGCATTTTAAGCAAAGAAGGCTCCCGGTTCCCTCGGTAAGCTGCAGGCTGCGTCGGAGAGGTGAGTATAGCAATATTTTATATTTTAATTCTTTGTTTTACACATTGATATGGTTCCCAGGGCCTGAAGGAGAGTTTACTCTCCTTCAGACCCTGGGAACCATCAGGGATACCGTCCGATACTTGAGTCCCATTGACTTGTATTGGTATCGGGTATCGGTATCGGATTAGATCCGATACTTTGCCGGTATCGGCCGATACTTTCCGATACCGATACTTTCAAGTATCGGACGGTATCGCTCAACACTAGTCGTCTTCTCCAACGTAGGCGCCGAGAAACAGCGGCACTTGTCGTCCCCCTGTTGTCCGTGGGCTGAATAGTCTCTAAGAGCCCGCTGCCTGGGGTTTCGGGAGTTAATGTGTTATGCACAGGCTCTGAGTCTTTAGCTTTTACAGCACAGCCTATCCTGGGGAAACGATGGTCAGTCTATTATTAAGTCTCTCACCAGGAATCAAGGGCTCTGCACGGATACCGTGGGTACCAGGGGTCACAGTCTCTGCACTGATACCGTGGGTACCAGGGGGTCACAGTCTCTACATGGGCCAATGTCTCTGCATGGGTGCAAAGGCACCCCTCTCCAGTCACAGCAGAGTCCGCTTTCATGTACTCACAAGCTGCAATCTTTCTGGGCAGTCTCCCTGTATTTGTCCTCTGACCGGGAGCTCTCTCTCTCGGTGCGCAGCTGCGCCCGGCTCTGACCGCTGCTCACGCTGCTCTGTCCCTTGCACGCGCGCCTTTCCTGCTCTCTGCCCGACTTTTTTCCTGTCCGAGTCTCTATGTCTGCCCCCTGGAGAACCTGTAGCACAGCTCAATGGTTCCAGGCACAGAGCCGAGAAGGTAACCGCCCCCGGACTCTTCTTGTGCTTCACCTCCTTACATTGTTACATATTTAGGCTGTTAACCAGTTTATGCAGCTTTACATGAACACCCGATTCTTACACTATGGCTGGTCCGAACAACGAAAGCAATTGTTACCATCCACCTCTCGTGTCTCCCCTTTTTCCTCATAGTTTGTAAGCTTGCGAGCAGGGCCCTCACTCCTCTTGGTATCTGTTTTGATCTGTGTTTATTGTTATGCTGTAATGTCTATTGTCTGTACAAATCCCCTCTATAATGTAAAGAACTGCAGAATAAGTTGGCACTATATAAATATTATTATTATTATTATCTATCTAACTATACATATATCTATCTACATCTATCCATAAGAAGATACCAAAAAGAAACCCTCATACTGAGCCAAAAAATAATAGAAATGTATAAACTTTATTAACACACACATAAAACAGTACATAAAATGCAATGCATAAAAATTGGGGCAGTAACCACTAGTGCAGCAGCAACAGTGGGACCCACACAGGAAACAACCTCTATATAAAGATGTAAACCGCAGTAACAAGAAATATAAGGATAATGTCCGGCTCAATATTACATGGGTGTAGATAGGGTGCAAATAAATAGTAACATATAGATGTATATACAAATATCCACCACACACCCATAAGAGAGATAAAGTCAGTTAAACAGCCTAACACAGACCATGTAAATACTGCATAAATATAAAGTATAAGTATAGATACCAGGAGGAAGGACCCGGGGACCCACCACACTCGACGCGCGTTTCACACTGAAATGCTTCGTCCAGGGGTGGTTGGATACTGACCAGAAAGGGGGTATTGTTATGATCTGGTGGCCTAGGAGCAGCATGGACGAGCTCTGGAGAAGGTGGCACCTATACTGACCGCAGACCCTGAGCTTAACACCGCAACTAGAAGTAGCCGTGGGATGTTCCTGTCACTCCCTAGACACCTCGTCACAGCCGGAGGACTAATTACCCCTAAAGAAGGAAACGAGAAAACTATCTTGCCTCAGAGAAAATCCCCAAAGGATAGACAGCCCCCCACAAATATTGACCGTGAGAGGAGAGGGAAATTACATACGCAGACTGAAAACAGAATTTAGCAAAGGAGGCCACGCTAGCTAAAAAGAAAGGACAGGACAGAGTAATGTGCGGTCAGCAATAAAATACTACAAAATATCCACCACAGAGAATACAAAAATCTCCACACCTAACTAAAGGCATGGAGGGTAACTCTGCACCTCAAGAGCTTCCAGCTTGGCTGAATAAATCCTTACACAGACAAAGCTGGACAAGAAAAAACATAGAAATGCACTGAGCAATAAGGTCCACAGCATGTGGACTGCAAAAACAAAGCCAGGACTTATCTTTGATGATTTGGACAGTATAGCAGGAGAAGCCAAGCAGAGATGTGAATCCTCCAAAAAACAATGGACAACTGGCACTGACTAAAGGATCTAGCCAGATTAAATAGCCCAGTCAGAATTGGTAGTAAGTGAAAGCACCTGATGACTGCTGAGATCCAAAGGAGCAGCAGTACCACTTACAACCACCGGAGGGAGCCCAAGAGCAGAATTCACAACAGGTTATATATCGGTCATGACCAATGGCAAAGAAGTGGAGTTAAACAGAAAGTACCGGCACCTGCGAAAGAACGCTGTGATAGGACAACATACCTCTGTGATGGTAAACACCGAGCGCCGTGCATATAGAAGGATACAGAGAAAACCCGGAAGTAGATGAGTGTCATACTTAGTTCGCAGCGCAAGCGCAGAATAAAGCAACAACCGTTGCTACAACAATAGCGAAGCAGCGCTGGGATCAAAACCGGAAGTGAAACCGCGCCCTACCTAAGTACGGTACATAGCGCAAGCGCACAGTAAGGACACTACAGTTGCTATAGCACTAGCGCAGCGGGGCCGGGACAAAATGTCCAGATAGAGAGAAGCAGCGGCGGCTTGTAATGATCAGAGCGCATGCGTACAGCTACAGTATGGCCTTGCAGGTTAGTAAGTGTGCATAGTAGCGGCCAGAGCACAAACAGCGCATACACCAACATGTAGATACATTAAGCTGGTGTAGTAAACGCTGACACAAAATGAGTGATGGCCAATCTAAAAACACAAAAAAACAACACAAGCGCAGGGTAAAGCAACAAACATAGCTGCGATACTGAGTTAACAGCACAAGCGCACCATAGAGCAAGTGGTTCTTAGTGTCATTCCTTTTCTGTCGGCTCCTGTTTCCTGATGCAATGCTAATTTCGTGTTTCCAGCCACGGTTTTTATTCTACAAGATGTCAAGAAGATCACATCCTTGCTTTGCACTATTTAGTGTCGCTATTATGGTTTTCGTAGGGGTGTTCAGTTTTTGTCTATATTACCTACATGTCATTTATGAATATTTAAACTTGTCTGTTTTTAGCATTTACACTTATGTACTATCCTTGTCGTCACCTTTTCATCATTCACCTTATTTATTATGCTCAGATGTAGGTGTGTATTCAATGCGTTTTATTGCTGTTCACTTTTTTTTTTTTGCATAATTTTTTTTATATCTCACTTCATGTTTGTCACACTTAGGCCGGCCTCACACTCAGCTTATGTAAATACGGTCCGTTTATTACGGCCGTAATACGCAGAAAAGTCCCAAAAATAGTGATCCGTATGTCATCCGTAGGCACGGTGTGTCAGCGTATTTTGCGCATGGCATCCTCCGTATGGCATCCGTACTGCGATATTTTCTCGCAGGCTTGCAAAACTGACATTTAATGGATTTATGTGATCAAATGTTCGTTAAAACATATATACAGTATATATATATATATATATATATATATATATATATATATATATATATATATATATGTCATTGAGACACATATATATATATAGTCTGTATTTATATTTACTTCAGCGCGATATATGTGAAAAGCCGGTAATTCAATTGCCAAATCCAACAGAGGGGGCTTACCGCAACTCAATGTAAGTACAGATCACTCAGCTTTCCTTTCAGCACCCGGGGTTTATAGGCACGAGCGAGTGCATTAGCACAGCTCCTGGCTGTAAAATGATTTAACCCCTTCAGATGGATTTACTTCGTGGGACGTGACTGCTCATCTGAAGGTATGTATATTGCTGGTTTATTATTTTTCAGAGCGAGGGTCTTCAGGTGGATTGAGAGAGCAATAAAATATTAAAACAACCTGTGTGTTTATTTCATTAAAATACTTTTTAATAACGTGTGTGTGTTTTTTTAACCCTTATATACAATTGGATTAATAATGGATAGGTGTCATAATTAACGCATCTCCATTATTAATCTGGCTTAATGTCACCTTACAATAGCAAGGTGACATTAACCCTTCATTACCCCATATCCCACTGCTACACGGGAGTGGGAAGAGAGTGGCCAAGTGCCAGAATAGGCGCATCTTCCAGATGTGCCTTTTCTGGGGTGGCTGGGGGCAGATGTTTTTAGCCAGGGGGGTCCTATAACCATGGACCCTCTCTAGGCTATTAATATCTGCCCTCAGTCACTGGCTTTACCACTCTGGCGGAGAAAATTGCACGGGAGCCCACGCCAATTTTTTCAGCGATTTAACCCTTTATTTTAGCAGCTACAGCGCTGAAATTTTGCACATACACACTACTAACATTAGTAGTGTGGAATATGCAAAAAAAAAGGGGATATGAGATGGTTTACTGTATGTAAACAATGTCTCATATCATGTCGGGTTTGTGAAGGAGAAATGAAAAGCTGGCAATTGAATTACCGGCTTTTCTCTCTAACACCGCTGCGTATTTCTCGCAAGTTACACTGCTGGTCCGTGTGGAATCCGTATTTTTCTCACCCCCATAGACTTTCATTGGCGATTTTTTTGCGCAATACGGTGACAAACGCAGCATGCTGCGATTTTCTACGGCCGTACAAGACCGTATAATACGGATCAGTAAAATACGGCTGATAGGAGCTGGGACATAGGGAATCATTGGGCCGTGTGTTATGCGTATTTTACGGGTGTATTTTCTGCGCTCATACGTCCGTAAAACTCGCCAGTGTGAGGCCGGCCTTATGTCGTTTACATCACACTCTTACTACTTTTATTGTTGGATAATATATTCTCTCCAGGTGGCTAAACTTGTTTTATCTGCCCTTTGCCGGTTGCCAGTTACTGTGTCACATTTTTTTTTTTCATTTGACTTTGCATGGGCACATGCATTATGTAGGTTTTTGGCCACTATGGCCTGTATACACTGTGTTCCAAATTATTATGCAAATTGGATTTAAGTGTCATAAAGATTTAATTGTTTTGTTTTTCAAATAAACTCGTGGATGGTTTTGTGTCTCGGGGCTCAACGCATCACTGAATTCAATCTTAAACGCATGTGATAATTGGTTTTCCAGGTGATTCTAATTAAAGGAAAACTACTTAAAAATGATGTTCCACATTATTAAGCAGGTCACAGATTTCAAGTAACATGGGAAAGAAAAAGGATCTCTCTGCTGCTGAAAAGCATCAAATAGTGCAATGCCTTGGTGAAGGGATGAAAACATTAGAAATTTTCCAAAAACATAAGCGTGATCATCATACTGTTAAGAGATTTATGGCTGTATCTGAGCACAAATGTGTTTGTGCTGATAAAGGCATAATGAGGAAGATTTCTGCCAGGCAAGTTCATTGGATTAAGAGAGCAGCTGCTAAAAAGCCATTACAAAGCAGCAAACAGATATTTGAAGCTGCTGGTGCCTCTGGAGTCCCTCAAACCTCAAGGTGTAGGATCCTTCAAAGGCTTGCTGTGGTGCATAAACCTACTATTCGGCCACCCTTAAACAGTGTTCACAAGCAGAAATGGTTGTATTGGGCCCACACATACATGAAGACTAATTTCCAAACAGTCTTTTTTACTGATAAGTGTTGAGCAACCCTGGATGGTCCAGATGGATGGAGTAGTGGATGGCCACCATGTCACAACAAGGCTGCAACGTCATCGAGGAGGTGTAGGAGTCATGTTTTGGGCTGGAATCATGGGAAACAGCTGGTAAGGCCCTTTAAGGTTCCCGAAGGTGTAAAAATGACCTCTGCAAAGTATATAGAGTTTCTGACTGACAACTTTCTTCCATGGTATAAAAATCAGAAATGTGCCTTCAGGAGCAAAATCATCTTCATGCTGACAATGCCCCATCTCATGCTGCAAAGAATACCTCTGAGTCATTGGCTGCTATGGGCATAAAAGGAGATAAACTCATGGCGTGGCCACCATCTTCCCCTGACCTCAACCCTATAGAGAACCTTTAGAGGATCATCAAGCAAAGAGATCTATGAGGGTGGGAGGCAGTTCACATCCAAACAGCAGCTCTGGGAAGCTATTCCAACTTCATGCAAAGAAATACAAGCAGAAACTCTCCAAAAACTCACAAGTTCAATGGATGCAAGAATTGTGAAGGTGACATCAAAGAAGGGTCCTATGTTAACATGTAACTTGGCCTGTTGGGATGTTTTGGCGTTAAATAGCTTTTTTGTTCAGTGAATGTGACCTCCTAATGCTGCAAATTCCACAAATGAGCATTTTCAGTTCTTTAAAACATATCAAATGTTTAGAAATTCTACTGTGCATAATAATTTGGAACAGTGCATTTTGAGTTTTTATTCATTTTGGATATTATACTGTTATCATTGGGAGGTTTCTTAAATAAAATTCGATGTATAATCTAACGGGTGATGACTTTTATTAGACTGACTGTCATTTGGACTGACCATTTAGGAAAATCTGATAAAAATGTAATTTGCATAATAATTTGGAACATAGTGTATACCTACCTGAATTTTACACTATTTAGTTGCATGGGATTAATCATTCTTTGGCAGCTATGCATCTGCGATTTGTTTATTTTTTATTATGATATTTTGTTTTCAGCGGTTTCATGTTACTTTGCAGCTATATTTGTCGCTTTACTTTACGTCCACCTTGTGTCATAGATTGGCCATCATTTATTTTTTGTCAGAGTTGATTTCACCTGCCTAATGGACCTACACTTTGGTACATGCGCTGCTTGTGCTATTGCCGCTATTATGCACACTTACTAACTCGCATAACCGCTCTGTAGTTGTATGCCTGCGCTCTTATTTTCACTAGCCGCTGGTGCACTTTCTATCTGGATATTTTGTCCCGGCCCCGCTGTGCTAGTGTTGTAGCAACTGTTGTGTCTTTAATGTGCACTTACGCTATGTATTTAGATGGGGCACATATTCACTTCCGGTTTTGTTCCCAGTGTTGCTGCGGTATTGTTGTAGCAACGGTTCCTGCTCTATGGTGCGCTTGCGCTGTTAACTCAGTATCGCAGCTATGTTTGTTGCTTTACCCTGCGCTTGTGTTGTTTTTTTTGTTGGTGTACGCGCTGTTTGTGCTCTGGCCGCTACTATGCACACTTACTAACCTGCAAGGCCGTACTGTAGCTGTACGCATGTGCTCTGATCATTACAAGCCGCCGCTGCTCTTTCTATCTGGACATTTTGTCCCGGCCCCGCTGCGCTAGTGCTATAGCAACTGTAGTCTCCTTACTGCGTGCTTATGATTGTACCTTCATGGCCCTGTTAGGGATATTATTCGGTGTTTTCTACATCTATCCATAGATATATAATAGCAAGGCCAATGTTTATTAATGAACAGTGATGAGTAGTGTTGAGCGATACCTTCCGATACTCAAAGGTATCGGTATCGGATGGTATCGGCCGATATCCAAAAAGTATCGGATATCGCCGATACCGATACCCGATACCAATGCAAGTCAATGGGACACAAGTATCGGCAGGTATCCAGGATGGTTCCTAGGGTCTGAAGGAGAGGAAACTCTCCTTCAGGCCCTGGGATCCATATTCATGTATAAAATAAAGAATTAAAATAAAAAATATGGATATACTCACCCCTCCGGCGGCCTCTGGACCTTACCGATGTAACCGGGAGCCTCCGTTCCTAAGAATGAGCGCGTGAAGGGCCTTCGATGACGTCGCGGCTTCTGATTGGTCGCGTGACCGCTCACGCGACCAATCACAAGCCGCGACGTCATCGCAGGTCCTTCACGCGCTCATGAATATGGATCCGATTCCGATTTCCAATATCACAAAAGTATCGGAACTCGGTATCGGAATTCCGATACCACAAGTATCGGCCGATACCCGATACTTGCGGTATCGGAATGCTCAATACTAGTGATGAGCGAATATACTTGTTACTCGAGATTTCTCGACCATGATTTCTCGAGATTTCATCGAGCAAGTATTTTTTAGTGCTTGGAGTTTTAGTTTTTCTTGCTGGAGCTGAATGATTTACATCTGTTAGCCAGCTTGATTACATGTGGGGATTCTCTAGCAACCAGGCAATCCCCACATGTACTTATGCTGGCTAACAGATGTAAATCATTCAGCTGCGGCAAGAAAAACGAAAACTCCGAGCACTAAAAAATACTCGGAGGACCCCCGAGCGTGCTCGAGAAATCTTGAGTAACGAGTATATTCGCTCATCACTATTAATGAATAATATATATATATATATATATATATATATATATATATATATATATATATATATATTTTTATTTTTTTTTTAAACGGCAAAAAAAATGGCGTGGTCTCCTGCACAATTTTCTGCACCAGGCGGAGGAAGCCGACGGCCGGGGGCCAATATTTGTAGCCTGGGAAGGGGGTAGTACCCATGGCCCCTTTCCAGGCTATGAATATCAGCCCTCAGCTGTCTGAATAGCCTTAACTGGCTATTAAAATAGGGGGACCTAAAAAAAAATTTACATGGGGTTCCCCTATAATTTATAGCCAGAAAAGCTACGCAGACAGCTGCGGGCTGATATTCATAGCCTACAAAGGGGCCATGGATATTTGCCCCCCCGGCTACAAATACCAGCCCGCAGCCACCCCAGAAATGGCGCATCTCTAATATGCGCCAATTCTGGCACTTAGCCCCTCTCTTCCCACTTCGGTATAGCGGTGGGATATGGGGTAATAAGTGGTTAATATCAGCTTGCTATTGTAAGGTGACATTAAGCCCGGTTAGTAATGGAGAGGCATCAATAAGATGCCTATCCACTACTAATCCTATAGTAGTGAAAGAGTAAAAAAAAAAAAAAGACAGCCAGAATAAAGTGTTTTACTATTCCTAATTTCACCATACTTACAAAAACGCCCAATTCGTGCGACGCCCTCGATCGCCTGCAAAAAATTAAAAATAATAAACCAACCCTATACTCCCTTTCCGCCTTAGTCCAATTAATAACGAAAGTCCCACAACGATCTCCCCTATAGAACAGTGATATCGGGTGATGTCACTGCTCTATAGGGCCTCCAGTGACACACTGACAGGAGACAATGGCTCCTGCAGTGCATCACTGATGAGGTTACCTGAGTTCAGGCTCTCACTTTATGGCAATGCTGCGTGGGAATTTTCCCACCCAGCAGTGCCGCAAGTAAGAGTATGAACTATACTCACAGCGGCGGAGGGATACAGTGTGGAAGGATACCTTCTGTCATTGTATCGCGGGAGCCACTGGAGAGCGGTCGCATCAGCTGATGTGGCAGCTCTCCACGGGAGATCGTCGTGGGACACTCATATTAATTGGATTTCTGCGGATCAGGGAGTATATTGTTGGTTTATTATTTTAATATTTTTTACAGGTGATCGATGGCTTCGGGATCAAGGTGATTGGTATGTACTCTATGTTGTATGCACTGTATGTACTGTATGTTGTATGTACTGTATGTTGTATGTACTGTCTGTACTGTATATGTGGGTATGTTTGTTTTGTTTTTTACATTCAACACATTAGCCGGATGATGGGACTACTACTTGTCCATCATTGGCTAATGTGTCAATCACTGTCACTGTAGCAGGCATAGCTGGATGGGACTTGTAGTCCCATCGGACGATGACTGCACACACACACACACACATAAACTGCCACGGCAGACCCCCGACAGCCCAAGCAGACATCCGACAGCCCTGGCAGACACCCGACAGCCCTCGCAGACACCAGTCAGACCCCCGACAGCCCCAGCAGACACCCGACAGCCCGGCAGACCCCCGGACAGCCCTGACAGACCCCGACAACCCCGGCAGACCCCCGGACAGCCCTGGCAGCCAATGAGCGGCGCAGCTTTGGCGGGTGATTCAAATCCCACGCGGCACCGCTTATTGGCTCAGCCAGCGGGGCGGGAGATTTGAATCCCAAGCCGCTCATTGGTTCAGCCGGCAGGCGGCTCAGCCAATGAGCGGTGCCGCGTGGCTTTGGCGGGGGATTTGAATCCCGCGCTGCTCATTGGCTCAGCCAGCGGCATCTCAGCCACTGAACGGTACCATGTGGCTTTGAGCGGTGTGGGATTCAAATCCCCCACCAAAGCTGCGCGGCATGGCTCACTGGCTGAGTGCCCATGGCTGAGACCATTGTGCCAATCTCTTTGAACCACCTTAATTCTAGGCAGTTCAATTAAGGTGGTTCAAAGAGATTGGCGCAATGGTGATTACATTAAACAGATGTCCAGGGAGGAAACACGCTATATCTTTGAGCTGGACACTAAAGGATTAATAATGAAGTCGAACTGTTTGCATTTGACTGATACAAGTGGAGCCATGGGTATATAAGCCCTTTAACACAGGGGGAGCCAACCCTGATGAAGGAATCCGGTGTTATTCTGAAACACGTTGGTTGTATTTTGGCTCTAAGGGTATGTTTCCACGTTCAGGAAACGCTGCTTGTTTGACGCTGCGCAGCGCTGCAGCGTCAAACAAGCAGCGTCCAGATGTTCCTGCATAGTGGAGGGGATTTGATGAAATCCTGTCTCCACTATGCGTGGAAACCCGCACGCGGCGGCCCTGCGACTACGGACATGCTGCGCGTCTTTTCAGATCGCAGCATGTCCGTACACCTTGCGGGGACGCAGCGTCCCCGCAAGGCATATCACAGGGCCCTATAGGAGAGAGCGATCATCCCGGATGTGAAGAGTTAACACATCCGGCATGATCGCGTCCCATTAAGGGGGCGGGGCTTAGCGCCGAGCGGCTTTGCCGCTGCGGCGATACTGCCGCCCATCCGTACCGTGGTGACATACCCTTACAGTGTTCCGTACTACTTACAGGGGCACCACGTGACCCGAACGCTACGCAGGTCCTGCCAGCTGCAGTGAAACCTAGCATCGCGCACCGTTCTCATCACTTCCTACCACTCGAGCGACTGTCACCGGCCGCGACAGTGCACGCAGAACGCAAACACCAGTCTTCTGCCCAGGAAGTGAAGATAAGTATATGAAAGCCTTCTTCTCCAGCAAGGTTGTTTTTATATTTATTGGATCAAGCTACACTTGTGCCTGGACACAGGTACTGAACTTTTATATATTAGTCTGCATGTTTAGCCACCATATTGCTCCATTGCACGTGTCTATATATATATATATATATATATATATATATATATATATATATATATATACACTCACCGGCCACTTTATTAGGTACACCATGCTAGTAACGGGTTGGACCCCCTTTTGCCTTCAGAACTGCCTCAATTCTTCGTGGCATAGATTCAACAAGGTGCTGGAAGCATTCCTCAGAGATTTTGGTCCATATTGACATGATGGCATCACACAGTTGCCGCAGATTTGTCGGCTGCACATCCCAAAGATGCTCCATACAAGGCAGGATGGATCCATGCTTTCATGTTGTTTACGCCAAATTCTGACCCTACCATCCGAATGTCGCAGCAGAAATCGAGACTCATCAGACCAAGCAACGTTTTTCCAATCTTCTACTGTCCAATTTCGATGAGCTTGTACAAATTGTAGCCTCAGTTTCCTGTTCTTAGCTGAAAGGAGTGGTACCCGGTGTGGTCTTCTGCTGCTGTAGCCCATCTGCCTCAAAGTTCGACGCACTGTGCGTTCAGAGATGCTCTTAGGCCTACCTTGGTTGTAACGGGTGGCGATTTGAGTCACTGTTGCCTTTCTATCAGCTCGAACCAGTCTGCCCATTCTCCTCTGACCTCTGGCATCAACAAGGCATTTCCGCCCACAGAACTGCCGCTCACTGGATTTTTTTTCTTTTTCGGACCATTCTCTGTAAACCCTAGAGATGGTTGTGCGTGAAAATCCCAGTAGATCAGCAGTTTCTGAAATACTCAGACCAGCCCTTCTGGCACCAACAACCATGCCACGTTCAAAGGCCCTCAAATCACCTTTCTTCCCCATACTGATGCTCGGTTTGAACTGCAGGAGATTGTCTTGACCATGTCTACATGCCTAAATGCACTGAGTTGCCGCCATGTGATTGGCTGATTAGAAATTAAGTGTTAACAAGAAGTTGGACAGGTGTACCTAATAAAGTGGCCGGTGAGTGTATATATATATATATATATATTAAATAGGGGAACACGTCCTACATACTATGCTATATACAGCAGTATATCTTCTAGTTAGTTTTCATTTATTTGAAATGTTAAGTCCTTTTTTTCTACTTTTTTAGACTCCAGTTCAGATGGACATATTTCTAGCCATACCTATTTAGCACCAAAATCCCATAAAGCTGACTCCTATCTTACAGGTAACCACATTACATTGGTGTTTAATCTATGCATTTTGCGCAATTACAACATTTTTTTCTTCTTGTAGTATTTTCACGAATATACCGTATACCTAGAAGGGGCCCATACAGTCCAGCCTTAGTAGTGAGCCGGCTACACTGTATGGGCTGCAGTCAGGACCAGGAAGGAACCTCAAACATCGCAGAATTGCGGCTCCTGCCTTTGCTAAGTCAGAACACGCCCCCCGTATTACACGCCCCCCGTATTACACGCCCCCCGTATTACACGCCCCCCGTATTACACGCCCCCGGAAATGACGTTACACCTGGAAGGAGCCCAAACACAGTCTGTATACTGAGTCTAGCATTTTACCGAGCAGAGAGAGAGAGCAGCGTGTGGTGTGCCAGGTGGGGGCGGACGGCGGATGACCGACGAGCAGGGTGAGTCTCTCCGGTGATCACGTCTGCTGAGCTGTGTATCTAATCCCAGCCTGTGTGTTACTGTTAGCTGAGCTGGGTATCTAATCCTCTCCTGCAATACTGTCTGCTGACCTGTGTATCTCATTCTCCCCTGTGTGATCCCGTCTGCTGGGCACTGTGGTATAACCCCTTCTTGCTGTTTCAGGTTGGGTGGTCTTGAGGTCGTCGCTTCTGCCTTTCTCTTTTTCTGACTGGGGGCGGACGAGCAGGAGGAGGGCAGACCGGACAATCAGGCGGAGGCGGGGAGCGAGCAGGGTGAGTCTCTCCGGTGAGAAGAGGCTTCAGGTAGCTCACCGTGGCTGCGTCTGGACTGGTATCATGTGGCTGATGAGAGAAGGCGAATGGTGACTGGGGGCCGCATCCAGCAGGGCCCAGGGGGAGGCTAATGGGGACTGGGGGCCTGCTTCCAACTGGGTCCTGGGAAGGCTAGTGGTGACTGGGGGCCACATCCAACAGGGCCCAGGGGGAGGCTAATGGGGACTGGGGGCCTGCTTCCAACTGGGTCCTGGGAAGGCTAGTGGTGACTGGGGGCCACATCCAACAGGGCCCAGGGGGAGGCTAATGGGGACTAGGGTGAAAAACCAGAAAAAACGTACTATCCTTAAAACGATATTTTATTAAATTGTCTAAAATCCCAATATATAAGACTCAAATGTATGCAATCAACATCAGCCAACTGGGTTGGGTAAGCTAGAAAAATAGGGAGAAAATAGCAGATAAGCCTGACACAGTCCCTGTAGGTGGCCCTAAAGTGTCTTAAACCTACCTACCAGCGGAGGTTGGCACCCTAGATTTCGATATGGCGCCCCCGCTCACCGTCGACTGTCCCTTCTTACCCTAGTAGGGTCCTACTTGCTACCCACACCCAGGTACCCACAGACATACACACACAAATTGACCAATAGGTCACACTAACCAAAAAACGTGAAAAAGTGAAAAAAGTGAACGAAAAATTCTAAAAACACTGCAGACATAGCTGCATAAATGCACTAAATAGCATGTACCCCACAGTTACCTCAAAAAAATTTTTTTGAAAAAATATATAAATAGTGCAGAGCTATGGGGTACAGCAGGGCACAGTTGGAGTGTGCTCAGTTAAATATTCGGAGGTCATGAGTAGTGAAGCTTCTAATAGATGTAACAATAGGTCACTGTCTTTGTTAGTGATTGATGACCCAAAAATCATAGACAGACCAATAAAGCTAATGTACAGAGTGGATCCCTAGGCAAGATAGCACCCCTCCGAAAAGGTTAGCAGATATATGAGTACACTCATTGGATGTAAGTATGTTGTTGGGTGATATAGATATTACACCCTAAGTTGTCCAAAAATAAACAAAACAAAATATTCAACAAAAACCAAAAAACAAAATAAACCCAAATGAAAAAATTATCTGCCTTATAGGGTATCACATATAGTGTTTCTTATTTAGTTTGAGGGCTAATGCACATCAGTATACAGAAAGGACTGAGAACCATCCCTCATTACTCTCTCTATATTAGATAATCTGGTAAACTTTTATTGCTGAGTAGCATATTAGTCTGCACTCTAGATGCCATCCGAGTTCCGCATCTTATACCATAGAAAAAATCAGCAAAAATATAAAACAAAATCAGAAAAAAGAAAGAAACACAAAACAAATTGGTATCACATATAGTGTCTCTCAATTGCGTTAAATTAGTGCATCTACAAGCCCAAAATATCTGAGGCCAATCCCTTATAGGGTATCACATATAGTATTTCTCATTTGGTTTAAGGGCTAAAGCACATCAGAGTACAGAAACAGCTGAGAGCCATCCCTCATTACCCTCTCTATAATGGATAATCTGATACACTTTTATTGCTGTCAGTAGCACATTAGTCTGCACTCTAGATGCAATACGAGTTCCGCATCTCATACCAAAGAAAATTAGCAAAATATTAAACAAAAATCAGAAGAAAGAAAGAAACACAAAATAAATTGGTATCACATAAAGTGTCTCTCAATAGCGTTAGATTAGTGCATCTATAAGCCCAAAATGTCTGAGGCCAATCCCTCATTGCTGTCCTATAAGCAAGTACTATACTTGGTCTGTCTTGACAGAGAAACATAAAGAAAAAAACTTATCTGAGTAGGTGACATATTCAGTCCCATCTCGCCATCCCTACGCGTTTCACCCCTTCCCAGTTTAGGGGCTCATCAGGGGATAAATTCGGGTATAGCAGCAATGGCTTCAGAAGTCTAGCCATTGTTGCTAGACTTCTGAAGCCATTGCTGCTATACCCGAATTTATCCCCTGATGAGCCCCTAAACTGGGAAGGGGTGAAACGCGTAGGGATGGCGAGATGGGACTGAATATGTCACCTACTCAGATAAGTTTTTTTCTTTATGTTTCTCTGTCAAGACAGACCAAGTATAGTACTTGCTTATAGGACAGCAATGAGGGATTGGCCTCAGACATTTTGGGCTTATAGATGCACTAATCTAACGCTATTGAGAGACACTTTATGTGATACCAATTTATTTTGTGTTTCTTTCTTTCTTCTGATTTTTGTTTAATATTTTGCTAATTTTCTTTGGTATGAGATGCGGAACTCGTATTGCATCTAGAGTGCAGACTAATGTGCTACTGACAGCAATAAAAGTGTATCAGATTATCCATTATAGAGAGGGTAATGAGGGATGGCTCTCAGCTGTTTCTGTACTCTGATGTGCTTTAGCCCTTAAACCAAATGAGAAATACTATATGTGATACCCTATAAGGGATTGGCCTCAGATATTTTGGGCTTGTAGATGCACTAATTTAACGCAATTGAGAGACACTATATGTGATACCAATTTGTTTTGTGTTTCTTTCTTTTTTCTGATTTTGTTTTATATTTTTGCTGATTTTTTCTATGGTATAAGATGCGGAACTCGGATGGCATCTAGAGTGCAGACTAATATGCTACTCATAGCAATAAAAGTTTACCAGATTATCTAATATAGAGAGAGTAATGAAGGATGGTTCTCAGTCCTTTCTGTATACTGATGTGCATTAGCCCTCAAACTAAATAAGAAACACTATATGTGATACCCTATAAGGCAGATAATTTTTTCATTTGGGTTTATTTAGTTTTTTGGTTTTTGTTGAATATTTTGTTTTGTTTATTTTTGGACAACTTAGGGTGTAATATCTATATCACCCAACAACATACTTACATCCAATGAGTGTACTCATATATCTGCTAACCTTTTCGGAGGGGTGCTATCTTGCCTAGGGATCCACTCTGTACATTAGCTTTATTGGTCTGTCTATGATTTTTGGGTCATCAATCACTAACAAAGACAGTGACCTATTGTTACATCTATTAGAAGCTTCACTACTCATGACCTCCGAATATTTAACTGAGCACACTCCAACTGTGCCCTGCTGTACCCCATAGCTCTGCACTATTTATATATTTTTTCAAAAAAATTTTTTTGAGGTAACTGTGGGGTACATGCTATTTAGTGCATTTATGCAGCTATGTCTGCAGTGTTTTTAGAATTTTTCGTTCACTTTTTTCACTTTTTCACGTTTTTTGGTTAGTGTGACCTATTGGTCAATTTGTGTGTGTATGTCTGTGGGTACCTGGGTGTGGGTAGCAAGTAGGACCCTACTAGGGTAAGAAGGGACAGTCGACGGTGAGCGGGGGCGCCATATCGAAATCTAGGGTGCCAACCTCCGCTGGTAGGTAGGTTTAAGACACTTTAGGGCCACCTACAGGGACTGTGTCAGGCTTATCTGCTATTTTCTCCCTATTTTTCTAGCTTACCCAACCCAGTTGGCTGATGTTGATTGCATACATTTGAGTCTTATATATTGGGATTTTAGACAATTTAATAAAATATCGTTTTAAGGATAGTACGTTTTTTCTGGTTTTTCAATTTAATATATCCTTTCAATATTCTAGTCGGTTTTCTATATAATGGGGACTAGGGGCCTGCTTCCAACTGGGTCCTGGGGAGGCTAGTGGGAACTGGGGGCCACATCCAACTGGGTCCTGGGGAGGCTAATGGGGACTGGGGGCCTGCTTCCAACTGGGTCCTGGGAAGGCTAGTGGTGACTGGGGGCCACATCCAACAGGGCCCAGGGGGAGGCTAATGGGGACTAGGGGCCTGCTTCCAACTGGGTCCTGGGGAGGCTAGTGGGGACTGGGGGCCGCATCCAACTGGGTCATGGGGAGGCTAGTGGGGACTGGGGGCCGCATCCAACAGGGCCCAGGGGGAGGCTAATGGGGACTAGGGGCCTGCTTCCAACTGGGTCCTGGGGAGGCTAGTGGGGACTGGGGGCCGCATCCAACTGGGTCCTGGGGAGGCTAGTGGGGACTGGGGGCCGCATCCAACAGGGCCCAGGGGGAGGCTAATGGGGACTAGGGGCCTGCTTCCAACTGGGTCCTGGGGAGGCTAGTGGGGACTGGGGGCCACATCCAACTGGGTCCTGGGGAGGCTAGTGGGGACTGGGGGCCGCATCCAACAGGGCCCAGGGGGAGGCTAATATCTTGCATTGATATACTTACATCAGGTCTTCGTCGGCATAAGTCCTGTTAGTCACAGAATAGAGATGAGTGAGAAGCCGACACAGTAGACATTCATACCTACTATTGGGATATACTGGATTGTTGTGTACATCCATCAAGGAAAATCCAATTTATTTATTAATCTCTTTCCAGCAATTATACAGTCTGTCATCATTTGTGCCTGAGGCTACATTCACACCACGTTCAGGGTTTGTCTGGCAGGACAATCTAATATGATCATAGGATCTCAATGGATCCTGACCAAATATATTCCAAAAGTGCAGTGTTTTGGCATATGTTTACCATTTATAGGGCTATGGGCAAGAAGGCACATACACCGACAATGGTGGTTATCCAGCCTCACACAGAGTTCACATTTACAATAAATATTTACTCACGTGATTTCTGGTCCCTTATCTGAAAATAGAAATATTTCAGATTAAAATTAGATTTTTAATATTAATTATATGAAAATAGGAATAAAACTAAAAGTCCATTCTCATGTTGGATGACATAATGTAACCAAACACAATATCAGTGCCCAGTGATCACTGAGCTCCCTATCATATGATTATAATGTGGCTCCATTTCATCATTGATATTATAGAGATTGGACCATCGGGCAGCATATTACGCTCGTGTTCTCTACTAGACACTTTATTTAGTGTCACTTCTCAACATGGAGCCATTTAGATCCAGGAGTAGCGGGTGTTCATGTGTCTCCATACATGATCTATATAGGTAGCTCCATCTGCAGGAGTCCTATGCACTTGTGATCTTGGAAAATGATGAATATTCCTGCATGAGAAAATGCAATGCTAAACTAGGGATTTGATTAGCACAACTTTAATATGCATATTTCTCTTTGGATAAAAAAAAAATGGAGGCGATGAAGCAAATATGACAAGGGAAATGTGTCAGTAGAATATGTGAAACTTGGCAACTATGGAGCTCAGATATTATATAATGGCAGAACTCACCCTGTACGCCGGTCACTGCGGCCTGTAATAATAACAGTCAGTAGAGAATATAATGTATCTTGTGGCATATTAATATAGAAAAGTCCGGTTACCTTGATGTTACATGGCGTCTGCAGCTCCTTTATGTACTTGGATGCTGGAATCTGTACATGTAAGAAAAACCATGTCCTCTCCAGACCAAGAATGTCCATCTATATCCATCTGATCTATTGGACGTGTGTGATAATGTAGGGGGTAAGAAGAGCACTGGTGGTCACAGACAGAAGAGGCCCCTGCCCAAGAACAATATATGGGCCATTTGCAGTCCAATAGCTCAGCATAATTTCAGACTTCCACCTGCTTTGGATGTGGTGGTGGCCCTCGGTACCTCCTGGACCCCTGGTTCCACCAATGATATGTCCGCCCCTGGGGTAGAAGTAAAATGCCCTCATGTTTGTTAGATCCGCACATTATATAAAAAGGCCTGATTGTTCATGAGTCACGTATCACAAAGAGGAGAAATGAAGCCTAAAGGTTTATTACATCCACTATCACATGGAGTTTGGATTATTAGGACGTCGGGATGCCAGTATTTACTCTGGAGTCACACATGCAGGAGATCCACAAGTGAGAAGTGTAAGGCCGGGTTCAGACAGTCGTGTCAACAAATGGGCCAGTCAGGTCTCAAATGTGGCCTTGATTGGCTCCATGTCTAGCTCCGTGTGCTCCTCCGTGCTGTGCTGCCATCTTGCATACACTATTCTATATAGCCAGAAAAGTGTGTGATGGGATCCGTCGTACATACAAACAGTACACCAAGAAACTATAACACTTGTCTGACCGAACACTACGTTTTTCATTCATGCATTTTTTCCCTCTAAGCTAAATTTACACACACTATAAAATGTTAATTATGGAACTGCTGTTAAAATCAGGGATTCAATTTGGCCAATCAAACTTAACCAGTCGGCTGCTATTTTGCTGTTTTTTTTTTTTCTTGAAGCTTGGGTAGGTGATAAAATAAACCAATGCTCACTTTTCTTCCCCTGTTCTTATTCCGTGTCTGCTGCCACCTCAGATCCCCAGTCCTCCATAGCAGTCATGTATTCTTCCAGGGCAGGCAATAGGGGCCGCGGAAGAACAGGTGATGAAAAGTGAGAATAACGTTATTTTATTCATTTATATCGCTCCATTAATTCCACGGCCCTTTACACACATCATCATCACTGTCCCCATTGGGGCTCACAAACTAGATTCCCTATCATTCTGTCTTTTTGGTGTGTAGGAAGAAACCGGAGATTGGAGAACACAGAGGAAACCTATACAAACTCCTGGCAGATATTGTCCTTGGTGGGATTTGAACCCAGGGCCTTAGCGCTGCAAAGAACCCAATAATGTATACACTGTAATAAATAATGTATGTTAGGTTTTTAACATTAGAAGTTATATACTCTGAACCAGTCCTACAATTCTCTGTAAGTTGGGAAAGGTCTTGAGTCAGGACCAGGTTCAAGTACAAAGTCAGGGCGAGGTTCATGCTTTGTGTGTTCAGTGTGCTTTCCCTTTATATCTCCCCCATAGAGCACACATCAACCGCAGTGTGTGAGTGCAGCAGTAGAGCACACACTGACCACACATCATTGGTCAGGTGCACCGCCATGCTTCAACTAAGCCCCGCCCACTTAATGGAAGATGTGAAAATGACAGTTGGAAATAACTGACGTAAAACGTCCCTATAGATCCCGTCCTACAGATTTCATCCCTCGGCTGTGATCCCTTGTACTGTGCTCTGTACCAGTAAGGAATTACCTGGGTTATATTCTGTGCAGTACATGATGGTTTATTACATTATCCTGTTACCCCCGCCTTCTTATTCTCCCTAATTCTATATTTCAAGGTAAATGCTGACATACCCAATTCTGAAAAAAAAAGTGGATAGTCCATGTCCAAATTTTGGACCGTCAGTATCCACTTGTCGCTCTCCTCTTACTCCTCAAACACAGGTACAAATCAAATATCACAGAAAAAAAAACACCTAGAAATAAGAGGACAGGAAACATTACATGGAGGAAAGATATCAAGTAGATGGGAAGAAACAAAATATGACGGGGCACTTACAATCCGAGCCAAATAGTTAATATTTAAAGCGATAGTGTCCATATAATTAAATATCACTGAAATAAACTTTTTTTTTTACTTATTTGGGTTCCTACATGTTGGTCATTGTTAATGTCGACCTGTATATATGGTAGGGTGGGGTGGATGTAGTATACAGAGAGGTGTAATAAGTAGTATAAAGATATATAATAGAATAAATTGCACAGCACACACCGTAATGACATATTTTAAGTATTTTTTTTATTGTTATCAATGTGACTAAAATATGGTTTTAATTTAGAAGTTTATGGTTAAAATTATATCTAGAAACAAAGTCTTAGGCCTAAGACGGAATTACTTAATAAAACTATTCGCATGAATTGTGCAGCTTCTGTATTTTTTTCTACTAGTATTGGATATAATTATTTATTCCAAACCCAAATGACTTAGGTCTTAAAAATCAATTAAAAATTATCTATGCTCTCATATTTTTATGCTTTTTAATAAGGTATATGTTGAAATATGTGTATAGCTCGCCCTATAAAAGTTAGAGCCCTTTCCTGTAAGTTTCCCCCATAGAACGTGATTTTTGTTTTTAGCATGTAGGGTATTAAGATGCATATTCCTTTCTAACACAGTTAATGACCCCTTCGTTACAAAATGCCTAAAATGAAGGCGGTTTTCCTCAAGTTTAATATTGTTGGTTTAAGTGCTGCTGTCCCCTGTATTGGCTGAATTGTTGAGGTTCCATCAGGTACAAGTGTATGCTTCCTTCACCAATGTTGGCTACATGGTAATTAAATGTATTTCTTTTCTTGCTCCCTTCCCCTACAGTTCTTCTGATCATGTATGGTCGTGGCAAGAAGCTCCAGAAACCTGCAGCTGGAAAGGTCTCCAGATCGGCCAAGGTAGGGCTCCAGTTCCCAGTGGGCCGTATCCACAGGCTCCTGAGGATTGGGAACTATGCTGAGAAGATTGAAGGCGACGCCAGCGTCTATCTAACGGCCATCCTGGAATACCTGTGTGTTGAGGTCCTGAAGCTGTCAGTAAATGCAGCCAAGGAGGACGAGAAAACCAAGATCCTGGTTCCACACATCCAACTGGTTGTCAGGAATGATGAGGGACTGAGCAAACTGTTTGGTGGGGTCCCCACTGCACCCCAAGCGGTCCTAGTGCCCGAGAAGACTGAAAAGGGCTCGTCCTCACAGGAACCTGAAGCCGCAGAGTCTGAGGAGTTCTGATCCTATTTACATAGAATTTGGACTTTGCGATAAAGTGCCTGTTTGTATTTCCTATATTTTTATGTTCCTTGCAGTATTTTATGTTTCTTGATTAAAAAAAATAAATCTTTTTTTACATCTACTCCTCACTGGTAAGCCATTAAATGCTGCCTTATTTTATGAAAAATGTATTTACTTGGTCAAATGTTCAGTAGGAGTGTGTATGGAAGAAGAGTCCTGCCTTATCTCCCAACCGTCCCGGATCCAGCGGGACAGTCCCGATTTTGAGACTCTGTCTGCGCTCCCGGCCTGGATCTTACTTTTCCCGTACTGCACTGGTGATATAAAGTCACATGCTGTGTACAGAAAATCCAGTTTTGCCTGTGGGCTGTGTGGTGCATTATGGGAATTGTAGTTTTTATTCCAGTTCCACTTATAATTGCGCTATGTCAATGAAGCTACAACTCCCAGGAAACATTGAGCAGGAAAAGGATTTATCACGTGATACTGATTGTCCTATCAGGAAAGAGTACGTGTGGAAGTAGTATCACGTGCGTTCCACCACACTCTAGGTATTGGTGGATTTTGGGTCTGCTACAGTCGTGGTGGCTCGGGGAAATATCAGACAAGGCTTTGTGGGTGTAAGTACGGAGTGGGAACCGGAAAGGGGAAAGTGGGGGCGTGCAGGAGCATGGTAGCTGCCTATACCTGATTGTATATGGGTAATGTCTGTATTTGGGGGAAATATTGGTCATGCCACAACATTTGTCATTTACCTCTTATTAGAAATCCGCTTGATTCTCAATAACGGAAGGATTTTTTAATTCTATCATTCACTGCTGGTTGCCAAAGTCACCGTCCACCTCGGCTGTGCATCAGCAGTGGTCGAGCTCGTAGCACGCTTGCTATTTCTGAGCGATCTGTCTACAATTTGCTTAGGTGCAGTTGTGTTAAAGGGGTTGTCTATATGACTGCAGACTTGTGAATCCTCACAGCATACACAGTTCTCACTGTCAGGATTCGCTGGCATCGGGAACCCCAAGCCTGGAAAACACCTTTAGGCTATGTGCACACGTTGCGGATTAGGCTTAGGAATTTTTGGTGCGGATTCTGCATCTCTTGGCAGAAAACGCAGGTGCGGATTTGATGCATTTTTTGTCCGGATTTGCTGCGGATTTTGTGCAGATTTACTGCGTTTTTTACCCCTGTGGATTTCTATAATGGAATGGGTACAAAAACGCTGCAGATCCGCAAAAAAGAAGTGACATGCTACTTCTTTTAATCCGCAGCATTTCCGCACAGAATTTTCTGCACCATTAGCACAGCATTTTCTTTTCCTATTGATTTACATTGTACTGTAAATCACTTGCGGATCTGCAGCGTTTCTGCACCACAAAAAAAGCTGCGGATCCGCAGGAAATCCGCAACGTGTGCACATACCCTTGAGGTAAAGTTTTGGCACCATTTGCCTTTTACAGATCTCGATGTTGTGCTGTTTATAGCTGGCTGAAGAATGAGTTAACTGAGAACCCATCAGTGAGCTGGTTCTGCCTGGAGAGTTTGTTACTCATTTCTCTGTCTTTTTCTGAGCCCTTTGCTGCTTTATGACTACTGGCCACATATGCAGGGAAGCAAAGTCTGTACTAGCTAAAGGGTACAACATTTTTCATGAAACCTAATTGCAAAAATTACCATATATTTAGTCCAAAAGACGTAAAAGAAATAATATATTAAAAAAGTACGTAAAAAAAATTGTCCCAAGAGGTGAATGGTCCCATATTACTGACCGAAAAATATTTTGCTCCTTTTTCATAATCTTTGGGGTTTCAGCACCTGGACTCGACATGTCATAACTTCTGACGTGTAGGACAGGGGTATGATATTGATAACCTATCCTCCTCAATATCAGACACTGAATAGTGGCTGTTCTGAAGCACCCAGGATGCCGGAGCTAATAGCTGATTGTTGGGGATGCCAGGTGTCTGGCCCTCACAGATTTGGATAGGATGTCAATATCCCATGCCCAGAGAACCCTTTTAAAGATCAGTTACAATAAATTAGTTTCTGTTGCCAAATATCAGACTTGTAAATTCCTATTGATAAATGTGAGGTACCTGTTTAAAATTTGCAGCTGTTTATTTCAGTTCTTGTATTTAAAGCCTTTGTCATGTGGAAAATAAATCTGTATAATGCTACGATCTTTCATTTTTCCACGTCGGTGGCCCTGTTGGAGCTTCTGTATGAAGTCCTGAAAAAAGGTTTTAGGGTCATATTCCTCACCAACCGTTACACCGATGCCTCTACCTTGTGCCAGTCATTACACTGGCTACCCATCCACTCCAGAATCCAGTACAAAACTACTACCCTCATCCACAAAGCACTCCATGGCTCAGCACCACCCTACATCTCCTCTCTGGTCTCAGTCTACCACCCTACCCGTGCCCTCCGCTCCGCTAATGACCACAGGTTAGCATCCTGAATAATCAGAACCTCCCTTTCCTGTCTCCAAGACTTTTCACGTGCTTCGCCGATTCTTTGGAATGCACTACCTAGGTTAATACGATTAATCCCCAATCCCCACAGTTTTAAGCGTGCCCTAAAAACTCATTTGTTCAGACTGGCCTACCGCCTCAACGCATTAACCTAACGATCCCTGTGTGGCCTATCATAAAAAACAAAAACATAATCAGGTTCCTCGCATCATGTTCTCATACACTTTATACAGTTAATAGCCCTCTGTGTCTGTACTGCTACATACTTAGGCTGTTAACTGGTTCATGCAGCTTTACATGAACACCCGAGCCTTACACTATGGCTGGTCCGAATAACTAAAGCAATTGTTACCATCCTCCTCTCGTGTCTCCCTTTTTCCTATAGATTGTAAGCTTGCGAGCAGGGCCCTCATTCCTCCTGGTATCTGTTTTGAACTGTGATTTCTGTTATGCTGTAATGTCTATTGTCTGTACAAATCCCCTCTATAAGTTGTAAAGCACTGCGGAATATGTTGGTGCTATATAAAAAAAATTATTATTATTGCCTTTAATGAGGCAGACTGTCACTTTGTGCTCTGTCTGACCTCCCATTTGGCGGTATTGACATTTCTGAGGTGGGCACAAAAGTACAGTCAACCATGCTTTTGTGCATGCCTCAGAAAGGTGGACACTGGCAAAAATGAGGTCAGACAAAGCACAAAGTGACTGCCTAAGGCCGGGGTCACACATGCGTGTTTTACGTACGTAAGAGCGCATAAACTACGTCCGTAAAACTCGCATTACATACGGCACAATGATTCTCAATGGGTCTAGTCCTATCAGGCGTATATTACGGATCCGTAATATACGGCTTTGTACGGGCGCAGAAAATCGCAGCATGCTGCGTTTGTCAGCGTATCGCGCAAAAAATACGCCAATGCAAGTCTATGGGAGAGCGTATAATACGGAATGCTTACGGACCATGCGTGTGCCTTGCGAGAAATACGGAACTTACTGGCAGATGTCCTGAAACGTCCAAAGGCCTCAATCAGGCAGGTGAGACATGCTAATTAGCTGAAAAAGCCAGACAGTGAACCCGGAAGTCTGCTGCACGCCTCCACGGAGTGATATTTAGCATGGCAAACATTATCAATGCGGACATGCTCATTATTTTGGTCCAAGAGAGGCCTGTCCTCTGGGACCAAAGAGACCCAAATTATGCCAACAGGGCACAAAAAGAGGCAGCATGGAGGAGCGTGTGTGTGGCCCTCTTCCCACATTATGACCAGCAGCCACGTCAGGCACAGCGACAGATAAGTAAGTACACCCATGTTTGAAATGTAATGTTCTTGTGAATTATCAGGCCCTTACTACTTTGAATTTCTCTTCACGAATTTAGTAAATAGTCATGAAGGAACTAGAAAGCCCACCAGTAGATACATGGTGTTGTACATGATAAACGGATTTCATTAATGTTTAGAATAGGTGTCCCTTTTACTTACTAACAGTGTTTCCCATTATTTGTCCTTTCTGTGATAGAGGTTAGTGGACTCTGTCCTTGTGGCCTTGCTTGCTAATTGTTGTTTTTTGGTATATTTAAGATTAAATCTTCTCCCAAAAGGCCTATTTGGATGCTACACTTAAATCTGTGTAGTCATTTACACCTTTTGTGAGCTCACTGATTAATGGTCTAAAGAATGTGTGTATTTTTTGTTGTTTCAGTGGGTGATGTTACAACAAGGTGGCGGAGTATCCGTGACCAATATAGGAGGGAGAGGCAGCAGCGGGAGAGAAGTGGAGCCGGGGCACCTCCCAAAAAAAAAAAGTACATATACTTTGACCGGCTCAACTTTCTGAATCCCAGCATGGACCTCAGGCCGTAAGTACCAATCTCAATAATTTTGTTTGTGGGTTTTTGTATTATTTGTGTTCATAAAGCATTTTTTTTTTTTTTCAGAACTCAGTCTAACCTCACTGACTGGGAGACAGGGTCTGACTCGGAACTTGTCATTGACCCAGTTGGGGAAGTTGAAGAGGTGGCTGGTCCATCTGCTGCTCCCTCTGGCTCCATCCCTCCTGGATCCTCCTCATCTGGTCAGGCAGCTCCATCTGCCTCCATACCACACCCTGCGGACCCACATTTTGCCTCTTCTGCAGCAGCCTCATCAGCAGCACCACCACCTAGCCAGGATGACCCTGGAAATAGCAGCCCAACTGTTGCCCTGGCTCCATCCCCACAGGCTGCCGTCAGACCACAGCGTGCACGCCGCAGAAGAGAATTGAACCAAAGCCGCCAAAACGTGGATGCTGGGGTCCTGAGCTACTTGGCACGTGTTCGAGACGATGATGGGGAGGAGGGATTTACCAGGAGCATGGCCCATTACTTAAGGTCCATAGAGCGGGAGTTAAGGCTTCGTGTGAGAGGGTGTTTTCAGATCCTTGTTGACGCATGCACCCCCCCCAAATAACCCATACAATCTCATGCTGATGATTGAACAGTGGCAGATGTCACCTGAAAATGTTCTGCGGCCTCAGAGATTACAAGGCCTGGCAGCTCAACAAGGATCTGAAGCACCCCCTCCATGTCAGCCAACACCTCAGCCCCAACCCCCATCAAACACACAATGGCCACCTCAGCAACATATGGCGGGATATCTTCAACCATCCCAATATGGCCACTTGTCCACACCCAGTGCTGGAGGCTGGTCCCAACCTGGGTATGGACAATATGGTCATTTTGGGTTGGGTTATGATTCCCGGCCATATGGTTATCACCAGCAGGGGTATCTCCCAAATCCTCGCCCCACTCTTCCAAGTTCCCAGCATCATAGCTGGGCAAATGTCCCTCAGGCCACTACAACATCTGCACAGGGTGCTGGACAATTGGGCCTACAAATGCCACCTGATGCAGACACTGAGCAAGCTGCTTCTCCTGCCCCAACCTACCAGGACTTGTAAAAAAAAATTTTTAATTTTTGTTTGTTTTTTATGTTTCTTTAAACCTTTTTTTTTGTTTTTTATATGATTTGTATACAATCTTTCTGCTTGTATTCTCACTACAGAGCATGGTTGCTTGTGGTTGTTGTTGCAATTTTTGGCTAAACAGCAAAATAGCCCTTTATAAGGGCAAAAAAAGGTTATGACTAAATAATAACCTAGACAGTTAAAAAAGTTACCCAGTAAGTAAAACGTTTTATTACTACCAATCACCGTCTGGCTCCGCTGTATTCATTCTTCTATCACACACACATGATATGCTGATAACCATATGTGAAATAAGAAAATACAAAACACAGAGTTGGAAACTTGGTTAACACATACTTTATAGAGCTAATTAATTACACATGCAAAAAGGCATAGTCTTGCCAGGGAATAGCACCTTGAGGAGTCAAAAAATAATTGGTAAAGATATCACGAACTTTCAGACCAGAAAGTGGACGACGCGGAGGAGGGACATATGGGGTAGGCCTACGAACATTGATCATGAGGTTATCTTCCACATTTGGTGAGGAACAATCATGTATTCTTGTGAAATTATGTAGAATGACACAGGCTTTTATCACTTCGTTGATTGTAGCCTCACTCAGCTGGATGGCAGACTGAAGAACACGCCATTTGGCCACAAGAATCCCAAAGGCGCACTTAACCAGTCTCCGTGCCCTGGCAAGTCTCAAATTAAACACCTTCCACCGGTGGTCAAGGTTGCGCCTGGGGTAAGGCCTCATGACGTGCCTCGACAGTTGGAAGGCCTCATCTCCAACCAAAACAAAAGGCACTGCTTCCGCATTGGAGCCTGGGAGTTGTTGTGGTGGTGGGAGGTTCAACTGGTTGTCACGTAGCCGCCGACCCATTATGGACGAATTGAAGACCCTAGAGTCTCCAGTTCGCCCATAGGCCCCAATGTCTACAATTACAAACCTGTAGTTACTGTCAGCAACTGCTAACAGAACTACAGAGAAAAACTGCTTGTAATTGTAGAATTGGGAACCAGAGTTCGGCGGCTTACGCACCCTGATATGTTTCCCATCCACAGCTCCAATGCAATTAGGGAAGTCACAATTATTTCTGAAACCTGTGGCGATTTTAATCCAATCGTCCTGTTTTGGCTCAGGCAACACAGCTTCATGTAGTTTCTGCCAGATTTGGGAACAGGCTGTCCTAACAATGCCTGAAATGGTCGACCGCCCAATCAGAAACTCCAGGTGTAGACCCGCATAGGACAATCCTGTGGACAGGAAGCTGCAATACAACAAAAAGGGAAAAGAAAAAAACATGAGCACAAAGAACAAAGGAATAAGCCCAAGTGTATATTTCATTGACTATTACATTATTTACAGTATACAAATTTTCAGTTGAAAAAATAAATAGACTAGAATATTGCCAACATTCTTTGATATGTGCTTGTGGCTTCATGTCCAAGTGAAGTTAATGAAACCTAGTAGGACACCACACATTTGTAAAGAAAAGCAAAAAACCAAACAGTATTTGCAAATGTGGAATACATACCGTAAGGTTAGGAGCAGATGCTCCTCAGCAGAGATGGCTTTTCTCATCCAGGTGTCCTGAAAGGTGAGCCCAGGACGTAAGATCTCCAACAACATGTCAAAAGTCCGGATGGACATGCGAGTATACTGGTAAAACTTCTCTGGATGTGCCCTCAAAGCTGAATATAGTCTCTGGAAATGGCCTTTACTCTGGCGTTGGGTCAATAGAGGATGTACCCACAATCTTCGTCTCCTCCTTCGCGGATCCACATTGACCGGATATGGCTGGCCAAAGCGACGAGACAACACCCAGTGAAGCAACACCCGCTGAGTTGTGCTTAAATACACAGGGCCAGACATGTTTGTAATCTCCAAGCAACACAGCCTAAATATGCTAGAGAACATATAGGGCAGATGGGAGGGCTCCACCTGTTGTAGAGGGCTTAAATAGTGTGGTTAATGATGGTTTAAATGATTTGCAGGCCTGAAAACCGTTAAATGTCCATTTTGTGATGGTGCGTGCTAAATACGCCATACGGATCACATACGGATTACACACGCACAAGCACATGCGCAAAATACGCGACCACACCTCAGCAACGCAGGAACTACGGAAGTCGCTTACGGAGACATTTTGGCGTATTCAACGCGTAGTACGGACGTATAATACGTGGCGTATTGTCTTACGCCAAGTGTGACTCCAGCCTTAATAAGCCCCTTCACAGGGTGTGATAAAATCCTATTTTTTAGGGCTTCAGACAGAAGGTCCTGATGGAGCAACTGACGGTTGCTGAAAACAATGTGAATAGAGCCTAAGGGCAGGTTCACATTGCGTTGCTGCTGTCCATTACAACAGAAAAGTTAACGGTTTTCTTTGTAAGTGACACCAAAAGTGGCATTTTAAGCCCTTTTTGACGCATACATTTTTGTTGGCTCAAAAATGTATGCGCTACATGGAGATAGATGATAGGATAGTACAGGGGCGGACATACCACATGTGCAGCCAGAGCGGCTGCAGTGAGGCTGTGGGGGGCCCCTGCCTGGCAGCTAATAATGAGGGTAATCTGTTTATCCGGCTTCGGGGGGTCCTGGTCAGATTGCCCTCATGTGCGGCGGGCAGGGAGAGATCCCTGCAGCTCTGCTGCCTACAAGAGAAAATGGCAGCAGAGCTGCAGTGATCTGTCCTGCTTCCTGTCTCACACAGCAGTCAGTGGCGCGGCTGGATGACATCATTCGGCGCTGCGGCCACTGTGCTAGTGAGAGGAAGCTGACGGTGATGCTGTGGCTGCGGGAGAGCGTACAGAGAGGTGCTGTGTGTGTGTGTGTAGAGTTGAGTGGTGGTGTGTGTAGCGCTGCGGGGGAACGTGCAGAGAGGTGATTGGTGCTGTGTGTAGGTGGAGGAGAGGTCAATGATGGGGTGCTGGAAAGGGAAAGGGGGGTGATGGAGAAGGAAATGATGAAGGTGGTGGAATGGGTGATGGTGATGGGGAGAAGGCAATGATGGAGGTGGTGAATAGGACAATGATGTTGGTGGGCGAAAGGGCAATAATGGGGTGGTGGGAAGGAGGAAAGGGTGGAGGTGGTGGAATGGGCAATGATGGGGTGGTGGCCCCTCTCTAGGCTATGAATATCAGCCCGCAGCTGTCTGCATAGCCTTTCTGGCTATAAAATATAGGGGGACCCCACGTCATATTTTTTCGGGGGTCCCTCTATTTTAATAGCCAGTAAGGGCTATTCAAACAGCTGCAGGCTTATATTCATAGCCTGGGAAAGGGCCATGGGTATTACCCCATTCCCAGGCTACAAATATAAGGCCCCCGGCCATCTGCTTTCCCCCTCTGGTGCATGGGTGCCCATGGCATTTTCTTTCCGTTTTTTTTTTTTTTTTTTTATTAAAATATTGTTCATTAATAAACATAGCCCTTGCTATTATATATCTATGGATAGATGTAGCTAGATATATGGATAGTTAGATATATAGATATATCTATCTCATTCCTTCTATCTATCCATCTATAGATAGAAGGAATGAGATAGATATGAGACAGAGTGAATGAGATAGATAGTCTTAGTTACTCACCGGTTAACGGTGTTTTTCGGAGTCCATGACAGCACTACGGAGAGAGGGGATCCGCCCTTCAGGAACAGGAAACCTACAGATACATAAGGGCGGCACCTCTCCCACGCATCAGTTGGTTTACAGAGCACAAGAGGACCACCAAGGTTAATAGCATACATAATAAACAATGATACAATAACTAACTATTCACTACCCGTGAATTATATAAATAAAGGAAGAGGTGTACACCCAGAACTTAAGAAGACGGGAGGGTATGTACAGGTGCTGTCATGGACTCCGAAAAACACCGTTAACCGGTGAGTAACTAAGACTTTATCGGTCGTCCATGACAGCACTACGGAGAGAATTACAGAGAGTAACTAACTAGGGAGGGACTACAGCTTGCAGCACCCTTACACGAAAAGAGAGATCAGAAGAGGCACCCAAGTTCAATCTATAGTGGTTATAGAATGTGTTTGGGGAAGACCAAGTAGCAGCCTTATAAATTTGGTCGATCGACACCTCCAATCTTTCCGCCCACGAAGCCGCCATAGCTGTAGTGGAATGCGCTTTCAGACCTTCAGGCGCCGGCTTGCCCTTTGAGATGTATGCCAGCGAGATAGCCTCCCTGATCCATCTAGCTAAAGTAGATTTCGATGCTCTATGACCCTTCCTACTACCCTGATAAGACACGAATAGGGCGTTATCTATCTTCCAGGGATCAGTTACGGCTAGATATTCCAGGATACATCTTTTTACATCTAAAGTGTGTAGCTTCCTTTCCTTATCGTTAGTAGGATTGGGGAGGAAGGATGGAAGAACTATTTCCTGTGTTCTGTGGAACCTGGACACTACTTTAGGAAGATATGCTGTATCAGGGGATAGTATCACTCTATCATCCCTAAGCTGCATGTAAGGGGGAACCCTGGATAATGCTTGGATGTCGCCTATCCTACGCGCCGATGTTAGGGCCACCAGGAAGGCTACTTTAAGGGATACATTTTTAATAGAGGCTGATGCAATTGGCTCAAATGGGGCCTCTGTCATGGCTGAGAGAACTAAACTAGATTCAGGTCCCATGGCATGACCCTATTCACCATTGGCAGGGGCGTAACTACCGCGGTCGCAGGGGTCGCAATTGCGACGGGGCCCGCAGTGCTTAGGGGCCCCTAAGAACTCTGAGCTACAAAATGGGCCGCCGGCCCTTTATAAACCTTCTTTACAGGCCCTGGTGCGCGTGCACTCTCTCAGTGCATGCGCGATCACGGGTGGGACTGCACTTGTCACGGCAGCAGAGCCCCTCCACCGCAGAGAGCCGCACACCACAACTATGGCTGCAGCTGCTCTGTGCGCACAGGACCTAGGATGAGGTCACAGGAGGGGAGGAGTCGGAGTCACATGATCAAGGGCTTCCGTGTAGTGCAGGACAGTAGTGCAGTGCTGGTTGTCATCATGCTGGAGGAGGGTAAGCTTTTGTGTGAGGTCAGGAGGGGTTTGTGTGGATGTAGCAGAGCAGTGTGTGTATGAGGTGTACAGAGCGGAGCCGTGTGTGTATGAGGTGTACGGAGCGGAGCTGTGTGTGTATGAGGTGTACAGAGCGGAGCCGTGTGTGTATGAGGTGTACGGAGCGGAGCTGTGTGTGTATGAGGTGTACAGAGCGGAGCCGTGTGTGTATGAGGTGTACGGAGCGGAGCTGTGTGTGTATGAGGTGTACGGAGCGGAGCCGTGTGTGTATGAGGTGTACAAGGCGGAGCCGGGTGTGTATGAGGTGTGCGGAGCCGTGTGTGTATGAGGTGTACGGAGCGGAGCAGTGTGTGTATGAGGTGTACAGAGCGGAGCCGTGTGTGTATGAGGTGTACGGAGCGGAGTCGTGTGTGTACGAGGTGTACGGAGCGGAGCCGTGTGTGTACGAGGTGTACGGAGCGGAGCCGTGTGTGTACGAGGTGTACGGAGCGGAGCCGTGTGTGTACGAGGTGTACGGAGCGGAGCCGTGTGTATGAGGTATACGGAGCGGAGCCGTGTGTGTACGAGGTGTACGGAGCGTAGCCGTGTGTGTACGAGGTGTACGGATCGGAGCCATGTGTGTACGAGGTATACGGAGCGGAGCCGTGTGTGCAAGGTGTACGGAGCGGAGCCGGGTGTGTACGAGGTGTACGGAGGGGAGCCGCATGTGCAATGTGTACGGAGCTCAGCCGCGTGTGTAGGAGTAACTATGTGTGGCCATTATACTGTAGGCAATATCATGTGTGGCCAATTGTACAGTATGGAGCATCATGTGTGGCCATTGTACAGTATAGAGCACTATGTGTGGCCATTGTACAGTATGGACAGGGGCGTAACTACCGCGGTTGCAGCGGTCGCCACTGCGACCGGGCCCGGCAGGTCAGGGACCCGGGGCCGGCAGGTCAGAGCAGGGCCGGACTGGCCATCGGGCACTTCTGGCAAATGCCAGAAGAGCCGGTGCCAGTCATGGGCTGCTCGATCCGCCTCCCCCCGCCACCGACTCACCCCCCCCCGCCGTCGCATTCAACTATACCGGCGTCTATGACGCCGGTACAGTTAAATGCAATGACGGAGGAGAGAGCGTCTACAGACGCTCCCTCTCCCATCATTCCCCGCTCTGCCTCTGACACTGCAGGTGCGCGATGACGTCATATCATCGCGCACCTGCTGTGTCCCGGGCAGACTGCAGCCGAGCCTGAGATCGGAGCAGGAAGCAACGCTGGCAAGAGGAAAGGTAAGGAGAGTGTTTTTTTACTGGACTGTGGGGGCATTCTCGGGGGGGGGGGCGAGAGATGCGGGCTGTGCTGGATAGACCACTGTGCGGGCTGTGCTGGATAGACCACTGTGCGGGCTGTGCTGGATAGACCACTGTGCGGGCTGTGCTGGATAGACCACTGTGCGGGCTGTGCTGGATAGACCACTGTGCGGGCTGTGCTGGATAGACCACTGTGCGGGCTGTGCTGGCACCCAACACCATATTGCAGTGCAGGGGATTCCTCCTGCACAGCAACAGTCCGAGGCGTATCTAGGGGAAGGGGGCAGCCGGGGCACGTGAGAGACAGGAAGCAGCTCCAGTCATCACGATGAGACAGCTTCTCAATCTGTTTTTTCCCCCTCATACATCTCATGTACCTCTGAATGAGATCGTATTTAAGAGAAAGCCAAAATAACCCCGGGACAGAAGGCGAGAGCAGGGGGGAGGTGCGGGACAGAGCCGCTTTAGTCAGGAGAAGCTGAGGAGCTGCAGCCGGTTTACATCAGCCACCCCTGTACCAGAGAGGAGATTGTGAGTTGTGTATATGAGCTGGTATCTCTGGTGTGTGTGTGTGTGTGTGTGTGTGTATGTGTGTGTGTGTGATATCTGTAGTATGTGTGTGTGTGATATCTGTAGTGTGTGTGTGATAACTGTAGTATGTCTGTGTGTGTGTGTGATATCTGTAGTGTGTGTGTGATATCTGTAGTATGTCTGTGTGTGTGTGTGTGTGTGTGTGTGTGATATCTGTAGTGTGTGTGTGATAACTAGTATGTGTGTGATATCTGTAATATGATGTGTGTGTGTGTGATATCTATAGTGTGTGTATGTGTGATATCTGTAGTGTGTGTGTGATAACTGATGTGTGTGTGTGTGTGTGATATCTGTAGTATGATGTGTGTGTGTGTGTGTGTGTGTGTGATATCTGTAGTGTGTGTGTGATATCTGTAGTATGTGTGTGTGTGAGGCAGCGGCGTAACTACCACGGTCACAGCTGCAAGCGGCTCTGGCAGGTCAGGGGGCCGTGTGTCCCCTTGAGCCTGTCTCCCTTATGCTTGTGTCCCCATGTGCCAGTCTCCCTTGCCCATTAGTCCCTGTGTGTCCCCATGTGCCTGTCTCCTATGTCCCCTTGTGCTTGTGTCAGTCTCCTTTGTCCCCTTGTGCTTGTGTCAGTCTCCTTCGCCCACTAGTCCCTGTGTGTCAGTCTCCCTTTCCCACTTGTCCCTGTGTGTCCCCTTGTGCTTGTATCCCTTGTGTCAGTCTCTTGCCCACTAGTCCCTGTGTGTCCCCTTGTGCCTGTCTCCCTTGTCCCCTTGTGCTTGTCCCTTGTCCCCGTGTGTCCCCGTGTGCCAGTCTCCCTTGTCCACTAGTCCCCATGTGCCCTTTGTGTCAGTCTCCCTTGCCCACTTGTCCCCATGTGCCCCTTGTGTCAGTCTCCATTGTCCCCTTGTGTCAGTCTCCCTTGCCCACTAGTCCCCTTGTAACCTTCTCCCCTGCCTCCTAGCCCCCATGTGTCCCCTTGTGCCTGTCTTCCTTGCCCACTTGTGCCCTCTCCCCTGCCCCCTAGTCACCATTTGCTCGTGTCTTTCTCACTGCCCCGTATGGAGGGGCTGCATTATACTATGAGGGGGGCTGCATTGTATTCTATGGGGGTTACATTGAATTTTATGGCGGGGGGGGGGCCCCATTTGGAAGTTCGCACCGGGGCCCATAACTTTGTAGTTACGCCACTGACCATTGGCCTAGACCGTTTTGTCGCTCTGATGAATCTGCTGACCCAGCGATTCTCAGCACTTTAAGTGTATTTGGGGATAACCCCATATCTAACCCCTTCTGTAAGAATTCTAAAATCTGGTCTATTGGTATTGACTGACCAGCTATTACCCCCGAGTTTTGAAGGAACCTCTTCAAGATCCTGACATAAATCTTTGTGGTGATTATTTTTCTGCTCTTCAGCAGAGTGTTAATGAGGCCCGGAGAGAACCCCCTATCCTTTAACAGCGCCCTTCTCTGGGGTTGAGCGAGCAGAATTGTGCCACTTTCCTGTTTTCTTTTGTGGCAAACAGGTCTACCTCTGGTTGACCCCATCTTTCCATGATGAGGTTGAAGATGGAGCCGTTCAGGGACCACTCTCCCTGCCTCAATGTGTTGCGGCTTAAGAAATCCGCCGTAGTGTTTTCTGCCCCTCTTATGTGAAGAGCCGTCAATGAGAGAAGATGTTGCTCTGCTAGATGGAATAGACGATCGGCTACGCACATTAGGGATTTGGAACGAGTCCCGCCTTGGTGATTTATGTATGCCACGGCGACCCGATTGTCCGAGAATACCCGCACGTGGTGGCCCTGTAGATAGACAAGGAGTGATTTAACTGCCTGTTCCACAGCCGTTAACTCCTTTAGGTTGGAAGACAATTCTATCTGATCCCGTTCCCAAAGCCCCTGGACCAATGTATCCCCCATGTGAGCCCCCCACCCAGAAGGGCTAGCGTCCGAGGTGACTATACGAGTTACATTATATTCCCAGGGGACCCCTGTGGACAGGTTCTTTTGGTCTAGCCACCATCCGAGGGATACAATAGCGTTTTGGGATAGGGTCAGCCGGCTCTCCAGACATCCCCCCAACCTTTTTTGTTGTAACAGCACCAAGCCCTGAAGTATCCTCGTATGATACTGGGCCCATCGGACCGCTGGAATACAGGACGAGAGAGAGAGCCTAACAGAGACATGGCTCTTCTAAGGGACATGGTGGGGTTTTTAGAGGCATTCAGCACCTGAAGGTGCAGGCGATCAATTTTCTCTTGAGGCAAACGGCATTCCTGAACCTGGGAATCCAGGGTCAGGCCTAAAAATCGCTGCACCGTCATGGGCTGTAAGCATGATTTTTTACATTTAGCAACCACCCCAGACGCTCCAGAGCCGACATCACTTTATGTAACTGTTCCAGACAGTGATCCACCGTTTTACCCACGATAAGGAGATCGTCCAGGTAGGGGATTATTAGAATGTTGGACTCATGCAGGTGTGCCATAACTTCCGCCATAACTTTGGTAAACACTCGTGGGGCGACCGATATACCAAAGGGAAGGGCCCTGTACTGGAAGTGTCTGATTACCCCATCCAACCTTACCGCCACCCTCAGGTAACGTTGGTGACCTGCATAGATAGGGATATAGGTAATAAAGCAGTTTTTAAACAGCAGCTTTATTGCGGTGTTAATAGTTTCCATTTTAAATGATTGAACGGTCAGGAAATTATTAAGAGCCCTAAGGTTAATAATTGTCCTGAAGGAGCCGTCAGGTTTACTTATTAGGAATAGAGGAGAGTAGAATCCTCTACCCTGTTCTCCTTCCGGAACCTCTGACAGGACATTTTTATTGAGCAGGTCGTGAACTTCCGTTTCCAGGGCCACCTGTTCTGCTGGAGAGGACCTGAGTGGGGTAATTCTGAAGAAGTTCTGAGGGATAGAAGAGAACTCCAGCCGCAGACCTGTAGCTATTAACCCCAAAATCCAATCACCACTGGAGATTTTGGACCAGGCCGGGTAGAAGGCAGATAGTCTACCTCCCACCGGGGCGACTAGTCATTGGGGTGGTTTTTTGACCTCACGGGATGGCTCCTGACGTCCTCCACCTCCAAACATAAATCCAGTACCTTTTTTCTTTTTCTCATCCCATCTGCTCTGGTCTCTGGCTGGTCTCCTTCGAAAGAATCTCTTCCCTGCGAATGGATGCCTGTAAGAGGTAGTTGGTAGATTGGGAAACTTCTTCTTCTCGTCTCCGGCTTTCTCCAGCAGTTCGTCTAGGACTGGACCAAACAGGTATTCCCCTTCGCATGGGATAGAGCACAGACGGGATCTGGATTGAAGGTCACCCGGCCAACATTTCAGCCATAGGGCCCTGCGTGCTGCGTTTGATAGTCCGGCCGCCCTAGCCGCCATTCTTGCAGAATCCGCAGATGCGTCCGCAAGAAAGGCAGCGGCATTCTGAATTGTTGGCAGGAATTTCAACATAGAATCCCTGGAAACACCCCCTTCCAACTTAGACCCTAGCTGATCCAGCCAGACCATCATCGATCTGGCTGCACATGTCGCAGCTACAGCAGGTCTCAGGGCACCCGCCGACATCTCCCATGTCCCTTTAAGGAATGAGTCAGCCTTCTTATCGAGAGGGTCCTTTAGGGAAGCCATGTCATCGAAGGGGATAGATGATTTTTTAGACACCGCTGCGTCCAATTTCGGCGCCTTATCCCATGTGTTCACCATGGGGTCCTCAAAGGGATATCTGCATTTAGAGGGAGGTGGAAAAGAGCCTTTTTTCTCTGTTTTTTTCCATTCCCTTTTGATGAGGTTCTGGACCTTGTCATTGAGCGGAAAAGACCTTCGCTTTTTAGGGTCTAGACCGCCAAACATTAGGTCCTGTGCTGAGAGTTCTGGCCTTTCGTCAGCCACCCCCATGGTGGATCTGACTGATTTAATTAGTTTGTCCATTTGGTCCAATGGGAAACAGAACCGGTTAGACTCCTCTTCCGAAGAGGACGCTGAGGAGACAGAGGCGTCTGACTCATTCTCCCTACTAGGGCCAGCGGACGAATCCGAATCTGAGGCACTAGGCTCCCTTCTTCTTTTGGAAGACTCCCCCTGGGACAGGGATTTCAGGGAATCTTTCACCTCCTTCCTGATAATCTCCCTAAGGGTTGATGTGAAATCAGGAGACTTATCCGCCACCTATGGGAGCGGAGAAAAAGGCTATGTAATTTATCTGGCGCTACCGCTATCAGTGTTCCCATCAATTTATTTCCTACCGTCTGCCGTACACACGACTGACAAAGTCTCTTAGGGTAGGCGTCTGGCAAAGGGCAAGCGCATAGCGCGCACTCCTTGTTTTTTGCCTTACCAGCGCATTTTCTCCCCTACGGAAATAAACATAGGAAAAGACTGCATCAGGGTACATTCACGAAGATCTCTTACCCAGGCAGTAGCGGTAGGTACCGGATTACTGGGGGGTCGGTCCAGATCCTTCTGTTTAGATCTGCGACTGGTCTGGTTACTGCGTCCGCGGGTCTTCAGCTGGGGGTTCGTATGGGACTTCTCCGAGGATCTGTCCTGCTCCTGCTCCAGCAGACCGACGGCAGCTTCCGGCTCATCCATAGCTGCAGATGGGCTCACAAGCAGCGCTGCAGCATTCTGTTTGGCTATAAATAGCCCTTCCCCCGGATCCGGAATCAGTGCAGGTGTGTGGCCAAATCCACCCCCCCGACTTGCAGGTCACTGCTCCACCCCCCCCCCCCTGCACCCAGGGACAGGAACAGGAAACCAACTGATGCGTGGGAGAGGTGCCGCCCTTATGTATCTGTAGGTTTCCTGTTCCTGAAGGGCGGATCCCCTCTCTCCGTAGTGCTGTCATGGACGACCGATAAAGAAGGAATGAGATAGATAAATAGATGATAGATCTATAGATATATAGAAGGAAAGAGATAGATCTATAGATAGTTCTATACATAGATCGATAGATATTATCTATCTATAGATCTATCTATCCATCTCATTTCTTCTATTATCTATCATCTGTCTGTCTATCTGTGTAATGGAGTGTGGGTTGGAGAAATGTAAAAGAGGAGGTAGGACAAGAAAACACATAAGAAATCTTTTTTTTTTGTTCCATAATAGATCTTTATTTAGATTTCAAAAACACATACAGAAACGCACCTGCGTTTTCTGCCAAGAGATGCGGATTCAGTGCAGAAAAATCCGCAGGCAAATCTGCAACGTGTGCACATACCCTCATGCTGCAAAGAATACCTCGGAGTCATTGGCTGATATGGGCATAAAAGGAGATAAACTCATGGTGTGGCCTCCATCTTCCCCTGACCTCAACCCTATAGAGAACCTTTGGAGTATCATCAAGCAAAAGATCTATGAAGGTGGGAGGCAGTTCACATCAAAACAGCAGCTCTGGGAGGCTATTCTGACTTCATGCCAAGAAATACAAGCTGAAACTCTCCAAAAACTCACAAGTTCAATGGATGCAAGAATTGTGAAGGTGATATCAAAGAAGGGTTCCTATGTTAACACGTAACTTGGCCTGTTAGGATGTTTTGGAGTTAAATAGCTTTACTGTTCAGTGAATGTGACCTCCTAATGCTGCGAATTCCACAAATGAGCATTTTCAGTTCTTTAAAACATATCAAATGTTTAGGAATTCTACTGTGCCTAATAATTTGGAACAGTGCATTTTGAGTTTTTATTCATTTGGGAGATTATACTGTTATCATTGGGAGGTTTCTTCAATAAAATTCGATGTATACTCTAACGGGTGATGACTTTTATTAGACTGACTGTCATTTGCACTGACCATTTAGGAAAATTTGAGAAAAATATCATTTGCATAATAATTTGGAACATGGTGTATACGGTAATAAAAAAACAGGGCTGTATATAATACAATATGTAAGGGACAGTGCTCCACATAGCAAGAGAGGACACTGTATAACGGACAGCAATATACATAATAAAGGAGACTATGTAATATACACTGTTCAAAAAAATAAAGGGAACACTAAAATCCTACATCCTAGAAATCACTGAATGAAATATTCCAGTTGTAAATCTTTATTCATAGTGCAGCACCCCAGAGTCCTGGTTGCTGCAGTAATGTTATTCTTCCACCAGGGGGAGTGATATTACGTCTGATGGTACTAAAGGAGTTCATCTTTCCAGGTATCACAAAACAGAAAAGAAAAGAATGTCCAGCTTCACCGAATCCGTAAAAAAGAGTTTTCTTTATTCACATATTATTGAGCATAGAGGATACAGACTTCAGCACAAACCATATGGGTAAGAATCTCAACACGTTTCTGGAGACTAAGCTTCCTTAATCATGACCATGTATCCTCTATGCTCAATAATATGTGAATAAAGAAAACTTTTTTTTACGGATTCAGTGAAGCTGGACATTCTTTTCTTTTTGGACTCCATACGCCTGAACACAGCGGGTCCGTGCTCCCGAAGATTGGTTTATGCATCACGTGTGAGCTGGTTTATATTCCTTATCACTAGTGTTGAGCGATACCGTCCGATACTTGAAAGTATCGGTATCGGAAAGTATCGGCCGATACCGGCAAAGTATCGGATCCAATCCGATACCGATACCCGATACCAATACAAGTCAATGGGACTCAAGTATCGGACGGTATTCCTGATGGTTCCCAGGGTCTGAAGGAGAGGAAACTCTCCTTCAGGCCCTGGGAACCATATAAATGTGTAAAAGAAAGAATTAAAATAAAAAATATCGCTATACTTTACCTCTCCGACGCAGCCGGGACCTCAGCGCAGGAACCGGCAGCGTTGTTTGTTTAAAATTCCCGCTTTTACATGGTTACGCGAACTCCCGGCTTGTGATTGGTCAGGGCGCCCATGTTGCCGGGCCGCGGACCAATCACAGCAAGCCGTGACGAAAATACGTCACGGCTTGCTGTGATTGGTCCGCGTCCCGGCAACATGGCCGCCATTAACCAATCACAAGCCGTGACGTCACGGGAGGCTGGACTTGCGCGCTTTTGAAAAAGCGCGCGTGTCCAGCCTCCAGTGACGTCCCGGCTTATGATTGGTCACGGCGCCATGTTGCCGGGACGCGGACCAATCACAGCAAGCCGTGACGAAAATACGTCACGGCTTGCTGTGATTGGTCCGCGGCCCGGCAACATGGCCGCCATTAACCAATCACAAGCCGTGACGTCACGGGAGGCAGGACAAGCGCGCATTTTAAAATTGCGCGCGTGTCCAGCCTCCCGGCTTGTGATTGGTTGATCGCGGCGCAACCAATCATAAGCCGGGACGTCACTGGAGGCTGGACACGCGCGCTTTTTCAAAAGCGCGCAAGTCCAGCCTCCCGTGACGTCACGGCTTGTGATTGGTTAATGGCGGCCATGTTGCCGGGACGCGGACCAATCACAGCAAGCCGTGACGTATTTTCGTCACGGCTTGCTGTGATTGGTCCGCGGCCCGGCAACATGGGCGCCCTGACCAATCACAAGCCGGGAGTTCGCGTAACCATGTAAAAGCGGGAATTTTAAACAAACAACGCTGCCGGTTCCTGCGCTGAGGTCCCGGCTGCGTCGGACAGGTGAGTATAGCGATATTTTTTATTTTAATTCTCTCTTTTACACATTTTAACAATGTTAAAATGTGTAAAAGAGAGAATTAAAATAAAATGTTGTTCCGATACCCGATACCCGATACCACAAGAGTATCGGAATCCCGGTATCGGAATTCCGATACAGCAAGTATCGGCCGATACCCGATACTTGCAGCATCGGAATGCTCAACACTACTTATCACAAAACAGACACCACACTTCACACTCCAGACCACCAGGGGGAGCCATGCTCCTATCTAGTAGGGCACTCCTCACAGAAGGGTAAAACTGGTGGTTTGGATAGAAAGTTAGAGAGAAGCTGCCTGGGCTTTGCCCAGGCAACACCTGTCAGGCACAGGGGGAAAGGAGGAACATCTGAGCTGCAGACAGAGGGCCCTTGTCAGGGGTAGGATCCTGACAGAGGCCTAGCACGAGACAGAAGGACACGGAGCTGCGCCTGCCCCACGTGCGGCAGCATCCTAAGGAAGGACATGAAAGGAATTGTGTTGCAGGGAGTGAGAAACGAAGTCACAGCACAAGGAGACAACACCAGAAGGAGTTCTGTCCTGTAAGAGGCTGCCTCCTTCTGAGGCGCGTAGCCGGTGGCCGGAAGACCGAGGGAGTAATTGACTCTACGCATTACTTCATAGACCGGCAGGACAGTCAATTCCAAGTTGGCTGCCCGACCTTAAAACCTAAGAAGACACAGTGGCAAATTGTGGGGGTCAGGGCGTCTCTAGGGTCCCTATAAACAAGCCTCAGGCCATCAGTCATACGAGTATGTCCTATCCATACCATCTGGGGGACAGAGAGGAAGAGATAACATCTAGAACATCTACGAAGGTTGTGAGGACTATCCCGTGGTGCTCAGCAGGGAGGTACTACAACACACAGGCGCTAGTAGGAAGGCTACTGATTTCCACCTCGATAAGAGAACTCTGGATTTGCCTTCAGACCGGTCGGACTCCGCCTGCCCTGTGAACGGTACTCTGGACTGTGGATGCTGAAGTCTTCAGTAAAAGGTAAAGAGACTGCAACCTTTGTGTCCTCGTTATTCACTGCGCCTTACATCGTCCACCATCACCATCTACACTTCTGGGAAGCCCTGGGGACATACTTCACCTGTGGGAAGGTATACCATCTAGCTGCCATTCCATCACCCCAGCGGACCCCTAAGCAGCGTCGGTCACCCTGACCGAGTACCACAGGTGGTGTCACGAACACTAGACAAACTTCACCTTTAATTGGATGCCCCTCAAAAGGGCCACGGACAAGGGTCAGGCCACCGTGACATCCCCCGAACCGAAGGACCCGGTACCGAGTACCCCACTGCCCGTAACGTGGGGGCGATCCAATTACATAGTGGAATGTGTTGAGAACAATAAAACCTAAAAATGATCAACGTAAATCACAACTAATATCCCATGGAGGTCTGGAGTTGGAATGATGCTCAACATCAAAGTGGAAAATAAAGTTAAAGGCTGATTCAACTTCAGTGGAAATGCCTCAAGACAAGGCAATGATGCTCAGTAGTGTGTGTGGCCTTCTCATGCCTGTATGATCTCCCTGGGCATGTTCCTGATGAGGCGGCAGATGGTCTCCTGAGGGATCTCCTCCCAGACCTGGACTAAAGCATCCACCAACTCCTGGACAGTCCGTGGTGCAACGTGACGTTGGTGGATGGTGCGAGACATGATGCCCCAGATGTGTTCAATCAGATTCAGGTCTGAGGAACGGGTGGGCAAGTCCATAGATTCAATGCCTTCATCTTGCAGGAACTGCTGAAGAATCCAGGGCCAACTGCACCAGCATATGGTCTCACAAGGGGTCTGAGGATCTCATCTCGGTACCTAATGGCAGTCAGTCTACCTCAGGCGAGCACATGGAGGGTTCTGCGGCCCTCCAAAGAAATGCCACCCCACACCATTACTGACCCACTGCCAAACCGGTCATGCTAAAGGATGTTGCAGGCAGCAGATCGCTCTCCATGGTGTCTCCAGACTCTCACGTCTGTCACATGTGCTCAGTGTGAACCTGCTTTCAACTGTGAAGAGCACAGGGCACCAGTGGTGAATTTGCCAATCCTGGTGTTCTGTGGCAAATGCCAAGCGTCCTGTGGACGTCGGGCACTCAGACCATCCTCATGGAGTTGGTTTCTAACCATTTGTGCAGACATATGCACATTTGTGGCCTGCTGGAGGTCATTTTGCAGGGCTCTGGCAGTGCTCCTCCTGTTCCTCCTTGCACAAAGGCTGAAGTAGCGGTCCTGCTGCTGGGTTGTTGCCCTCCTATGGCCCCCTCCATATCTTCTTGTGTACTGGCCTGTCTCCTAGTAGCGCCTCCAGCCTCTGGACACTACGCTGACAGACACAGCAAACTTTCTTGCCACAGCTCGCATTGATGTGCCATCCTGGATGAGCTGCACTACCTGAGCCACTTGTGTGGGTTGTAGAGTCGTGTTGTGCTACCACGAGTATGAAAGAACAACCAACATTCAAAAGTGACCAAAACATCAGCCAGAATGCATTGGTACTGAGATGTGGTCTGTGGTTCCCACCTGCAGAACCACTCCTTTATTGAGTGTGTCTTGATAATTGCCAATAATTTCCATCTGTTGTCTATTCCATTTGCACAACAGCATGTGAAATTGATTGTCAAATAGTGTTGCTTCCTAAGTGGACAGTTTGATTTCACAGAAGATTGATTTACTTGGAGTTATATTCTGTTGTTTAAGTGTTCCCTTTATTTTTTTGAGCAGTGTATATACATATATGTGTGTAAGGAGAAACATAATCTCTTTATCTCCATAAAAGGAGGGGGCTCAAACACATTTCTTGCACAGGGGCCCCAAGCTATCAGTGTCTGCTTCTGGACAGATAGATAGCTAGATCTATAGATAGATGATAGAATAGCTTCATCGATCTTACCAGTGTCCCCGCTCTCTCTCTGCTGTTTCTGGTTTGTTAGGTGAATGTTCATGAGCTTAATGAGCGGCAGTTGAAGCAGTAGAGAGCGGGGACACTGGTAATGCAATTCTCGCTTCTATCTAACTTTCTATCCTATCTGTACAAATCTGTAGCATGACGTTATATTGCGTTTGTTTGCTAAGCGGACATAAAAACACTGCAGTCAGCGTTTGCCTGTGCATTTCAACAAACGCATACTGCTTCATTTGACCTCACTATTGAGAGAGGTGAGGGTAATGCTTCTCATGATTTCAGCAGATATGCAGAACAATAAGTCAACTATTCTCTAATTCCTCCCATTAACCAAAAGCACAATATTGCTAAAGATATTTTACCTAATAGAGTGGATCGGTTATGTATTGTGCAGCTTTTACATTCTAATTTAAAAGAAATATTATTACCAAGTTTGCATTAATACTTTAATTCATTGCTTGTAAATAAATTTATTTTTTTCTGTTTACAGTTATTGCTTATGAAACAGTGTGATCAGCAATGCTAAATAGGTGTGGTTGGGGCGTGGATATAGGTGTGACTAGTTGTGAAATGGGCGTGGTCAGGGGCAGGGCCTAAAATTTGCCGTTGGGCGCACCGCTAACTTTGTCCCTCTTGCCCTTCTTCAAAAGTTGGGAGGTATGAATCCAGCAGCGGCGGCTGTACCAGGGCCGGACTTGCCATTGGGCACTTCTGGCAAATGCCAGAAGGGCTGGTCCCTCTAATGGGCCACTCAGTCACCTCTCTCTTCAGCGTGCACGTCAGGCAGCATTAGCTTGCCGTGCACACAGAATTATGCTGCACTGATGAAACCAGCAGGACCAGGGGGACGGCTCTGTGCTGTGCTGTGCCGCCCCCTCCCTTGGCCTTGCTGATTTCAATTCTGCTGCGTGATCATGTACACAAGCAAGGGGCGCTGTACAGGTCCCTGTGCAGAAGTTGTAGGCCTCCCGGCACTGTACTGTACCATAGAGTTGTACAAGTGCCGGCCGGCCGGCCATCCCAGGATTGCAGACACACATGATGGGAGGGTGGACGTCACCTGCGATCCGCCGGGATCAGAGGAGCTTCTGTGATGAGGTCAGCCAGCAGAGCAGGGGGCTCTGGCTGGAGGTCGCTGGCAGGGTCGGATCTTGCCTTGTGGTATCTGCAGTCGATCTGAGGCAGGTGAGATTTATTGCGCAGCTTGAAGCTTGACACAGATCTGGTTGCGCTGTTAGTGGAGTCATCAGCTCCAGCGTGGCTGGATCTGTGTGTAAGAACAAGCTGCAGCAATAACTCACAGCAGACAGCTGTTTTCAGGATCATAGGCTGATCAGTCCTGAGCCTGGCTGCAGGACATCATACACTGCATATATATATATATATATATAGAGCCACCATATATTATATCATGTGTGTCCTGTAGCCCGGTCCAGGAGCGATCAGTCAGTGCATATATCTTAGTATACACAGTGTATAGGAGAATATGTCACTGACATATCCTATACTGTGTGCACATACATCTGATCTTATATACAGGATAATCTGTGATGATATAAGACCTGATGTCTATATACATAGTGTAATATATAACACTAGCTGAAGAGCCCGGCGTTGCCCGGGCATAGTAAGTAACTGCCGTCCCGCTCTCTCCCTCTGCAGCCCCGCTCTCCACTCGCCGTCCCGCTTTGTCCCTCCAAAGCCCAGCTCTCCACCCACCGTCCCGCTTTCTCCGGCAGCAGCTCCTCAGCCCCGCTGTCTCCCTCCGCAGCCCAGCTGTCCATCCACTGTCACGCTCTCTCCTTCTGCAGCCACACTCTACAATAACCGTCCCACATTCTCCCTCCACAGATCCGCTCTCCCCCTCAGCAGCCCCGCTCTCCACTGGCCGTCCCGCTGTCTCCCTCTGCAGCCCCGCTCTCCAATTGTCGTCCGGTGCTCTCCATCCACAGCCCCGCTCCACTTGCCGTCCCTCTCTGCACTCGCCATCCCGCTCTCCACCCACTGTCCCGCTCTCCATTCGCCATCCACATGAGGTCTGACATTGTCCTGCATTAGGAGGAACCCAGGGCCAACCGCACCAGCATATGGTCTCACAAGAGGTCTGAGGATCTCATCTCGGTACTTAATGGCAGTCAGGCTACCTCTGGCGAGCACATGGAGGGCTGTGCGGCCCTCCAAAGAAATGCCACCCCACACCATTACTAACCCACTGCCAAACCGGTCATGCTGAAGGATGATGCAGGTAGCAGATTGCTCTCCACAGCATCTCCAGACTCTGTCATGTCTGTCACATGTGCTCAGTGTGAACCTGCTTTCATCTATGAAAAGCACAGGGCGCCAGTGGCGAATTTGCCAATCCTGGTGTTCAGTGGCAAATTCCAAGCGTCCTGCACGGTGTTGGACTGTGAGCACAACCCCCATCTGTGGACGTCGGGCACTCAGGCCATCCTCATGGAGTCGGTTTCTAACTGTTTGTGCAGAAACATTCACATTTGTGGCCTGCTGGTGGTCATTTTGCAGGGCTCTGGCAGTGCTCCTCCTGTTCCTCCTTGCACAAAAGCTGAGGTAGCGGTTCTTCTGCTGGGTTGTTGCCCTCCTATGGCCCCCTCCATGTCTCCTGGTGTACTGGCCTGTCTCCTGGTAGCGCCTCCAGCCTCTGGACACTACGCTGACAGACACAGCAAACCTTCTTGCCACAGCTTGCATTGATGTGCCATCCTGGATGAGCTTCACTACCTGAGCCACTTGTGTGGGTTGTAGAGTCGGTCTCATGCTACCACGAGTGTGAAAGCACAACGAGCATTCAAAAGTGATGAAAACATCAGCCAGAAAGCATTGGTACTGAGATGTGGTCTGTGGTCTCCACCTGTAGAACCACTCCTTTATTGAGTGTGTCTTGATAATTGCCAATAATTTCCATCTGTTGTCTATTCCATTTGCACAACAGCATGTGAAATTGATTGTCAAACAGTGTTGCTTCCTAAGTGGACAGTTTGATTTCACAGAAGTTTGATTTACTTGGAGTTATATTCTGTTTAAGTGTTCCCTTTATTTTTTTAGAGCAGTGTATATAACTGTACTGTGATCTCTTATATGTTCTGCAGAGCTGATATCTACCAGTAAATGGTCACGATATGGCGGTAACACCGATCTTGGTCTCTGTAGAGATTTTTTGGTGGCTTAGTGGTTAGCACAACAGTGCTCAGCACTTGGGGTCCTGAGTTCAAATCCCACCAAGGACAACATCTGCAAGGAGTTTGTATGTTCTCCCCGTGTTTGTGTGGGTTTTTTCCCACACTCCAATGACTCATAGGGAATGTAGATTGTGAGCCCCAATGGGGACAGTAAAGATAACATCTGTAAAGTGCTCTGGAATTAATGGCGCTATATCAGTGAGTAAAACAAATAGATAAATATTAGCTCAGTGGGTATATGACTCTTTGCATCACTGTCCATCAGCTATATGAAGATGCCGCAGCAGCACTATGTAGAGCGCAGCATCATCTTCATTATCTATGAGACCCAGCTCTGTGTGTAAAATAGCAGCTTTGCCCGGTTCTGCACCTAGGAGCAGTAAAAAGGACTGAGCTGTAATACTGGGCACAGCTCTATGTTATATAGTCGTGTTACACTCCCCTCACTTCTTCTGACCTACAGGTACACAAAGATATTACGGTACATATTCACCATGTGACAAGCGGGCCTGTGTACCTTCAAATGCCAGGGCTGAATTTTAGTCCCACTCCGGCCCTGCTTTGTACCATGTTAGCCAGTAGATAGAAAAATATTTAGAATTGAGAGTCCTCAGTGGTTGATACCATCTTTTCAGTTAGCCATTAAAAGGTAACAAATTGCAGGCTTTGGAGACTACTCAGGCCTCTTCATCAGGGAAAGACTAATACAACATCTGATGAAGAATCGCCTATTTATACACAACACAGCACAGAACTGTCACTATGGGAGAGTGATAAACAGTAGTGTCCATAAATATTGGAACAATTCCTTACATCAATTAAGGAATTTGCACTTCAGACCTTCTGTGGCATCATAACAGAACCAGACCCCAATCAGAGGACACCAAAACAATCACTCCTTATCTAGGAATTGTTCCAATATTTATTTACAAGTTTAAACAGTAGCAACTTGTAACAAGCTATAACAAAGAAAAAAGAGTTGAGTCATACAATGCAGACAAGTGATCAGGCATAAATCAAACATATAGAGTCTTGAGAGTTGGTATAGATTAAGGATTTTATTGCAATCAACTATTTACATTTTCATTTTGCTCAGTCTTTTCTCTGAAGACGTCGGTATCTTGTGTTGCAGCTGATCATTGGCACCGCAGTTTTCTTTCTTTGTAGGAGGAAAAGGATCCAGACACAACCAGAAAATGGCTTCTCCAACAGCTGCCGGTGTCTAGACAGATTCAGTGCCTGTTCTGTTGTACGTCGCAGACTTACTTGTTTCTCTGAGACCCTCGCCATTGGGGTCATAACAGTTTGCCAGGCCAGTATTAAATGTTAAATGCATTGCAGAAGCGGGATTATAAGAAAGAAAGTTCTGAGTTTTTTTTTCTCTCTCTCATTTTTTTTTCTTTTCCCCTTTACCTCTGAGTGGCTTGTGATTGCTGCAGACATGAATGTCCAGACCTTGATTACAAGTGTGGACCAGCTTGCTGCTCGTGTGCAGGGCATACAAGATTATGTTATCAGAAGTCCTATGTCAGAACCTAAGATACCGATTCCTGAACCGTTTTCCGGAGACCGATTTAAATTTAGAAATTTCAGGAATAATTGTAAATTGTTTTTGTCCCTGAAACCCTGTTCATATGGAGACTCCGCTCAGCAAGTAAAAATTGTTATTTCTTTTTTACGGGGCGACCCTCAGGATTGGGCCTTCTCGCTGGCGCCAGGAGATCCGGCATTGGCTGACATTGATCGGTTTGCTTTATGAGGAACCCAATCTTGAGATTCAGGCAGAAAAAGCCTTGCTGGCGATGTCTCAGGGCCAGGACGAGGCTGAAGTATATTGCCAAAAATTTCGGAAATGGTCCGTGCTGACCCAGTGGAACGAGTGTGCATTGGCTGCTAATTTTAGAAATGGCCTTTCTGAAGCCATTAAGAATGTGATGGTGGGTTTTCCCATTCCCACAGGTCTGAATGATTCTATGGCCCTGGCTATTCAAATCGACCGGCGGTTGCGGGAGCGCAAAACCGCAAATTCCCTCATGGTGTTGTCTGAACAGGCACCTGATTTAATGCAATGTGATAGAATCCTGACTAGAAATGAGCGGAAAATTCATAGACGCCAGAATGGCTTGTGTTACTACTGTGGTGATTCTACACATGTTATCTAAGCATGCTCTAAACGTCTTACTAAGGTTGTTAGTCCGGTCGCCATTGGTAATTTGCAACCTAAATTTATTCTATCTGTAACTTTGATTTGCTCACTGTCATCGTATCCTGTCATGGCGTTTGTGGACTCGGGTGCTGCCCTGAGCCTTATGGATCTGTCATTTGCCAAGCGCTGCGGATTTGTTCTTGAGCCATTGGAAAATCCTATCCCTCTTAGGGGTATTGATTCTACGCCATTGGCAAAAAATAAACCGCAGTTTTGGACACAGGTTACCATGTGCATGACTCCCGAACATCGGGAGGTAATACGTTTTCTTGTTCTGCATAAAATGCATGATTTGGTTGTTTTGGGTTTGCCATGGTTACAGACCCATAATCCAGTCTTGGACTGGAAGGCTATGTCAGTGTCAAGTTGGGGCTGCCATGGAATTCATGGAGATTCCCGGCCCTTGTCTATTGCTTCTTCTACGCCTTCGGAAGTTCCGGCGTATTTGTCTGATTATCAGGATGTCTTCAGCGAGTCTAAGTCCAGTGCACTGCCTCCTCATAGGGAATGTGACTGTGCAATAGATTTGATAGATAGATTCCAGCTGGCAGTAAGTTTCCTAAGGGGAGACTGTTTAATCTGTCGGTACCTGAACATACCGCGATGCGTTCATATATCAAGGAGTCTCTTGAGAAGGGGCATATCCGTCCTTCTTCTTCCCCTCTTGGTGCGGGATTCTTTTTTGTGGCCAAAAAGGACGGATCTTTGAGGCCTTGTATTGACTATCGGCTTTTAAATAAGATCACTGTCAAATTTCAGTATCCTTTGCCGCTGTTGTCAGATTTGTTTGCCCGGATTAAAGGTGCCAAGTGGTTCACCAAGATAGACCTTCGTGGTGCGTACAACCTTGTGCGCATTAGGCAGGGCGATGAATGGAAAACCGCATTCAATACGCCCGAAGGTCATTTTGAGTACTTGGTGATGCCATTTGGGCTCTCTAATGCACCTTCAGTTTTTCAGTCCTTCATGCATGACATTTTCGGGAAGTATCTGGATAAATTTTTGATTGTTTATCTGGATGATATTCTGTTTTTTTCTGATGATTGGGACTCGCATGTGGAGCAGGTCAGGATGGTTTTTGAGATTCTGCGTGAAAATTCTTTGTTTGTAAAAGGCTCAAAGTGTCTCTTTGGTGTACAGAAGGTTCCCTTTTTGGGGTTCATTTTTTCCCCTTCTGCTGTGGAGATGGATCCAGTCAAGGTCCGAGCTATTCATGATTGGACTCAACCCTCGTCAGTTAAGAGTCTTCAGAAGTTCTTGGGATTTGCTAACTTCTACCGTCGTTTTATCGCAAATTTCTCTAGCGCTGTTGAACCGCTGACGGATATGACCAAGAAAGGCTCTGATGTAGCTAACTGGGCTCCTGCTGCCGTGGAGGCTTTCCAGGAGTTGAAACGCCGGTTTACTTCGGCGCCTGTTTTGTGCCAGCCTGACGTCTCACTTCCCTTTCAGGTTGAGGTGGATGCTTCGGAGATTGGGGCAGGGGCCGTTTTGTCGCAGAGAGGCCCTGGTTGCTCTACTATGAGACCTTGTGCCTTTTTCTCTAGGAAGTTTTCGCCGGCAGAGCGAAATTATGATGTGGGCAATCGGGAGTTGTTGGCCATGAAGTGGGCATTTGAGGAGTGGCGTCATTGGCTCGAGGGTGCTAAGCATCGTGTGGTGGTCTTGACTGATCACAAAAATCTGATGTATCTCGAGTCTGCTAAACGCCTGAATCCTAGACAGGCCCGCTGGTCATTGTTTTTCTCCCGTTTTGACTTTGTGGTCTCGTATTTACCAGGTTCTAAGAATGTGAAGGCCGATGCTCTGTCTAGGAGCTTTGTGCCTGATGCTCCTGGAGTCGCTGAACCTGTGGGTATTCTTAAGGAAGGAGTTATCGTGTCTGCTATTTCTCCAGATCTGCGACGTGTGTTGCAGAGATTTCAGGCTGGTAGGCCTGACTCTTGTCCACCTGACAGATTGTTTGTGCCTGCTAGATGGACCAGCAGAGTCATTTCCGAGGTTCATTCCTCGGTGTTGGCAGGGCACCCGGGAATTTTTGGCACCAGAGATCTGGTGGCCAGGTCCTTTTGGTGGCCTTCCTTGTCAAGGGATGTGCGGTCATTTGTGCAGTCCTGTGGTACTTGTGCTCGAGCTAAGCCTTGCTGCTCTCGTGCCAGCGGGTTGCTCTTGCCCTTGCCTGTCCCGAAGAGACCTTGGACACACATCTCTATGGATTTCATTTCTGATCTTCCGGTGTCTCAGGGCATGTCTGTCATCTGGGTGATATGTGATCGTTTCTCCAAGATGGTCCATTTGGTTCCTTTGCCTAAGCTGCCCTCCTCTTCTGATCTGGTTCCTGTGTTCTTCCAGAACGTGGTTCGTTTGCACGGCATTCCTGAGAATATTGTGTCGGACAGAGGATCCCAGTTTGTTTCCAGGTTCTGGCGATCCTTTTGTGGTAGGATGGGCATTGAGTTGTCGTTTTCATCCGCTTTCCATCCCCAGACTAACGGACAAACGGAGCGAACTAATCAGACTCTGGAGGCTTATTTGAGGTGTTTTGTCTCTTCTGATCAGGATGATTGGGTGACCTTCTTGCCGTTGGCTGAATTCGCCCTTAATAATCGGGCTAGTTCCGCCACCTTGGTTTCGCCATTTTTCTGCAACTCTGGTTTCCATCCTCGTTTTTCCTCGGGACATGTGGAGCCTTCTGACTGTCCTGGGGTGGATTCCGTGGTGGATAGGTTGCAGCGGATCTGGAGTCATGTGGTGGACAACTTGAAGTTGTCACAGGAGAAGGCTCAGCGTTTTGCCAACCGCCGCGGTGTGGGTCCCCGACTTCGCGTTGGGGATTTGGTATGGCTGTCTTCTCGATTTGTTCCTATGAAGGTCTCCTCTCCCAAATTTAAGCCTCGCTTCATTGGTCCTTACAAGATATTGGAAATCATTAATCCTGTATCCTTTCGCCTGGATCTTCCGGTGTCGTTTGCCATCCACAACGTATTTCATAGGTCCTTGTTGCGGCGGAACGTTGTGCCTGTGGTTCCTTCTGCTGAGCCTCCTGCTCCGGTGTTGGTTGAGGGCGAGTTGGAGTACGTGGTGGAGAAGATCTTAGATTCTCGTCTCTCCAGGCGGAGGCTTCAGTACCTGCTCAAGTGGAAGGGCTATGGTCAGGAGGATAATTCCTGGGTGGTCGCCTCTGATGTGCATGCGGCCGATTTGGTTCGTGCCTTTCACACCGCTCATCCTGATCGCCCTGGTGGTCTTGGTGAGGGTTCGGTGACCCCTCACTAAGGGGGGGGTACTGTTGTGAATTTATCTTTTTGGCTCCCTCTAGTGGTTACTAGTGATTTGACTCTGGGAATGTCTGCCATCCCTTGTATGCTCACCTGGGTCGTTAGGTCAGGGGTGTTGCTATATAAGCTCCCTGGACCTTCAGTTCAATGCCTGGCAACGTAGTTATCAGAGCTAGTCTGCTGTGCTCTTGTCTACTGATCCTGGTTCCTGCTAAATTAAGCTAAGTCTGCTTTCTTGCTTTTTGCTATTTGTTTTTGTTTGCATTTTTGTCCAGCTTGCACATAATCTGTATCCTAACCTTGCTGGAAGCTTTAGGGAGGCTGGAGTTCTCCCCCCAGGCCGTTAGACGGTTCGGGGGTTCTTGAATCTCCAGTGTGGATTTTTGTTAGGGTTTTCGTTGACCATATAAGTTATCTTACTACATTCTACTATTAGTAAGTGGGCCTCTCTGTGCTAAACCTAGTTCATCTCTGTGTTTGTCATTTCCTCTTACCTCACCGTTATTATTTGTGGGGGGCTTGTATCCTACTTTTGGGGTCTATTCTCTGGAGGCAAGAGAGGTCTTTGTTTTCCTCTTCTAGGGGTAGTTAGTCCTCCGGCTGGCGCGAGACATCTAGCGACCAACGTAGGCATGTTCCCCGGCTACTTCTAGTGTTGGCGTTAGGAGTAGATATATGGTCAACCCAGTTACCACTGCCCTATGAGCTGGATTTTTGTACGTCGCAGACTTACTTGTTTCTCTGAGACCCTCGCCATTGGGGTCATAACACTGTTCTGTCAGAGCGTAAGTGAGACCTTCTAGTGAGTAGAAAGACCCTGCGCTAAAGCTGTAACACAACTGATCCATGCTACCGGCACATGTGAAGCAGATTCCCCAAGCACTTGACACAGTAGTGGTGTGCAGCTTACTTCTGGCAGTGGTGAGCACAGTGCATGTGCCAGGAGTCCGGTGGTGCTGCTAGCTTGAGAAGTGGAGAGCATGGTTTGTGTGCTGAGCCTCCAATGGCGCTGCAGGATTATGGCGGAGGGTAGGACGGTGGGAGACCTGGGCAGCCTTCTCCCGTGATGTCAGTTCCCTCCGTGACCTCCGTAAGCCGTGCAGGAGCCCGGCAGTGAACTCCAGCCGAAAAGCTCTGCCGTGCAGTGGTTAGGTTGGAGGGGAGCGTTGTCTGGGTGACATCACCAGAACTGGGGGACGGATGAACGAGAGGGCCAGTAAACCAACGCGTTTCCAAGGACTCGGTCCTTCTTCTTCAGGGCTGCTGACCCAACCTTGAACCCGGACATATACACAGCCCCCCCACGGTTTCCCACTGATATCTATTTTTGAAATGCGCATCTAGTTAATCCCCTTTCTGACCTCGGATGGGATAGTACATCCGAGGTCAGAACCCCCGCTTTGATGCGGGCTCCAGCGGGGAGCTCGCATCAAAGCCGGGACATGTCAGCTGTTTTGTACAGTTGACATGTGCCCGCAATAGCGGAGGGTGGTATCGCGATCCGCCCGCCGCTATTAACTAGTTAAATGCCGCTGTCAAATGCTGACAGCGGCATTTAACTAGCGCTTCCGGCCACCGGGCCAGAAATGAGCGCATCGCTGACCCCCATAAAATGCAATAATGGGCTATCCAAAGAACGTATCTGCAGCAAAATGGTATAATTAAAAACGACAGCTCAGCACGCAAAAAATAAGCCCTCACCCTAACCCAGATCACGAAAAATGGAGACGCTAGTGCAGCGCCCCAGAGTCCTGGTCGTTGCAGTACTGATGCTCCGCCGCTAAGGGGGGCTATGGTACGTCTGATGGCACTGAAGGAGTTCACCTGACCAGGTATCACAGACACCAATACAATTCACAGTCTGGCCTCCAGGGGGAGCTAAGGGTGCTATGTATTATTCCACTCCTCACAATCTGGTAAAACTGGGAGTTAGATAGAAAGTTAGACAGAAAGCTGACTCGGTTGGAACCAGGCAACATCCTGTGGCAGAGGGTGTTGCAGGGGAAGATTCAGGGGGGTCCCTGTCAGGGGTTGGATCCTGACAGAGGCCTAGCGAACAGAAAGAACGTTACGGGACCGCGCCTGCACTTCATCGCGGCGGTACCCCAAGAAAGGACAAGAAGCGAGGTTTAATGTGCTGAGTGAGAAACGAGATCAACGCAACAAGGAGAATCACCAGTAGGAGTCATGCTGTAAGACGAGGCAACATCCTACTGAGGCGCGCAGCCGGTGGCCGGAAACGCCGAGGAAGTATTGAGCTCCAGGCCTTACTTCAAACCTACGGCAGGACAGTCAGTTATAGGCGGGCTGTCTCACCCAAAATCACCTAAGCAGACACAGGGGGCAACATCTGGAGAGAGGCGACTCTAGGGTCCCGGAAGAACTCCGAGCCTACCCGTCACACGGGTGCGTCCTAGCCATATCATCTGGGGGACGAAGCAGAACATCATAATAGAGTTGTGAGGGAACTTCAGAAACAGACACAACAGTTGTGAGGACTATCCCGTAAGCACAGCAGAGAAGGACTACAACACACAAGCGCTAGAAGGTAGGCACAGATTTCCACCTGCAAAGGGAACTCTGGAGGTGCCATCGAACCGGCCGGACTCAAGCAGCCCGGTTAACCGTATTCCAGACTGAGGATCCTGAAGCCTTCAGTAAAGAGGTAAAGAGACTGCAACCTGGTGTCCTCGCTATTTACTGCGACCTGCACCACCCCACAACATCATCACTCTCCACCATCCACACCTTTTATTGGACGCCCCTCAGCAGGGTCACGGGCTGGGTCTAGCCACCGTGACAACCCCAGAACTGAGAGAGAGGCCCGGTACCAGGTACCCCTCGGCCCTGCGGCAGTGGGGGCGCTCCAACTTGGCGTCACGAACAGGATCTACTTAAGCCTGAAGAATCAGGTCATGTGTGCCTTGGAACTGTGATTTACTGTGCTTGGACTGTGACTTATTGCAAAGACTGTGCATTGCCACTTGCCGCCAAAAGTTCCCGCCAAAACCGCCGCCATTACAGCGCTAAGAGGAGCGCAGGAGAAGAAGAAGGGTGTGGAAGTGGGCGTAAACAAGCTGAAGAGCGTGAAAGACAATGGCCGCCCAGTCTAAGTATTTCTGCCCCTTGAGGACGTGTCCGTCAGCAGCCGAGATCCGCCTCCTCATCCTCAATGGAGGGCGGAGACAACGAAAACAAAACCGCCCACGAAGGAGAGAGCGGGAAAAGGACCAGGAAGAAGGAGCGAGCCACATGGAGGACGCCATGGCCAGTCGCCCGGGATCGGAGCGTGGGGCCGGAGCAGAGGACTCCCCCAGCTACCCAGAGAGATACCGCGGCCAGGCATCACCTGTTGGCTCTGACTTCCTGCAGGCCGGAGTGGACGAGCTCATCGACCAACTCCTGCGGACACAGCTGAGCACTGAGGCCAGGTGGAAGAAGACCTTCATCGGGAGCCTCACCAGACGCCTGTCGGCAGCCTCGTCTGGTCCGGAGCAGGAAAGAAGTTCCAGCGCTCCAAAGCTGGAAAGCAAGGCCCTGCCGGAAAGCGGGACGCTGAAAGCAGAGATGACAACGTCGCAGCACAAGGCCCCGCAACCAGCGTTCCAGACCCCAGCGGAGAGAAAGCAGACCGGCACCGGAGGGACCGCATCTGAAGCAGGTATGAAGCACGACCCTGCCCTGACGACCGACACCACTCCAGTGACTGCTAGTGCCACAGCTGCTGACTCCGTTCCAGTGACTGATCTTGCAGCAGCCGCTACCTCTGCTGCAGCAAATGCCCCTACTCAAGCTGCGCAGACCTCCATCGCTGCGCATGATTTAACCGTACATGAAAGACGGATTAACGGCGTTTGTCCAGCACTGGGTGTAACCCTGGACCTCATCCTTCCCAGGCCAAGAAGGGTTAAGTGCCAGGTGCAGCCCTGGAAGCAGTCCAACTAAACCTCGGAACCACGAGTATGTATATAGTTAACTGTTCGTCTTTTTGTGTTTTTCTGCTACTATAACCCGACCGGGGTTATCTCTTAAAGGGATCCCTTCATTTACCCGGGATCCCTATTGCTCTTATTTTTGTTTTATTTTCCTTTTTGCTCCTTGTTCACCCAAGTTTACAAAGAACTGCTGGATCATGAACACTGCATGATTACAAACTTATTGTAAATAGTTTGCACCTTCTTAAAGGTGCCCTCTACTGGTTTTACAAAGAAAAGGACTCTTTGCGAAGAAACTGTTCCTGGAAACAGTACCGGAGTCCCTGCTGTACACGAACTTGCAGCTTGAGAAGTTGCACTACCTCCAAGAGACTTGGTCCCCTCTTAAAAGGGAACGTTCACCAATAGCACTTAAAGTAGAATAATGCTTACATGTAAAAGTTATATGTAATCAGTCAGTTGATTGTAAGAAATGTCTGATAATGTGTTAGAGAATGAGGACAGGAAGTGAACCCGTACGAGGTTAGTCGGTGAGTCCTCCTTAGGAGCCATACAGAGATGGCTCAGTGATCTTGAACTGAGAGAAGGTTGATAAGTTCTATACTGTGTATAGTAGCAGAAAGGCAGTAGGCCCGGACGAGAATGGGGCGGTCCTGCAACAGAGCGAGAGGCAGTAGGCCTGGGCAAGTAGACATGTGGTCCTGCAGATGTAAAGGTGGAAAATGAAGAAAAGTTGATTAGCCTTATAGTGTTTTATAAGAAGGTCTTTAGTGGATTCAGCGTATAAGTCCTTAAAGACAATGTTTAATTATTGTTCAAAAATTGCACTAAGTAGAATACCCGGTCGGGTAAGAGAAGTTATTTATAGTATGTTATTTAAAATATTTAACCATGTTTGTAACGTTCAAGTGTCCTCACCTCCCATAAAGGGAAGCTCTGTTCAAATTTACTTGTTATTGCATTTCAAAAAATTGTATGTCTTTTTGCTGACATGTATTTGACATGTATTACACATGACATGTGTTTTCTTCCCAGTCCAGGAGTACTGGATTTAACCGGGGGGGGGGGGGGGGGGGGGAGTGCAGCGCCCCAGAGTCCTGGTCGTTGCAGTACCGATGCTCCGCCGCTAAGGGGGGCTATGATACGTCTGATGGCACTGAAGGAGTTCACCTGACCAGGTATCACAGACACCAATACACTTCACAGTCTGGCCTCCAGGGGGAGCTAAGGGTGCTATGTATTAGGCCACTCCTCACAATCTGGTAAAACTGGGGGTTAGATAGAAAGTTAGACAGAAAGCTGACTGGGTTAGAACCAGGCAACATCCTGTGGCAGAGGGTGTTGCAGGGGAAGATTCAGGGGGGTCCCTGTCAGGGGTGGGATCCTGACAGAGGCCTAGCGAACAGAAAGAACGTTACGGGACCGCGCCTGCACTTCATCGCGGCGGTACCCCAAGAAAGGACAAGAAGCGAGGTTTATTGTGCTGAGTGAGAAACGAGATCAACGCAACGAGGAGAATCACCAGTAGGAGTCGTGCTGTAAGACGAGGCAACATCCTACTGAGGCGCGCAGCCGGTGACTGGAAATGCCGAGGAAGTATTGAGCTCCAGGCCTTACTTCAAACCTACGGCAGGACAGTCAGTTGTAGGCGGGCTGTCTCACCCAAAATCACCTAAGCAGACACAGGGGGCAACATCTGGAGAGGGGCGACTCTAGGGTCCCGGAAGAACTCCAAGCCTACCCGTCATACGGGTGCGTCCTAGCCATATCATCTGGGGGACGAAGCAGAACATCATAATCGAGTTGTGAGGGAACTTCAGAAACAGACACAACAGTTGTGAGGACTATCCCGTAAGCACAGCAGGGAAGGACTACAACACACAAGCGCTAGAAGGTAGGCACAGATTTCCACCTGCAAAGGGAACTCTGGAGGTGCCATCGGACCGGCCGGACTCAAGCAGCCCGGTTAACCGTATTCTGGACTGAGGATCCTGAAGCCTTCAGTAAAGAGGTAAAGAGACTGCAACCTGGTGTCCTCGCTATTTACTGCGACCTGCACCACCCCACATCATCATCACTCTCCACCATCCACACCTTTTATTGGACGCCCCTCAGCAGGGTCACGGGCCAGGTCTAGCCACCGTGACAACCCCAGAACTGAGACAGAGAGGCCCGGTACCGGGTACCCCTCGGCCCTGTGGCAGTGGGGGCGCTCCACTACGGGTATCGGAAAATGACGCAATTTTTTTTTTTTTAGAGAAAATTTCAAAAAACAAATAAAAAACAAGTGTGGGATTGCACTTTTTTTGCAATTTCACCGCATTTGGATTTTTATTCCCGTTTTCTAGTACACGACATGGTAAAACCAATGGAGTCGTTCAAAAGTGCAACTCGTCCCGCAAAAAATAGGCCCTCACATGGCCATATTGGAGAAAAAATAAATAAAGTTATGGCTCTGGGATGGAGGGAAGCAAAAAACGAAAAACGCAAAATCGAAAAAAGCTCCGTTCGTAAAGGGGTTAACTAGAACTAGAATGTTGCGCATTTCAACAACAGATATCAGTGGGACACACTAGGGGGGCACACATCTGTATACATGGCCGGGTTCAAGGTGGAGTCAGCAGCCCTGACGAAGAAGGACCGAGTCCTTGGAAAAGCGTTCGTCTACTGGACCTCTCGCACACCCGTCCCCCAGTTCTGGTGACGTCACCCAAACCACACCCACCTCCAACCTCACCACCGCACAGCAGCGCTTCTCAGCCGGAGCACACCACCAGTCTCCTGTGTCGGCCTACAGAGATCACAGAGAGAACCTGACACCACGGGAGGACGCTGCCCAGGTCTCCCACCGTCCTACCCTCCGCCATAATCCTGCAGCGCCATTGGAGGCTCAGCACACAAACCATGCTCTCCACTTCTCAAGCTAGCAGCACCACCGGACTCCTGGCACATGCACTGTGCTCACCGCTGCCAGAAGTAAGCTGCACACCACTACTGTGTCAAGTGCTTGGGGAATCTGCTTCACACGTGCCGGTAGCATGGATCAGTTGTGTTACAGCTTTAGCGCAGGGTCTTTCTACTCACTAGAAGGTCTCACTTGCGCTCTGACAGAACAGGCACTGAATCTGTCTAGACACCGGCAGCTGTTGGAGAAACCATTTTCTGGTTGTGGCTGGATCCTTTTCCTCTTATGTGGAAAGAAAACTGCGGTGCTGATGGTATCAAGAAGACCACGCTGATGACCGCACCACGTAAGGACTGCACTTCTGTAAAGGAAAATATGGATTAGAGATGGGAGAGACAGACTGATAGGAACCAGGTGTCAGCGAAGAACAGACTGACTCATTAGAGATTTTTTTTTTTACCATGCTCACTAAATGCTAAAACTGACCTGCCATTATGATTCTCCAGGTCCTTACGAGTTCACAGATGCCAAACATGTCTAGGTTCTATTTTATTTAAGTGGTGAAAAAAAAATTCCAAAGTTTGAAAAAAATAGGGCCATTTTCCGAGACCCGTAGCGTCTCCTTTTGTCATGATCTGGGGCTGGGTGATGGCTTATTTTTTGCGCATCATGATGATGTTTTTATTGATTCTACTTTGGTGTAGATACTATCTTTTGATCGCCTGTTGTTGCATTTTATTGCAATATTGTGGCAACCAAAAAAATTTAATTCTGGAGTTTTGATTATTTTTCTCAATACACTGATTACCAACCAAATTAATTATATTTATATTTTGATAGATCGGGCGTTTCTGAAAGCGGCAATACCAAATATGTGTATTTTTTTTTTTTTTATTGTTTTATTTTGAATGAGGCAAATGGAGGGTGATTTCAACTTTTAGATTTTTTATTTATTTTTTTAATCTTTAATAAACATTTTTTTTTACTTTTCACTTGCTTCAATAGTTTCCAGGGCTTCAGCCCTGCTGTGTGTAGTCAAAATGATCACCTGCTATGAGCAACGGACACTTGGCGGCACGCAAAGCGATATGGCTACCACAGGGGTCACTTGCAGATCCCGGGTTGTCATGCCAACCCGTCGGCGACCCATGGTTGTGTGACACAGACGCCGATGCTTGTGACGCACTTCCGCCGTAAGCATGTTAAATGCCGCTGTCAGAGATTGACAACGACATTTAACATGATAACAGCTGCGGGTGGATCGCGATTCCACCCGCTGCTCTTAGGGGCATATGGCAGCCCATAAAATCAGCTGATATGTGCTGGAAAACATGCGGGCTCAGCTCCGGAGCCCGCATGGAGTGCGGGGACATGACCTTTGACACATATAAACATCAAAGGTCGTTAAAGGGCTAAAGACAAAAATAAAAAAAACTATTTTTCACTTTGTGCAATATTCACAAACCAAGTGCGCGTTTTTGAAGAGTTACTCGCAAAAAAACCCAGCAGCAAACAAGAAAAAAATGAAAAATAGCTGATAAAAAACCCACAAATGAATTGGGGCCTAAAGGTACCTTCACACTAAACGATATTGCTAGCGATCCGTGACGTTGCAGCGTCCTGGCTAGCGATATCGTTTAGTTTGACAGGCAGCAGCGATCAGGATCCTGCTGTGATATCGCTGGTCGTTGAACAAAGTTCAGAACTTTATTTGGTCGTCAGACCGGCGTGTATCGTCGTGTTTGACACCAAAAGCAACGATACCAGCGATGTTTTACACTGGTAACCAGGGTAAACATCGGGTTACTAAGCGTAGGGCCGCGCTTAGTAACCCGATGTTTACCCTGGTTACCAGTGTAAAATGTAAAAAAAACAAACACTACATACTCACCTTCGCATCCCCCGCCGTCTGCTTCCCACACTGACTGAGCGCCGTAAAGTGAAAGTGAAAGTACAGCACAGCGGTGACGTCACCGCTCTGCTGTTAGGGCCGGCGCTCAGTCAGTGCAGGAAGCGGACGGCGAGGGACGTGAATGTGAGTATGTAGTGTTTGTTTTTTTTACATTTTACGCTGGTAACCAGGGTAAACATCGGGTTACTAAGCGCGGCCCTGCGCTTAGCAACCCGATGTTTACCCTGGTTACCCGGGGACCTCGGCATCGTTGGTCGCTGGAGAGCGGTCTGTGTGACAGCTCTCCAGCGATCAAACAGCGACGCTGCAGCGATCGGCATCGTTGTCGCTATCGCTGCAGCGTCGCTTAATGTGAAGGTACCTTAAGACTTTAGTAAAGGTGAGTGCAAAAATTACCTTCTTATCTGAAATCTGTATATTATAATTTAGTATCACTGCTGCTATTCTTGCAATTAAATATATATGATAAAGACTTGGTAAATTGTGAAATGTTCGGATATTTGATGACTCAGACACTAACATTTAAGTCCAAATTTCAGATGGCACTTGGCAAGGAAAGGAAAAATACAATTTAGGCCGGAGACACACTGGTGCGAGATACGGCCGAGTCTCGCTGGTTAAAAGCAAGCTGTGGCACCGGCACTCCGGAACGGAGCGTGCGGCTCCATGTATTGCTATGCAGCTGCACGCTCCGCTCCGGAGTGTCGGTGCCACAGCTTGCTTTTAACCAGCGAGACTCGGCCGTATCTCGCACCAGTGTGTCTCCGGCCTAAGAAAAAGAAATGGCTGGAGCAGAGCGCCCCTCCCCCACGGCATAGGCGGAGGACAGCATGACAATGGGATGGAGGGTGTGGGGTGAGGGTGATGAAGGGGGCGGCCTGGAAGGGATGGTACTTAGGGCAGAGTTGGGGGTGGGGTCTCTTCAGTTCCCGCTCTCTGGGTGCAGGCGCTGTTCAACTCACCATGTCTGCTGTTGACAGGATCCTGGAGAGCTTGAGGGCTGCGGCGGCATCGCACCCTCAAGGCTGGCTGGAGGAGCAGGTGGCTGGCATCATCGGAGGGAGTGCAGTGTCAACAGCTCCATCTTCATCTCCGGTATGGTGTTCTCGGCGGACTAGACCCACCGTGCGTTTGTTCCCGGATTCGGCTCCCTCTGCCCCCCGCAGGTGCTGAAGCCCCTGCGGGTCGGGTGCCAGTATGTTACATGGCCAGCAGGCTTCGGCCTGGGAGGAATTCTACTGATAGGCAGGGTCCGTCAGCGGCTGCTAGGCCTTCGCCTCGCGGTAATATGGGGGCGGAGCTTCTCCTGCTTCAAGGGATCTGGACAGAGTGGCTGATTCTTCCCTGGGGTGTGCAGATGATGGGGGCCCGTGCGCTGCAGGGGCATCTCAGCAGGCACAGCAGAATATGGGCATTCAGCATCCTGCCCCCATTTTCCTTACGTAAAAGTTTATAAAGCGGCTGCTGTAGATCTTCGCTCTGGAGAGACAGGTAAAAATGAAGGAACGTGGATTAAAATCTGCCAGTGGCCCAATGACGAGCAGGAGACAAGATCCGAAGAAATGCGCTTTATTTGTCAATGCGTTGTGAAATGACACACTTGTTCATGTGGTTTGTCCTGATGAAGAAGCGGGTCACTTCCGAACGCACTGACAAATAAACCACATTTCTACGGATCTTGTCTCCTTCTCATCATTGGGCCAAATGAGACAAATGACAATTACTCAGAGGAGCAGCAGAAACTCAGAGAAAACTGTGATTTCATCAAACTGAAAGCAAGCAGCACAGTAAGTGATAACATCGCTGGAATCAGGGACTCTGCCTCTACATTATGCTGCTCTCAGATGGGCAGCAAAAACCTGGTCATAGATTCCCTTTAAGGGGGTTACAACTTTTTTCAATTTATAAAAATGTTTCCTGTGTAAGCTTAGACTATGTTCCCATGAAGAACTTTTGCTTTTTTTCTGCAATCAAGACCTGTACTCTTGGCAGTAAAGACGCCGAGTACAGAGAACGTGCCCTGCAGCGTTTTGACATATTTTTCATGCCCATACAAAGGCTTCAGTCCCTAATACAATATAGGAAAAAAATTAACATTTGTATTTCTTAAAAAAAAAAAAAAAAATTGATTTGTGCAGATCTCTCGTGTGTCCCTTCTGATTCTTTTTTTTGTTCTTACCTGAGGTGAATGATCGCTCGTGCAGCTCGCTTATACTATTCTGCCTCTTGTTGCTGGCGCTCTTCTCCTGGCTCGGCTCCAGGGGAGGGCGGAATCGGAGGCAACTGATGTTAGCGCCAGTGATGGAATCTGTCCATCTGTCGTCAAAGCAGAGGGAAAAAAGACAGATATCAAGAACTTGTGTGTTTTCCTCCCATCCATCTCACTCCATAGTTTATGTGGCCCATGCGAGTGACGAGGGGCTTGCAGAAGAGTCTCCACTTTCCCAGGTAGAAAGGCCTCAACCACTAAAGAACAATGCTGCTGTGCTCAGGGCGGCCATGTCCTTGGGTGCTGCCTTCCGGCCAATTATTATCATGCCCTTCTAATTACCCCTTTAATGACCAGAGAATTTTTCGGTCTTCCCTCCTTTTTTCCAACCCCTTCTTCCCAGATCCATAACGTCTTTCTTTTTCCGCCGGCATAGATATATGAGGGCTTGTAATTCACAACTTGTAGTTTCTATTAACACCACTCATTATGACATATAATATAGTGAGAATCAGGAAAACAAAAGACCAGGTTGGATGAAATGGTGAAAAATTGTTTTACCGCATTCATTGTGAGGTAAAAATGACCTGAAAACAATTTTTACATTTCATAATTTTTACCAGTGAAAAAGCACGAGGCTCAAATTTTTATGTTTTTCGAATATTTTTTTTAAACATATTTTAAAAACGCTCTGCATTATTTCTTGTCCCCTTAGGGGACTCTAATCTGTGATCAATTGACCGCTTGCACTATATGTGGCAGATATCCGAGGACTCACATTCAGCGGGAATGAATGGCGGTGCAGAGATCACCGGGTCACACATCGCAGCCAATCAGAGGTCGGCAGGTGATGTCAGCCAGAAAGTAACTGGCGACGCATTGCTGTAATGTTACAAGCTGCCCATCGCTTGCTGCAGTCAGTCACCGGCTTCTGGATGGATATAGGAGAGGTCCCCGCAAGTCGTGGGAGGCTGGAAAGGTGATAAAAATCATTTATTATTTTATACTCGTTGGAGAAGAGCCACAGGAACATTAATGGAAGGAGTCCAGAATAGAGGACATTATACCACTATGGGGGTCATGTATTACTGGAAGGTGCCCAGGATGGGGGGGGGCATTATACCAGTATGGGGGCCATGTATCACTGGAAGGGGCCCAGGATGGGGGGGGACATTATACCACTATGGGGGTCATGTATTACTGGAAGGTGCCCAGGATGGGGGGGGGACATTATACCAGTATGGGGGACATATTACTGGAAGGGGCCCAGGATGGGAGACATTATACCAGTATGGGGGACATATTACTGGAAGGGGCCCAGGATGGGAGACATTATACCAGTATGGGGGACATATTACTGGAAGGGGCCCAGGATGGGGAGACATTATACCAGTATGTCGGACATATATTACTGGAAGGGGCCCAAGGTGGGGAGACATTATACCAGTATGGGGGACATATTACTGGAAGGGGCCCAGGATGGGGAGACATTATACCAGTATGTGGGACATATATTCTTGGAAGGGGCCCAGGATGGGAGACATTATACCAGTATGGGGGACATATATTCTTGGAAGGGGCCCAGGATGGGGAGACATTATACCAGTATGGGGGACATATTACTGGAAGGGGCCCAGGATGGGGAGACATTATACCAGTATGTGGGACATATATTCTTGGAAGGGGCCCAGGATGGGGAGACATTATACCAGTATGTGGGACATATATTCTTGGAAGGGGCCCAGGATGGGGAGACATTATACCAGTATGTGGGACATATATTCTTGGAAGGGGCCCAGGATGGGGAGACATTATACCAGTATGGGGGACATATTACTGGAAGGGGCCCAGGATGGGGGGACATAAATTACTGGAAGGGGCCCAGGATGGGAGACATTATATAAAAAAAAAAAGGACCAGAATGGAGTACATTATACCAGGAAAGTCCCCTCGGCAGTTACCATGGTGTCACCGTGTGATGTCATCACTCACCATGGATTACACAGGTCTGCAAAAAAAATTTTCTCAAGAACTGTTTTGGTTATTCCACGTAATCTTTATGTTTTTAAGTGCGCTGAATCCGAAAATGACCTCCGTTTTGTCATAGGACATCACGTTTTCTGACAATTTAAGTAACTATGTAAAGCGCCATGGAATAAATGGCGCTATAACAATAAATAATAATAACTATGTTAAATAAGACAATACCTCAAAATAAATGAAAATAGACTCATAAAATTAATTTTTTTATTACAAATGTTTAATGAAAATAATTTTTTTTACTGCAATGAGCTCACTAAGGCTACTTTCACACTAGCGTCGTACTCGGCCCGTCGCAGAGCGTCGGGCCGACGTACCAACGCTAGCGTTGTTAGCGTTGCACAACGGGTGCAGCGGATACAGAATTTCAGCGCATCCGCTGCCCCATTGTGAGGTTCGGGGAGGTGGGGGCGGAGTTCCGACCGCGCATGCGCGGTCGGAAAAGACGTTTCCGACATAGCAAAAAACATTGCAAGCAACGTTTTTTGCTCCCGACGGTCCGCCACAACACGACGCATCCGTCGCACGACGGATGCGACGTGTGGCAATCTGTTGCAATGCGTCGCTAATGAAAGTCAATGCACTTTTTGGAAGTGCATCTGAACAGCAAGGTGGATTGCTGTTGAGGGGAGATAGAGAGAAAAAAAAAAAAAAAATCTATAAATCTTCAGCACAGCGAGTGTGAGCGAGCTGAGTGTGACCTGAGCGTAAGTGTGAACGGCGGTAAGTGTGTGACTTGTGATTCAGTGACTTTGGAATCAGGGAGTTTCCAAGGGAGGAATTGCTTCTGTTTTTTTTTTTTTTTTTGGGTTTAATTAATACTTTGTATTTATTTTTAATTAACGTTTCTGTGTGCTGCAATCCCCATTAGGAAATGTGCTCCACAATTGTTAATGCCATCCAGTGTACATCTTGCCACATGTATGCAGTCCTTGACCAGCCGGTCGAGGGTGCATACTGCTGTGCGAGATGTGAGCACGTTGTGCATTTGGAAACCCAGATACTGGATCTAAATGTGCAGCTGGCAACACTGAGATCCATAGACAATATGGAGAGGAGTCTTCTGCTCACAGAGCAGACGCTCAATGGGATAGATGAGGAGGGGGATGGTAGGATGGAGCTGCAGGACAGTGTGGCAGTTAGCTGGGTGACAGATAGAAGGCGGGGTAGAGGGAAGAGTGCCAGGGAGGCTAGTCCTGATCTGGCACACCCCAATAAGTTTGCTAGGTTGGCAGATGAGGGGGGTGCCAGTACAGGGGTAGCACTGCTGCAGCCAGGCATGTCCTCTGAAAGCCGGAGGAGTGACTGCTCCAGTAAGGGGGGAAATAGGAGAGCAGGGCAGGCCAGACAGGTGCTGGTAGTGGGGGACTCAATTATTAGGGGAACAGATAGGGCAATCTGTCACAAAGACAGGGATCGTCGGACGGTGTGCTGCCTACCTGGCGCTCGAGTCCGACACATCGCTGATTGGGTGGACAGATTACTGGGAGGGGCTGGTGAGGACCCAGCGGTCATGGTGCACATTGGCACAAATGACAAAGTTAGAGGTAGGTGGAAGGTCCTTAAAGATGATTTCAGGGAATTAGGCTGCAAGCTGAAAGCAAGGACCTCCAACGTGGTATTTTCCGAAATACTGCCTGTACCACGTGCCACGCCAGAGAGGCAACGGGAGATTAGGGAGGTTAATAAGTGGCTCAAGAATTGGTGTAGGAAGGAGGGGTTTGGGTTCCTGCAGAACTGGGCCGACTTCTCAGTTGGCTACAGGCTCTACGCTAGGGACGGGCTGCACCTCAATGGGGAAGGTGCAGCTGTGCTGGGGGAGAAAATGGTTAGAAGGTTGGAGGAGTGTTTAAACTAGGGAATGGGGGGGAGGGTATTCATTTTATAGGAGGGGAAGATAGTGCAGATAGAGACCTGGGCACAAATAAGGAAGTTGGGGGTGGCGGTGGCATGGGGGGTGGGGTTAGAACAGTTAGGCTAGGGTCACATTGCGTTATGTGACCGCGTTTAACGGACTACGTTACACCGCGGCATAACGCGGTGTTAACGTAGTCCGTTAACGCCGCCATAGCCTGTAATGGTGAGCGCGTCGCTAGCGCCCGCCCACATTGGGCGGGCGCTAGCGATGTCGCGTCATTTGAGTGACGGACCTCGGACGCTGCTTGCAGCGTCCGCGGCGCGCCCGAGGTCCGTTCCTCGCTAGTGCAGATCGGGGATCTGCGCTAGCGGGGACACCGAACGCGGACCCTAGGGAAGCATTGCGTTAGCGCAACCCGCTAGCGCTATGCGCTTAACGGATTGCCCTAACGCAATGTGACCCTAGCCACAGTAATTTAAGAAAGAATAGAGGTACAGAGAGTAACATCAAGTGCATGTATACTAATGCCAGAAGCCTCGCCAACAAAATGGACGAATTAGAATTAATGTTGTTGGAGCATAGTTATGACATGGTGGGGATATCTGAGACGTGGCTGGATGAGAGCCATGACTGGGCTGTTAACTTGCAGGGCTATAGCCTGTTCAGAAATGACCGTACAGATAAGCGAGGGGGAGGGGTGTGTCTATATGTAAAATCTTCCTTAAAACCCATCCTGCGTGATAATATAGGTGAATTTAATGAAAATGTAGAGTCCCTGTGGGTGGAGATAAGGGGAGGGGGAAAAAATAATAAATTACTGATAGGGGTTTGTTATAAATCTCCAAAACTAATGGAAGCAATGGAGAATATCCTCGTAAAGCAAATAGATGAAGCTGCGACTCAAGGAGAAGTCATTATTATGGGGGACTTCAACTACCCTGAAATAGATTGGGGAACAGAAACTTGCAGTTCCAGCAAAGGTAATCGGTTTTTGACAACTATGAGAGACAATTACCTTTCACAACTGGTTCAGGACCCAACAAGGAGGGGGGCACTGCTAGACCTAATATTAACCAACAGGCCAGACCGCATATCAAATATAAGGGTTGGGGGTCACTTGGGGAATAGTGATCACAAAATAATAAGTTTTCATGTAACCTTTAATAAGATGGGTAGTAGGGGGGTGACAAGGACACTAAACTTCAGGAGGGCAAATTTCCAACGGATGAGAGAGGATCTTGGTGCAATTAACTGGGACGATATCCTGAGACACAAAAATACACAAAGAAAATGGGAGACGTTTATTAGCATCCTGGATAGGACCTGTGCACAGTATATACCGTATGGGAATAAACATACTAGAAATAGGAGGAAACCAATATGGCTAAATAGAGCTGTAAGGGGCGCAATAAGGGACAAAAAGAAAGCATTTAGAGAATTAAAGGAAGTAGGTAGTGAGGAGGCATTAAATAAATACAGAAAATTAAATAAATTCTGTAAAAAGCAAATCAAGGCAGCAAAGATTGAGACAGAGAGACTCATTGCCAGAGAGAGTAAAAATAATCCCAAAATATTCTTTAACTATATAAATAGTAAGAAACTAAAAAATGACAGTGTTGGCCCCCTTAAAAATAGTCTGGGTGAAATGGTGGATGAGGATGAGGAAAAAGCCAATATGCTAAATGACTTTTTTTCATCAGTATTTACAAAAGAAAATCCCATGGCAGACAAAATGACTAGTGATAAAAATTCCCCATTAAATGTCACCTGCTTAACCCAGCAGGAAGTACAGCGGCGTCTAAAAATAACTAAAATTGATAAATCTCCGGGCCCGGATGGGATACACCCCCGAGTACTGCAGGAACTAAGTACAGTCATTGATAGACCATTATTTTTAATCTTTAAAGACTCCATAATAACAGGGTCTGTACCACAGGACTGGCGTATAGCAAATGTGGTGCCAATATTCAAAAAAGGGGCAAAAACTGAACTCGGTAATTATAGGCCAGTAAGCTTAACCTCTACTGTGGGTAAAATCCTGGAGGGCATTCTAAGGGATGCTATGCTGGAGTATCTGAAGAGGAATAACCTCATGACCCAGTATCAGCACGGGTTTACTAGGGACCGTTCATGTCAGACTAATTTGATCAGCTTCTATGAAGAGCCAAGTTCCGGACTGGACCAAGGGAACCCAGTGGACGTAGTATATATGGACTTTTCCAAAGCTTTTGATACGGTGCCACACAAAAGGTTGTTACATAAAATGAGAGTAATGGGGATAGGGGAAAATATGTGTAAGTGGGTTGAGAGCTGGCTCAGGGATAGGAAACAAAGGGTGGTTATTAATGGAGCACACTCGGACTGGGTCACGGTTAGCAGTGGGGTACCACAGGGGTCAGTATTGGGCCCTCTTCTTTTTAACATTTATTAATGACCTTGTAGGGGGCATTCAGAGTAGAATTTCAATATTTGCAGATGACACTAAACTCTGCAGGGTAATCAATACAGGGGAGGACAATTTTATATTACAGGATGATTTATGTAAACTAGAAGCTTGGGCTGATAAATGGCAAATGAGCTTTAATGGGGATAAATGTAAGGTCATGCACTTGGGTAGAAGTAATAAGATGTATAACTATGTGCTTAATTCTAAAACTCTGGGCAAAACCGTCAATGAAAAAGACCTGGGTGTATGGGTGGATGACAAACTCATATTCAGTGGCCAGTGTCAGGCAGCTGCTACAAAGGCAAATAAAATAATGGGATGTATTAAAAGAGGCATAGATGCTCATGAGGAGAACATAATTTTACCTCTATACAAGTCACTAGTTCGACCACACTTAGAATACTGTGCACAGTTCTGGTCTCCGGTGTATAAGAAAGACATAGCTGAACTGGAGCGGGTGCAGAGAAGAGCGACCAAGGTTATTAGAGGACTGGGGGGTCTGCAATAGCAAGATAGGTTATTACACTTGGGGCTATTTAGTTTGGAAAAACGAAGACTAAGGGGTGATCTTATTTTAATGTATAAATATATGAGGGGACAGTACAAAGACCTTTCTGGTGATCTTTTTAATCATAGACCTGAGACAGGGACAAGGGGGCATCCTCTACGTCTGGAGGAAAGAAGGTTTAAGCATAATAACAGACGCGGATTCTTTACTGTAAGAGCAGTGAGACTATGGAACTCTCTGCCGTATGATGTTGTAATGAGTGATTCATTAATTAAATTTAAGAGGGGACTGGATACCTTTCTGGAAAAGTATAATGTTACAGGGTATATACACTAGATTCCTTGATAAGGCGTTGATCCAGGGAACTAGTCTGATTGCCGTATGTGGAGTACATTAAAATCTATTCTTCTTCCCTGTGAGGCTTCTCTTGGTGCATTTACGCTTGTGAGTAGCATCTGGAATGTCTCTCTGAAGTGTCCAACAGTAGTCTGCCATCATTGTAATGCTCCATCTTCCCTGGTATCTTCTTTCCATCTGTTTATTGTCCTGGTGGGATCGTTCACCTTGCTCTTCACTCACAGCTCCCAAATTTTCAGGAAAGTTGTCAAGGTGGGAATGGAGGAAATGCACTTTCAAACTCATCAGGCAACCTAAAGCTTGAAATGCTTTCAGCATTCGTCCGACGATTTTTTTGTAGTCAGGGTCTTTGTTATTGCCTAAAAATTTCTCTACGACCTCTGTAAATGCAAACCACCCTTCTTTTTGAGGATGCGTCATGGTATTGATAAACTGTTGATCAGCTATAAGCCTTCTAATGTCTGGTCCGACGAACACACCTTCCGCCAATTTTGCCTCTGAGAGGCCTGGAAACTTGGTGACCAAGTATTTGAAGCATCCTCCATCTTTTGGAAGTGATTTTACGAATTGCTTCATCAATCCCAATTTTATGTGGAGAGGTGGTAGAAGAACTTTATGGTGAGGAACCAAAGTTTCTTGGAGGACATTTTTTTTCACCAACTGTGAGCACCCTCGGCAGTTATATTTTTTTTGGCATTGTATATCTTCAATGCATTGATGTGAATTAATTAATAGTAATTTTGACTTTCAAAACCCTAAGATAAAAAAATACCAAAAATTGAGAAAAATATACTAAATTTTAAGAGATTTTTGCATTTTGTGGCAAATCCTGACGACCAGGATTTTTTTTTCAATATTTTTTTGGGGTTTTCAGCACACCAAAATACATGGAAATTAGATAAAAATAATCAAAAAGCTTTTTAGTCGCAGACCTGTGTATTGATCACCAGTAACAACAGTAACCGTCGGAAGTGACAAAAACCTGCAACCAATCCCGTATCCGGGAAGGTGATTTAAGGGATTGTGCAGGATTAGAAAAACATAACTGTTTTCTTCCAATCACAGTGCCAGACCTGCTTCACAGCAGTGAATAGAGCTGAACTGTAATACCGGACACAGCCAACAGACAGGTGTGGCGCTGTTTTTTGAAGAAACAAAGCAGAATTTTTCAAATCTTGTACAACCCTCTTAGATTCTTTACCTTAAGCCGAAACCTTATATCGAAGATATCAATGTAATTATCCAAATATCAAGCAAACATTCACTTCACAGAGGAGGAGGACAGGAGCTCTAGTGCCACCCATTGGAGGTGGCAATGCTAAAAGTCAATATCGACCATTTAATGCGCCGTGGCACATGACACAGGATAGGAAGCCAAACCAGAAGCTCCATTTACAGACAAGTGTTTTGGGCTTTTTGCTTCCTATCAGTGCAAACCTACAGCCAATAGGGGGCACTAGAGCTCCTGTCCTCTTCATCTAAACGGGCAACTAGCATCTTATAATTCCCAGAGCAGCATTGGCCTATAAGTCTCCTTACACCAACTGGGCCCCTCCACAAGGAACAACTTGACCTCCTGCACTCTCTAAACACTAAGTAACTGGTAGAAAATAGAGATTTATGGCAATTATGAGATATTCTTAATTGTGAGTAATCTCTACATTGCTCTGCATGTATGGATGGTGGATACAAAGACAGAAGGCCGGTTACATAAATTACACATTTTGCTCATTAGTGAAATAAAAGTTCAGATATTATTAGAGAATGAGGGAAATGAGGAGCAGAAGTCACAGACAGGAGGGATAGGACAGGACATAAATCAGCAGATACTATGAGGATCCTCACCCTCCACTAGCTGGAGCCCTCTGAGGATTCCGCTCCCCAGTTGCCGAGTTACCGCACAACATTCCGTGACCTCATAACCGACAATCACCTGCAGCCAGTGGCCTATACATGGAATGGGCTTCTATCCTCTTATGGACACAGTTGACTGGCCTTAAAGGGGTTCTCCGAGACACGGAATAAAACAAATAATACACATTAAAATATAGAACATTTTTCTAAATACCTTTATTTACCCAAAAGGGATGCTTTATCTAGTGATCTCTGTCAGAATGCAGAAAAAAATTGTCATGCTGCCGTATTCAGACTGTTTCAACTCTGCAAAGTAAAAAATAAGCAAAGGGTTCACGAGATCTCAGAAAAGTCATTCACTTTGCTGCGACAGTAAAATTCTCAGCTATTCACGGCATAAATGTGTCGTGTGCACCTTCCCTTCCACTGTAACAAATAGCGTGTATGTAATAGTTTGTGTATAAAATCCCACCCTGTGAGCTACCTATACAGCTGCTATATAGTGGCTTGCCAAAGTATTCACCCCCTGGCTTTGGACCGATTTTTCTTATAGTACAACTGGTGTTTACATATTTTTGCAATCTGATTTGTGTGTGAGGCATCAGCACTAAATAGTCTAAAGGTACCTTCACACGAAACGACATCGCTAGCGATCCGTGACGTTGCAGCGTCCTGGCTAGCGATATCGTTTCGTTTGACACGCAGCAGCGATCAGGATCCTGCTGTGATGTCGCTGGTCGCTGAATAAAGTCCAGAACTTTATTTAGTTACATAGTTACATAGTTATTAAGGTTGAAGGAAGACTGTAAGTCCATCTAGTTCAACCCATAGCCTAAGGCTACTTTCACACTAGCGTTAACTGCATTACGTCGCAAATCCGTTTTTTGCCGAAAAAACGGATGCGTCAAAAAAAGGGAAAAACGTATGCAACGCATACAGCATTTCGACGGATCCGTTGCAAATCCGCTAAACGTTTCCGTCGAAAATACTGGATGCGTTGCATACGTTGCATACGTTTTTACCATCCGTTGCATCCGTTTTTACGACGGATCCGTTTTTAAAATGGGAGGCTCCCAAATTTGATTGGCTACTGGAAAATATGGAAAACTATATAGTTACTGTTTTTACAGCCCATCTTTGAGGGTTTTAGTTTTGTGGCAGTGATGGAAGGTGTTCTTGGGAGGATTGCTAGTTTGGTTACCGACGTTATCTTTGAGACGAATCGCCTGGATATCATAGTGCGGGAGAAGGAGGCGGCAGCGGAAAGACGTAGGATGCTTCTGCAGCAACGGAGACGACTGTGGATTCATCCGATTAATGAACTACGGATGATGATAAAGGGATCCAAACCCTAACCCTACCCCTAACCTCACACCTAACCGTTTAATGAACATTTTCTGACAGTCATAGTGCCACGTATTTCAGTGCCACGTACTATAAGTACTATAACTACGTGGTTATACGTGGCACTGAAAAATCGTGGCATTTACGTGAAATACGTGGCACTTAAATACGTGGAACTTATGTACGTGGCACTTAAATACGTGGCACTTAAATACGTGGAACTTATGTACGTGGCACTTATGTACGTGGCACTTATGTACGTGGCACTTATGTACGTGGAACTTATGTACGTGGCACTTAAATACGTGGCACTTAAATACGTGGCACTTATATAAGTGCCACGTATATAAGTGCCACGTATATAAGTGCCACGTATATACGTGGCCATATATGTGGGGTTGAAGGCCCAGGCCAGGTTTATATAGATTTGGGGGTGTCTGGCCAATTGGCAACAAAATCCAGCTTCTGAGCATGCTCAGTGTAAAAAAACGTATTGCAGCGCTGCATTGCGTCGTACGACGTGTCCCGATGCATCCGTCGCTCATAGGCTTCCATTATAGCCAACGACGCATGCCGCAGGATGCGTCGCGACACGTTTTTTAGGCGGAGACAAAAACGCTACAAGCAACGTTTTTTGCCGACGACGTATCGCCAAATTTCGACGCATCCGTCGTACGACGTACACGACGTATGCCAATCCGTCGCAATACGTCGCCAATACAAGTCTATGGGGAAAAAACGCATCCAGCAAAAACTTTTGCTGGATGCGTTTTTTCGAAAAAAAGACGTTTTGAGACGGAATGCAGTTAACGCTAGTGTGAAAGTAGCCTAACCTAACATGCCCTAACATGTTGATCCAGAGGAAGGCAAAAAAAAAACATGTGGCAAAGAGTAACTCCACCATGGGGAAAAAAATTCCTTCCCGACTCCACATACGGCAATCAGACTAGTTCCCTGGATCAACGCCTTATCAAGGAATCTAGTGTATATACCCTGTAACATTATACTTTTCCAGAAAGGTATCCAGTCCCCTCTTAAATTTAATTAATGAATCACTCATTACAACATCATACGGCAGAGAGTTCCATAGTCTCACTGCTCTTACAGTAAAGAATCCGCGTCTGTTGTTATGCTTAAACCTTCTTTCCTCCAGACGTAGAGGATGCCCCCTTGTCCCTGTCTCAGGTCTATGATTAAAAAGATCATCAGAAAGGTCTTTGTACTGTCCCCTCATATATTTATACATTAAAATAAGATCACCCCTTAGTCTTCGTTTTTCCAAACTAAATAGCCCCAAGTGTAATAACCTATCTTGGTATTGCAGACCCCCCAGTCCTCTAATAACCTTGGTCGCTCTTCTCTGCACCCGCTCCAGTTCAGCTATGTCTTTCTTATACACCGGAGACCAGAACTGTGCACAGTATTCTAAGTGTGGTCGAACTAGTGACTTGTATAGAGGTAAAATTATGTTCTCCTCATGAGCATCTATGCCTCTTTTAATACATCCCATTATTTTATTTGCCTTTGTAGCAGCTGCCTGACACTGGCCACTGAATATGAGTTTGTCATCCACCCATATACCCAGGTCTTTTTCATTGACGGTTTTGCCCAGAGTTTTAGAATTAAGCACATAGTTATACATCTTATTACTTCTACCCAAGTGCGTGACCTTACATTTATCCCCATTAAAGCTCATTTGCCATTTATCAGCCCAAGCTTCTAGTTTACATAAATCATCCTGTAATATAAAATTGTCCTCCCCTGTATTGATTACCCTGCAGAGTTTAGTGTCATCTGCAAATATTGAAATTCTACTCTGAATGCCCCCTACAAGGTCATTAATAAATGTTAAAAAGAAGAGGGCCCAATACTGACCCCTGTGGTACCCCACTGCTAACCGTGACCCAGTCCGAGTGTGCTCCATTAATAACCACCCTTTGTTTCCTATCCCTGAGCCAGCTCTCAACCCACTTACACATATTTTCCCCTATCCCCATTACTCTCATTTTATGTAACAACCTTTTGTGTGGCACCGTATCAAAAGCTTTGGAAAAGTCCATATACACTACGTCCACTGGGTTCCCTTGGTCCAGTCCGGTACTTACCTCTTCATAGAAGCTGATCAAATTAGTCTGACATGAACGGTCCCTAGTAAACCCGCGCTGATACTGGGTCATGAGGTTATTCCTCTTCAGATACTCCAGTATATTATCCCTTAGAATGCCCTCCAGGATTTTACCCACAGTAGAGGTTAAGCTTACTGGCCTATAATTACCGAGTTCAGTTTTTGCCCCTTTTTTGAATATTGGCACCACATTTGCTATACGCCAGTCCTGTGGTACAGACCCTGTTATTATGGAGTCTTTAAAGATTAAAAATAATGGTCTATCAATGACTGTACTTAGTTCCTGCAGTACTCGGGGGTGTATCCCATCCGGGCCCGGAGATTTGTCAATTTTAGTTATTTTTAGATGCCGCTGTACTTCCTGCTGGGTTAAGCAGGTGACATTTAATGGGGAATTTTTATCACTAGTCATTTTGTCTGCCATGGGATTTTCTTTTGTAAATACTGATGAAAAAAAGTCATTTAGCATATTGGCTTTTTCCTCATCCTCATCCACCATTTCCCCCAGATTATTTTTAAGGGGGCCAACACTGTCATTTTTTAGTTTCTTACTATTTATATAGTTAAAGAATATTTTGGGATTATTTTTACTCTCTCTGGCAATGAGTCTCTCTGTCTCAATCTTTGCTGCCTTGATTTGCTTTTTACAGAATTTATTTAATTTTCTGTATTTATTTAATGCCTCCTCACTACCTACTTCCTTTAATTCTCTAAATGCTTTCTTTTTGTCCCTTATTTGGTCGTCCGATCGCTGTGTATCGTTGTGTTTGAAAGCAAAAGCAACGATACCAGCGATGTTTTACACTGGTAACCAGGGTAAACATCGGGTTACCAAGCGCAGGGCCGCGCTTAGTAACCTGATGTTTACCCTGGTTACCAGCGTAAAAGTAAAAAAAACAAACAGTACATGCTCACCTGCGAGTCCCCCAGCGTCTGCTTCCTGACACTTACTGAGCGCCGGCCCTAAAGTGAAAGTGAAAGCACAGCGGTGACGTCACCGCTGTGCTGTTAGGGCCGGAGCTCAGTCAGTGTCAGGAAGCAGACGCTGGGGGACGCGCAGGTGAGCATGTACTGTTTGTTTCTTTTACTTTTAGGCTGGTAACCAGGGTAAACATCGGGTTACTAAGCGCGGCCCTGCGCTTAGCAACCCGATGTTTACCCTGGTTACCCGGGGACCGCGGCATCGTTGGTCGCTGGAGAGCGGTCTGTGTGACAGCTCTCCAGCGATCAAACAGCGACGCTGCAGCGATCGGCATCGTTGTCGCTATCGCTGCAGCGTCGCTTCGTGTGAAGGTACCTTACGTTGGTGAAGTGAAGTGTTCAAGTGAGAGAAATATAGGCCTAAATTATATTTATGGGATCAAATAATCTAAAATTGTCATGTACATATGTATTCACCCCTTCTGTGATGAAGCCCCTAAAAATTCATAGATTATATAAATTCAAACAATTATAATGTTTATATGTAAAATGAACATAATAGCTATTCTATCTCATTTTTGGATCTAGATCTTCAGGGAAATGCAGGGCAAATAATTGAGAGCAAAACTTATCACAAGCCACTGAAAGGAAACACTATATCGCCTGCTCACAGTAGCCACACAATAAATCTGTCCCAGTAGGGGAACATATTAGACTGAAAAGAAATTGCTCTAAAGTTAAAGATATGAACACAGAATTTGATAGTCTGCATGAAAAATTAAAAAAAAACACAAGTGTCCGGATTGGTCGCTCAGAAGAGCCAGAAACATAGCCCTCACTAAAAATAGGGATGATTTAATTGAGCCCAAATATAATCCAGTGAGAAAAGCAAAAAAATAAAAAACCCTTTTGTTTGCTTACGGTACAGCCCCCAATTCAATGATATTAAGGGTATGTTCACACGTTCCTGATTTCAATCCTTTTTTTTGAGGACTAAAACCGCAGCTCTTGGCAGAAAACGCAGGTGCGTTTTTGGTGCGGTTTTTAGTGCGGTTTTTTATGCAGTTTTGTCTGCAGATTGTCTGTGTTTGAACACAAATAAAGCTTTAACTGCAGTGGGGGAAAAAAAAAAAAAAAGAAATGATGTAATTTCCTTGTCCAACCCTTTTCTTCTTCCATCCTCCATTTTGGGACTAAACACCAAAATGAGTGGACGTGTTTTGAATGACAGCGCTCCGCAGAGTGCTGAGCGTAGGCCAGATCACAGCCCGCGGATCCAGCTCGATCCAGCTATTTAAGTCTACGTTCACATTTGCGGTCTGCGCCGCAGCGTCGGGCGCCGCAGCGTCGCCGCATGCGTCATGCGCCCCTATATTTAACATGGGGGCGCATGGACATGCGTCGCACTTGCGTTTTGCGCCGCATGCGTCACTGCAGCGCACGCATCCGGGCGCAGAGGACGCAGCAAGTTGCATTTTTGCTGCGTCCAAAATCAATCAAAAAAAGGACGCATGCGGCGCAAAACGCAGCATTGTGCATGCGTTTTGCTGCGTTTTTGTTTGCGTTGTGTGTTGCGGCGCCGACGCTGCGGCGCACAACGCAAATGTGAACATAGCCTAAGTGCCACGTGTTTCAGTGCCACGTATTTCAGTGCCACGTATTTCAGTGCCACGTATCACGTATTTCAGTGCCACGTATCACATATTTAAGTGCCACGTATCACGTATTTAAGTGCCACGTATCACGTATTTAAGTGCCACGTATCACACATATATATAACGTATAACACACTGACAGGAGCCATAGTTCCTGTCGGTGTGTCACTGCGCATGCGCGAGCGAGTTTACCGGCGGTCATTGACCCCGGCACTCTCGCTTAACGGCAGTGCTGCATGGGAAAGTTCAACGCAGCTGTACTGCCGTTAACCGAGACGCCGGAGCCATTGAACTCCGGAACAGTACGCGATACACTGCTAGGAGCTTCGCTCCTGGCAGTGTATCGCCGGAGAGCAGCCGATCGGCGTGGGACACTCGTTTTATGGATTCTGTGGACAGGGAGTATGGATTTGATTTTTTATTTTGGGATTTTATCTAGGGGATCGAGGGCTTCGCCTACAAGTGTGCTGTTGGTGAGTATATACTCTGTGTTATATGTTGTATGTACTGTGTGTCATGTATGTGTATTGTGTGTGTTTTGGGTAACTTTACAACTGTGCTAAGTCGCCGGACATAGGGACAACTCTCCCATCCTAATACCGGATGGGAGTAGTAGTCCCATACGGCGACTTAGCACAATGGTGGCACTAGCGTCGCATGGGGACACACACACATACACACACACACACACATACCAAATCAATCAAACGGCCGACACGATCCCCATGCGACGGTATGCCTCCATGTCTCTCCGCCCACGCACTTCCGGCCGCTTCCCCGCACTTCCTGCTGCAGCGGTTCTGCACCACAAACCGCAATAAAACCCGCAGATATATTTTTGATCTGCGGGTTTTACTGCGGGTTTGACCTCACAATGGAGGTCTATGGGTGCAGAACCGCTGCAGTTTCGGACAAAGTAGTGACATGCTCCTTCTTTTTTCCCGCAGCTATTCAGCGCGGCTTTTTTTTGGAAATTCAGGATCGTGTGCACAGTGGTTCCTGTTTTCCATAGGGTACATTGTACTGTACCCTGCATGGAAAAAAGCTGCGGAACCGCAGCGGCAAAACCGCTGCGGTTCCGCGGTAAAAAACGCACTGTGTGAACATGGCCTTAAAATGTTATTTAGAAATGTTTACCAATATATGAAGATGAGACTCTAGCTAAAATTCTTGATTTGGGAGGAAATGTAGTAGCTAGGAGAGCTCCCACTATTGGAAACAGTTTCACCGGGATTATTTTCATGGAAACCACTTGTGCAAAATTGACTGACTCTCAAGGGCAGGGGTCCCCAAACTTTTTACACAGGGGGCCAGTTCACTGTCCCTCAGACCGTTGGAGGGCCGGACTATAAAAAAAAACTGTGAAAATCCCTATGTACACTACACATATCTCATTTTAAAGTAAAAAAACATACAGGGAACAAATACAATATTCAAAATAAAGTACTAGTAAATTTAAATCAACAAACTCGCCATTATACACAGTAGGATGGGCCCGAAGCTCCCTTATACACAGTGTGATGGGCCCGCAGCTTCCTTATACACAGTATGATGGACTCACAGCTCCCTTATACACAGTATGATTGGCCCGCAGCTCCCTTATACACAGTATGATGGGCCCGCAGCTTCCTTATACACAGTATGATGGGCCCACAGCTCCCTTATACACAGTATGATGGACCCGCAGCTCCCTTATACACAGTATGATGGGCCCGCAGCTTCCTTATACACAGTATGATGGGCCCGCAGCTTCCTTATACACAGTATGATGGGTGTCATGATTCCCAATGGCAGGGAATTTGTCAACATAACACGGGCAAAAACAGGACGAGCTCTAGGGTGATGGAACCTGAGCTGACCGCGATCCTGAACCTCAACACTCAACTAACAGTAGCCGGGGGACGTTCCTGGGGGGCCCCCAGACGTCTCGCGCCAGCCGGAGATCCAGCCTCCCCTATCAGAAGAATAACAGACCTCACTTGCCTCCAGAGAAATACTCCCACAGAAATAGCAGCCTCCCACATATAATGACGGTGAAATGAGAGGAAGGCACAAACGTAGTTATGAAAACAGATTCAGCAAAATGAGGCCCGCTTAAGCTAGATAGCAGAGGATACAAAAGGTGAACTGCGCGGTCAGCTGAAAAACCCTTCAAAATACCATCCTGAAATTACTTGAACTCATGTGCCAACTCATGGTACATGAGTGGTAATTTCAGCCCACTAGAGCAACCAACAGCAGAGAATTACATATCTGCAAGCTGGACTAAAAAACATGAAAGCAATCATGAAACAGGGAAATACAGACTTAGCTTGTCTTGAAGGCCTAGGAGCAGGTAACAGAGACACACACTGATACATTGATAGCCGGCAAGGGAATGACAGGAAAGCCAGGTTAAATAGGAAACACCCAGCCTCTGATGGACAGGTGGAAACCAGAGACCGCAACCCACCAAAGTCACCCAGTACCAGTCGTAACCACCAGAGGGAGCCCAAAAACAGAATCCACAACAGTACCCCCCCCTTGAGGAGGGGTCACCGAACCCTCACGAGAACCCCCAGGGCGATCAGGATGAGCTCTATGGAAGGCGCGGACCAAATCAGTCGCATGAACATCAGAGGCGACCACCCAGGAATTATCCTCCTGACCATAACCCTTCCACTTAACCAAATACTGGAGTTTACGTCTGGAAACACGAGAATCCAAGATCTTCTCAACAACATACTCCAATTCTCCCTCCACCAGCACCGGAGCAGGAGGCTCAACCGAAGGAACAACGGGCACCTCATACCTCCGCAATAACGACCGATGGAACACATTATGAATAGCAAACGATGCTGGGAGATCCAAACGAAAAGATACAGGGTTAAGAATCTCCAAGATCTTATAAGGACCGATGAACCGAGGCTTAAACTTGGGAGAAGAGACCTTCATAGGGACAAAACGAGAAGACAACCACACCAAGTCCCCAACACGAAGTCGGGGACCCACGCGGCGACGACGATTAGCAAACTGCTGAGCCTTCTCCTGAGACAACTTCAAATTGTCCACCACCTGATTCCAAATCTGATGTAGCCTATCCACCACCACGTCCACTCCAGGACAATCCGAAGGCTCCACCTGACCAGAGGAAAAACGAGGATGAAACCCCGAATTACAAAAGAAAGGAGAAACCAAAGTAGCAGAACTAGCCCGATTATTAAGGGCAAATTCGGCCAGTGGCAAAAAGGCAACCCAGTCATCTTGATCAGCAGAAACAAAACACCTTAAATAAGTTTCCAAGGTCTGATTAGTTCGCTCCGTCTGGCCATTCGTCTGAGGATGGAATGCAGACGAGAGACAAATTAATGCCCATCTTAGCATAAAACGTCCGCCAAAATCTAGACACAAACTGGGATCCCCTGTCCGAGACGATATTCTCCGGAATCCCATGCAAACGAACCACGTTCTGAAAAAACAAAGGGACCAACTCAGAGGAGGAAGGCAACTTAGGCAAGGGTACCAAATGAACCATCTTAGAAAAGCGGTCACACACAACCCAGATAACGGACATTTTCTGTGAGACAGGGAGATCTGAAATAAAATCCATGGAAATGTGCGTCCAAGGCCTCTTCGGGATAGGCAAGGATAACAACAACCCACTGGCCCGAGAACAGCAAGGCTTAGCCCGAGCACACACTTCACAAGACTGCACAAAGGTGCGCACATCCCTTGACAAGGAAGGCCACCAAAAAGACCTGGCCACCAAGTCTCTAGTACCAAATATTCCAGGATGACCAGCCAACACAGAAGAATGGACCTCGGAGATGACTCTACTGGTCAAATCATCCGGAACAAACAGTCTTTCTGGTGGACACCGATCAGGTCTATCCGCCTGAAACTCCTGCAATGCACGTCGCAAGTCTGGGGAGACGGCGGACAATATTACCCCCATCCCTAAGGATGCCAGTAGGCCCAGAGTCTCCAGGAGAGTCAGGCACAAAACTCCTGGAAAGAGCATCTGCCTTCACATTCTTTGAACCTGGCAGGTATGAAACCACAAAATTGAAACGAGAAAAAAAACAACGACCAACGAGCCTGTCTAGGATTCAGACGCCTGGCAGACTCAAGGTAAATCAGATTTTTGTGATCAGTCAAGACCACCACACGATGTCTAGCACCCTCAAGCCAATGACGCCACTCCTCAAATGCCCACTTCATGGCCAAAAGCTCCCGATTACCCACATCATAATTGCGCTCGGCGGGCGAGAATTTTCTAGAAAAGAACGCACATGGCTTCATCACCGAGCCATCGGAACTTCTCTGTGACAAAACCGCCCCCGCTCCAATCTCGGAAGCATCAACCTCAACCTGAAAAGGAAGTGAAACATCTGGTTGACATAACACAGGAGCAGAAGAAAACCGGCGCTTAAGTTCCTGAAAGGCCTCCACAGCCGCAGGAGACCAATTAGCAACATCAGCACCCTTTTTAGTCAAATCAGTCAAAGGTTTAACAACACTGGAAAAATTAGAAATGAACCGACGATAAAAATTAGCAAAACCCAAGAACTTCTGAAGACTCTTAACAGATGTAGGTTGTGTCCAGTCACAAATCGCCTGAACCTTGACGGGATCCATCTCAATAGTAGAAGGAGAAAAAATGTACCCCAAAAAAGAAATCTTCTGGACTCCGAAGAGACATTTTGAGCCCTTCACAAACAGAGAATTGGCCCGCAGGACTTGAAACACCTTCCTGACCTGTAGAACATGAGACTCCCAGTCATCAGAAAACACCAAAATATCATCCAAATACACAATCATAAACTTATCCAGATATTCACGGAAAATATTGTGCATAAAGGACTGAAAGACTGAAGGAGCATTAGAAAGTCCAAAAGGCATTACCAAATACTCAAAATGGCCCTCAGGCGTATTAAATGCGGTTTTCCACTCATCACCCTGCTTTATCCGCACAAGATTATACGCACCGCGAAGATCTATCTTAGTGAACCACCTAGCCCCCTTAATGCGAGCAAACAAATCAGTCAATAATGGCAATGGATACTGATATTTGACTGTAATCTTATTCAGAAGGCGATAATCTATACAAGGCCTCAGGGAACCATCTTTTTTAGCCACGAAAAAAAAACCTGCTCCCAGAGGGGACGAAGATGGACGAATATGTCCCTTTTCCAAGGACTCCTTAATATAATTCCGCATAGCAGTATGCTCTGGCACTGACAGATTAAATAAACGACCCTTAGGGAACTTACTGCCAGGAATTAATTCTATAGCACAGTCACAATCCCTATGAGGAGGGAGCGAGTTGAGCTTAGGCTCCTCAAAAACATCCCGATAGTCAGACAAAAATACAGGGACCTCAGAAGGAGTAGATGAAGCAATTGAAATCAGAGGTGCATCATCATGAACCCCCTGACATCCCCAGCTTAACACAGACATTGTTTTCCAATCCAGGACTGGATTATGAGTTTGTAACCATGGCAGACCAAGCACTAGTACATCATGTAAATTATACAGTACAAGGAAGCGAATCACCTCCTGATGAACGGGAGTCATGCGCATGGTCACTTGTGTCCAGTACTGCGGTTTATTCATAGCCAATGGTGTAGAGTCAATTCCCTTCAAAGGAATAGGAACTTCCAGAGGCTCCAGACTAAAACCGCAGCGTTTGGCAAATGACCAATCCATAAGACTCAGGGCAGCGCCCGAATCCACATAGGCATCGACGGAAATGGATGACAGTGAACAAATCAGAGTTACAGACAAAATGAACTTAGACTGCAGAGTACTAATGACAAAAGATTTATCAACCTTTTTTGTGCGTTTAGAGCATGCTGATATAACATGAGCTGAATCACCACAATAAAAACACAATCCATTTTTCCGCCTATAATTTTGCCGTTCACTTCTGGACTGAATTCTATCACATTGCATAGTCTCAGGTGCCTGTTCAGAAGACACCGCCAACTGGTGCACAGGTTTGCGCTCCCGTAAACGCCGATCAATCTGAATGGCCATAGTCATAGACTCATTCAGACCTGTAGGCGCAGGGAACCCCACCATAATATCCTTAATGGCCTCAGAAAGACCATCTCTGAAGTTTGCAGCCAGGGCGCACTCATTCCACTGAGTAAGCACCGACCATTTCCGAAATTTTTGACAATATACTTCCGCTTCATCATGCCCCTGAGAGAGGGCCAATAAAGCCTTTTCAGCCTGAATCTCCAGGTTAGGTTCCTCATAGAGCAATCCCAGTGCCAGAAAAAACGCATCCACACTGAGCAATGCAGGATCCCCTGGTGCCAATGCAAATGCCCAATTCTGAGGGTCGCCCCGCAGGAAAGATATTACAATCTTGACCTGCTGAGCAGGGTCTCCAGAGGAGCGAGATTTCAAAGAAAGAAACAATTTGCAATTGTTCCTGAAATTCAGGAAGGTAGATCTATCTCCAGAAAAAAACTCTGGAATAGGAATTCTAGGTTCAGACATAGGAGTGTGAACAACAAAATCCTGTATATTTTGAACTTCTGCAACAAGATTATTCAGGCTGGAAGCCAAACTCTGGACATCCATGTTAAACAGCTAAGGTCAGAGCCATTCAAGGGTTAAGAGGAGGTAAGAAGCAGCTAGACAGCAATTAAGGGCTAGGCAGCAAAACTCTGAGGGAAAAAAAAAAAAAATTTCCCTTCAACACTTCTTTTTCTCCTGCTTCAGCCCAAACAATTAACACTTTGTGGGCCGGCTATACTGTCATGATTCCCAATGGCAGGGAATTAACACGGGCAAAAACAGGACGAGCTCTAGGGTGATGGAACCTGAGCTGACCGCGATCCTGAACCTCAACACTCAACTAACAGTAGCCGGGGGACGTTCCTGGGGGGCCCCCAGACGTCTCGCGCCAGCCGGAGATCCAGCCTCCCCTATCAGAAGAATAACAGACCTCACTTGCCTCCAGAGAAATACTCCCACAGAAATAGCAGCCTCCCACATATAATGACGGTGAAATGAGAGGAAGGCACAAACGTAGTTATGAAAACAGATTCAGCAAAATGAGGCCCGCTTAAGCTAGATAGCAGAGGATACAAAAGGTGAACTGCGCGGTCAGCTGAAAAACCCTTCAAAATACCATCCTGAAATTACTTGAACTCATGTGCCAACTCATGGTACATGAGTGGTAATTTCAGCCCACTAGAGCAACCAACAGCAGAGAATTACATATCTGCAAGCTGGACTAAAAAACATGAAAGCAATCATGAAACAGGGAAATACAGACTTAGCTTGTCTTGAAGGCCTAGGAGCAGGTAACAGAGACACACACTGATACATTGATAGCCGGCAAGGGAATGACAGGAAAGCCAGGTTAAATAGGAAACACCCAGCCTCTGATGGACAGGTGGAAACCAGAGACCGCAACCCACCAAAGTCACCCAGTACCAGTAGTAACCACCAGAGGGAGCCCAAAAACAGAATCCACAACAGATGGGCCCACAGCTCCCTTATACACAGTATGATGGGCCCACAGCTCCCTTATACACAGTATGATGGGCCCACAGCTCCCTTATACACAGTATGATGGGCCTGCAGCTCCCTTATACACAGTATGATGGACTCACAGCTCCCTTATACACAGTATGATGGGCCCACAGCTCCCTTATACACAGTATGATGGACCCGCAGTGCCCTTATACACAGTATGATGGGCCTTCAGCTCCCTTATACACAGTATGATGGACTCACAGCTCCCTTATACACAGTATGATGGACTCACAGCTCCCTTATACACAGTATGATGGGCCCGGAAAATACAATGCAGCGTTTCCGCGCGGTATTTTCCGCACCATGTGCACTGTGGATTTGGTTTTCCAAAGGATTACATGGCACTGTAAACCAGACGGAAAACTGCTGCGAATCCGCAGCGGCCAATCCGCACCGTGTGTACACAGCCTGAGAGTGAGAAAGAGGCCAGAACGAGGCTCCCACAGACTCACATTGATTAGTGACCTCTGCGCTGCTCCATGAAACACTGGAGCCTCGGACAGGTCACAAACTGCAGGAGACGGAGCCGAGCGGAGACTAAAACAGATGAAAACACCAGAAGGTGAGTATCAGACAGGAGGCAGGGGACGGGGATTTTCAGCACACCCCAGCAGTGAAATAAAAAATAATGCTGGAGTGGTGCTGTAAATGTGATGCAGCTCTTGGTTACTGTATGCGGCTCCTTATACTAATACTCATAAAAGACCCAGGTGGTACGGTATCAAAAGCCCCCTACCCCCCCCCCCCCCCCCAATCTCCAGCCTCCCCAGACAGCAAATATTACCTGTGATGGAGTACATATAATATCATAACAAAACATTATAATATTCAGCCTCCAGTGACCTGTCTCCCCTCCCCCACTTCAGCCCCAATACCCCCATCTCACATCCACCCCTCAGTGCCCTGTCCCACCTCACCCACCTTCTGCCCCCACAATACCCCCATCGTCTCACATTCACCCCCCCAGCACCCTGTCCCCCCTCACTCTTTCAGCCCCCACAATACCCCAACGGTCTCAGTGACATACCTGAATTTAATAAACCTAAAATGTTCCATCCCCAGCACTTACTGATAACGTTTGCACTGCAGGCAGGACCAGGAAGTGTAAGTGAAATGCAGGGTGGGCACTAGGACCCAGCGAGCCTGAACCAATCCCAGCATGCACAGAGTGAGGAAAACTGCAGCCAGGAAAAGCTCCATCATTAGTTCAGACAGGCGAAACCATTCACTGCAGGGGGGAGACTCTGCAGCCGGCCACTGTGCTTTGGGTGCTAGCAGCGTGCAGACATCAGAAGGGAGCAGACATTTATACTGCTCTGCTCCTATGCGGTGTTCTGCCTCCTCACAGACGTGGCCCTGGCTCCCAGTGGGCCCCTTCATGTGTCAGGGCCCAGGGCGATGGCCCCCTCTGCCCCCCCCAGTAGCTACGCTACTGCATTGGAGTCTCAGTCTGGAAGATGAGCGCCGAACTCTCGCTTCTGCATAGCGCCGGGCGCTCAGAAGCGAGAGGAACATGTGAACTGCGGCGGGGGCCGGGTAAGGCTACGTTCACATTTGCGGTCAGCGCCGCAGCGTCGCCGCATGCGTCATGCGCCCCTATATTTAACATGGGGACGCATGGACATGCGTTGTGCTGCGATTTGCGCCGCATGGCCGCAAGCGTTGGACGCAAGAAACGCTTCAAGTTGCATTTTTTTTGCGTCCAACTTTCGGCCAAAAAGGACGCATGCGGCGCAAAACGCAGCGTTTTAGCGTGCGTTTTGCCGCGTTTTTGTTTGCGTTGTGCGCTGCGGCGCCGACGCTGCGGCGCACAACGCAAATGTGAACGTAGCCTAAAAGGCCTCCGGGGGCCGGATGCGGCCTGCGGGCCGTAGTTTGGGGACCCCTGCTCAAGGGCTTCTTTAAATGTGGAGCAAATAACGGTAAAACTTGCAAATATTCCCAAAAAACAGAAACATTTAATAGTCACAAGGAGACACAGATTTATAATATTAATCAATTTATTAACTGTAACTCAACAAATGTGATATATAAGGCTACGTTCACATTTGCGGCCAGCGCCGCAGCGTCGGGCGCCGCAGCGGCGCCGCATGCGTCATGCGCCCCTATATTTAACATGGGGGCGCATGGACATGCGGCGCACTTGCGTTTTGCGCCGCATGCTTCGCTGCGGCGCCCGCGTCGGGGCGCAGAGGACGCAGCAAGTTGCATTTTTGCTGCGTCCAAATTCAATGAAAAAAACGACGCATGCGGCGCAAAACGCAGCGTTGTGCATGCGTTTTGCTGCGTTTTTGTTTGCGTTGTGCGCTGCGGCGCCGACGCTGCGGCGCACAACGCAACTGTGAACGTAGCCTAAAATAGAATGCACTATTTGTCACTTAGTACCGTATATATTGGATGCACCACGAAAAAAGTAAAAACTCGTATTTCAGAACACATCAGCGATATAAATAATAATGATGTTATTCGGAATATATCGATGGCTGCCAAACATTTCATTGTGCATCACAATAGGAATACTTCATCTTTAAGGCCGGAGACACACTGGTGCGAGATACGGCCGAGTCTCGCTGGTTAAAAGCAAGCTGTGGCACCGGCACTCCGGAGCGGAGCGTGCAGCTGCATAGCAATACATGGAGCCGCACGCTCCGTTCCGGAGTGCCGGTGCCACAGCTTATTTTTAACCAGCGAGACTCGGCCGTATCTCGCAGCAGTGTGTCTCCGGCCTAAAGGGGTTGTCCACTACTTTCAATTAACCCCCCAATGTATCCCCCCGGGGCCCCTGATGAATTGTGTAATTACCTTCCATTGCTGTTTTTGCCTGTGAGCGGCGCTATTCCGGCGGCTGAGTCCGGGTCACGTGACCCCCAGGCTGCAGCCGCCGCTTATTTCCGCCGATGTCACGTCAATTTCCAGACTCTGGAAATTGACGTGACGTCAGCAGCAGGCGTGACCCAGCCTCACAGTCACCAGTCACTCATCAAGAGTGACTGGGCTCTGGGCGGGGCTGCAGGGCTGTGCTGGGGGCGGGTGGGGCTAGGCAGGGATGTGCGGGCGGGGCTAGGCAGGGATTTTATGTGCGGGCCGGCGCTGTGCGGGCCGGCGCTGTGCGGGCCGGTGCTCTGCGGTATGTGCTGGGGGGGTGGTCTTTGGGGTGTGTGTGTGTGTGTGTGTGTGTGTCTCTGTGTGCAGGCATCGTCCGATGGGACTACAAGTCCCATCGGGCTCTGCCTGCTACAGTGTCAGTGAGTGACACATTTGCCAATGATGGGACAGTAGTAGTCCCATTATCCAGCTAATGTGTTGAATGTAAAAAAAAAATAAATACACATACCATACATACATACATACATACATACATACATACAACACACACCTTGTGACAACATGCACCATGCAATATGCGAAAACATGCAACATACGACATGCGCCATGCGACGACATGCGCCATGCGACGACATGCACCATGCGACGACATGCACCATGCGACGACATGCACCATGCGGGAGACATGCGCCATGCGACGACATGCGCCATGCACCATGCGACATGTGACATGCGACATGAAACATGCCACATACAGTACGTACATACATACAACATACATACAGACATACAGTACATATAACAGAGTTCATACTCACCATCACTTGTCACTTTGTTCCCCGAAGCCATTGTCATCTGTAAAAAATATTAAAATAATAAACAACCAATATACTCCCTGATCCGCAGAAATCCAATTAAAACGAGTGACCCTCGACGATCTCCCGTGGAGAGCAGGAGCATCTGCTGATGCGACTGCTCTCCAGGGGCTCCAGGAACACAATGAGGGGAGGAAGGTATCCTTCCACAATGTATTCCCCACAATGTATTCCTATGCCCCTGTGAGAAAATAGTCCCTAGTCTCACTTTATGCCATTGCTGTTGAGAAATTTTCACAGGCAGCAATTGCCATAAAGTGAGATTTGTCCTAAGGTAACCTCAGTGATGCACTGCAGGAGCCATTGTCTCTTGTCAGTGTGTCACTGAGGGTCCTATAGAGCAGTGACATCACCCAATGTCACTGTTCTATAAGGGAGATCGCCGTGGGACACTCGTTATTAAGTGGACTACGGCGGACAGGTAGTATACGGTTTATTTTACGTTTTTTGCAGGCTCTGAAATATGGTAAGTATGGTTAAATGAAGAATATTAAAATACTTTTTTCCTAATGTGTGTGTGTTTTATTAACCCTTTATTAATATTGGATTAGTAATTGGTAGGCGTCTTATTGACGCCTCTCCGTTATTAACCCGGCTTAATGTCAACTTACAATAGCAAGGTGACATTAACCCCTTATTACCCCATATCCCACCACTACACGGGAGTGGGAAGAGAGGGGCTAAGTGCCGGAATTGGCGCATCTTACAGATGCGCCATTTCTGGGGCGGCTGCGGACTGGTATTTGTAGCCGGGGGGGGGGGGCAAATATCCATGGCCCCTCTCTAGGCTATGAATATCAGCCGGCAGCTGTTTGCGTAGCCTTTCTGGCTATAAAATATAAGGGGACCCAACGTCATTTTTTTCGGGGGGGTCCCCCTATTTTAATAGCCAGTAAAGGCAACGCAGACAGCTGCGGGCTGATATTCATAGCAGGCTACAAATATTGGCCCCCGGCCTGTCGGCTTTCCCCCTACTGGCGCAGAAAATTGCGCGGGAGCCCACGTCGCTTTTTTTTTTTAAATTACATAAACATATTGTTTATTAACCCCTTTCTGCCAGCTGATGGAATAGTACGTCAGCTGGCAGTATCCCCCACTTTGAGGTGGGCTTCGCGGTAAGCCCACTTCAAAGCCGCAACATGTCAGCTGTTTTCAATACAAAAATAAAAAATGTACTTGATCGCTAAACGGAATAGCGAGAAAAAAAAATCAAAAGACAAAATTATGTTTTTTTGGTCGCCGCAACATTGCATTAAAATGCAATAATGGGCGATCAAAAGAACGTATCTGCACAGAAGTGGTATCATTAAAAACGTCAGCTCAGCGCACAAAAAATTAGCCCTCATCCGACACGATATCTCAGAAAATATAGACGCTACAGGTATCAGAATATGGCGCAATTATTTTATTTCTTTTTAGCAAAGTTTTGAAATTTATTTTACCACTTAGATAAAAAATAACCTAGACATGTTTGGTGTCTATGAACTCGTACTGACCTGGAGAATCATAATGGCAGGTCAGTTTTATGCTGTATGCACACGTTGCAGATTTGGGTGCAGAATTGTCTGCACAAAATCTGCATCTCCTTGCAGAAAACGCAGCTGCGTTTTGGATGCATTTTTTTTCATGGTTTTTTCATGTTTTTGCGCGGTTTTGATGCGGCTTTTTTGTGTGGTTTTGATGCTGTTCTTGGTGCGGTTTTTGGTGTGGTTTTTGCGCGGTTTTGATTCAGTTTTTGCTGCAATATTTGGTGCGGTTTTTTGCGTGGTTTTGATTCAGGTTTTTGATGCTTTTTTTATGCAGTTTTTGGTGAAGATTTGATGCAGTATTTGGTGCGGTTTTGATGCAGTTTTTGGTGCAGTTTTTGCGCGCTTTTGATGCATTTTTTTGGTGCGGTTATTGCGTGTTTTTTGTCCGTTTTTCTATGCGTTTTTGAAAGCTAAAGATGTATTATTGAACATTATTGAGTGATGTTATTTCTGTCCAACCTCCTCTTTTACATTTGTCCAACCCACACTCAATTACACACAGACATATAGATGATAGATGAAATGGATAGACAGAGCTACATATAGATAGATCTATAGATGCATACATCTATCTATTCCTATATCTATCTATAGATATATGTGGATAGATATATCTATTGATAGATGTATGGATAGTGTAGGGTGCGTGTCCACTGTCAGGATTACATCCGAATTAGCTGCAGATTGGATGCTGCGTACTTGTAGTCCCATTGGATGATCCCCGCACACACCCGAACAGTCCCACACACACCTGAACAGTCCCCCACAGCGTCACACACACCCAAACAGTCCCGCACACACCCAAACAGTCCCACACACACCCGAACAGTCCCCCACAGCGTCACACACACCCAAACAGTCCCGCACACACCCAAACAGTCCCACACACACCCGAACAGTCCCCCACAGCGTCACACACACCCAAACAGTCCCGCACACACCCGAACAGTCCCGCACAGCGCCACACACATCCAAACAGTTCCCCACAAACATCCGAACAGCCCGCAGACCCCGCACACACCTGAACAGTCCCGCACAGCGCCGCACACATCCGAACAGCCCGCAGACCCAGCACACACATACACGCACACCGTCACTGCCCACATTCCGCCCACCAGGGCCAGACTGGCCATCGGGCACTTCTGGCAAATGCCAGAAGGGCCGGTGCCAGTCGTGGGCCGCTCGATCCTCCTCCCCCTGCCGCCGCCGACTCACCCCCTGCCGTCGCATTCAACTATACCGGCGTCTATGACGCCGGTACAGTTGAATGCAATGATGGAGGAGAGAGCGTCTACAGATGCTCCCTCTCCCATCATTCCCCGCTCTGCCTCTGACACTGCGGGTGCGCGATGATATCATATCATCGCGCACCTGCTGTGTCCCCAGCAGACTGCAGCCGCCGAGACAGGAGCAGGAAGCAACGCTGGCAAGAGGAAAGGTGAGGAGTGTTTTTTTTTTTTTTTTTATACTGGACTGTGGGGACATTCTCGGGGGTGGGGGTGGTGGAGGAGGAGGAGAGATGTGGGCTGTGCTGGATATACCACTGTGCGGGCTGTGCTGGATATACCACTGTGCGGGCTGTGCTGGATATACCACTGTGCGGGCTGTGCTGTATATACTACTGTGCGGGCTGTGCTGTATATACTACTGTGCGGGCTGTGCTGTATATACTACTGTGCGGGCTGTGTTATCTACTATGTGGGCTGTGCTATATACTATGTGGCCTTTGCTATATACTATGGGGAGTATATTATCTTCTATGGGGAGGCCATGTTATGTACTATGTGGCTGTGGTATATACTATTGTGGGGGTATATTATATTCTATGGGGGAGGTTGGGTTATATACTATGGGGGGCTGCATTATATTCTATGGGGTTACATTATACTCTGTGGGGTGGCTGCATTATACTGTGGGGTGGTTGCATTATACTGGGGGGTGGCTGCATTATACTCTGTGGTTGCCGCATTATATTCTGTAGGGTGGTGGCTACATTATACTATATGTGGGCTGCATTATACTGTATCGAGGACTATGGGGAATACGTTATACTATATGAAGGACTATGGGGTGCATTATACTATGTGATGTGAATTGTACTACATGGATGACTATGGCTGTGCATTATACTATATGGAGCACTATGAGGAGTGTATTATGCTATATGGAGGACCATGAGGAGTGTATTATACTATGTGTAGGACTGAGCAGTGTATTTTAATATATGGAGGTCTATAGGGAGTATATTATACTATATGGAGGACTGTGGCGCACATTACAATATATGGAGGACTATGGGGTGTATTTTACTAAACAAGTAAAATGCTGCATATTCAGATTGTTTTTGCCGGAACAAAAATCCTTGTTCTCAGCAGCACATCGCCGCTGTAAACTGTAGATGTGCTGCTGATAACATGATACTGTATGGGGATCGGTTAGTGATCTGTTAGTGATCGTTCTGTCCCATCATTCTTTCTCAGACGGTGGAAAGAGGCCGGGAAACAAGCGTTGAACAACTTCAGTATTGTCGATCAAACTCATTTAGCGTCCTGAGATCAGCGCATGTAAATACAACTGAAATGCTTTTGTTTGATGTGCAATATGTTAGCATTTTGGGCCCCATTTTAAACTTTGCCTAGGCGTAGGGCCCCACTTTGCCTAAAACCGGCCCTGCCTACAAGTGTACAAAGATATTATACAGTCACCATGTGACAAGTGGGCCTGTGTAACTTCAAATGCCAGGGCTGAATTTTAGTCCCAGTCCGGCCCTGGGCTGTACACTATAGCTGACAACTTGCTGTATCAGCCACGATCAGTATTGGCACCATACCAATCTGTTTAACCCCTTAGATGCTGCTGTCAACAGTGACTACATCATATAAATGATTGAAAGAGTTTGAGGGCTTCTTTAAACCCATCGGCACCCTGAGATCATGATTATGTGGTTTTGATGTTCGTCATGGCAACTCATAGCCAAATAGCGGCCTTAGAGTCTGCCGGCCAGAAGTTCGCGACATTTAGGTGGTAAACATACACTGACAGAGGTTTTCAATATGTTGGGGGGAATGGGGTGCTGTTTTTAAAATTGTATCACTTTTGGAGGTTTTCCAATATATAGGACCCCAAAAGTCACTTCAAACCTGAATAAGGTCCTTCAAAAATATAAATTTTAAACATTTCTTTGAAAAAATGGAACATTACTGCTACATTTTTAAACCTCCTAAAATGCTAACAAAATAAAATAACATTTTACAAATGGTGCTGATGTAAAGCAGACATGTGGGAAATGTTATTTATTAATGCTTTTCTGTGGTATAACTATATGGATTAAAGGGATAATCATTCAAATTGCTAATTTTTTTTACATTTTTGTAAAATTTCTGATATTTTTTATAAATAAACACAAACCATATCGACCTAAATTTACCATTATCATAAATTACAATGTGCCATGAAAAAACATTCTTAAAATCACTGGGATTTGTTGAAGCGTTCCACAACTGTTGCTAAATAGTGACACTGGTCAGAATTCAAAAATTTGGCCCGGTCACTAAGGGGCTAAAATATTTGGGGGTCCCCGTTGGAGCTTTCGCATTGGGTTACACCACTGCCTAACAGCTTTCTATTTCTCCTATGCATGTTCATATACAAATCCGTTTTGGAAATTTCTTAGTCTTTGGCAGTATTTACTCTTGTTTGAATGAGTGTTAGGACCCACCATGTAAGCATGCATGGTTAAATAACCCCCAAAAATTGCATGAAAAAAAGGTTTTCAAAATGGAATAATTTTTTCAAAGAAAATGGCCAGTAAAAATGGCATATGATGGAACTGAAATTTATCACAGACTTGTTTACATAGGAGTGGTCTAAAAGAGGTAGTGTTGTGGAGAGGTACCACAGTAAAAGACTCTGCTTATACACTTGGATATCTCCTATTCTACAACTCATGCACAGAGCCTTCATGTAGAAGTCATTGGAACCCCTGGACTCTATATTCTCCCCTAAAAGCACATGGTATACTTATGGCGGTTGTGAGCATAAAACTAACGCTGAGCATGCCACTAGTAGCCATGCAATACTCCACGAGAGTCAGGATGCGTGCTTAGTTGCAGTCAGCTTCCATCTGTCCTTTACTGTCACTATGAGTCCATTACTTACAGTTGTGTGAAAAAGTGTTTGCCCCTTCCTGATTTCCTATTCTTTTGTCACACTTAAATGTTTCCGATCACCAAACAAATTTAAATATTAGACAAAGATAATACAAGTAAACACAAAATGCAGTTTTGAAATGATGGCCTTTATTATTAAGGGAAAAAGAAATCCAAACCTACACGGCCCTGTGTTAAAAGAGTTGGTATCAGATCTTTATATCTATGCATCTTCCTACAGCAGAACTCTGATCCTTTCAACTGGTGTTAGTATGTCCATGATGGATTCTACTGCGGTTCTACCTAAGGAATCATAGCAGGCAGCAACAGATTAACTCCACAGTACTGTTTAATAAATTTGGAGTAGATGTGAGCAAATGTATTTTAATTCCTGTTCAATTCTTAGGAATTTGCTAAATCCTGTGAGATTGATCTATTTGCGATTCGAATCACCTAAGATGACCGCCGTCATTTTACACATTGTAGAAGAGTGCATCAGCCAGAGAAGTTCTCACACGATCTGGGATGCGAACAGGTGACTTCCTCCATAATGCCTTATGGCTATCAAATCACATAGTATAGCACAGCCAATCAAGAGGGACCATCATAGGATGTATAAAAGCAGAGGCAGGGAATTCTTCAGCCATTTTGAGGTGGATTTGGACTGCATCACTGTCTTGCAAAGATAGCAGACAATAAACCGTAGGAAAATGTAAAAATTAATTTCTGTAAAAACACTCAAGTCAAATTCTTTTCTTTTCTTTTTGTAGAAACAGGAAGTCTCTTTTGCCTGCATTTATCATTCCCCTCTTCATCTCCTAACCCAGCTCCTCACTCCTCACCTCCCTGGGACTTTTGCAGTGATTTATGACTCATGCACGGAAAATATACCTCATGTTTCTACATAGAGCTTAGGAGGATTAAGCTAGTCTGTTTTTAATCACGTGGTGTTGCAGACTTAATGGAAATGAGAAGAATTAACTGGGAAAAGAGGCAAAATGAGCAATTGTAAGTACACAGTGCTGTGTAATATGATAACTGCAATATATTAATAGAATAACAATTTTGATGGTAGTGCTTCTTTAAGATATCAGCACTTATCCCATGCAGAGCTAGTTTGTATATGTAAACTAGCTCTGTCCCCGCGGTGTTGGATGTTTTGATCTTCCCGAGGTCATTCACTTTATAGTCTTTTCACCAGGCACTACTCCTAATAGCCAGTTTCCTACTCCACACTGGTGAGGGGCAAATACCCCGAAACAGCTGTCTGTGGATGGATACCATGTTTTGGCATAGGTGGTTTTCCTTTATTGGATGCTGCCCTTCCTGTGGTTTTTCCTTCCCGGTGAAAGACCTGGCTATTCATTGCTTGCGTTGAGAAACATGTGATGGTGTCTCAGCGGCTTTTCTACACATTACGTTTACAGCAGCCCGTTCAACACATACGGTAATGGGCTGCTGTAAACGTAAGTGCCGGTATGGCAGCACGCTAGCGCAGATAGAGCATCTGCTAGCTCTATCTGCGCTAGCAGTGACGGACCCGGAAACGCTGCAGCCGGCGTCTCAGTGTCCGTCACTCAAAGACGGCACATCCCTAGCCCATTGTGGGCGGGCGCTAGTGATGCGTCTGACATTGGAGTCAATGGTGGCGTTAAACAGACTGTTACACCGCGTTATGCCGCTGTGTAACGTAGTCCGTCTAACGGACGCCAGCAACGCAGTGTGAACCCAGCCTTACCTGTACACAATACACTATATACAGAGCTCCTGTGCATAATGTCACGTGATCACTGTATTACCTGTACACTGACACCATATACAAAGCACTTGTGTATAATGTCACTGGTGATCACTGTATTACCTGTACACTGACACCATATACAAAGCACTTGTGTATAATGTCACTGGTGATCACTGTATTACCTGTACACTGACACCATATACAAAGCACTTGTGTATAATGTCACTGGTGATCACTGTATTACCTGTACACTGACACCATATACAAAGCACTTGTGTATAATGTCACTGGTGATCACTGTATTACCTGTACACTGACACCATATACAAAGCACTTGTGTATAATGTCACTGGTGATCACTGTATTACCTGTACACTGACACCATATACAAAGCACTTGTGTATAATGTCACTGGTGATCACTGTATTACCTGTACACTGACACCATATACAGAGCTCTCGTGTATAATGTCACTGGTGATCACTGTATTACCTGTACACTGACACCATATACAGAGCTCCTGTGTACAATGTCACTGGTGATCACTGTATTACCTGTACACTGACACCATATACAGAGCTCTTGTGTATAATGTCACTGGTGACCACTGTATTACCTGTACACTGACACCATATACAGAGCTCTTGTGTATAATGTCACTGGTGATCACTGTATTACCTGTACACTGACACCATATACAAAGCACTTGTGAATAATGTCACTGGTGATCACTGTATTACCTGTACACTGACACCATATACAAAGCACTTGTGAATAATGTCACTGGTGATCACTGTACTACCTGTACACTGACACCATATACAGAGCTCTTGTGTATAATGTCACTGGTGACCACTGTATTACCTGTACACTGACACCATATACAGAGCTCTTGTGTATAATGTCACTGGTGATCACTGTATTACCTGTACACTGACACCATATACAAAGCACTTGTGAATAATGTCACTGGTGATCACTGTATTACCTGTACACTGACACCATATACAAAGCACTTGTGAATAATGTCACTGGTGATCACTGTACTACCTGTACACTGACACCATATACAGAGCTCCTGTGTATAATGTCACTGGTGATCACTGTATTACCTGTACACTGACACCATATACAGAGCTCCTGTGTACAATGTCACTGGTGATCACTGTATTACCTGTACACTGACACCATATACAGAGCTCTTGTGTATAATGTCACTGGTGACCACTGTATTACCTGTACACTGACACCATATACAGAGCTCTTGTGTATAATGTCACTGGTGATCACTGTATTACCTGTACACTGACACCATATACAAAGCACTTGTGAATAATGTCACTGGTGATCACTGTATTACCTGTACACTGACACCATATACAGAGCTCCTGTGTACAATGTCACTGGTGATCACTGTATTACCTGTACACTGACACCATATACAGAGCTCTTGTGTATAATGTCACTGGTGATCACTGTATTACCTGTACACTGACACCATATACAGAGCTCCTGTGTACAATGTCACTGGTGATCACTGTATTACCTGTACACTGACACCATATACAGAGCTCTTGTGTATAATGTCACTGGTGACCACTGTATTACCTGTACACTGACACTCTACATTATAAACAAAGTGCTAGGAAGCAATAAAAAGGTTCTGCTAACCTGGTAATGTTGTGATCACACAACAATATAAGAGCATGTAATCCCAGCTGCTACGAGTCCACTTGTACTAGGATCAAATACAGATATGTGGAAAGAAAATATTGTGGAGAATCCATGCAGCTGGTGAATGAAGGGAAACTCCTGGTACACACAAGAATGTGGGTATATTTTTTTTTTAATTATTATTATGGTTCCCTTTTTCTCTTCTGTTATCATCCACATGCCTTTTCTGTAGGCTTCTACTGCAGCTTTTACAACAGCCTCATTTTTTCCCAAGCAACGTCACAGTTCATCTCAGCGGCTGGGAAACCCCTGAGTGCTGAGTTCACTGTCGTTTAGCTGGGGTACTTTCCAATGTCAGAAATTTTCCCATGCTATGGTTCATAGCAGTATAGTCATTCGGGTGCCATGTTCACGCAAATGTCTTTAATGCCCAAAACTCACAAATTAAAAATTGTATCCTCCGGATCGCAACCGGGGTGTCAAAACAGTCCATAGCTGAGATCGGTTGCCGTGGGCAACTGCACCACCTTGTCACACTGAGGGGGCACCAGGTGTTCGCTTCCCTTGGCTCTGTGTTGACTTCATACACAAGCCAGATGTTGCACAGCCACCTGCTCTGCAGCTTGCAAACCAACACTGACACACCGAACCCTTTGCTGCAGGATTTTTAAATTGGACTTGTAAGACCCGGCTGGAGAGAGTGAACCACCCCACTATGATCCTGTAGTTCACTCCAAAATTAAAAGCCCACGGTTTTCTTAAATCTGCCTGGGCCAAATAGCTTGACCAAGTCCACACTTACTTTTATTCTGCACTGCGACCACAGCTATGTCTGTGACTGCAATGCACTACAGTGGCCTCAATACGCTTCTATGCGCATCCAGGGGGACACATACCGACCCTCGCATATAATTCCCCATCACTGACTCACAATATATTAACTATATAATATTTATATATTTTTATTATCCACTTATTTAGCAGATACATCAGGGAATGTATCCTTGATGTGTTTGCTTGTGATTTCCCTTTTTTAAGTCTTTTTTTATATTATTCACACATCTACTTGTTAGGCTTTTACTGTAGTTCTAATAACAGATTATTTTTTCACACGCTACGTCACAGTTCATCTTAGCTGCTGGTAATCCCCCGAGCACTGAGTTCACTGAACTTCACCCGGGTACTGAAATTTTCCCTCGCTTCATAGCAGATTATTTGGGTTCCATGTTTGGCTTAAACAAAAATATCTACACATTTACTCACACTCCACATAGAAGTCACAATATCATTACAGTAATCCATCAAATAAATATACTCTCCATTTCGTAAATCCTTCACCTATTTACTTTATTCATTTCCATTCATCCTCTTCTTCATGTAGCACATCAGTAATGCACCATTATCACCAATTTTGGTATCATGATTCCATAAGTTTGAATCCATCACAAAAAAATGTATTTTGTACACTTATTTTTGTAATTAAGGGTGTTTTTACTGCAGTATTTATTATTTTATATAGTTAATCATTTTTTAATCCATATAATTTTATCTCATGTCTATGTCATTATACCTGTTTTTGAATTTTAACTCTTTTTTTTTACTTTTTTTTTTCTTAAACCACTTGCATTGGTAAAAACGGTCATGATGAACTTTGACATATCATGTGTTCCTATTTGATGCCATAATTTGAATACATCTGTATAAACGTGGCAGTATCTTGTTAGCTTGCAAATAGTTTTGGTCCTGAGGAAGAAGTAAGGTGCTTCGAAATGCGTAGACACTCATAAAAAATACAAATATACCGTACATTCTTAAGTGTACCTGGACTTGCCCTTCATTCTCCACAATATTTTCCTTCCACATAACTACATTATATACAGAGCTCCTGTGTATAATGTCACCAGTATTGTGGTTTTCATTCATTATCATAATTGTAGTAGTATTCGGTCACTATGTGGTGCTAATATGAGGTCTGGTCATGGTGTGGCGGTATTTGTTCATTGTATGTGTTATTATTCGGTCACTATGTGGTAGTAATGTGAGGTCTGGTCATGGTGTGGCGGTATTTCACTATTATATGTGGTATTTTTGGTCATGGTATAGTGGATTGTGTTGCGTATGGAGGTCACGTGTTCTCTCTGATATCAATGAAGAGTAGATTCTTTATTTACAATATAGATTATATACTAATTAAGTCATGGAAACATGTTTATGCAAGTCTATAGGTCTGTAAATAAAAATTGGACAGAACATGGTTGCCATCCGTGTGCTTTGTGTTTTTCACAAACTGTTTTTTTTTTTCTTCGAGAAATTCTGAGCAAGCTCTGATTGTAAAACCTGGAACTGACCAAACTGGTGGAATTCTGAAAAAAAAACCACATACTGATTAAAATCAACTTCCAAAATCAATGTGTTTTGTGAAGATCAAGGCAAAATCACAGGCGAAACCTTTTAACTTATTCTCGTGTTAAAAATACAGAACCCCTTTAAGGCCACAGCTATAAAACGTGTTTAAATATTACACTCGTGCAAATGTGTTTAGATCCCAGTACAATATAAGAGGCTGAACATGTTGCATTTGCACGTGTGATCTCATGCATGAGGGTTCGCTAAATACACAATATTTGTTATTACAATTAATTTTTATCTTCAAAATGCAAAATCCCAAGCATATAAATGTGAAATGTAGTTACCACAATACCACATGTAATTTTATGATGCAATTAAACTATGCCAAAATATGCAACAGAGGGCACAACAAGGGAGTGAGAAAAACAGAGGAGTGGACTCATAGGTGAAGTGATAGAAAGGAGAAGTGAAGAGGTAAATCTAAGAAAAAACTCCCGACATATATATGTCTGAAAGCTACGATCGCAACAGCGTATTTTCTCTCATCCAAGACAATCAGGTAGATTACTGTACTGCTCTGTTAATTGGCCTTCCCTTCACTGGACTTTTCCCTCTCCAGTTCATCCTTCATGCAGCAGCCAGGGTCGTCTATCTGGCTAATCGGACGGCTTCCAGTACTTTAACCCCCGGAACACTGCAATCAAACAAGATCGCAGCGTTCAGGTGGTATAGGGAATCATTGCGCAGGGAGGGGGCTTCCCTGAGACCCTCAGAACAACGCGATGTGAGCACGTTGTTCTGAGGGTCTCCTCCCTGCACGTACCCGGATCCAAAATGGCCACGGGGTCCTTCTGGGTCCTGAAGGGAGGTGGCTTGCCAGTGCCTGCTGAGAGCAGGCGCCGGCAAGCCTCCAGAACTGCCTGTCAGATCGCTGACCTGACACAGTGCTCTGCAAAGTGTCAGATCAGCGATTTTACACTATACAGTCATGTCCCACACTGGGACAATGTAAAAAAAAAAAAATTACCATGTGTAAAAACATTTTTGTAAAAAATCCTAAATAAAGAAAAAAAAATATATTTTTCTGAAAAAATACATTTCTTTAAGTACATTTAAAAAAAACAGTAAAAGTACACATATCTACTATCACCACGTCTGTAACGACCCGACCTATAAAACTGTCCCACTAGTTAACCCCTTCAGTGAACACAGTAAAAAAACTAAATAAAAAACAAGGCAAAAAACAATGCTTTATCATCATACCGCCGAACAAAAAGTGGAATAACACGCGATCAAAAAGACGGATATAAATAAACTTGGTACCGCTGAAAAAGTCATCTTGTCTCGCAAAAAAACGAGCCACCACACAGCGTCATCAGCAAAAAAATAAAAAAGTTAGAGCCCTCAGAATAAAGTGATGCAAAAATAATTATTTTTTATATAAAATCATTTTTATTGTATAAAAGTGCCAAAACATAAAAAATGATATAAATGAGGTATCGCTGTAATCATACTGACCTTGAGAATAAAACTGCTTTATCAATTTTATCACACGTAGAACGGTATAAATGCCCCACCCACTCAAAAGAAATTCATGAATAGCTGGTTTTTGTTCATTCTGCCTAATAAAAATCGGAATAAAAAGTGATCAAAAAATGTAATGTGCCTGAAAATGGCACCAATAAATACGTCAACTTGTCCCGCAAAAAACAAGACCTCACATGACTCTGTGGGCCAAAATATGGAAAAATTTTAGCTTTCAAAATGTGGTGATGCAAAAACTATTTTTTTGCAATAAAAAGCGTCTTTTAGTGTGTGACAGCTGCCAAACAAAAACCCAATATAAAAACCCGCTATAAATAGTTAATCAAACCCCCCTTCATCACCCCCTTAGATAGGGAAAAATAATAAAATAAAAAAATGCATTTATTTTTATTTTACCATTAGGGTTGGGGCTAAAGTTAGGGTTAGGCTTGGGGCTAAATTTAGCGTTATGGTTGGGGCTAGAGATGGGGTTAGGATTTGGATTACGTTTACGGTTGTAATTAGGACTGGGATTAGGGTTAGGTGTGTGTTAGGGTTAGGGGTGTGGCTAGGGTTATGTTTAGGGTTGGGATTAGGGTTAGGGGTGTGTTGGGGTTAGGGTTGGAGTTAGAATTGCGGGGGTTTCCACTGTTTAGGCACATCAGGGGCTCTCCAAATGCGACATGGCGTCCAATCTCAATTCCAGTCAATTCTGCGTTGAAAAAGTAAAACAGTGCTCCTTCCCTTCCGAGCTCTGCCGTGTGCCCAAACAGTAGTTTACCCCCACATATGGGGTATCAGCGTACTCAGAACAAATTGGACAACAACTTTTGTGGTCCAATTTCTCCTGTTACCTTTGGAAAAATAAAAATTTGGGGGCTAAAAAATCATTTTTGTGGGAAAAAAATATTTGTTATTTTCACGGCTCTGCGTTATAAACTTTAATGAAACACTTGGGGGTTAAAGTTCTCACAACACATCTAGATAAGTTCCTTGGGGGGTCTAGTTTTCAATATGGGGTCACTTGTGGGGGGTTTCTACTGTTTAGGTTCATCAGGGGCTTTGCAAACGCAACGTAACGCCCGCAGACCATTCCATCTAAGTCTGCATTCCAACGGCGCTCCTTCCCTTCTGAGCTCTGCCATGTGCCCAAACGGAGGTCCCCCCCACATATGGGGCATCAGCGTACTCAGGACAAATTGGACAACAACTTTTGGGTCCGATTTCTCCTGTTACCTTTGGGAAAATACAAAACTGGGGGCTAAAAAATAATTTTTATGTAAAAAAAAGGATTTTTTATTTTCACGGCTCTGCGTTATAAACTGTAGTGCAACACATGGGGGGTTAAAGTTCTCACAACACATCTAGATAAGTTCCCTGGGGGTCTAGTTTCCAATATGGGTCACTTATGGGGGAGTTTCTACTGTTTAGGTACATCAAGGGCTCTGCAAACGCAACGTGATGCCCGCAGACCATTCCATCTAAGTCTGCATTCCAAACGGTGCTCCTTCCTTTCCGAGCTCTGCTATGCGCCCAAACGGTGGTTCCCCCCACATATGGGGTATCAGCGTACTCAGGACAAATTGGACAACAACTTTTGGGGTCCAATTTCTCCTGTTACTAGTGATGAGCGAGTGTACTCGTTGCTCGGGTTTTCCCGAGCACGCTCGGGTGACCTCCGAGTATTTGTTCGTGTTCGGAGATTTCGTTTTCATCATGGCAGCTGAATCATTTACAGCTATTAGCCAGGCTGAGTACATGTGGGGGTTGCCTGATTGCTAGGTAATCCCCACATGTAATCAAGCTGGCTTATAGCTGTAAATCATGCTGCTGAGACGATGAAAACTTAATCTCCGAGCAGTCATAGACAACCCGAGCGTGCTCGGGAAAACTCGAGCAACGAGTACACTTGCTCATCACTACCTGTTACCCTTGGGAAAATACAAAACTGGGGGTCTAAAATAAATCATTTTTGTGCAAAAAAAGATTTTTTATTTTCACGGCTCTGCGTTATAAACTGTAGTGAAACACTTGGGGGTTCAAAGTTCTCACAACACATCTAGATAAGTTCCTTGGGGGGGTCTAGTTTCCAATATGGGGTCACTTATGGGGGTTTCTACTGTTTAGTTACATCAGGGGTTCTGCAAACACAACGTGGCGCTCGCAGACCATTCCATCTAAGTCTGCATTCCAAAACAGAGCTCCTTCCCTTCCGAGCTCTGCCATGCGCCGAAACGGTGGTTCCCCCCCTCACATATGGGGTATTAGCATACTCAGGACAAATTGAACAACAAACTTTTGGGGTCTAATTTCTTCTGTTACCCTTGGGAAAATAAAAAATTGGGGGCAAAAAGATCATTTTTGTGAAAAAAATAAGATTTTTTTATTTTATGGCTCTACATTATAAACTTCTGTGAAGCACTTGGGGGTTCAAAGTGCTCACCACACATCTAGATAAGTTTCTTAGGCGGTCTACTTACCAAAATGGTGTCACCTGTGGGGGTTTTCCACTGTTTAGGCACATCAAGGGCTCTTCAAATGCGACATGGCGTCCTATCTCAATTCCAGTCAATTTTGCATTGAAAAGTCAAACGATGCTCCTTCTCTTCCAAGCTCTGCCATGCGCCCAAACAGTGGTTCCCCCACATATGGGGTATCTGCGTACTCAGGACATATTGTGCAACAACTATTGGGGTCCAGTTTCACCTGTTACCCTTGGTAAAATAAAACAAATTGGATCTGAAGTAATTTTTTTTTTTAAAGTTAAATGTTCATTTTTTTAAAAACATTCCAAAAATTCCTGTGAAACACCTGAAGGGTTAATAAACTTCTTGAATGTGGTTTTGAGCATCTTGAGGGCTGCAGTTTTTAGAATGGTGTCACACTTGGGTATTTTCCATCATATAGACCCCTCAAAGTGACTTCAAATGTGATGTGGTCCCTAAAAAAAATGGTGTTGTAAAAATGAGAAATCGCTGGTCAACTTTTAACCCCTATAACTTCCTAACAAAAACAAATTTTGGTTCCAAAATTGTGCTGATGTGAAGTAGACATGTGGGAAATGTTATTTATTAAGTATTTTGTGTGACATATCTGTGTGATTTAAGGGCATGAAAATTCAAAGTTGGAAAATTGCAAAATTTTCACCAAATTTCCATTTGTTTCACAAATAAACGCAAGTAATATCGAGGAAATTTTACCACTAACATGAAGTACAATATATCACGAGAAAACAATGTCAGAATCACCGGGATCCATGCAAGCATTCCAGAGTTATAACCTCATATAGGGACAGTGGTCAGAATTGTAAAAATTGGACTGGTCATTAACGTGCAAACCACCCTTGGGGGTTAAAGGATCCAATTTAAACTGCTTGTTCTCACCCACAAAGCTCTCCACAGGGTGGCACCCCCTACATTTCTTCTCTCATTTCTTATCGACCTCACTGCTCGTTATGCTCCGCTAGCGATATGTATATAGCCCATTCACTATCTATCTGAGCATAGGTAACTCTCCATCAATCTTCACCGCACCCAATAGCACCACAAATACTGGCTGGTGACCAGCTCATGTAGTCTTTATCTATCCCCAACTCCCTCAAGATGCTGGATCATCATTGTAAATAAGCACCTGTACTTTGTGTCTCCCCCCACCTATCGTAGATTATGAGCTCTTACCAGAAGGGTCGTCATGTTGTGCTCTAATTATTGTATTATCTTTAACACTATTACTTATGACTTGTGTATGAACTGCTGAATTGTAAAATGCAGCGGAATATGTTGGCGCTGTATAACTAAAGATTATTATTATTATTAGATTACAAATTACACTGTGATCACACTCAGATCTGAGTGTGATCACAGTGCGCTCCGATTCTCTCGGATGACTGCAAGATGGAGAAAAAAAAATCTCTGTCTTGCCCATTCTGTCAGTCCATGTCATCTGAGTGCAGTCCGATGTTTTCCACCATCTCATTGACTTGCATGGCCGAGTGTGATCCAGTAATCAGATCAAACTTAGTCATGCTGTGATTTTTTGATCGTACATGTGCACAGACATGTAAGCAGCCCCACAGAATAACATTGGTGTAAGTGCGATCCAATGTTTTGTCAGATCGCACTCAGACCAAAAATACTGGATTCCACCTTATGGAACAATGTGGTTTACATTGATACAGTGTTTTTTTCCATAGCTGGTCCAATAGAAATATTAAAGCAGACTTTTTCCACTTTTTTTGGCCACATCAGGTAATGGAGCTTTATGGATACTTTTCTGGGAGCTTTCCTGCCATGCACATACGTGATGTGAACAATGCCTATTGTGTCTGGAAACATTTCTCGGTCTCCTGTAGTTTTGCCCTGCTCACATATATTTCCTTTATTTCTGGTGACTTTGTTCTGATACATAACATGTGGTTACACTGTTCTCCTTTATCTTCCAGCCCATGTAAGGAAATCCTGTAAAAGTGAAAGTGCTGTAGCTGAGGCGACACCCTCTCCACTGCCTTCATGTCCAATGTATTTCCTTCTTCCTGGTCGTTGTACACACACACACACATACACACACGGCTCGGCTGTGCCCTGCAGATTGGACATCGCTGCTGCTCCTTTCTAAATGGAGGGTAACGTATCCTGTTTAGAAGTCCAAAGACTAACATGCCTCCAACAGCTGTCAGCTATTGTCTTCCTTGGCCCACAGTTTTCGCTGCCCTCCTCCTTATCTACATACACACTCCCATCAGCCGAGTGTGCATGTGTTACTGTTTGGAAAGAGCAGTAAGTTGTTGGGCATCTCTGGTGATGGCTTATCGCTATCAAGAACAAAGGATCGAGCATGTAAAAATGTATAATGTCCGATCAGGGGTTAGGATGCCATCAGGAGGCCACCTAGACACGTAGGGTAGTTGGTGGTTCCGGCTGAGTTATATGTATGGAGCATGATGAATTCTACGTACATTTTGTGCAGTCACTTCTCCACTAAAGTGGATGTAGTTTCCATAGCTGCAGAAAGCATACATTTTCACTTTCACACTTATTACAGTATGTCATGTTTGTGGCATTTAGGCCATCGGTTACCCTTAAGACTACATTCATCCGAACCTATTTTTGGTCAGGGTGAGGTCTGTGTGCACAGCGGGCCACACACCGTTAGCACACTGACTGGTGACAATCAATCTGCTAATGTAGAACCCATTTGTTTCGGCTATTGCACATGTATTAATTGTCCATTATCTGGACGAGTGCACAGAGTAGTAAATGGATGCAATAGCGTCATCAAACCTGACTTGCTGGAGAATTGCAACAGTTGTCTGAATGTAGATTTGAACTGGAAAAAAAACTGCTGCATTTAAAAGTTGCGATTACAGGTTTTATATGATGCTGTAATATGTTTGGAAGCTTCTGTTTTTTTGACATCTGAGTTAAGTAGAGACTCACCTGTGGATGTATTTAATTGGACACCTGAAACACACGGCTTCTTTGTATAGCATCAAGGGAAAGTCTAAAGAAATCAGCTGTGATATCAGGAAGAAAATTGTGGACTTTCACAAGTCTGGCTCATCCTTGGGTACAATTTCAAGATACCTGAAGGTGCCTCGTTCACCTGTACAAACAATTAATACGCAAGTACAAACAAGATGGGAATATCCAGCCATCATACATCTCAGAAGGAGATGGGTTCTGTGTCCCAGAGATGAACGTGCTTTGGTCCGACATGTGCATATCAACCCAAAGACAAAAGAAAAAGACCTTATGAAGATGATGGTGGAAGCTGGTAAGATTGTGTCAATATCCACAGTGAAACGAGTACTGTATCTACATGGGCTGAAAGGCCACTCTGCCAGGAAGAAGCCATTACTCCAAAATAAACATAAAAAAGTCAGATTAATGTTTGTAAATACACACAGGAACAAATATATTAATTTTTGGACACATGTCCTGTGTAGTCTGATGAAACTAAAATTGAACTTTTTGGGCATAATGGCCATTGTTATGTTTGGAGGGAAAAGCTTGGAAGCGTAAGAACACCATCCCAACTGTGAAACACGGGGGTGGCAGCATCATGTTGTGGGGTTGTTTTGCTGCAGGAGGGACTGGTGCACTTCACAAAATAGATGGCATCATGAGAAAAGAAGATTATGTGCCAATACTGAAGCAACACCTCAAGACATCAGCAATGAAGTTAAAGCTTGGGCGGAAATGTTTTTTCCAAATTGACAATGGCCATACTGCCAAGATGATAACAAAGTGGCTTAAGGATAACAAAGTCAATGTTTTGGAGTGGCCATCACAAAGCCCTGATCTCAATCCTATTGAAAATGTATGGGCAAAGCTGAAAAGGCAGGTGCGAGCAAGGTGCAGTGAATCATTCGGCTGATCCCGGCGGCAGATGCGCAACGTGTCTACAGGCAGAGGAAGCCGGTCACATTAAAGGGGTTTCCCTCGAACGAAAGTTCATTTTAAAAATTGACTGTGTCTGACCGTGTAGGGACCATAACACATCTCCTGGGCAGGGGAGGTGTTGTGAATTTGCTTTTTGCTCCCTCTAGTGGTTACTAGTTTTTTGACTCTGGTTTTTCTGTCATTCCTTTTATCCGCACCTGGGTCGTTAGTTAGGGGTGTTGCTATATAAGCTCCCTGGACCTTCAGTTCAATGCCTGGCAACGTAGTTATCAGAGCTAGTCTGCTGTGCTCTTGTCTACTGATCCTGGTTCCAGTTATATCAGCTAAGTCTGCCTTTTGCTTTTTGCTATTTGTTTTGGTTTTGTATTTTTGTCCAGCTTGTTCCAAATCTATATCCTGACCTTTGCTGGAAGCTCTAGGGGACTGGTGTTCTCCCCCCGGACCGTTAGACGGTTCGGGGGTTCTTGAATTTCCAGTGTGGATTTTGATAGGGTTTTTGTTGACCATATAAGTTACCTTTCTTTATTCTGCTATCAGTAAGCGGGCCTCTCTGTGCTAAACCTGGTTCATTTCTGTGTTTGTCATTTCCTCTTACCTCACCGTCATTATTTGTGGGGGGCTTCTATCCAGCTTTGGGGTCCCCTTCTCTGGAGGCAAGAAAGGTCTTTGTTTTCCTCTACTAGGGGTAGCTAGATTCTCCGGCTGGCGCGTGTCATCTAGAATCAACGTAGGAATGATCCCCGGCTACTTCTAGTGTTGGCGTTAGGAGTAGATATATGGTCAACCCAGTTACCACTGCCCTATGAGCTGGATTTTTGTATTCTGCAGACTTCCACGTTCCTCTGAGACCCTCGCCATTGGGGTCATAACAGTTTGCCAGGCCAGTATTAAATGTTTAATGCATTGCAGAAGAGGGATTATAAGAAAGAAGATTCTGAGTTTTTTTTTTTTTTCTTTCTCCTTCCCCTTTACCTCAGAGTGGCTATGCTTGCTGCAGACATGAATGTCCAGACCTTGATTACAAGTGTGGACCAGCTGGCTACTCGTGTGCAGGGCATACAAGACTATGTTATCAGAAATCCTAGGTCAGAACCTAAAATACCGATTCCTGAACTGTTTTCCGGAGACAGGTTTAAGTTTAGGAATTTCGTGAATAATTGTAAATTGTTTTTGTCCCTGAGACCCTGTTCATCAGGAGATTCTGCTCAGCAAGTAAAAATTGTTATTTCGTTCTTACGGGGCGACCCTGAGGATTGGGCTTTTTCGCTGGCGCCAGGAGATCCGGCATTGGCTGATATTGATGCGTTTTTTCTGGCGCTCGGTTTACTTTATGAGGAACCCAATCTTGAGATTCAGGCAGAAAAGGCCTTGCTGTCTATGTCTCAGGGGCAGGACGAGGCTGAAGTGTATTGCCAAAAATTTCGGAAATGGTCCGTGCTGACACATTGGAACGAGTGTGCACTGGCCGCTAATTTTAGAAATGGCCTTTCTGAAGCCATTAAGAATGTTATGGTGGGTTTTCCCATTCCCACAGGTCTGAATGATACTATGGCACTGGCTATTCAAATTGACCGGCGGTTGCGGGAGCGCAAAACCGCAAATTCCCTCATGGTGTTGTCTGAACAGACACCTAATTCGGTGCAATGTGATAGAAAAACCGCAAATTCACCTATGGTGCTGTCTGAACAGACACCTGATTTAATGCAATGTGATAGAATCCTGACTAGAAATGAGCGGAAAATTCATAGACGCCGGAATGGCTTGTGCTACTACTGTGGTGATTCTACACATGTTATCTCAGCATGCTCTAAACGTATAGCTAAGGTTGTTAGTCCTGTCACCGTTGGTAATTTGCAACCTAAATTTATTCTGTCTGTAACTTTGATTTGCTCACTGTCATCTTATCCTGTCATGGCGTTTGTAGATTCAGGTGCTGCCCTGAGTCTCATGGATCTCTCATTTGCTAAGCGCTGTGGATTTACTCTTGAACCATTAGAAAATCCTATTCCTCTTAGGGGTATTGATGCTACACCATTGGCAGCAAATAAACCGCAGTATTGGACTCAGGTTACCATGTGCATGACTCCTGAACACCGCGAGGTGATACGTTTCCTGGTTTTACATAAAATGCATGATTTGGTCGTTTTGGGGCTGCCATGGTTACAGACCCATAATCCAGTCCTGGACTGGAAGGCTATGTCAGTCTCAAGTTGGGGCTGTCGTGGTATTCATGAGGATTCCCTGCCTGTGTCTATTGCTTCTTCTACGCCTTCGGAAGTTCCGGAGTATTTGTCTGATTATCAGGATGTCTTCAGTGAGTCTGAGTCCAGTGCACTGCCTCCTCATAGGGACTGTGACTGTGCTATAGATTTGATCCCAGGCAGTAAATTTCCTAAGGGAAGACTGTTTAATCTGTCGGTACCTGAACATACCGCTATGCGTTCATATATCAAGGAGTCTCTGGAAAAAGGACATATTCGTCCGTCTTCTTCCCCTCTTGGTGCGGGATTCTTTTTTGTGGCAAAAAAGGACGGATCTTTGAGACCTTGTATTGATTATCGGCTTTTAAATAAGATCACTGTCAAATTTCAGTATCCTTTACCGCTGTTGTCTGACTTGTTTGCCCGGATTAAGGGTGCCAAGTGGTTCACCAAGATAGACCTTCGTGGTGCGTACAACCTTGTGCGCATTAAGCAAGGTGATGAATGGAAAACCGCATTCAATACGCCCGAAGGTCATTTTGAGTACTTGGTGATGCCTTTTGGGCTCTCCAATGCGCCTTCAGTTTTTCAGTCCTTTATGCATGACATTTTCCGGAAGTATCTGGATAAATTTTTGATTGTTTATCTGGATGATATTTTGTTTTTTTCTGATAATTGGGATTCGCATGTGGAGCAGGTCAGGTTGGTCTTTAAAATTTTGCGTGAAAATTCTTTGTTTGTCAAGGGCTCAAAGTGTCTCTTTGGTGTACAGAAGGTTCCCTTTTTGGGGTTCATTTTTTCCCCTTCTGCTGTGGAGATGGACCCAGTCAAGGTCCGAGCTATTCTTGATTGGACTCAGCCCTCGTCAGTTAAGAGTCTTCAGAAGTTCTTGGGCTTCGCTAACTTCTACCGTCGTTTTATCGCTAATTTTTCTAGCATTGTGAAACCTTTGACGGATATGACCAAGAAGGGCTCCGATGTAGCTAACTGGGCTCCTGCTGCCGTGGAGGCTTTCCAGGAGTTGAAACGCCGGTTTACTTCGGCGCCTGTTTTGTGCCAGCCTGACGTCTCACTTCCCTTTCAGGTTGAGGTGGATGCTTCGGAGATTGGGGCAGGGGCCGTTTTGTCGCAGAGAGGCCATGGTTGCTCTGTTATGAAACCTTGTGCCTTTTTCTCTAGGAAGTTTTCGCCTGCCGAGCGAAATTATGATGTGGGCAATCGGGAGTTGTTGGCCATGAAATGGGCATTTGAGGAGTGGCGTCATTGGCTCGAGGGTGCTAAGCATCGTGTGGTGGTCTTGACTGATCACAAAAATCTGATGTATCTCGAGTCTGCTAAACGCCTTAATCCGAGACAGGCCCGCTGGTCATTGTTTTTCTCCCGCTTTGATTTTGTTGTCTCGTATTTACCAGGTTCAAAGAATGTGAAGGCCGATGCTCTTTCTAGGAGCTTTGTGCCTGATGCTCCTGGAGTCGCTGATCCTGTTGGTATTCTTAAAGATGGAGTTACCTTGTCAGCTATTTCTCCGGATCTGCGACGTGTGTTGCAGAGATTTCAGGCTGATAGGCCTGAGTCTTGTCCACCTGACAGACTGTTTGTCCCGGATAAGTGGACCAGCAGAGTCATTTCCGAGGTTCATTCCTCGGTGTTGGCAGGTCACCCGGGAATTTTTGGCACCAGAGATCTGGTGGCCAGGTCCTTTTGGTGGCCTTCCTTGTCAAGGGATGTGCGGTCATTTGTGCAGTCCTGTGGGACTTGTGCTCGAGCTAAGCCTTGCTGTTCTCGTGCCAGCGGTTTGCTCTTGCCCTTGCCTGTCCCGAAGAGACCTTGGACACATATCTCCATGGATTTCATTTCTGATCTTCCGCTATCTCAGGGCATGTCCGTTATCTGGGTGATATGTGATCGCTTCTCCAAGATGGTCCATTTGGTTCCTTTGCCTAAGCTGCCTTCCTCTTCCGATCTGGTTCCTGTGTTTTTCCAGAACGTGGTTCGTTTGCACGGCATCCCTGAGAATATTGTGTCAGACAGAGGATCCCAGTTCGTTTCCAGGTTCTGGCGATCCTTTTGTAGTAGGATGGGCATTGATTTGTCGTTTTCGTCTGCTTTCCATCCTCAGACTAATGGACAGACGGAGCGAACCAATCAGACTTTGGAGGCTTATTTGAGGTGTTTTGTCTCTGCTGATCAGGACGATTGGGTGACATTCTTGCCGTTGGCTGAGTTTGCCCTTAATAATCGGGCTAGTTCCGCCACCTTGGTTTCGCCTTTTTTCTGCAACTCTGGTTTCCATCCTCGCTTTTCTTCGGGTCATGTGGAGCCTTCTGACTGTCCTGGGGTGGATTCTGTGGTGGATAGGTTGCAGCAGATCTGGAATCATGTGGTGGACAACTTGAAGTTGTCACAGGAGAAGGCTCAGCGCTTTGCCAACCGCCGCCGCGGTGTGGGTCCCCGACTACGCGTTGGGGATTTGGTGTGGCTTTCTTCCCGCTTTGTTCCTATGAAGGTCTCCTCTCCCAAATTTAAACCTCGTTTTATTGGGCCTTACAAGATATTGGAAATCCTTAATCCTGTATCTTTTCGTCTGGATCTTCCTGTGTCGTTTGCTATTCACAATGTATTTCATAGGTCCTTGTTGCGGCGGTACATTGTGCCTGTAGTTCCTTCTGCTGAGCCTCCTGCTCCGGTGTTGGTTGAGGGCGAGTTGGAGTACGTGGTGGAGAAGATCTTGGATTCTCGCCTCTCCAGGCGGAGGCTTCAGTACCTGGTCAAGTGGAAGGGCTATGGTCAGGAGGATAATTCCTGGGTGGTCGCCTCTGATGTTCATGCGGCCGATTTAGTTCGTGCCTTTCATGCCGCTCATCCTGATCGCCCTGGTGGTCGTGGTGAGGGTTCGGTGACCCCTCACTAAGGGGGGGGTACTGTTGTGAATTTGCTTTTTGCTCCCTCTAGTGGTTACTAGTTTTTTGACTCTGGTTTTTCTGTCATTCCTTTTATCCGCACCTGGGTCGTTAGTTAGGGGTGTTGCTATATAAGCTCCCTGGACCTTCAGTTCAATGCCTGGCAACGTAGTTATCAGAGCTAGTCTGCTGTGCTCTTGTCTACTGATCCTGGTTCCAGTTATATCAGCTAAGTCTGCCTTTTGCTTTTTGCTATTTGTTTTGGTTTTGTATTTTTGTCCAGCTTGTTCCAAATCTATATCCTGACCTTTGCTGGAAGCTCTAGGGGACTGGTGTTCTCCCCCCGGACCGTTAGACGGTTCGGGGGTTCTTGAATTTCCAGTGTGGATTTTGATAGGGTTTTTGTTGACCATATAAGTTACCTTTCTTTATTCTGCTATCAGTAAGCGGGCCTCTCTGTGCTAAACCTGGTTCATTTCTGTGTTTGTCATTTCCTCTTACCTCACCGTCATTATTTGTGGGGGGCTTCTATCCAGCTTTGGGGTCCCCTTCTCTGGAGGCAAGAAAGGTCTTTGTTTTCCTCTACTAGGGGTAGCTAGATTCTCCGGCTGGCGCGTGTCATCTAGAATCAACGTAGGAATGATCCCCGGCTACTTCTAGTGTTGGCGTTAGGAGTAGATATATGGTCAACCCAGTTACCACTGCCCTATGAGCTGGATTTTTGTATTCTGCAGACTTCCACGTTCCTCTGAGACCCTCGCCATTGGGGTCATAACAGGGAGGAAGCAAAAGAAAATATTGACATTACAGCAGGGGATAACAGTGGATTCATTTTGTGAGGTAAAATTTTTCACTGACTGTTTTTAGTTTCAACGGTTTTTATTTCAGGAAACATCTTTTAACATGAGACTTATAAGTTGTAAAAATCAAGTATCCCCTCGCAGGGGCAATATATAACACATCAATAAGCAGAGAAGTACATAACTATATGCTTGATAATATAATCGTAATTGCAAGTATACAACAGTCTTAACTTAGTCATATTCAGATTAGTGAGGGGGGAAGAGGGGAAGAAAGAAGAAAAAAAAAAAAGGGGGGGGGATCAGAGGTTTTGAGTAGGGCCGGATTTAAGAGGTGGGTGGCCCAGGGCCCATTTAGGAGGGAGGCCCATTTTTCAAGGTGTTGCAATATGTAATTCAAAAACACAAAATGAAACAAATGCAAGTTTATTTACAAAAATCATTTACGCAGAGTAATTCAGGTAAAATCATTCATTTTTTACAATCCAGGCACTTTCCTTGATTTTCGTGCTGCAAAATCACTAATGATGGCACTAAAGTCCAATTCACACAGTATATCTGACTCGATGCTCATGATAGCCAAATTTACAAGTCGTTCCTGCTTCATGGATGTCCTTAATAGGTTTTCAACTAATTTGAGTTTTGAGAAGGAACGCTCACCACTGCAGTATGTTACCATCAAAATTAGATATATCCTTAGACAGTGTTGGACTGGGGTGACAAGGGCCCACCAGTAACATTGAGTTTGGGGGGGACCCACTTTTCACCTGCATTCAAATATTATACTACATTTGTTCACAAATTTACATATATCTCTATATAATAATAAACTGGGTAGCGTGGTTAATGAATGATGAGATGCTGCTTTTTTCTGTAGAGACTGAATCAAGTGAATTATGCCAAGTACTATACATACAGTGGGTTTGGGGGCCCAGATCTGCACAGGGGCCCACCGGGGGATTCCACTGTTACCATGTGGGCCAGTCCAAGCCTGTCCTTAGAGCTATCTCAATATTTGGGAAAGTGTCCTGCACACCCTTTTCCATGATAAGCTTGTACATGAAAAGTTCAGTGCTGATATCTTTTGGCTCCTCGTCTGTGAATAAATTGGCAAATTACCATGACTCTACCGCTCTGTACCAGCCACTGAGATGTAGGACCGTAGCCAGGTCCCTACACTTTCAATAGTTTCTCTTTTGTTAAATGTTCCTTATCATTAGAAATGGTTCACAGCAAAGAGACGTGTATTTTACATGTTTTGAGATATTTATCCCTATATTGGTGGGAGGCCCCAGCTTGGTGGGTGGCCCAGGGCCGGGCCCCTTGGGCCCCCCCTAAATCCGGGCCTGGTTTTGAGTGTTAGTGACGAGATAAGCTGACATGAGTAATTAGGTCAGGTATACCAATAAATTGCAGGTATCCATACGCTAGGGTATTATTATATGTTAAATGGCGAGAGACATTGTCCTGAAGAAATTGTCATCATTCTGCGCTTGAATCCAAGGATCCCAGATACTCTGGAATAGATCAATAGTATCAGATTTAGTGGCCTCGATTTTCTCGTATAGCATTATTAGATCTATCCGTCTCCCCACTTGTGTAAATGACAACGTATTTTTTTTCCATTGACTTGCGATGTGGTTTCTGGTGGCCATAGTAATAAAATCAATTAACCCCTTCACCCACGGAGCTTTTTTCGTTTTTTTGTTTTCGTTTTTCGCTCCCCTTATTTCCAGAGCCATAACTTTTTTATTTTTCCATCAATATGGCCATGTGAGGGCTTATTTTTTGCGGGACGAGTTGTACTTTTGAACGATACCATTGGTTTTACCATGTCGTGTAACAGAAAACAGGAAAAAAATTCCAAGTGCAATGAAATTGCAAAAAAAGTGCAATCTCACACTTGTTTTTTGTTTGGCTTTTTTGCTAGGTTCACTAAATGATAAAACTAACCTGCCATTATGATTCCCCAGGTCATTACGAGTTCATAGACACTAAACATGTCTAGGTTCTCTTTTATCTAAGTGGTAAAAAAAAATTCCAAATTTGCTTAAAAAAAAAAAACTACCCGTAGCGTCTCCATTTTTCATGATCTGATTTCAGATGAGGGCTTATTTTTTGCGTGCTGAGCTGACGTTTTTAATGATACCATTTTGGTGCAGATACGTTCTTTTGATCGCCCTTTATTGCATTTTAATGCAATTTTGCGGCGACCAAAAAAAACCGTAATTTTGGAGTTTTGATTTTTTTCTCGCCACGCCATTTAGCGATCAGGTTAATCCTTTGTTTTTATTGATAGATCAGGCGATTCTGAATGCTGCGATACCAAATATGTGTAGGTTTGATTTTTTTTTTATTGTTTTATTTTGATTGGGGCGAAAGGGGGGTGATTTGAACTTTTATATATTTTTAATTTTTTTTTATATTTTTAAACAATTTTTTTTTTTTATTTTGGCATGCTTCAATAGCCTTCATAGGAGGCTAGAAGCATGCACAACTCGATCGCCTCTGCTACATAGAGGTGAAGCACAGATCACCTCTATGTAGCAGAAACGCAGGGTTGCTTTGAATGCCGACCACAGGGTGGCGCTCAAAGCAATCGGCCATCAACAACCATAGAGGTCTCAAGGAGATCTCTGGTTGTTATGGCAATGCACCGATGACCCCCGATCATGTGACGGGGGTCAGCGGTGCGAGAACTTGCGGCCGGGAGTGCTAGTTAAATGCCGCTGTCAGCGTTTGACAGCGGCATTTAACTAGTTAATGTTAATGGTAATGTAATTAATGGTAATATTGACATGTTGCGGCTTTGAGGTGGGCTCACCGCCGGAGCCCAACTCAAAGTGGGGGTTCTGCCAGCTGACGTACTATCCCGTCAGCTGTCGACGTACTATCCCGTCAGCTGTCAGAAAGGGGTTAAACGACAAGTTAGTTCTATTATCAGCATGAACTGGTCTGTCTCCCAAAAGTAGGACAGTTGGAGACAGAAGTAGCTCGCTTTTTTAGAACTGTGTTGATTATCTATATCACATCCTTCCAAAGAGACTTCACTATTTGACACGTCCACCAAATGTAGAGTGTATGTCCCTCATCTGTGCATCCTCTAAAACATTTGTTAGGGATTGTATGATAAATGTTATGTAAAAAACTAGGAACGTAGTGTATTCTATGACATAGTTTAAGAGATGTCTCGGTTAATGAGATTTGGTGACTTCCTTTTAATATATTTTCATGACATTTATACCATCTTTGAGGTGTGAGGGCAACTTGCAAGTCATTCTCCCATTGTTCCATGACCTTTAATTTTGAGTAATTTCTGGGTTGATTGAATGTAGAGTATAGATGTGAAATAAGGCCGTTTCCCAATGGGTCATATAGACATTTTAATTCAAAGCTTGTAGGTTTTGGGTTTGGCACGTTAGTGAACATGGTGTGCAGGAAATGAAAGATTTGTTCAAGTCTGAAATTTTCCGATGTTGGTACGTGATATTTTGTGATAAAGTCTTGTTTCGACATTAGTTGGAAATGTGATGTTAAACATTGAAACCTAGATAATTTGTTTTGTTTCCACCAAGCATGATTCTTGGAAGCCACACCCGGAGTAAACATGGGATTGTCAAATAATTCTAAAAGTGGTGAGGGTTGGGATTGAAGTAAAAATTGGAATCTATTAGCTCTCCTAATACGTAAGGAATGGGATGAATAAGGTTAATGTAAATGTAAATCTTTTGGCAGCGGTCCAGTGGCCCAGATAAGACTCCCAAGGAGTAGGGTGCTATATAGGAGCTTTCTATCTGAGACCAGATGGGTGCATGTTGCTCAGCATTCACTGCTGCCAGTTGAGCGATTTGAGCTGCTTTGTAGTATAGTGAAAAATTTCGTAAGGAGACTCCTCCTTGTCGTTTGTGTCTAAACAGAATTTGTTGGGAAATGCGTGATTCTTTATTGTTCCAAATGAAACGTAATATTTGTGAATTTATTGTTTTGAGTGTCAGTGAAGGTAATGGAATTGGTAGGGAGCGAAACAAATACAAAAATTGGGGTAGAGTTACCATTTTTATTGAGTGAATTCTGCCTAAAAGGGGTGGACCAGTGTAATAGATTTTGTGTGAACTTTTGTAATAGAATGGTGTAATTGTATTTAAATAAAGTATTTTTGGTGGGAGTAAGGTTGATTCCTAGATAGGTGATGTAATGTTTTGCATGTTGAAATTGGAAATTATTTAGAATTATGTTTTGGACTGTGGAGGGGGTATTTAGAAACATGATCTCTGATTTATCAACGTTAACCTTTAAACCCGATATCTCCTCAAAATGTTTGAGGGTATTTAATAGGTTTGGTAGGGATATATTAAGGTTTGTCAATGTTAGTAAGAGGTCATCAGCAAACAGGCTGACCTTGTATTCGTGCTTGCCAATCGTTTGGCCTCTAATGTCTGGATGCAAACGTATTTTTTGAGCTAAAGGTTCCATAACCATAGCAAATAGGGCAGGGGACAGTGGGCATCCTTGTCTGGTTCCTCTATTAATGATTATCGGCTCTGGAGAGGTCGAGGGTAGTTTTAAATAAGCTACCGGGTGATTGTAAAGAAGTTTAAGAGAGTTAACTAATTGTTGTGATATTCCCATTTTATGTAATATACTAAACATGTATGGCCATCCTACAGAGTCGAACGCCTTTTCTATATCCAAGGCTAGTAAAATTAAAGGAGTTTTATGTTTATTAGCAGTATGGATAATGTTAAGATTTTTACGAATGTTGTCCGGGGCTTGTCTTGTTGGGATGAATCCTACTTGATCCTTATGAATAAGGCTAGGGAGGCATTTATTGATTCTTTCTGCTATAATAGCTGAAAATATTATAAGGTCTAGATTTAATAAAGATATGGGCCTATCATTTTTTGCGAGTAACGGGTTTCTTTTCGGTTTCGGGATAACTGATATATGAGCTGTGTAAAATTCTGGGGGCATTGCCTGACCTTTCAACATGTCATTACAGTAAGTGTGAATGTGTTTGGATAGAATTTTTGAAAATTTTTTATAATATAAAGCCGTTAACCCGTCTGGACCTGGTGCTTTCCCAATTTTTAGATGTTTAATAGTAGAGGTAATTTCTTTATCAGAAATAGGAGAGTGTAGTATCTCTGCGAAGTTCGGGTTCAATGTAGGCAATGGCATATTATTTAACCCCTTTACCCCCAAGGGTGGTTTGCACGTTAATGACCGGGCCAATTTTTACAATTCTGACCACTGTCCCTTTATGAGGTTATAACTCTGGAACGCTTCAACGGATCTTGGCGATTCTGACATTGTTTTCTCGTGACATATTGTACTTCATGATAGTGGTAAAATTTCTTCTATATAACTTGCGTTTATTTGTGAAAAAAAAACGGAAATTTGGTGAAAATTTTGAAAATTTCACAATTTTCCACAATTTTTATGCCCTTAAATCACAGAGATATGTCACACAAAATACTTAATAGGTAACATTTCCCACATGTCTACTTTACATCAGCACAATTTAGGAACCAAAATTTTTTTTTGTTAGGGAGTTATAAGGGTTAAAACTTGACCAGCAATTTCTCATTTTTACAACACCATTTTTTTTTAGGGACCACATCTCATTTGAAATAATTTTGAGGGGTCTATATGATAGAAAATACCCAAGTGTGACAACATTCTAAAAACTGCACCCCTCAAGGTGCTCAAAACCACATTCAAGAAGTTTATTAACCCTTCAGGTGTTTCACAGGAATTTTTGGAATGTTTAAATAAAAATTAACATTTAACTTTTTTTTACACAAAATTTATTTAAGCTCCAATTTGTTTTATTTTACCAAGGGTATCAGGAGAAAATGGACCCCAAAAGTTGTTGAACAATTTGTGCTGAGTACGCTGATACCCCATATGTGGGGGTAAACGACTTTTTGGGCGCATGGCAGAGCTCGGAAGGGAAAGAGCGCCATTTGACTTTTCAATTCAAAATTGACTGGAATTGAAATGGGACGCCATGTTGCGTTTGGAGAGCCCCTGATGTGCCTAAACATTGAAACCCCCCACAAGTGACACCATTTTGGAAAGTAGACCCCTTAAGGAACTTATCTAGATGTGTGGTGAGCACTTTGACCCAACAAGTGCTTCACAGAAGTTTATAATGCAGAGCCGTAAAAATAAAAAATCATATTTTTTCGCAAAAATGATCTTTTCGTCCCCAATTTTTTATTTTCCCAAGGGTAAGAGAAGAAATTGGACCCCAAAAGTTGTTGTGCAATTTGTCCTGAGTACGCTGATACCCAATATGTGGGGGTAAACGACTGTTTGGGCACATGGCAGAGCTCGGAAGGGAAGGAGCGCCGTTTGACTTTTCAATGCAAAATTGACTGGAATTGAGATGGGACACCATGTCGCGTTTGGAGAGCCCCTGATGTGCCTAAACATTAAACCACCCCACAAGTAACACCATTTTGGAAAGTAGACCCCCTAAGGAACTTATCTAGATGTGTTTTGAGAGCTTTGATCCCCCAAGTGTTTCACTACAGTTTATAACGCAGAGCCGTGAAAATAAAAATTCTTTTTTTTTCACAAAAATGATTTTTTAGCCCCCAGTTTTGTATTTTCACAAGGGTAACAGTATAAATTGGACCCGAAAAGTTGTTGTCCAATTTGTCCTGAGTACGCTGATACCCCATATGTGGGGGGAACCACTGTTTGTGCGCATGGCAGAGCTCGGGAGGGAAGGAGCGCCATTTGGAATGTAGACTTAGATGGATTGGTTTGCAGGCCTAACGTTGCATTTGCAGAGCTCCTGATGTACCCAAACAGTAGAAACCCCCCACAAGTGACCCCATATTGGAAACTAGACCTCCCAAGAAACTTATCTAGATGTGTTGTGAGAACTTTGAACCCCCAAGTGTTTCACTACAGTTTACAACGCAGAGCCGTGAAAATAAAAAATCCTTTTTTTTCCCACAAAAATGATTTTTAGCCCCCCAAATTTATATTTTCCCAAGGGTAACAAGAGAACTTGGACCCCAAAAGTTGTTGTCCAATTTGTCCCGAGTACGCTGATGCCCCATGTGTTGGGGTAAACCCCTGTTTGGGCGCACGGGAAAGCTCGGAAGGGAAGGAGCACTGTTTTACTTTTTCAATGCAGAATTGGCTGGAATTGAGATTGGACGCCATGTCGCGTTTGGAGAGCCCCTGATGTGCCTGAACAGTGGAAACTTCCCAATTCTACCTGAAACCCTAATCCAAACACACCCCTAACCCTAATCCCAACGGTAACCCTAACCACACCCCTAACCCTGACACACCCCTAACTCTAATCTCAACCCTAATCCCAACCGTAAATGTAATCCAAACCCTAACTTTAGCCCCAACCCTAACCCTAACTTTAGCTCCAACCCTAGCTCCAACCCTAGCCCTAACCCTAGCCCTAGCCCTAACCCTAGCCCTAGCCCTAACCCTAACCCTAGCCCTAACCCTAACCCTAATGGGAAGATGGAAATAAATACATTTTTTTTATTTTATTATTTTTCCCTAACTAAGGGCGTGATGAAGGGGGGTTTGATTTACTTTTATAGCATTTTTTATAGCGGATTTTTATGATTGGCAGCTGTCACACACTAAAAGACGCTTTTTATAGCAAAAAAGTTTTCGCGTCTCCACATTTTGAAACCTATAATTTTTCCATATTTTGGTCCACAGAGTCATGTGAGGTCTTGTTTTTTGCGGGACGAGTTGACGTTTTTATTGGTAACATTTTCGGACACGTGACAGTTTTTGATCGCTTTTTATTCCGATTTTTGTGAGGCAGAATAACAAAAAACCAGCTATTCATGAATTTCTTTTGGGGGAGGCGTTTATACCGTTCCACGCTTGGTAAAATTGATAAAGCAGTTTTTATTCTTTGGGTCAGTACGATTACAGCGATACCTCATTTATATCATTTTTTTATGTTTTGGCGCTTTTATACGATAAAAACTATTTTATAGAATAAATAATTATTTTGGCATCGCTTTATTCTGAGGACTATAACTTTATTTTTTCTTTGATGCTGTATGGCGGCTCTTTTTTTGCGGGACAAGATGACGTTTTCAGCGGTACCATGGTTATTTATATCCGTCTTTTTGATCGCGTGTTATTCCACTTTTTGTTCGGCGGTATGATAATAAAGCGTTGTTTTTTGCCTTGTTTTTTTTTTTCCTACGGTGTTCACTGAAGGGGTTAACAAGTGGGACAGTTTTATAGGTTGGGTCGTTACAGACGCGGCGATACTAAATATGTGTACTTTTATTGTTTTTTTTCTTTATTTAGATAAAAAAAATGTATTTATGGGAATAATATATTTTTTTTTCTTTATTTAGGAATTTTTTTTTTTTTTTTACACATGTGGAAATTTTTTTTTTTAACATTTTTACTTTGTCCCAGGGGGGACATCACAGATCGCTGATCTGACAGTTTGCACAGCACTCTGTCAGATCGGTGATCTGACTTACAGTGCTGCAGGCTTACCAAGCGCTTGCTCTAAGCAGGCACTCGGTAAGCCACCTCCCTCCCTGCAGGACCCGGATGCCGCGGCCATTTTGGATCCGGGGACTGCAGGGAGAGGAGGTAAGAGACCCTCGGAGCAACGCGATCACATCGCGTTGCTCCGGGGGTCTCAGGGAAGCCCGCAGGGAGCCCCCTCCCTGCGTGATGCTTCCCTGTACTGCCGGCACACCGCGATCATGTTTGATCGCGGTGTGCCAGGGATTAATGTGCCGGGGGCGGTCCGTGACCGCTCCTGGCACATAGTGCCGGATGTCAGCTGCGATAGTCAGCTGACACCCGGCCGCGATCGGCCACGCTCCCCCCGTGAGCGCGGCCGATCGCGCTGGACGTACTATCCCGTCGGTGGTCATACGGGCCCACCCCACTTCGACGGGATAGTACGTCCAATGTCAGAAAGGGGTTAAGAAGTCATCTAGTTTAGATGGAGTAAAGACCGTTCTATCCGTATATACATTTTGATAATATTTTTGCAAAGGGTCGTAGATTTTGTTTGGGTTGAAGGTAATCTGAGATTGTTCATCTTTTATAGAGAAAATGGTATTCAATTGTTTGTGTTTCAATTTACGAGCTAGCATTCTATCCATTTTGTTGGAAAACTGGTAAAATGTAGCTTGGGTCCATCTAATAGCCCGCTCAGTACGGGTGGTCAATAGGGTATTTAAACGTAGTTTTAAATCATAAATTTGTTTAGATAGGTACATGGAGGGACCAGATTGGTTTGCTAGTTCTAGTTTATAAAGTTCATTTTCAAGAGTAGATTGTTCTTGCAATCTGTCCCTTTTTTTTTTTAGAGGCAATTTTAATAAAGACACCTGTTATATATTTTTTGTGGGCCATCCATACATTACCCGATGGGGTTTCGTCAGAGTTATTTGAAAGAAAGAAAGATTTGAGTTCTTGTTCGACTGATGTCCTCACCTGGGGATCTGACAGCAATGATTCATTTAATCTCCACCTATATAATCGTGAAGTTGCTTGGTCAAGTTTAAATACGGATAGTATACAATCATGATCTGACAATGACGAGGGAATATGTTTGGAATATAGTAAAGATGGTATATTTTCTGAGTTGGTAAGGATCCAATCAATCCTAGAATAGGAATGATAAACTCTAGAAAAGTAAGCATATCCTCTTGATTGACGGTGGGTTTCTCTCCATATGTCAACCAAACGGTGAGATTGTAAAATAGTTTGAAGTATCTTTTTTTCCTTCCCTGACATGTCAGATCTTGGATTGTTGGAGCTATCAAGAGTCTTATCCACGATTAAATTGAAGTCGCCCCCCCCATATGATTATATCATACGATACAGAATGCAGGGATCTCGCAACTGATCTAATAGTTTTCATTTGTAACGTCGGGGGTGCGTAGCAACTTATAAATCTGCCATCTTTATCTACTATTGTATCCTCTTGTATAAAAGGGAAAGAATTATGAAGAAAGATAGCAACCCCTCTCGTTTTTTTATCATGTGTGGCTAAATAAAATCTTGAATAAGATTTATGGAAATATTTGGGGGATGAGGTGTTTGAGAAGTGTGTTTCCTGCAAATATATTACATCAGGGGAATTTTTTGAATAATCAATGAAGGCACGTTTTCTTTTTACTGGGGAATTAAATCCCCGTACATTATGTGATAAAATCTTATACATTGATAATATACAATAATCTATCTAAGTCACCTGGTACAACATCATATATGATGCACTGCTTTCACTGACTGTTTTTAAAAAATATTTTACCTCACAAAATGTATCCTCTGCGATCTCCTGCTGTAATGTCAGTATTGTCTTTTGCTTCCTCCACTGCCCAGGAGCTGTGGCATGTTCGGTACACGGTCAGACACAGACAATTTATAAAATGAACTTTTGTTCGTGGGAAAACCCCTTTAAAAAGCAAATATCAATGCCAACATGGCTCCTCATACAAAGTACGCCAATGACAATGAAAGGAAAGCAGCAAAGGCACAAGGTCGAAGACAACAAAGGGCAAATGAGACTCTTGAAGAGCAACAGCATCGCTGGGACAAAAACAATGACTATAAGCGTAGGCATCAAGCACATGAGTCCCCTGATGCAAAAGTCATTAGATTATCACAGGATGCCATTAGGCAACAACAGCGCCACATGCCTGCCCCATCATGACATTACCGCCCTCCCGAAGAGATAGCATCGGGCCTCCATCTAGTTACAATAATAATAATGATGATCTATTTTCATCTAACGTTCTTTCATTTTGAATTCTATTCTCCAGATAAACTCAGAAATATCCGTCCTCAGTTAGTAGAACGATGCAGTTCAGCACTTCTACAAGAGTTGCTAGATGACTTGCTTCATATAAAGGTACTAAGGGATGCAGAGGTGGAGCATATCCGGGAAGCTTTCCCGGAGCGCAGAGACAAATGTCGAACACTGATTGATATTGTGATAAAGAAAGGAGAATACAGCTGTAAGATACTACTCCAAAAAATAAGAGAAAAAGATCTGCCGCTTAGTGAAAAACTGGAAATAACAGGTAAATATGTAATTGTGGCACATTGCATTATTATGGAAATGACGGCATAATGACGCTATTGTCTGATAATGACTCCATTAATCCACATCTAATATAGTAGTATAAATATAGTATAAAGATTATTAGTAGGGATGGACTGCTGCCAGATAATCCCAGACATCCTTTCCCAAGGAAAGCTAGACTGGCCATGTTAGATCACATAGAAAGTTTTCTTCTTGGGGCGAATGGATCCATTTGTGTCCTCTTAATCCCCAAACTCTGGAACAGGGGTCCCGTATTCTCCTTTGAATCTAATGTTTGCCGGTCCTCTAGACTTTGAATGGAGGCATCAAGCATGTGCGACCGCTGCTCCATTGATATAGGGGGAATGGGACCCCTGTTCTGGTGATCATTTGTGCTCTCATTGTTTGGGCTCTCACCAATCTAGCAGATATCACCTATTCAGTGGATAATTAATAACATGTTATTACTGTCACAGTTCTTTTAAATTGGTCGTTCACATTGCTAAATTTGTCATATGTGTTTGCAGAAGATCAAACTTCCAAACATGGCAATGATACAATACACTACTCACGAATGGTGCAGGACCCAATAAACTGGCTCCATACCACAGTGAGTGTGCTCTGAGTAAAACTGTCCAAGTTCAGAAGACAAAACCCTCAGTTTAGAAGCTGCTTCTTCTCCACCATATCATTGCTTGTTTGAAAGAGCACTATAAATGCACATATTCTTCCCACAAATAGATATGCAATCTGGCTGATCTCGTATTTCCAAGTAGTATATTATCTGAAGATTAATCCGAATTCTTCCTCTATTTTCAGCAATACTTCCATTACCTATACAGGAACAAAACAGAAATGAAGCCCACCCTATCCAACCAGGTAACACGTACAGCCATCAGGTTATTGCATGGTGTGTGGTCTGTATATGTGACGGTAAATTGTAACGGTACAAAAGATTCTTGACAATCCTAACAATTATCTGCTACTTTTGGGGTATATGGCCTTTTACAGGGTAGTTAAAAAATGCCCAAAGCTGATTGCATAATATCGATTTCTTGTAGACCTCACTCCAAATGTATCTGCGAGTCAGAACTTCACCTAATTCTATCAGATAAATATTCCAAATGTCACACTATCACCACCAGAAAGTTATATTGTATACTGAAAAATCTCAGCATCTTTCCTCTTCTCTCCCTGTTTAACCCCCTTTTTATCTTTCCTTTCACATCCTTCCCAATATTAAAAGTGTTGTAAAAACTTCAATAAAAATAACTTGTTGAAAAACATCAGCATCTTATTTCCAAACTGTAGTAATTTATTCGCTTCTTGGGTCTGGAATTTGTATGGAAGTCCTGAAAAAAAAATAAAAACACTTTTTTAAAGGAAATCTGTCACCAAGTTTTTGCCACATAATTTGAGAGCAGAATAATGTAGTGACAGAGACCCTGATTTCAGTGATTTGTCACTTACTGGGCTCCTTAGTGTAATGTTGTAAAAATCATTGTTTAATCAGCAGATTATCATTAGAGGACTAGTAAACCTGCTGCCAGGTAGTCAGGCATACTGCTGAGCTCTGTATAACCACCACCACCACTGATTGACAACTTTCTGTGTACACTGTGTATAGACGGCAAGTTGCCAATCAGTGGTGTGGGTGAGGTAATACAGAGTTCAGTATTCAGAACTACTAGATCTGCAGAAGATCAGTGTTTTTATCAAAATGAGAGTAAGCAGCTCAGCAAGTGACACATCACTGATATCATGGTCTTTGACCCCACATCATGCTGATTTCAGATGGGGTAGACCTTGTGATAGATTTCCTGCAGCTTCCATATAAATAAAGGAAGAGATCACATTGGTGGCATGATAGGACCTTTTCTTTACATAGATGTAGATCCCAGCATCTGTCATTCATTATTGGAATACTCTAGGCTGAAAATCTTGGCACGTAAAACCCACAGATGCAAATATGTCCCTCAATCTCAGATATAACGGTAGATGATGTTGATAGCAGATTTGTCACGACTATGTTGTCAGGTGTCCCGGAAAAAACAGGGGCTCCTTCCCTCTCCCTAACGCTAGGGGCGCCCTAGCTCACCCTGTTCCCCGGATTACTTCTGACGGTGAAGACGCCGGGGCCACGTACCATGCCTTAGCTCCTGAATCTGCCCTCAGTATGTACCCTTCCCCCACCAAGAGAAGAGGGGAGTAGTAGTGTACTGTAATACACCAACCAGACTAACAAGTAATACAAACAGGGATAAAGGAAAATACCAATTATACAAACACACTCACACAAACAACAGAGGTATCGGAAGGAGATATAAAAGGGGAGACAAGGGGCGCAGAGTCTAAGTGTAGGTGTATATTCATCGCAAGAACATATATATTGTTGCACTCACCCTTTGGATGTCTTGTATGTACATTCAATTGATCCGTATGATGGATCCACTCCTTATAATCTTCCGGTATGCAGCACAATTGCAGGAACTATGCCAGCCTTAATCCAAGGATTACATGTGAATACAATGGTTAAAAAAAAAAAAGTGCCAAGAAAGGAAATTTTTTTATTTTTTTAACAAACAACAGAGGTAAACACGGGAGTGGAGGATGGGGTAAAATCAAAGTAGGAGAAGGAAGGGAATTATCAAACACCCAAAACATAGCAACAGTCTCAGATAAATCCACCAAACACCTCAAACAACAACTACCAACTACCATCTCTAACCATGCAGCATGAAGCTACTCTGGCAATGAGTGCTTGCCAGGGTCCAGATTATATAGGAGATGGGAGTGGCTAACAGTGAACAGCTGAGAGCCTCAATGCAGGAAAGCTTCTAGGAGCTCTCAACTGAGCATATTAACCCCTGCACAGCTAAAGAAACTTTCACCATTTAATACGAAGGTGAATTGATTCTAAACCGTGTAGGAGTAGGAGAAATCAGATGCCGCGGTCTTCTGGCTCCTCCTTGTCGGGGTAAACCCATGACAAGATTATTATTGATATGGCATGGAAATATTGCATTTCCATTGCCATGTGAGGTCACTGATATAGGCTAAAGATGACTTGTCTGCTTTAGGGACAATTATCTTAACCTATGATGTAGCACCTCTTAGGTAACGAGGAAGTACACAGTAAGGGTAGGTGCTGTAAACGCTGCGGGTTGGACGCTGCATCCAGATGTTACAGCATAGTAGATAGAATTTCAAGAAATCCCATGCCCACTATGTGTGCACCGACGTCCGCGGATCACCCACAAAGACGGACATGCGGCGCGTCTTGCCAGACAGCAGCATGTCAATTTACTCACAAGATAAATTTCATCCGTACAATGTATTGGACAAGGTGATTCCGCACGGTTCAATGAACACATGCGGAATCACCTGCGTTAAAAAACCGGCTGTGCTTTGGACGGAGCGGACATGTGCTGTGTCCAAAGCCCTGCCAATCACTGACCTTGTGCACCTACCCTATAAGTTTGCTCTTCAAGTCAGCTACTTGCTAATTAATTGATCTACACATAGGAGATGCTGGACAACTGAGCAAAGGAAAACCTGACTTTAGAGTCAATAATTAGTTAAGTAAAAAAAACACTTTTATTGAGTCAGTATAATTAAAAGTGCGAGTATGCATTAAAAAAGGGGGCACAAACCCAAACGGGGTACTGTATACAAAACAATATGCAAATGAACAATGTTTCAACCTATGTCAGGTCTTTGTCAACTACTAGGATCAAAACAGTAACAATGCAGTGATATGACAAGAATCTGCATAACTAATCATATGCTAAATAGTTGCAAGTTAAATTTATGTATGAGATAGTCAAGAGATTAACTATAAAATGATGGCAGTCTCACGTTCTTGGCAGTAGTGGATCCTGAAAGTCAAAAGTTCAAAACATTGTAACTAGTGATGAGGGAGTATACTCGTTACTCAAGATTTCCCGAGCATGATCGGGTGGTCTCCGAGTATTTTGGCGTGCTCGGAGATTTAGTTTGTGTCATCGTAGCTTCATGATTTGCGGCTGCTAGACAGCCTGAATATATGTGGGGATTCCCTAACAAACAGGCAACCCCCACATGTACTCAGGTTGACTAGCAGCCGCAAATCATGCAGCTACGGTGACACATGCTCGGGAAATCTCGAGTAACGAGTATACTCGCTCATCACTAATTGTATTCCTTTTGCCCTGCGTTTTACCTGCGGATTATCTGCAGATTTACCGGAATAGGTGTAAAACGCTGCAGAATCCGCACAAAGAATTGACATGCTGCTGAAAATAAACCACCGCAAATCTGTGCGGAATTTTCAGCAGCATCTGCACAGCGGATTTGGTTTTCCATAGCTTTACATACTACTGTAAAACACATGGAAAACAGCTGCAGATCCGCAGCCAAATCCACAATCTGTGCATGTACCCTAAAGCACCAAAAGTAGCATATACAGTATGGCCATAAGATGCATGATGACTAAATAACATAATATACATGCTGTGCCATCTTTAGCTTTAGCCCTTTTAGAGATCATTTCATCTTCAACTTGCTTAGCTATTCACAATAATGGTAATTTTGACCAGGGGTGCACAAACTTTTACATGCCACTGTATATCTTGTGAGATATATCAGTTTGGTTCTGGTAACACTAGAGGTTCATTCATTTATTTTTTTTTTTTTTCAGAACTTACTAGAATCATCACGTGTTCAGAGGAAGAATTTCGAGAGATAACTGCGAAAGAATCAGAGGTGAGGTGATTCATAGGAATCATTCAATAATGAATACTAAAGACTGCCATCTTTTTCGTGTGGCAACAAATATGGAGAATGATGTAGCCCATCCAGTGAAATTAACCTTTTAATAACTCATTGGCCTGTGAGGTTTTCTCAAGGTTCATTTCACTGGGTGTGCTGCCTGACTCTCCCCATTTGTTGTCTGTGGGTGATTGTTGGACCGAGTCCTTAGAGGTTTACACCCCGCCTTTCAAATTGCCAGTGCTAATGACTGTCCTGTAATTATTTTTTCTCATGGTAGATGTTAGCCAAACCGCCCCTTATATTATGTTCACAGACTCACTTTCGTTACATCTTTTACAAAGTCTCTTGATCCAAAGCGGTTAGGGTTTATTCACATGTTCTGGGCTTTTCGCATTTTGTGAAAATCAGTGTTAGCACAGGATGACTGTTCAAACCAAGCACAGGCATTCGGAGCTTCATGGCGGGACCAGTCATTTACATACACCTTCCCACCTGCTTGGTTTCCACCTATCTCCACCCTTCTCTGGCTCTGTGAAGCCAGAGCTGGCAATCAAGCAGGTAAGAAGGTATATATAAATGATTGGTCACGCCATGAAGCCCTGATTGACAAGACTTAGTGTGAACAGTCGTCCTGTGCTGACAGAGTCCCTTTAATAAAATGTGATGCATTATTACTTTGTACAGTTCTTGTACTGGCTCATCAACTTTCTATTAAGCCTGTACGCCATTTTGTGATCACGCTCCTGAATGCTGCTGCCTGTTAAGCGGTGCTCCACAGAGCAGTTTTTTTAGTGATCGGTGGAAGTCTCAGGACACAACCCCCCACAGATTTGCTGCACATGTTATCAACAGACTAGATATTTAATAAAGCATGAAACGATAGGTTCCCTTTGCGTTATTGGAGTAGTGCTGGGGATCCAAACACTGGAACCACAACAGATCACCACTTTTTAAAAAAACTAAAAAATAGTACAATTTTCTACATTATATCTTTTTTCTTATTCCTCTAGATTTATCCGATTTGTGAGAAGAGTAAACGCAAACGTTTGGCTTTGATCATTTGTAATATTAATTTTCATGATAAGAAGGTTCGAGAGCGCGCCGGGGCACAGTTTGATCTTACAGGAATGAAGGAACTATTAGAAGGATTTGACTACAATGTGCAATGGAAAAAGAATCTGACAGCTGCGGTGAGGACTAGTTCTATGAAATTTAGGGTCGGAGTCCATGGGGCTAAATGTGTACAATTATGACTGTGCATTAAATGCTGTAGTTCAAAGCAACAGAAAGAATCAGTGTTGAATTTTTACCTACAGCATAACCACACATCAATGTAACATGGGCCCTCATGGTGGCCACACACTTTATGAGGCATTTAGATGTGCTGATTTCATCTCGACAATGCACCTTAACGAACGCTGACCGACTATATAACAATCCATTAACATTTATTAACTGGCCTGTTTACATGGGGACAGAGGAATCACTAACGCGATTATATATACTTGTTTCTTCAAGGAGGAACTCGGGCTGTGTGTCCATCTCCTTACACATGCACACTTGGGTCAGCCAAGTTGGCGTTGGCGATGCTTATCTCCAGGAAGAACGTTGGGGTGTTCAAATTTAAAGCACGACTCCAAGTTCCTGGCCCCGGCCTTATACTTTCCAGCCGCCGTTTTCATCTGTTCTCGGCAGCGCTCCAAACGGTCTGCAGCCGTTTGTGACCTGACGGATCACTTGCTCCAGTGTTTGTTGGAGGGATCTGGGAGTCATAACATAGTGTACATCTATGAGAGCCAGAACAAGGCTTTCATAGACAGCCGAGAAGAGTTGAAGACAGTGGCGGGTAAGTAAAGGCTCGAGTCAGGGACCATACGTGGTGCTTCAAACTGCCCAATCCCTACTTCCCGCACGTACTCCCATCTCCCATGCCTAGATCACCAGGTTTGGCTCACTTTACTTTAATTTGTAATATACATATGCTGTACTTATCTTCTTATATGAAAATGAAAAAAATACAAACCACTCAAACCTCTATAAAATATGTAATTATATAATCCTAAAAAAAAGTTAAAATATTTTTATCATTTTTTTTCTTTTCAGGAGATGCGGACCATGATGAAGAATTTCGCTACTGACCCGGATCACAAGGATTCTGACAGCACATTTCTGGTTTTTATGTCTCATGGAGAAAGAGACTTTATTTATGGGACTGATTTCAAAAGAGAAAATGTAGAAGGTCGGGAAAGAGTCACCGGTGATCTCCGTGTTGATGATATGTTCAATATATTCAATAACAAAAACTGCTCCGGACTGCGGGATAAACCCAAAGTGATAATTATCCAGGCTTGTCGTGGAGGTACGGTAAAGGAATATAACATGAGACGTGTTGTACAGTGAGAAAAGCAAAACTGTAATAAAATATAATTATTCTCGGTCGCATTTACAGCTATGTAAGTTTTCATTAAGATTTATTTCAAACAGATCACAATAGATCTGTCATATTTGTCATGTATCCTGGAAAAGCAGAAGCCAGAACATAGCCTCAATCTTCTTTTTTTGAAGGATAGTATCATTTTTTACAATCTTTACCTTTCCTTAGTAAAAAATTGCAAAAGCACTGAGCTCCTCCATGAGCGCATGCACAGAGCGGGTTACTGGTTCACAAAATTTCTATTGAGACTAAAGCAAGGGAAAATAAATATAAAAAAGATAGGTAAGTTTCAAAGGAAAATGGAATCATTCAAAATTATACAAAAATATTTTTTTACAGTTAATAAGAAAATAAAGCAAAGTTCTGTAGATTGAAGGAATTAAAGCATGCTGTCTTGTGCTAAACACTGTTTGTAAAAGTCAAATCAAATATTTCTGACTAAGAAATAAATATTTTTATGCAGAAGAGAGGAGTTTGGTACTGGACAGCGACAGTGCTCAACCGCCCCCAAGCATCCAACAAAAAGATTTGGAAGATGATGCTCAGCCCATGGTTCTTAGGGAGACCGACTTCATCTGCTTCTATTCTACAACACCAGGTACACAAATGGATTTACAGGGTTTGTCCAGAAGCAGGCGGTCATGCATACTTCTGGCCACATTCCAACTAGACGTGCCCAGCCTCACTCACTACACTTACCGTACATTCAGCGAGGCCAAACACGGCTAGTTGGCATGTGACCGCTTGTATGCAAATTGCATACTGGTGGTCACGTGCCCACCGCTGGGACCAGAGAATGCTCACAGAGTGCAGAGCATGCAATGTGAGGATTCACAAGTCTGCAGTCAGAGCTACTGCAGACTTGTAGCCTAAGGCCAGACAACCCCTTTAACTAGTGTTAACAAACTTTTACAGTTTTTCAGTACTGTCTATCACTATGTTGCCAAATGCATCTATTTATAATAGTAATGTATAGTAATATTGTAAATATTGTAATAAATATATTATAAGCTTTTATGGAGACAAACTGAAACACAATATGATCAGCTCTTTATCAAGGGTGGGCAGCTGGATAAGGTGGATAGTTTGTGCATGTGGCATCACCCCTGGGTTGGGAATAGGAGTACACAGGCCATTTAATTACAGTATGTCTTCATGACGTTTTCTCAAGGCATTGTGTAAGAGTCAATATTTAAGGCCTATCCCAAATGTGCCCATCAACATTAGACTAAAGTTGTAAAAAAGTGAACAAATTAATCCATATCTCCCAAACTTGTTTTACACTTGATTGTTCTTTTTTTTTTTTTAAATGTTCCCAGAAAGATCATTTGTTACTGTAATGGCCATATGGTTCAAGAGGTCTATGACTATGTCAGCCAAACGATTAGCAACCTATCGATATCTTGTTCATAAGGCTGCCATTGAATTAGGCCAGTATTGATCAATGGAGGTCCAAATCCCATGTTACTGACCAGTAGCACGCACAGCTGTCAGCATCGACAAGCTGCTCTACCTGAGTAAAGAAGGAAGAGACCCATTAATTTTGACAATGATGGGTATCCAGTATATAGGCCCCAAAAGATCAAGCATGAATGACTGATCATACGAATAAGCCATCAGGTTATTTAGGGGTCCCTACAATGCCCAGCGGTAGATGTCAAGGCACAGATCCTTTTTATTCCCTGGAGATAAGCTGCCACCAGAAGTGTTCGACAGTTCAATTCTCCTCTCTGTCTAATGAGAACTCGGCACACTCATCCAAACAGAGTGTTCATATGTATAGGGGCTTCAAAGGGAATAGCTGGCAACCTAAGAAACAGACAATCCCTGCATGTGTTGCGGCTGTCGAAAAGCTGCGAGACATCTAGCCACGCCGACTTGAACATAGTGTTCGAGCACGACGAAGATACTCTATTACCGCACGAGCATGCTCAGATAACACCCTATCCAAGCACGCTCGCTCATCAGTAGTAATAAATAAAACAATAAATATTTAATAAAGTATTCATTAAAGCCACAGTGGAGTGGTGATAACATAGGTACAAACCACACTACCGCTATCCTGAATTTTTTTGTGTCTGCACCCAAGTATTATGCTTGTAATATTGTTCTAGTTTTCAGACATACAGATGTTTCTTTTTCTTTTGTCACCAGATACCGTTTCCTTTAGAGATCCCAAATCCGGCTCCCTGTTCATTAAACAATTGATTCGCGACATGAAAAAAGATGCTCACAATTTACCTATACAGGATATCTTCCAAAACGTAAGTCTTCATAGAGAATTTGTAGACCTATCTAATGACAGTGGTCAGCATACAATTTTGGGCCTTTAAATTGAGAATAATATGTTGTGAACACCAATTTGTTAATTTAATGTTAACCCCTTAATTGCCCAGAGTGGATATATCCGTCATGGAGAGGGACGGGGCGTGTGGATTGGCCTCATGAGAAGTATCATTCAAACTGTGCAGTTCGGGCATCTAGTCTGGGTGCCCATCGTTCCTCCCTGCCACGTGATCGCAGGGTGATTGCATTGCTTGCCATAATAAAAGCCCTTATCACTGCCATGTTGGTAATCCTGTGGGCCCATGATTAAGAATATATATAAGGAAAAATTGAAGTAGTACAGTATGTAGTCCAAGCGATCAAATGATCACAAGTTCAGATTCCCTATGGAAGCTAAAAAAAAAACAGAAAAGTAAAAAAAAGTTTTAATACATATTAAAAAATAAAAATGTTAATTACTCTCCATTTCTCCAGTTTAAATTAATGAAATAAAAAAAATAAAAATGAATATTTGCTATTGTTGCTTTCATAAAGGGCTGTCTAGTAAAACATAAAAATTTTAACCTATATGGTAAATGCCATATAGCTGTTGGATAGGGGGCGGACATATCATTGATGCAACCTGTGTGACCGTGCAGGGACTCAAGAGATAAGGAGTCAAATTTCTACCCACGCAGTAATCCATATCTGGGGATCAACCAGGATGGTGCCAAGATGCGACCGTCCCGGCTGAAAACCACTGGTGAATGAGATGTTGCGAGTGCAGCTTCCCTCATAGCCTGAACTGCGGTGACCTCTGGACCGTGGGAAAATGTCCGTGCATTTTCCCACGGTCCAGAGTTCACTGCAGTTCAGGCCGGCTGGGAGGGCAGCCTCAGTGACTAGAGGTCCAGTTTGTAGACAGCAGTATTGTGTCATCTATAAAAGACGAGGAGAATCTGTAATGATTATATATAAGAAAGTGCCTCAAAATCATGTCCCCAACACAAATAAAAATATATATAACATGGACAAGCTATTTACTTTAATATTAAGCATATATTAAAAAGTTAAAATGTATTTTGATGTCTCTTGGTTTTCTTTCTCATCATAGGTCCAACGCTCTTTCAAGAATGGCATCCAGATGCCAACGCAGGAAAGGAACACCCTTGTGAATAAATTTTTCTTGTGCCCCGGGTATTAACATTTGGCTGTAGAAATTCCTCGGTGTTTTAACAGCTTTTTATTTTGTTTTTCAAAGATATAAAGCTGCAAGTGTATGTGCATTGCCTCAATATAAAAGACATACTTATTCAACTACAAACACTTTAATAAGGCATAGATCTAAGTGAAGAGAGTCCATTGTTTCTTTGATTTTTCTGGTACAGTAACAATGAAGTTTTAAAACTCTATAGGTTATAATCTCAGTTACAGGTTCATCTTAAATCAGACATACATATTTGCAGAATATTTGCTACTACAGCTTTGGCAAAAAACTAAGAGACCACCACATCAAAACCCTGTCATGGGCAGCCCAATCTCCAGACCTGAACCCAATTAAAAACCTCTGGAATATAATCAATAGGATGATGGATAGTCACAAGCCATCAAACAAAGAAGAATTTTTGCACCAGAAGCAGTGTGAAAGACTGGTGGAAAACATGCCAAGACACATGAAAGATGTGATTAAAAATCATGGTTATTCCACAAAATATTGATTTTTGAACTCTTCGTAAGTTAAAAAATTAGTATTGTTGTTTCCAAATGGTTATGAACTTGTTTTGTTTGCATTATTTGAGGTCTGAAAGCCCTGTTTTGTTTTGTTTTACCATTTTTCTTTGTCAGAAAAAAAACCCAAAATGTATTGCTTGGAAATTCGGAGACATGTTGTCAGAAGTTTATAGAATAAAAGAACAATTTACATTTTACTGAAAAATATACCTATAAAGAGAAAAATCAGACAAACTGAACATTTTGCAGTGGTCTCTTAATTTTCACCAGAGCTGTATGTGTTCAAAGAAACATACAGCAGAAACGAAAACCAAACCCATCCTCTCCTTACCTAGCCCGTAAGACTCAGGGAAGGAATAGTCGCATCCTAGGTTCTGCCTTACTGCAGGTTCATCAAATCCCCTGAAGTTTCCATCTCTTCAGAGTACCTGCAATGTCTCAAAAACCAAGTGCAATTCCTCATTTAAAGAAGCTTTCCCAGCATTTTTTGAAACATACAGGTGCTTCTCACAAGATTAGCCATAATCATCAACATTAACAGAAATAAACACTTGAAATAGATCACTCTGTTTGTAATGGCTCTATATAATATGAGTTTCACTTTTTATACTGAAGAACTGAAATAAATTCACTTTTTGTTGATATTCTGATTTTGTGAGAAGCACCTCTATACGTGTGTATGTACATGTATGTATGTATGACAAACAGCACTACGGTCAGACACTGTGTGTGCCGGCAACAACGAAGAGCGGCGACATGGTCTGGAACAGAATTGGGACTGTGCTGAAAACTGGAGAAGACGTGTTCTCTAACCAATAAAATACACTTACACTACAGTACATACGATACATATGTAGAAATTATTCGGGTAAACATTTTGCTAGGCATGCTACTTTAAGAGATTTCTTTCTACCTTCAGTCTTGCGAATGACACTAACAATGGATTACGTTCAAGGACTTCTCTCCATTTGCATCTTTGTTTTTTATATTTATTTTCATTACTTGTCATTTACAACCTCAATTCCAAAAAAGTTGAAATGTTGCACTGATTTGGAAATCTCATATAGCCATATTTTATTCACAGCAGAACTTTAGAAAACAGATCAGAAGGTGAAAGTTAGACATTTTCCATTTCATTTGAAAAAAAATTACGGTAACTCGATAAGAAATTGTTGGCAGCAACGAATGTATGGGAAGTGGGGAAAACAATTGCTGGGGATTTGGGAGAGGAAAGTTATCCCATTCTTGTCTGATTTTGGATTCTAGTTGCTCAATATTCCTCAGTAAGGATTATTCACTTCATCATGCACCAATAGGTGCTAGGTCTGGACCTTCATCACCCGAACTGTTCTTCTGCTATATGCATGAAAGAACCATGTCAGGTTATAGTGCAGCACCACCTGATCACAAGCATCCAATATTGACATGGATTTCTCCATACTCTGAATATTTTGATGATATTATGTTCTCTAGATGAGGGATATTCAGTTTTTATAATTTTACATTGAGGAACATTTTTCTGAAATTATTTCACAATATTTAGAGCAAGGTGCTTTAAATAAATGCAGGTTTGCCAGTAATGTACAAAAGGACACAATATGCAAGGGAGTATTGACAATAAATGATGAAGGAGTACATAGTGAAAGGTACTATACCTGTTAGGCTACGTTCACATTTGCGTTGTGCGCCGCAGCGTCGGCGCCGCAACGCACAACGCAAATAAAAACGCAGCAAAACGCATGCACAACGCTGCGTTTTGCGCCGCATGCGTCGTTTTTTTCATTGAATTTGGACGCAGCAAAAATGCAACTTGCTGCGTCCTCTGCGCACCGACGCGGGCGCCGCAGCGACGCATGCGGCGCAAAACGCAAGTGCGCCGCATGTCCATGCGCCCCCATGTTAAATATTAGGGCGCATGACGCATGCGGCGCCGCTGCGGCGCCCGACGCTGCGGCGAGGACCGCAAATGTGAACGTAGCCTTAGATGATAACTGGGGACCCACCACACCCGACGCGCGTTTTGAGCTGAAATGCTTCATCCAGCATATTGTGTCCTTTTGTATATTACTGACAAACCTGCATTTATTTAAAACACTTTGGTTACTTGGCAACTTTGCCTTTTATTACTGCACTTTAGTATTTATGTGTAGGTGCCATTTTTGTACAAACACATTATATATATGTATCGCTTGCATTATGTGATTTTTAATTTCTTTATGCTTACTAGCAACAATTATTGCACTTTATATCCTATTACTCTTTCTGTGATTTTCACATGCATAGGGGTCATTCAGCATGAGAATAATTGTTTGAGTACTTCTTATATATGGGTGTTCCCAGCTTATTCCTGTATACCTGTGGTGCCTGCCTTCAATTGCTTTTATATGTTTTGTTTTTAAACTGTTTGAATAAACTGACATACACTGCTCAAAAAAATAAAGGGAACACTTAAGCAACAGAATATAACTCCAAGTAAATCAAACTTCTGTGAAATCAAGCTATCCACTTAGGAAGCAACACTGTTTGACAATCAATTTCACATGCTGTTGTGCAAACGGAATAGACAACAGATGGAAATTATTGGCAATTATCAAGACACTCAATAAAGGAGTGGTTATGCAGGTGGGGACCACAGACCACATCTCAGTACCAATGCTTTCTGGCTGATGTTTTGGTCACTTTTGAATGTTGGTTGTGCTTTCACACTCGTGGTAGCATGAGACAGACTCTACAACCCACACAAGTGGCTCAGGTAATGCAGCTCATCCAGGATGGCACATCAATGCGAGCTGTGGCAAGATGGTTTGCTGTGTCTGTCAGCGTAGTGTCCAGAGGCTGGAGGTGATACCAGAAGACAGGCCAGTACACCAGGAGACATGGAGGGGGCCATAAGAGGGCAACAACCCAGCAGCAGGACCGCTACCTCAGCCTTTGTGCAAGGGGGAACAAAAGGAGTACTGCCAGAGCCCTGCAAAATGACCTCCAGCAGGCCACAAATGAACATGTGTCTGCACAAATGGTTAGAAACCGACTCCATGAGGATGGTCTAAGTGCCCAATGTCCACAGATGGGGGTTGTGCTCACAGCCCAACACCATGCAGGACGCTTGGCATTTGCCACAGAACACCAGGATTGGCAAAGTCGCCACTGGCGCCCTGTGCTCTTTACAGATGAAAGCAGGTTCACACTGAGCACGTGACTGACGTGACAGAGTCTGGAGACGCCGTGGAGAGCGATCTGCTGCCTGCAACATCCTTCAGCATGACCGGTTTGGCAGTGGGTCAGTAATGGTGTGGGGTGGCATTTCTTTGGAGGGTTGCACAGCCCTCCATGTGCTCGCCAGAGGAAGCCTGACTGCTATTAGGTACCGAGATGAGATCCTCAGAGCCCTTGTGAGACCATATGCTGGTGCGGTTGGCCCTGGGTTCCTCCTAATGCAGGAAAATGCCAGACATCATGTGGCTGGAGTGTGTCAGCAGTTCCTGCAAGATGAAGGCATTGAAGCTATGGACTGGCCCGCCCGTTCCCCAGACCTGAATCCGATCGAACACATCTGGGATATAATGTCTCACACCATCCACCAACGTCACATTGCACCACAGACCATCCAGGTCGCCTCATCAGGAGCATGCCCAGGCATTGTAGGGAGGTCATACAGGCACTTGGAGGCCACACACACTACTGAGCATCAATTCTTGTCTTGAGGCATTTCCACTGAAGTTGGATCAGCCTGTAACTTCATTTTCCACTTTTATTTTGAGCATCATTCCAACTCCAGACCTCCGTGGGATATTAGTTGTGATTTACGTTGATAATTTTTAGGTTTTATTGTTCTCAGTGCATTCCATTATGTAATGAATAAAGATTTACAACTGGAATATTTCATTCAGTGATATCTAGGATGTGAGATTTTAGTGTTCCCTTTATTTTTTTGAGCAGTGTATTTTTTAGCCGTTCACATCCTGGCCTTTGTTGTAAAGCCTTTATTTAGGTGTTCCTATGCTCTCTGCTTTATGGCCATAATATATGATCAATAATTGGTGTACTTATATTTGCATTTGTAATAAACTTAAGAATGACATTATTTTTGTGTGGGTACTTATTTTTTTTGTGGTTTGCAAATGGTATAATGTACATTTAAGTATAATAATAATTTTATTTTATATAGCGCCAACATATTCCACAGCACTTTACAATTAAGCAGGGATATATATAGACAATACATCCAATACAAGGTAGGACATTATAAACAGTTACATTAGGAGTGAGGGACCTGCTCACAAGCTTATAGTCTACGAGATATATACAATCCATGTATAAATAACTATGTAAAGTGAATCAATTTATGGATAATATCTACTTTTAATGCTTTATGGGCCTGGCTGTAACAAGTAGGGCTGATTCTGAAACATGATGATTTTTTCACATTGCGCATTTTCGCTGAGCCAAAAACTCAGCGTTTTTGAGTTCCAGCAAAGTGCATGAGATTTAGTGAGATCTGATGCCCGCTGTGCTTATTGTTATGTTGTGAAATCTGACTTGTGGTGTGTGTTTGAAACCAGCAACATATCAATTTTTCCTGCAGTTATGCTGTTTTGTGTGTAGTTTTCACCATAGGATTGCATTAGATGTGGAAAATCTGCAAATAAAAATGTACATGGGTTTCTAGCGTGTTTCAGCTACGAAAACACATTAAAAGCGCATGTAATATGCACATAACTATATCAATAAAGTTTTGTCCAGGCCTTATGCGAAATATCAAAATCCAAACTTAGTTGTAAACAGGGCAAAAAGGCATGACATCATACAGTGAAGCTGGTGTAAAAATTAAAAAGTTATGACTGTGACAACTATGAATGAGTGAATGAACAAAAAATTAAATCCATAGTTCCCAACCATCCTAGATACAGCGGGACAGTTCGGAATTTGGGTCTATGCCCTGCAGTCCCGGAAGGTCTGCTGTACGTACCTCACTACCACCACCCCCTCTGACATATCATGTCTGGATTACATGCGTTTCTAACTGTGGACTTTCCGCATGTAATGCACTTCTATTGGGAAAATCATAACAATCATAACATAAAACTTGGCATTAATTATACTTTACAGTCATAAATGTACAAATCTGCATTGACATTGACTTGTTGCAGTCTCAGTGGGGGTTATTGTGGCAAAATTGCTGTGGTTTTACTATGATCAAGAGAAAAAGTGAACATGTCCTAATCATATTTTTGTGCTAGGATTTGTTTTGTGATTGTAATGCATGACAATGTCCTGATAAATAGGCCCTGATTCATCAGGCAGTTTTTCTCAGGTAAAATGGTTGTGCAAAAATGTTGTAACTTTTGTTTGTTTTTTACCCCCGTTTTGACCAGCTCCATCATCTTTTTGAAAAGTGGGTGTATATTATCTAGGAGCGGGGTGGTTGAGTGAGGCCAAATTTATCATAATTTATGCCAAAGAAGTGGCGTAAAAAGACTTGGGTATACTAATAGATCACAGACTGCACATGAGTCAACAGTGTGATGCAGCAACAAAAAAGGCAAAGAGTTCTAGGATGTATTAGGAGAAGCATAGAGTCTAGATCACATGAAGAAATTATCCCCCTCTACTTCTCCTTGGTCAGGCCTCATCTGGAATACTGTGTCCAGTTCTGGGCACCACATTTTAAAAAAAGACATCGAAAAACTGGAGAAAATTCAGAGAAGAGTTACCGGGATGTGAGAGGAGTGCAAACTATGTCTGACAAGGAACGGTTAAAGGATCTGGGAATGTTTACCTTGCAAAAAGGAAGACTGGGAGGAGACTTAATAGCTGTCTACAAATATCTGAAGGGCTGTCACAGTGTAGAGGGATCATCCTTAATCTCATTTGCACATAGAAACACGAGAAGCAACCGAATGAAACTGAAAGGGAGAAGATACAGATTAGATATTAGAAAAATATTTTTGACAGTGAGGGTGATCAATGAGTGGAACAGGCTGTCACGAGAGGTGGTGAGTTCCCCTTCAATGGAAGTCTTCATACAGAGGCTGGACAGACATCTGCCTGAGATGGTTAGTGAGTCCTGCATTGAGCTCTCCGGCAGGGCATGCAGACAAGGTCACCAGAATGTCCCCCACACCATTCACTCTTATGGCATCTTCTCTCAGCGCTGCCTTCATTAAGACGTGCCTACAAGACAGCGAATTGGGGCCGAAGTCTATGGATACAAGGAAATGGCAAATTTTCCAAAGTCCTAAGGTGTTTTATTCGCCAAGTTTAAGACAGTTCCCAGAAATTGCAGCTTTTGAAGGATTCAAGACAAATTCACTAAGAACAGGGACGTTTAGTGAAATATTGGTGTAAATTTCTCCTGCTACCAAGTGATTAGCAGACTGAGCAGCAGCAGCAGCAGCAGCAGCCATGTGTGACAGTCTGGCTCTGGGCACAGAGCAGAAATCCTCCTTATAGTCCATGAGCCGGGCCAGATATCGGTACCACCCGGAGTGACTAATTTTCTTTGGTATTTTTAGGTAGATGCATGTCTGTAGTTTATTTTTTGATATGATAGCCCTTACATATACGTAGCTTATTAACCCCTTCAGCCCTAGGCCTATTTGTACCCAAGTGCCTAAGCCAATCTGACCTGTGCCACTTCATGGGCTAATAACTTTGGAACGCTTTCACCTATCCAAGCCATTCTGAGATTGTTTTCTCGTGACATATTGTACTTCACGTCAGTGCTAAATGGGAGTCAATATATTTTACCTTTCTATATAAAAAAATGCTAAATATTCGGAAATTTTGGAAAAATCGGCAATTTTTTAACTTTGAAATTCTCTGCTTTTTACAAAAATACTGATACCCCCCATAATAGTTATTAATTTACACTCCCCACATGTTTACTTCATATTGGCATCATTTTGAAAATGAAACCTTATTGTTTTACGACGTAATAGGGCTTATAGTTTTATGCGCAATTTTTCACATTTACAGCAAAACCCACTTTTCAAAGGACCAAGTCACTTCTGAAGTCACTTTAAGGGGCTTACATAACAGAAACCACCCATAAATTACCCCATTTTGCAAACTACACCCCTCAAGCTGTTCAAAACTCATTTTTAAAAACTGTTAACCCTTTAGGTGTTCCACAGGAATTTTAGCAGAATGAAGGCGAAATTTCAAAATTTCATTTTTTTTCCAGATATTACATTGTAATCCAATTTTACCTGCAACCTAGCAAGGGTTAACGGCAAACCCAAACTTGGTTACCCTAATTCTGCAGTTTATAGAAACACCCCACATGTACTCGTAAACTAAAGTATGGGCACACAGCACAGCTCAACACGGAAGGAGCGCTATGTGGTTTTTGGGTGGCGGATTCACTGGAAGAAATCTAGGGGGCCATGTCACATTTGAAGGCTGCCTGAGGTACCCCCACAGTGGAAACACCAAAAAGTGACCCTATTTTGGAAACTACACCCCCAAGGAATCTTTTAGGGGGTATAGTGACCACTTTGACCCAACCAGTGTTTCACAGTAGTTGGAAACACTTGGTTGAGAAAATGGAAAAAGTGCATTTTTTACATGAAGGTGTCATTTTAGGCTCATTTTTTTATTTTTAAGAGGTGTACCAGCAAAAAATGCACCCCACTATTTGTTCACCAATCTCTCCCGAACACAACAACACCCGATATGTTGTCGTACACTGCAGTATTGGGGAACGGCAGGCCTCGGAAGGGAAGGAGCGCCAAATGACTTTTGGAGTGCAAATTTTACTGGAAGAAATCTAGGGGGCTATGTCACATTTGAAGACACCCTGAGGTGCCCCAACACACGCACACACACTGACACATACACGTACACACTGACACATACATGGTCGAGACCATGCTGGCCCTGGTTCGAGCTTCAAGAGAAGGCAACTGGATGCTTCACCTAGGAGCAATCCGACAGATGATACCATGGTGTTTTGCCTATGACAAGGTCAACTATGCCCGATACCTAACCTATTACTATGCCACAATGTCTCGGCTGCCCATAGAACACCCAGAGGTCCATGAATACTTCATGCAAGGTGGCTTTTCGGTCCAGATCGGTAGCAAGAATCCTTTTGGACGAATTCCTGTGGACCAGACCATTGAAGAGACAATCAACAAAGACACCCAGACACCAGGGGGCACAAAAGGCTTCAGCCTCAAAGTTGGAGCTGTTTCCAGGTTCTACCTGACATCAGAGTACCGCAGTATGTACTTGAGGCAGCTGAGGGCCCTGGTAGGCCAACAATATACTGACTTCAGCCATTCAGACCTACAGGTGTCTAGGATTAGAAGAGATGAAGCCGATGTCCAATCTTTCGTTCAACTGCTGGAGACAGGTTGGGTGAACCCCTTCAACAAAGAGCATAATGGTGAACTTATCAGTTTGTCAACAGCGACTGTAGCACCACCAGATGTAGCCAAAGACCTTCAAGGGGCATACAGTATAGGAGAGGATGCATATCAAACATTCAAGGATGAGCGTTTGGGTACCGATAAGCCAACTACATTGTTTCATGACAAGATGACGAAGAACAAACTTAAAACGTTCTCTAACATCCAAATGAAGACACGCAGACAAGGTCTTGGCAAGGAGGTAATTTTGAAGGCTGACAGAAACCTATTTGGCCAGATGATACTTGTAGCTGAGAACAGAAAGCTACAAATGAGTGATGTCTTGACTCATCCCCTGGGTCCATTGCCATGGGCACTTGCCAATGGTGATGGGTCTATCCGCAAGACCAACAAGGCTGCCCTCGCAAGGGAGTTGGAGAGGAATGCTCGTCCTGCAGAAGTGATCCCCGAGCCCTCTGCAACCATCATTGATGGGATGAGCCTGGTTCAGAAACTGAAGGGAAACAATGCAACATTTGGCCAGCTAGCAGGCACAGCAATGAGTCGCGCTATCCATGAGGGTGCTAAGAGCAAGCGCATTGATATTGTCTTTGACGTCTACAAGGAGACATCCATCAAAGATACAGAAAGAGTCAACAGATATGAAGGCACAGGGATCCATTTCAAGAACATTCAACATGGGCACAACATCCAGCAGTGGAAAAAGCTTCTAAGTAGTTCCTCCAACAAGGCAAGTCTCATAAAGTTTCTGGTAGAAGAATGGAAGGCGAAACACCACAGGGAGAAGCTTGAGGAGAAGGAGCTGTATGTCACATGTGAGCAGCTCTGCTTTAAGATCACCAAAGAACAGTGGGAAGAGGCTGCTGACCTTAAGTCAAATCAAGAAGAAGCAGACACACGCCTCCTTCTCCATGCTCTTCATGCAGCAGAATCTGGTTACAAGTCGGTCATCATCACTTCGGAGGATACTGATGTCATGGTCCTGTGTCTGGGCATGTGCCACAAAATCCCATCCCACCTGTTCCAGAAATGCGGTACACAGAACCGGACAAGATTCCTGGATATCACCACTCTGAGCCGAACATTGGGAGGCAGCGTATGTGATTCATTGATTGGTATGCATGCATTTACAGGCTGTGACACCGTCAGTGCATTCACTGGCCGTGGGAAGATGACGACACTCAAGCAGTTGAAGATGAACAAGACATACCAGGATGCCTTTCAGGAAGTTGGTCGTTCATGGGAAGTGTCTACCGAACTTTTTGAGAAGTTACAGGAAATCACCTGCCACATGTACCTGCCAACTACCCAAACAACTGAGGTAAACAGGCTCCGTTATCAGCTGTTCTGTGCCAGACGTGGAGTGGTAGAGTCAAGTCAACTCCCTCCTTGCCAGGACTGCCTTTTCATGCATGCACTGCGTGCAAACTACCAGGCTGCGATCTGGAGGAGAAGTCTGCAGAGCCAGCCATGGGTTGCAAACCCAACAGACTGCGGTTGGATGATAGATAACGACGGAAAGCTTGTTGTCAAGTGGATGCAAGGGGCACCAGCACCAGAAGCTATTATACAGCTACTGTCCTGCAAGTGTGTGCGGTCATGTGAACTTCCTCAGTGTACTTGCCTCAGCAATGGCCTGAAGTGCACAGACATGTGCAGATTACAGACATGCCAGAACAAGGGTACTGAAGACGAGCCAGTAGAACAACAGTCAGATTCAGAGTCCGATGTTGAAGATATTATGGAGTAACATATATATATATATATATATATATATATATATATATATATATATATATATATATATATGCACATGACATGTTCAGTGTGTATTTACATAACTTGGATTAAATTTTGTTACAAATACTACATCTAGTCACTCCGGGTGGTACCGATATCGTCATATTTGGTTCTTGGCTCATGCTAAAATTCCTGTGGAACACCTAAAGGGTTAACAGTTTTTAAAAATGAGTTTTGAACAGCTTGAGGGGTGTAGTTTGCAAAATGGGGTAATTTATGGGTGGTTTCTGTTATGTAAGCCCCTTAAAGTGACTTCAGAAGTGACTTGGTCCTTTGAAAAGTGGGTTTTGCTGTAAATGTGAAAAATTGCGCATAAAACTATAAGCCCTATTACGTCGTAAAACAATAAGGTTTCATTTTCAAAATGATGCCAATATGAAGTAAACATGTGGGGAGTGTAAATTAATAACTATTATGGGGGGTATCAGTATTTTTGTAAAAAGCAGAGAATTTCAAAGTTAAAAAATTGCCGATTTTTCCAAAATTTCCGAATATTTAGCATTTTTTTATATAGAAAGGTAAAATATATTGACTCCCATTTAGCACTGACGTGAAGTACAATATGTCACGAGAAAACAATCTCAGAATGGCTTGGATAGGTGAAAGCGTTCCAAAGTTATTAGCCCATGAAGTGGCACAGGTCAGATTGGCTTAGGCACTTGGGTACAAATAGGCCTAGGGCTGAAGGGGTTAATAAGCTACGTATATGTAAGGGCTATCATATCAAAAAATAAACTACAGACATGCATCTACCTAAAAATACCAAAGAGAATTAGTCACTCCGCTTGGTACCGATATCGTCAAATTTGGTTCTTGGCTCATGGACTATTATCAGCAGCTCTCTGCCTCCCTGGAGTCGCGCTTTTTTTCTATCGTACATTATTACAGCGGCCAGTGGACTACATATCCCACAATCCTTTTGCCTTGCAGCACGCCCAGTTCACACTGCGGGGGATTGTGGGGCTTGTAGTTTCCTGGTAGCGGATACAGAGCGCTCCGTATTTGGTGGTACATGAGGTACGTGCGGAGTGCCGCGGAGAGGTCAGGGGGCGGGGTCTAGAGTGGAAGGATTGCGTCATCGGAGGGCGACTCCATCAGGAAGTGATTAGTGAGAAGTATGCGGAGGAGCGGGCGGGTGGTCAGCGCCCCGAGACCCCGAGCTGAGCGGCCGCTGTAGGGCGAGTGCACGAGGTGAGCGGCGGGGTAGACTGCGGGCTGTGCTGGCCGCCATATTGCCCGGCACCGGTGGAATGCAATCCGCCTGTATTCTGTGTGTATAGCTGGACGGCCATGAAGGCACAGCGGAGCCCGGGGGGTGATGCAGGAGATGATGTTTCCCCATAATGTCTGGTCAGGGCTTGTTCACACTGTTGCAGCGTTTATTTCCATGTGCATTTTTCTTGTTCTCTAGTATTAGCACCATAACTATAATTCCCACAGTGTCAGCCGCTCGCTGCGTTTTATTCTCCCTGAAATCGTAAAGCATCAGTGCGTTTCTCAGATCTGCAGCATTCGTCGGTGTTTTTGCTGCTATTTTTACCCGATCAATTGAATTAATAAAAATCCGCCCATCGTGCACTCGGAATTCTTCCTGCCAACACCCCGCGTGGAAAACTAAGAAAACCCCCGAGTGTGCATGTACCCTGAGGCGATGTTCACACCCTGCGGTTTTGCAGCAGTTTTTTGCATGCGAATTTTCAGCTGCATTTCACAATGCCTGCAGAGTCTGAGATGTCCCGTGCACACAGCTTGGGTTTCTTTCCTGACAGTTTTGTCAAAGAGCTGAGTTTTTGCAAAATGCAGCATGTCACGTTTTGTCAGCATCTTTTTAACCCATTGAAGGCAGTAGATAGTGCAACAGCGTATGACGTTTTGCTGCTTTTTAGGTGTCAAAACCTGAAGAAGTTGAATCAGATTATTTTTTTAGGCACTAAACCGTTATCGGCGTGCACGAAACAAATATACACTGATAAAAACGCACCAAAAATTAAACAAAATCTACTTTTTTTTCTTTTAGTCCTGCTTAGAAATGTATCAATGAATTGACAACTGTTTGTTACCATTGTATTGTGAAAGATGTGTCCCTGCCCAGACAGATCTAGGTGGATGATGTCAGTTCACCGAAAACACATTGTGTCTTGGTAAATGCGGCTACTTTTTTTTTTTCTTGATTGGATAATGTTCCTTTCACACTCCATAACGTAAAACGCCTGGTTGTTAATTTAAGTGTAACATTTAAAAAAACAAAACAAAAACATGCATTTAAAAATGTAAAAAAAAGTTTTACTAATTAAATTTTTATCATCTACTATATATGAAAATAAATAAATCACACACCAGGAATGGCTCATTTGCACTGAGTGATTTCTGGCCAGTAAGGCTCCATTGCAGATTCTGCACCCATTAAATCTGTCACCAGGTTTGGCTAATATGAGCTATGGCCTCCACTTTTCGGGGCTGTTATACAGAATTCTATAATGCTGTATATCTGCCCCAACCCGACTGTAAGAGAAGAAAAATAACTTTTATTATACTCACCCGGGGGCGGTCTGGTCCGAGGGGTGTCATTGGTCTTCGTCAGGCGCCTTCCTTCTTCTTATGATCTCCGTCCTCCTTGGTTCGTGTGGATGACGCGTCCCTATGTCATCCACACAGGCTCCCTCGTATCACGCTCCTGCGCAGGCTACTTCTCTGTCCTATTGAGGGAAGAGTAAAGTACTGCAGTGTGCAGGCGTCGGAAAAGGTCAGAGAGGCCCAGCGCCTGCGCCACTGCAGGACTTTAGTGTGTCCTCAACAGGACAGAGAAGTGCTCCTGCGCAGGAGCGCGATACGGGGGAGCCTGTGTGCATATAGCTGGTACTGTAAAATACAACTGAAAATTTGCATAAGAAAAAATAATGCCTAGTGTGAACTTACCCTTGCTTAGCAAATTGACTTGTTCAATACTTATGTCACCCGCTGTATATTAGTATAGTAAGTCTATGAAAGTCATGTATGCAAAGACCTGGACCTTTCATCTGCAGCTCACACATTGCAGTGTCTGAACACTTTACATGCCTAGTCCTTCAAATGCCAAAGTAGAAATGTCAAAACTTGCTGCCATGATCAGAGTAGCATAACCGCCCCCCTCCCCCAAGATATTCGGAGCCGTTTTTGGTTTGGATTTTGGATGGGTTCAGACTGAAAAACTTTGTGTACTGACCCTAAGGCTATGGGCTGGAAAAGCACAAAATAAATGCAAAAACAATTGAATGTATTCACAGTAATGTTAAAACAACTTGCTGAATATGTGACAAGTCTTCTCAGCTTTTTTTTTTTTTACCACTTCAAGTTGTCAAAGATGTGAGTCTATTAAATGGAGTGACCGATTCTTTCTTCAGGTGGCTTTTACTTGAAAGTTTTTTATCAAGTTAGACATAGAAGTGGGGGAATACCGGAGGCAAAGTCACCACAAAAGAAAAGAAACGGATGCTAATAAAAATGCTTTGGGAAACATCACAGGCAGCGTCTTTCTGAAGTGTTCTCAGCCTGAAGAGCTTGAGTATATCGGCATCTAAAAGATAACATGAGCACATACCTTAAAAGTTCAACCAAATTGGATGTGATTTCAAGACAACTGTTGGCCATTGTGCATTTAGAGAGGAAAATCCACTAAGGCTATGCTCCCATGTTGCAGAATGTAAGCAGAATTTTCCTCATCAAAACCGGACTCCCTTGCCAGGAAATCCGCTCGTTTTTGTTTTTTTTTGCATATTTTTCGCTTTTTTTCTTGCGTTTTTCTTGCGTTTTCCATGCGTCCCAATATAATTATATAGCAGCAAAATCGCCGTGATTCTGCAAAATTAATGAACATGCTTAGTTTTTTCCGTGATGCGTTTGCGCTGCGGAATAAAACCCCAGCATGGGCACAACAATGCGGTATTCCATTAAAAATAATGTGATGCTTTTGTAAGCGTTTTTTTAGCGTTTCCGCAGCGGAAAAACGCAGAAAAAAAATGCTTTAAAAACGCAACGTGGGCACATAGCCTAATTCTGCTGTTCCTTTCCTTTTTTTTGCACTGCGTCGCTGCATTGCAGACATACACCACTCACAAAAAGTCAGAGATATTTAATTTTTAGATTAAATTTATGGTAAACTTAAAGTATTTTATCATGACAGTAGGGCATTTAAATAGAAGCATGCAATGGTGATTTCCTCATTCCAAACAATTTATTGAAACAAAAGCCAACAACAGTGGTGGAATTCTGCCATTAAGCTCCATGTAAGGGTAGGTGCACATGTTCAGTAATTGGCAGCGCTTTGGACACTGCTTCTAAAGCGCTGCGGGCTATTGAACGCAGGTGAATCTACTGTATGTCCGTCTCCGCGGGTGATCCGCATGCGTCTCTGGTCACTTAGTGGATGGCACTTCTTGAAGTCCTATCCACTTTGCTGTAACATCTGGATGATGCGAATTGGACGCTGCGCAAGTACACAGCATCCAACCCGCAACGTTTGCTGACCGTGTACACCTACCCTTAGAGAACAGCAGGTTGTGCAAAAAGTACTGAAACATTGAACAGTCGGACATGTGCTTTAAAAAGTTTGAGACGGTTACATTACATTTTAGGTTCACCTGAAAGCCAAATATTCCTAGCTTTTTGTGAGTAGTGTGTTTACATGTTGCTTTGTGAGCTTTGGTCCAATTGGACATTTCTTCACTCTTCCTGGAGGACGTGCAGTTTCACACTTCCCTCCCAGATGCTGCTAGTTGCAGCTCAGCATCAAATCTATCTGTCTTGACCAGGTCTGTGGAGTTTGTGTCCATTTTGGTGGAGTCGGTATATAATGAACCAACTCCTAAAATATATAATAAATTGGTTCAGTATTACAGTGCAGGATGTGCTGTAATGCTTTTCAAAAAAATTTGGGAAAGTTATAAAATGTCTGTTCTGTTCCTGATCTGAGGATCTCGGCTTTTACTTGAGATGATCTTCATATATAACCAACAAAATAAAGTAGCACTATAGCAGGCAAACATGAAATATATGAAATTTGAATTGCATTACTGCACTAGAACATGTTAAAAATTGAGATATTTAGTGCAGAAATTGGCCAGTTCATGTGTTCCTGGCAGCTGTGATAAGGCGATTTTCGTAGCTGGGACCTATCCTGTGGGGACTCTTCTCACGGGCTGATAGCCTACATTTACAAGTGCTTCTCACAAAATTAGAATATCATCAAAAAGTTAATTCAGTTCTTCAATACAAAAAAGTGAAACTCATATAGTGTCATTACAAACAGAGTGATCTATTTAAAGTGTTTATTTCTGTTAATGTTGATGATTATGGCTTACAGCCAATGAAAACCCCGAGAATAAACACTTGGAATAGATCATTCTGTAATGACTATTTAATATGCGTTTCACTTTTTGTATTGAACTGAAATAAATTAACTTTTTGATATTCTAATTTTGTGAGAAGCACCTGTATATGGGAAGGTAGGATTCTGCCGTAATCAAAACCGCCTGAGGCTGAGGGGTGGAGTGCTCAGAGAGCCTTTGTATACAAATATCAAACGACTGACCGTCACTTCAAAATAGAAATCTGATCTGTCCAGGTGCTTACTAAGAGTAGCCATCTCCATATATAACCAACAAATAAAGTAGCTGTCATGGGTTTGCTGCGACAGAGAGGAGCTGAAAGCCCGCAGCATCTTATTTCTCCTACTCCTAAACTGATTAGAAGCGCTGTACTTTAATATTAAACGGTGCAGTTTCTTTTAGCAGTGCAGGGGTTAAACTGCTCAGTTGAGAGCTCCTGGAAGATTTCCTGTGTAATAAGGCTCAGCTGTGCACTGTTCATTTTATTGATATACGGTAATTCAAAATGGCGCCAGTCGCATATATGTAGCAGCATAATTCGGAACGCGTTAGATGCTACTGTGCAGGCACCAGCACCATTTTGCTGAAGGGAAAAAAATTGTCTCCGCCAAGATGGCGGCACTTACGCAGTAGCATTTATCGGATCGCCAGTAGATGCTACTGTGCAGGTGCCTCTGGCGAAATCTTGGTAACAATTTTTTTTTTCCTATAGCAAAATGGCGGTGGCGTCTGCACAGTAGCATCTATCACATTCTGTATTATGCTATTGCGCACCCACAACTGGCACCATTTTGAGGAAGAATTCACCCCCCCCCACAGGAACATATCAGTAAATAAAATGAATATATTGTTAATATTATAGATCCGATCATGCTGCAACGCAGGCGTCTGCATGATGAATGTAATTTTATTTTTTTCCCCCCTAACAAGATATACAGTATGTAAAATAGAGGGCAGGTCAGTGAGGGATCAGTGACCTGTCATAAGCCATCAGTATGAATAGCTAATCGGAGCCCCCACAGGCCGCCCCGGAGCACAGACATATCATTAACTCAAAACTGAGGATTACAATTAACCACAAGACAGATTTCATCAACTCAGGCATCATTTTAATCAGTATAACGTCTCTGACCTGTCACTGTTACTGTGCACAATCCTGCTGACAGGTTCCCTTTAACCCCTTTCTGACCTCGGACGGGATAGTACGTCCGAGGTCAGAAGCCCCTCTTTGATGCGGGCTTCGGCGGTGAGCCCGCATCAAAGCCGGGACATGTCAGCTGTTTTGAACAGCTGACATGTGCCCGCAATAGGCGCGGGCAGAATTGCGATCTGCCCGCGCCTGTTAACTAGTTAAATGCCGCTGTCAAACGCAGACAGCGGCATTTAACTACCGCATCCGGCCGGGCGGCTGGAAATGACGGCATCGCCGACCCCCATCACATGATCGGAGGTCGGCGATGCTTCTCCATTGTAACCATAGAGGTCCTTGAGACCTCTATGGTTACACATCCCCGGCAGCTGTGAGCGCCACCCTGTGGTCGGCGCTCACGGCACACCTGATTTTCTGCTACATAGCAGCGAACAGCAGATCGCTGCTATGTAGCAGAGCCGATCATGCTGTGCCTGCTTCTAGCCTCCCATGGAGGCTATTGAAGCATGGCAAAAGTAAAAAAAAAAAAAAAAAAGTGAAAAAAATAAAAAAAATATAAAAGTTTAAATCGCCCCCCTTTCGCCCCAATCAAAATAAATCAATTAAAAAAAAAAATCAAACCTACACATATTTGGTATCGCCGCGTTCAGAATCGCCCGATCTGTCAATTAAAAAAAGCATTAACCTGATCGCTAAACAGCGTAGGGAGAAAATCTGCACCGAAATGGTATCATTAAAAACGCCAGCTAGGCACGCAAAAAATAAGCCCTCAACCGACCCCAGATCATGAAAAATGGAAACGCTACGGATATCGGAAAATGGCACCTTTTTTTTTTTTTTTTTTTTTTTTTTTTTTTTTTAGCAAAGTTTGGAATTTTTTTTCACCACTTAGGTAAAAAAGAACCTAGTCATGTTAGGTGTCTATGAACTCGTAGTGACCTGGAGAATCATAATGGCAGGTCAGTTTTAGCATTTAGTGAACCTAGCAAAAAAGCCAAATAAAAAACAAGTGTGGGACTGCACTTTTTTTCCAATTTCACTGCACTTGGAATTTTTTTTCCCGTTTTCTAGTATACATCATGCTAAAACCAATTATGTCGTTCAAAAGTACAACTCGTCCCGCAAAAAATTAGTCATCACATAGCCAAATTGACGGAAAAATAAAAAAGTTATGGCTCTGGGAAGGAGGAGAGTGAAAAATTAACACGGAAAAACGAAAAAATCCCAAGGTCATGAGGGGGTTAGAGGGAACCTGTCACCCCCAAAATCGAAGGTGAGCTAAGCCCACCGGCATCAGGGGCTTATCTACAGCATTCTGTAATGCTGTAGATAAGCCCCCTATGTATCCTGAAAGATGAGAAAAAGAGATAAGCCCCTGATGCCGGTGGGCTTAGCTCACCTTCGATTTTGGGGGTGACAAGTTCCCTTTAAATTAAGTCCTAGTGTCAAAGAATTGAAGATACTTATCAGTTTGTATTTCAAAATTCTTCTGTTGTACTTAAAATTACCTTTTAGTATTAAAGCGAACCTGTCAGCAGATTTTGCCGCTATAAGATACGGCCACCACCTTTCAGGGCTGATATACACCATTCTATAATGCCGTAGATAAGCCCCCGATCCGACCTGCAAGAGAAGAAGAATAAGTTATATTATACTCACCCAGGGTGCGGTCCGGTCCGATGGGCGTCGCAGGTCCGGGGCCTCCCATCTTCATACGATGATGTCCTCTTCCTTGATTCCTGTCGCGCTCCTGCGCAGGCGTACTTATCTACCCTGTTGAGGGCAGAGCAAAGTACTGCAGTGCGCAGGCGCTGAGCCTCTCGGACCTTTCCCGATGCCTGCGCACTGCAGTACTTTGCTATGCACTCAACAGGGCAGATAAGTACGCCTGCGCCGGAGCACAATGCCGGGCAGTCATGAAGCAAGCAAGAGGGCGGCGTTACAAGAAGATGGGAGGCCCCGGACCTGTGACAAAACTTATTTTTCTTATCTTTCAGGTCGGATCGGAGGCTTATCGGCAGCATTATAGAATGCTGTAGATAAGCCCTGAAAAGGCAGTAGCCGTATCTTATATCAGCCAAGCCTGCTGACTGGTTCCATTTAAGACTTTTAAATCAGTCCTAGTGTCCAGGTCCAGAGAAATGTTTTCTCACAGCCGTGTCCAGCTCGATCTTGTGTGCCTGTGTAGATTCATTCTTGTTTGTAGCTTTTGCATGGTTTCCCCAATATAGGAACCTCCAGGGCACCTTGTGCATGAAAATAAAACCATGATCTAAGGCTATGTGCACACGTTTGGAGGGTCCTCTGCGGGTTCTCGCGCAGCGGATTTCATAAATCTGCAGGGCAAAACCGCTGCGGTTATACCTGCAGATTTATCGCGGTTTGTCTTGCGGTTTCCGCTGTGGGTTTTATTGATGCTGCATATGCAGCAATATGCAGCATGAATAGTAATGTTAAAAATAATTAAAAAATGGTTATACTCACCCTCTGACATCCCGATCTCCTCGGCGCTGCACGCGACGGTCCGATTCCAAAGATGCTGTGCAAGAAGGACCTTCGTGACGTCACGGTCATGTGACCGCGACGTCATCGCAGGCCCTGCTCGCATAGCAACCCTGCGACCGGACGGCCGTGTGCAGCGCTGAGAGGTGAGTATATCATTATTTTTTATTTTTCTTTTTAAAAAAAAACAAATATGGTTCCCAGGGCCTGGAGGAGAGTCTCCTCTCCTCCACCCCGGGTAGCATCCACACATGATCCGCTTACTTCCCGCATCGTGGGCACAGCCCCATGCGGGAAGTAAGCGGATCAATGCATTCCTATGTGTGCAGAATCGCAGCGATTCTGCACAAAGAAGTGACATGCTGCAGAATGTAAACCGCTGCGTTTCTGCGCGGTTTTTCCCGCAGCATGTGCACAGCGGATTGCGGTTTCCATAGGTTTACATGTAACTGTAAAGTAAACGCAATGGAAACTGCTGCGGACCCGCAGTGTCAAAATCGCTGTGGTTCCGCGGTAAAAACCGCAACGTGTGCACATAGCCTTATACTCTTGATTTGTTTGGTATGCGTTAAGCTACGTTCACATTTGCGTTGTGCGCCGCAGCGTCGGCGCCGCAACGCACAACGCAAATAAAAACGCAGCAAAACGCATGCACAACGCTGCGTTTTGCGCCGCATGCGTCGTTTTTTTCATTGAATTTGGACGCAGCAAAAATGCAACTTGCTGCGTCCTCTGCGCCCGGACGCGGGCGCCGCAGCGATGCATGCGGCGCAAAACGCAAGTGCGCCGCATGTCCATGCGCCCCCATGTTAAATATAGGGGCGCATGACGCATGCGGCGCCGCTGCGGCGCCCGACGCTGCGGCGAGGACCGCAAATGTGAACGTAGCCTTACTGTATTTCTTGATACTATGTGGGTACAAGTTCTGCGTTTTGTATTGTTAGAAGGGAATGTGCCGTCACTGTTGGTGATGAAGACACTTCTGACAAGGAGACTTAAGTTAGGGGGCTGTTTGGAGGAGAGAAATGGTAGTTATGGGAATATGTCTTTCAATTTGTGGTCTCTGTGGAATATGGGTTGGAGATCAGCACCGCTTTTCCTTGGGATGCTCACGTGGGTGTTGTATTTGACCACAATATGCACCCTGTTGTCATTCTCCACCCGGTCATCCAGGAGGCCGCTTCTTGGGATCCTTGTAGCCCTGTGGATCTGTTCATCTATTACCAGTGGATGGTATCCTTGTTGTAGGAATGTATTCCTCAGTGATGGGAGCTGTAGTTTTCTGTCTTTACTGTCTGAACAGATTGGAATGTCCCTCAGAGCTTGACTATAGATGGTGGATTTTTTTGTCTTGGATGAAAGCTGTTCCATCTAAGATACGCCTGTGGGCTCAAGGTAAATTGACGTTTGTATGGAGTTGACCTTTATGTATATGGACATGTCCATAAAATGTATTTGGGATTTTGAGAAGCTGAGGAGGAGCCTGATGGTTGGGTGGGATTTGTTGAAGTTATTGTGGAAAGTCAGCAGATCATCTACTGAGCGTGTCCAGATTATCAGCAGATCATCAATGTAGCGGGAGTATGTGAGAGGCTTAAAAGAGCAAGATGACAAACACTCCTCATCTAGTTTCGCCATAAATAGGTAAGCGTGTTGTGAGGACATTTGCTTCTCATGGCGCTGCCCATACACTGTGGAAATGACTTGTTCCCAAAGGAGAAACAGTTGTGATGGAGCACAAACCTGATAAACTGCGCAGTTGGTTCTGTGGCCAGATTGTTTTCTTGAAGGAAATATTTTCATGCCGCAATCCCATCCTCATGAGGAATGTTGGAGTGTAGATCCATGGTGGCAAGTCTGTAGACTGTAAGCCCTCGCGGGCAGGGTCCTCTCTCCTCCTGTACTTGTGTGTGCCTTGTTTTACTCATGTTTATTGTACTTGTCTATATTTGCCCCGTTCACATGTAAAGCGCCATGGAATAAATGGCCCTATAAAAATAATAATTTAATAATAATAATTGTGTGTCCCTAATGTCCCCCAATAAAGTCCAACTTTTTTGCAAAGTTGGGCCTGAACTTCTGAGTTGTGTGATCCCATCATTCAGATATGGATCCTGCAGTGAGAGCGAGATTTCGTTCTTTCCGATGAATGAACGCTGCCACATACTTTAAGCTGTTACCGAATTGTAACCGCTGTAATAATATTACCGTTCTGATACAGCTCTGTATATGACCGCTCGGTCATTGTAAAGCAAGCGAGATCTAGCTCACTGCGAGAGCGGAGGTGGAGAGTTGTGGGATCCAACAACTCGGGCGTTCGGGCCTAACGTTGCAAGAAAGTCTGGCTCTTTCGGGGAGCATTATGGACATTTCTGCAAGTTTTATTTACTAGAATATATTTAAACAGCACAGAATAGGGGCTAACCACTGTTTTTGGTAGATGAAAAGAGCAGCCCGAGATTGGTGGTAGATGCTTTTCAAATCTGCTGTGAAACTGAAGACTTCTTTGGGAGATCCTGAAAAAAAAAAAAGTAAATACAAAACCACTCCAATCTCTGATCGGCTGCAGTGGTGATGTCATCTGCATGTAATGTCAATAGCTCAGCGATTGGCTGCCGCCGACAAACCTGGAGCTGCAGTTTTAGGCAGTAGTGGGAGGGTGATTAAAAGCTGCATAACGTTTTATTTTTATTTTTTTATTTTTTTGCATCCTTGCTGTGTCTGCATCACAAACAAGGGGAAAGACAGGATAAAGCCGTAAACACAGCAGATTGCCCCTGCGTATTTTGCTATGGCCTCCTGCAGAAAAACTCACTGGGTGCACGTGTCAGCATGGCCTAACTATTTAGACATGTAGCGCACAGTTTTATGGGTTCATCTAAATAATCCAAATAAAAGGATCCTGATGATGCAGCACTGCCCCTCAGCGGTGCTTCCTGTCTTTGTTGACTTGCAGTGGGCATGTGACCTCTGCAGCAATAATGTGCCACACTGGTGGCATCGTGGCTCCCATCACTGAGTGGTGATGCTAATAGTGCAGCACGTGAGACAATTAGCCACTAATTGTCACGGTTCAGCTGCATGTAAGCAAAGCCTGGGAGAATCACTGCGTTATGAGAGCAAAGCACAGGCAAGTACTGTCTTTTAGGGGGCTTTATCTTTTTAATTTATCATTATCCACAGATTGTAATGTTTATATGTTGGACAATCCCCTTAAAGGGAATCTGTTAGCTGGTTTGTGCTATTTAATCTGAGAGCAGCATAATATAGACAGGGAGCCTTATTCCAGGCACATATTAGGCTGTGTGCTGTAGTTACTTTCAATATACAATCGGTGTCTTATTAGCAGGAGATTACCAATGCTGGACTAGTTGTCACATGTAGTACAGTCCTGCTAATCTGGGTAACTCCACCCCCACCACTGATTGGTTGTTTGATGCAGCGTTCTCAGGGTGTGGGTGGGGTTATCCACCGCTCAGAATTCATAGCACTGCTACGTCTACAGCAAACAGGGATACTATCCAAACTACACCAAGCAGCCCAGTAAGTGACACATTGCTTGAATCAGGGACTCTGCCCCTACATCAGATGACCTAGCAAAAACTGCTGACCGATTTTTCCTTTAACAAAATTTTTTCACAGGTATAGAATGAGATGACGCTGACATGTGAAATCCCCTTTAGTAAAAACTCCCTGGCATTAATACTCTAAATAATAATCGCTTCTTGTTCCTCTTACCTTAGTCATGCCACTGGTTCCTTATAAATAGGCTGGCATATCACTGCAACACGCAGACGCTCGGGTGCAGTACTATACTATATATGAGGCATTCAGGTGAGGAAATTGCAAATTAAGACCTTGTACACACAGGGGAAATGCACTGTGGCCCCAATGCGTCATTGTTGCTGCTCCAGTTTCCTTTTTAGTGTGCCGCCCTTCGTTATGGTTGTGTCATATTTTTTTTAAGTTGTCAGCTTTCTTATTTGTCTTCGACAACTTTGCTTATCCAGCCGTTTTCGAAAGATTCACAAAATGTAACTTGTACAAAATGTCACTTTTTTTCTTAGCGCACCTGTTGAATCCTCTTAAACACATTTTTTTTCCTATGTATATTCCTCACTTTGTGCATTTTCAGCGCTTGGCTTAGTAATGTCAATCTCTTATATGGTGCCATTGCCTTGTACCTGTGTTTTCAGTGTATAGTTAAGAGTCTTTTTCATTTTATATATTTTTTTTTTTCTTTACTTTTGTAGTTTTGTGTCTGACTGAATAAGACCGACCACAAGACCACATTATGGTGAGTAAGCCTTTCTCACATTTTGCTTTCCCACATTTAAAGGGGTTATCTGAGCTGAGACTTTGGTTATTTTTCTTTGGGGGCTGAGAACTTTCTGGCAGGTAGTTAACGACCTGCCTGTTCTTCCTGCAACGATCTCTGCCTGCTCAGGCAGCGATTCTCCTGCTTTCTTTAACAACACGTCAGCAGAGCAGCTCCTTCTCTTCCACTCTGCTCTGTTGACGGGGCGTCACTGCTGACATCATGCTGATTAACAGCTGTCTCCCAGCAGTTAGGCAGTGCGGAGCCGGCTGTCAATCAGCATGATGTCAGCAGTGACGCCCTGTTGACAGAGCAGAAATGAATTGGCTGCTCTGTCGATTTGATGTTCACAGGAAGCAGGGAAATTGCCAGTAGGAGAGAGCGGTCTGTGACTGCTCTGAGCTGGAAAAGGTTGTTGCAGGGCAGAACAGGCAGGTAGTTAGCAATTACTTGGTGGCAAGTTCTTAGCCCCTACAAAAAAAAAGCAAAGTCCCAGATAACACCCTTTAATTGATATGTATTTATCCTATTAATGGGAGATTCCTCTTCATGATCACCATGCTATTAGAGTGGAGAGCAGCATACAGTACATTTATGGCTAGTTCACTCAATGGAAACCATACATTGCTAGATTTCACGTTGCACTGATCGCAAAAGTTATTTCTTATTAAACATAATATATATATATATATATATATATATATATATATATATATATATATATATATATATATATATATATATATATATATATATATTTTATATGCTGTAATTATAATTTATAGGATTGTCACAGTATGGGGGAAAAAAGCATCTTCTTGTCCACATTAACCTTCTTGCATTGCCAAAATGCAGTAATTGAATCCTTGGCAAATAAAACCCCTGGTATTTCCCCAGTATTTGTGCCCGGCCTGGGGTTTCTGAGCACTGTTTATGGGAGATGGAGTGAGACTCTTTATATTACAGAAGAAAATCACCTCTGGACCGTGTGGAAAGGGTGAGGGAGCGTAAAAAAAATATGCAAGACGGCTAAAGGAAACCTGTCACTGATTCATGCTGCCCAAACCTCAGGCATCATGAATCAGAGCCTGGTTGCACGTTTGCGGACATGTATGCTTTTGTCTGAATCGCTCCAGTGTTTCAGAGGAAATTTTTGTTGAAGGTCTGGCCATCTTCTCCCTGCCTTGCTCCAGGTCTCTTCCTTCGTACACACATGGGGTAGACCTTGCAATCACCTGTAACGCTGGAGAAGCCGACCGGGGACAACGCCGGACTCGTCTCTCCCTATAGTCCTTGACCAGATCCTTAAACTTGATTTTTCTGAAACACCGGAGCATTTCAGAGAGAAACATGCCTGGCTGCACGACTGATACATGCTGCCCAACCACAAGCAGCATTAATCAGCTGACAGGTTTTTCAAAGAGATTTTCCTAGCAGGGACGCTTTCCTTTCCACAGAACAGGTAGTATCTGACTACTGAGGCGCCCATGTTTGAATCTCCACCAAGATCTGGTGTGCCACATTTCGTGCACGATGCTTGGCCGCATTGAAAAGGAGTTTGATGGAAGTTACTCTTAGGCTACTTTCACACTAGCGTTTTTTGGCCTCCGTCGCAATGCGTCGTTTTGGAGAAAAAATGCATCCTGCAAAAGTGCTTGCAGGATGCGTTTTTCCTCCATTGACTTGCATTAGCGACGCATTGCGACGGATGCGTCGTGTTGTGGCGGACCGTCGGCACAAAAAAACGCTGCATGTAACGTTTTTTTGTGCGACGTGTCTGCCATTTCCGACCGCACATGCCCAGCCAGAACTCCGCCCCCCTTCTCCCCGCACCTCACAATGGGGCAGCGGATGCGTTGTAAAACTGCATCCGCTGCCCCTGTTGTGCGGCGCTTTCAACGCTAGCGTCATTGCGACGTGCAGTGCACGACGCTAGTGTGAAAGTAGCCTTAGACGTGCCATAGTTTTCGGACTATGATACTCACCTTACCATAAGGTGCACCCTAGGACAGCAGAAAATAGGAAAAAAAGTTTCCTATTACGGTAATTAAATCTTCCCTGGTGATGTAAAGTGGAGGGGTCATTATTGCTAATTTTAATGTACGAGGGTAGAATAGGGAGGGAATAAATCTATTGTTAGTGTTTCGTCACAGTGTGTATCCAGGAAATCACATTGTATGACTTTTACATAATTAATTTGCATTTTATTGCATGAAATAAGTATTTGATAAAATATAAAAGCAGAACTTAATATTTGGTACAGAAACCTTTTGTTTGCAATTACAGAGGTCAGACGGTTCTTGACCAAGTTTGCTCACGCTGCAGCAGGGATTTTGGCCCACTTCTCCATACAGATCTTCTCCAGATCTTTCAGATTTCGGGGCTGTCACTGGACAGCATTGAGTTTCAGCTCCCTCCCAAAGATTTTCTATTGGGTTGAGGTCTGGAGACTAGTTAGGCCACTCCAGGACTTTGAAATGCTTCCTACAGAGCCACTCTTTAGTTGCCCTGGCTGATGAACTACAAACAGTCCCGGACATATGCTTGTGTGAGGGGGAACTTGCATGACCTGCAGGATTTTAATCCATGACTGCGTAGTTTGTTACTAAAGGTAATGTTTGAGACTGGTCCCAGCTGTCTTCAGGCCATTGACCAGGTTCTCCCGTGGACAACCCCTGGCAAAAATTATCGAATTACCGGCCTTGGAGGATGTTCATTCAGTTGTTTAATTTTGTAGAAAAAAAGCAGATCACAGACATGGCACAAAACTACAGTCATTTCAAATGGCAACTTTCTGGCTTTAAGAAACACTAAAAGAAATCAAGAACAAAAAATGGGCAGTCAGTAATGGTTACTTTTTTAACCAAGCATAAGGAAAATATTATGGAATCACTCAATTCTGAGGAACAAAATGATGGAATCACCCTGTAAATTTTCATACCCAAAAATAACACCTGCATCAAATTAGATTTGATCTTTAGTCTGCATCTAAGGCCGGGGTCACACTAGACCGTAATACGGACGAGTGCTATGCGATAAAAAATCGCATAGCACTCGGCCCAATGTTAATCTATGGTTCAGCTCCCATCATCCGATATTTTCTCCACCGTATTTCGGATCCGAGGGAACTCACAGCAGGCTGCGATTGTCAGCGTATCTCGGCCGAGACTCGCCAATGCAAGTCTATGGGTGCGAGAAAAAATCGGATTACACACGGACCATGCGTGTGCATTGCGAGAAATACGCAGCGGTGTTCTATAGAAAAGCCGGTAATTCAATTGCCAGCTTTGCATTTCTCCTTCACAAACCCGACAGGATATGAGACATGGTTTACATACAGTAAACCATCTCATATCCCCCTTTTTTTTGCATATTCCACACTACTAATGTTAGTAGTGTGTATGTGCATACATTTCCTTAACCCTTCATTACCCCATATCCCACCGCTACAGGGAGTGGGAAGAGAGTGGCCAAGTGCCAGAATAGGCGCATCTTCCAGATGTGCCTTTTCTGGGGTGGCTGGGGGCAGATGTTTGTAGCCAGGGGGGGCCAATAACCATGGACCCTCTCCTGGCTATTAATATCTGCCCTCAGTCACTGGCTTTACCATTCTGGCGGAGAAAATTGCGCGCGAGCCCACGCCAATTTTTTCCGCCATTTAACCCTTTATTTTAGCAGCTACAGCGGCCAAATTTTGCACATACACACTACTAACAATAGTAGTGTGGAATATGCAAAAAAAAGGGGGATATGAGATGGTTTACTGTATGTAAACCATGTCTCATATCCTGTCGGGTTTGGGAAGGAGAAATGCAAAGCCGGCAATTGAATTACCGACTTTTCACAGATATCGCGCTGAATGAAATATAAATACAGAATATATATATGTGTGTCTCAATGATATATATATATATATATATATATATATATATATATATATATATATATATACATACATACATACATACATACATACATACATACATACATACATACATACATACATACATACACTCACCGGCCACTTTATTAGGTACACCTGTCCAACTTCTTGTTAACACTTAATTTCTTAATTTCTAATCAGCCAATCACATGGCGGCAACTCAGTGCATTTAGGCATGTAGACATGGTCAAGACATTCTCCTGCAGTTCAAACCGAGCATCAGTATGGGGAAGAAAGGTCATTTGAGCGCCTTTGAACGTGGCATGGTTGTTGGTGCCAGAAGGGCTGGTCTGAGTATTTCAGAAACTGCTGATCTACTGGGATTTTCACGCACAACCATCTCTAGGGTTTACAGAGAATGGTCCGAAAAAGAAAAAAAATCCAGTGAGCGGCAGTTCTGTGGGCGGAAATGCCTTGTTGATGCCAGAGGTCAGAGGAGAATGGGCAGACTGGTTCGAGCTGATAGAAAGCCAACAGTGACTCAAATCGCCACCCGTTACAACCAAGGTAGGCCTAAGAGCATCTCTGAACGCACAGTGCGTCGAACTTTGAGGCAGATGGGCTACAGCAGCAGAAGACCACACCGGGTACCACTCCTTTCAGCTAAGAACAGGAAACTGAGGCTACAATTTGTACAAGCTCATCGAAATTGGACAGTAGAAGATTGGAAAAACGTTGCTTGGTCTGATGAGTCTCGATTTCTGCTGCGACATTTGGATGGTAGGGTCAGAATTTGGCGTAAACAACATGAAAGCATGGATCCATCCTGCCTTGTATGAAGCATCTTTGGGATGTGCAGCCGACAAATCTGTGGCAACTGTGTGATGCCATCATGTCAATATGGACCAAAATCTCTGAGGAATGCTTCCAGCACCTTGTTGAATCTATGCCACGAAGAATTGAGGCAGTTCTGAAGGCAAAAGGGGGTCCAACTCGTTACTAGCATGGTGTACCTAATAAAGTGGCCGGTGAGTGTATACTGTATATATGTTTTCCCGAACATTTGAGCACATAAATCCATTAGATGTCGGTTTTGCAAGCTTGCGAGAAAATCTCGGCATACGGATGACACACGGATGTCACACGGATCATTTGATGCGAGGAAATCGCATCCTCGCACTGCACACGGATCACTGTATTTGAAACATTTGTGCGATTCTCGGCCGTGAAAAACGGACCGTTTTTTTATACGTTAAGTGTGTCCCCGGCCTAAAAAGGAGTGATCACACCTTGGAGAGCTGTTGCACCAAGTGGACTGACATCTCTTGTGTTGGAGCCACGATTCATGTCAATTGAAACAAAGGAGAGGCTTATCAAACTCTTAGGGTATGTTTCCACGGTCAGGAAACGCTGCTTGTTTGACGCTGCGCAGAGCTGCAGCGTCAAACAAGCAGCGTCCAGATGTTCCAGCATAGTGGATGGGATTTTATGAAATCCCGTCTCCACTATGCGTGGAAACCCGCACGCGGCGGCCCTGCGACTACGGACATGCTGCGCGTCTTTTCAGATCGCAGCATGTCCGTACACCTTGCGGGGACACAGCGTCCCCGCAAGGCATATCACAGGGCGCTATGGGAGAGAGCGATCATCCCGGATGTGAAGAGTTAACACATCCGGCATGATCGCGTCCCAGAAAGGGGGCGGGGCTTAGCGCCGAGCGGCGATACCGCCGGCCATCCTGACAGTGGAAACATACCCTTAAGAGGGTAAATCATCACGCAATGTTGCAAAAGATGTTGGTTGTTCAGTCATCTGTGTCTAAAATCTGGACCAAATACAAACAATATGGGAAGGTTGTTAAAGCGTCAAGACCAGAAACTTAAAGCAATATGTCTCTAAAACAGAAAATGTACAACAAAACAAATGAGGAACTAATGGAAGGAAACTGGAGTCAACGTCTGTGACCGAACTGTAAGAAACCGCCTAATGGAAATGGGATTTACATACAGAAAAGCTAAACGAAAGCCATCATTAACACCTAAACAGAAAAAAACAAGGTTACAATGGGCTAAGGAAAAGCAATCGTGGACTGTGGATGACTGGATGAAAGTCATATTGAGTGATGAATTGCGAATCTGCATTGGACAAGGTGATAATGCTGGAACTTTTGTTTGGTGCTGTTCCAATGAGATTTATAAAGATGACTGCCTGAAGAGAACATGCAAATTTCCACAGTCATTGATGATATGGGGCTGCATGTCAGGTAAAGGCACTGGGGAGATGGCTGTCATTACATCTTCAATAAATGCACAAGTTTATGTTGATATTTTGGACACTTTCTTATCCCATCAATTGAAAGGATGTTTGGGGATGATGAAATCATTTTTCAAGATGATAATGCATCCTGCCATAGAGCAAAAACTGTGAAAACATTCCTTGAAAAAAGACACATAAGGTCAATATCATAGCTTGCAAATAGTCCGGATCTCAATCCAATTGAAAAGGCTCCAACCTGCAAAGCTGATCTGGCAACAGCAATCAGAGAAAGTTGGAGCCAGATTGATGGAGTACTGTTTGACACTCATTAAGTCCATGCCTCAGAGACTGCAAGCTGTTATAAAACCCAGAGGTGGTGCAACAAAATACTAGTGATGTGTTGGAGTGTTTTTTTTTGTTTATTTTTCATGATTCCATATTTTTTTTCCTCAGAATTGAGTGATTCCATAATTTTTCGCCTGTACTTGGTTACAAAAAGTAACCATTACTGACTACCACATTTTTTGTTCTTGATTTTTTTTTTTTTTTTTTAGTGTTTCCTAAAGCCAGAAAGTTGCCATTTGCAATGACTTTAGTTTTGTGCCATGTCTGTTATCTGCTTTTTTTTCTACAAAATTAAACAACTGAATTTATTTATTTTTATTATTATACATTTATACATTTATATAGCGCCATTTATTCCATGGCGCTTTATATGTGAATAGGGGGCAAATATAGACAAGTACATTAAACATGAGCAAAAAAAAAAAACAAGGCACACGGGTACATAAGGAGGGAGGACCCTGCCCGCGAGGGCTCACAGTCTGCAGGAATGAACATCCTCCATGGCCGGTGTTTCCATAATTTTTGCCAGGGGTTGTAGTTCTGGAATGATTCCTGACCTTTCTCAGAATCCTCCTTACCCCACGAGCTGAGATCTTGCATGGAGCCCCAACCCAAGGAAGATTGACAGTAGTGATGACTGAACGTGCTCGGATAAGGTGTTACGCGAGCATGCTCGGGTGCTACCTGAATGACTTTGGCATTCTCGAATACTAAGTTCAAGTCCCTGCACCTGCATGTCTCACAGCTGTTCGACAACCGCAGAGATTTAGGCTGTGTGCACACGTTCCGGATTTTTCTCATTTTTTTCTCGTTTTTAGCGATAAAACCGCGAAAAAAAATGCATCCATTAAGCATCCTATTAATAGAATGCAATCCGCAATTTTTGTGCACATGTTGCGTTTTTTTTTTCCGCAAAAAAAAAAACGCATTGCGGTAAAAAACGCAGCATGTTCATTAACCCCTTAATCCCATATGACGTACTATCCCATCGAGGTGACCTGGGACATTAACCCCAGCACACTGCGATCAAACATGATCGCAGTGTTCCGGGGGCATAGGGAAGCATCGCGCAGGGAGGGGGCTCCCTGCGAGCCTCCCTGAGACTATCGGTACAAGGCGATGTGCTCACCTTGTACTGAGCGTCTCCTCCCTGCAGGCCCCGGATGCAAAATGGCCGCGGGGCTACTTCCGGGTCCTGCAGGGAGGTGGCTTACCAGCGCCTGCTCAGAGCAAGCGCTGGTAAGCCAGGAGCAGGGCACGTCAGATCGCCGATCTGACACAGTGCTCTGCAAAGTGTCAGATCAGCGATTTGTCACTATACAGTGATGTCCCCCCTGGGACAAAGTATAAAAGTAAAAAAAAAAATTTTTTAGATGTGTAAAAAAAAAAAAAAAAAATCCTAAATAAAGAAAAAATATATATATATTGTTCCCATAAATACATTTCTTTAAATAAAAAAAAAACAATAAAAGTACACATATTTAGTATCGCCGCGTCCGTAACGACCCGACCTATAAAACTGTTCCACTAGTTAACCCCTTCAGTAAACACCGTAAAAAAAAAACAAAAAAAACCCAAAACGCTTTATCATTATTATACTTAGATGGGGAAACATAAAAAAATAAAAAAAAATATTTCCATTTTCCCATTAGGGTTAGGGTTGGGGCTAGGGTTAGGGTTTTGATTACATTTACAGTTGGGATTAGGGTTAGGGGTGTGTCAGGGTTAGGGGTGTGGTTAGGGTTGGGATTAGGGATAGGGGTGTGTTTGGGATAGGGTTTCAGTTAGAATTGGGGGTTTCCACTGTTTAGGCACATCAAGGGCTCTCCAAACGCGACATGGAGTCCGATCTCAATTCCAGCCAATTCTGCGTTGAAAAAGTAAAACAGTGCTCCTTACCTTCCGAGCTCTTCCGTGCGCCCAAACAGGGGTTTACCCCAACATATGGGGTATCAGCATACTCAGGACAAATTGGACAACAACTATTGGGTTCCAATTTCTCTTGTTACCCTTGGGAAAATAAAAATTTGGGGGGCTAAAAAAACATTTTTGTGGGAAAAAAAATAATTTTTATTTTCACGACTGTGCGTTTTAAACTAGTGAAACACTTGGGGGTTCAAAGCTGTCAAAACACATCTAGATAAGTTCCTTGGGGGGTCTAGTTTCCAAAATGGTGTCGCTTGTGGGGGGTTTCTACTGTGTAGGTGCATCAGGGGCTCTGCAAATGCAACGTGACGCCTGCAGACCAATCCATCTAAGGCCGGCCTCACACTAGCGAGTTTTACGGACGTAAGAGCGCAGAAACTACGTCCGTAAAACTCGCATAACATACGGCACAATTATTCTCAATGGGTCTAGTCCTATCAGCCGTATATTACGGTTCAGTATTATACGGCTTTCTACGGCCGTACAAAATCGCAGCATGCTGCGTTTGTCAGCGCATTGCGCAAAAAAATCGCCAATGAAAGTCTATGGGGGCGAGAAAAATACGGATTCCACACGGACCAGCAGTGTGACTTGCGAGAAATACGCAGCGGTGTTAGTGAAAAGTCAGGAATTCAATTGCCGGCTTTTCATTTCTCCTGCACAAACCCGACAGGATATGAGACATGGTTTACATACAGTAAACCATCTCATATCCCCTTTTTTTTTGCATATTCCACACTACTAATGTTAGTAGTGTGTATGTGCAAAATTTCAGCGCTGTAGCTGCTAAAATAAAGGGTTAAATGGCGGAAAAAATTGGCGTGGGCTCCCGCGCAATTTTCTCCGCCAGAATGGTAAAGCCAGTGACTGAGGGCAGATATTAATAGCCAGGAGAGGGTTCATGGTTATTGGCCCCCCCTGGCTACAAACATCTGCCCCCAGCCACCCCAGAAAAGGCACATCTGGAAGATGCGCCTATTCTGGCACTTGGCCACTCTCTTCCCACTCCCTGTAGCGGTGGGATATGGGGTAATGAAGGGTTAATGCCACCTTGCTATTGTAAGGTGACATTAAGCCAGATTAATAATGGAGAGGTGTCAATTATGTCACCTATCCATTATTAATCCAATTGTTTGAAAGGGTTAAAACACACACACACACACATGATTTAAAAGTATTTTAATGAAATAAACACAGCGGTTGTTGTAATAATTTATTGTTCTCTCAATCCATTTCCAGGCCCACGCTTGGCAAAATAATAAACGCACAAGATACATACCTTCTGATGTCAGATCACTTCCCACGATGTAATCCATCTGAAGGGGTTAATATTACAGGCAGGAGCCCTGCTAATGCAGCGGTGTGCTCGTGCTTGTAATTCCCCGGCGAATGAAGGAAATGTAGGTCATTGACCTACATTTCCTTCAGTCGCGGTGATGCGCCCCCTGGTGGATGTCCTCATATGACCTGGAGCGTGGGAAAAAGTTCCCAGGCTGCAGTTCATGAGAACATCCAGCAGGGGCGCATCACCGCGACTCAATGTAAGTACAGATCCAGCTTTCCTTTCAGCACCCGGGGATTACAGGCACGAGCGAGTGGTTTATCGCAGCTCGTGCCTGTAATATTAGTTAACCCCTTCAGATGGATTACCTCGTTGGACGTGATCTGACATCAGAAGGTATGTATCTTGTGCGTTTATTATTTTGCCAAGCGAGGGCCTGGAAATGGATTGAGAGAACAATAAATTATTACAACAACCGCTGTGTTTATTTCATTAAAATACTTTTAAATCATGTGTGTGTGTGTTTTTTTAACCCTTTCAAACAATTGGATTAATAATGGATAGGTGACATAATTGACGCCTCTCCATTATTAATCTGGCTTAATGTCACCTTACAATAGCAAGGTGGCATTAACCCTTCATTACCCCATGTCCCACCGCTACAGGGAGTGGGAAGAGAGTGGCCAAGTGCCAGAATAGGCGCATCTTCCAGATGTGCCTTTTCTGGGGTGGCTGGGGGCAGATGTTTGTAGCCAGGGGGGGCCAATAACCATGGACCCTCTCCTGGCTATTAATATCTGCCCTCAGTCACTGGCTTTACCATTCTGGCGGAGAAAATTGCGCGGGAGCCTACGCCAATTTTTTCCGCCATTTAACCCTTTATTTCAGCAGCTACAGCGCTGAAATTTTGCACATACACACTACTAACATTAGTAGTGTGGAATATGCAAAAAAAAGGGGGATATGAGATGGTTTACTGTATGTAAACCATGTCTCATATCCTGTCGGGTTTGTGCAGGAGAAATGAAAAGCCGGCAATTGAATTACCGGCTGTTCAGATATCGCGCTGAATGAAATCTAAATACAGAATATATATGTGTCTCAATGACATATATATATATATATATATATATATATATATATATATATATATATATATATATATATATAAACATTTGAGCACATAAAGCCATTAGATGTCGGTTTTGCAAGCCTGCAAGAAAATCTCGCAGTACGGATGCCATACGGATTACATACGGAGGATGCCATGCGCAAAATACGCTGACACACCCTGCCTACGGATCAATATTTTGGGGACATTTCTCCGTATTACGGCCGTAGTGTGAGGCCGGCCTAAGTCTGCATTCCAAATGGCGCGCCTTCCCTTCCGAGCTCTGCCATGCGCCGAAACGGTGGTTTCCCCACACATATGGGGTATCGGCATACTCAGGACAAATTGGGCAACAACTTTTGGGGTCCAATTTCTCCTGTTACCCTTGGAAAAAAACAAAACTGGGGGCTAAATAATACATTTTTGTGGAAAAAAAAAAGGATTTTTTTATTTTCACGGCTCTGCGTTATAAACTGTAGTGAAACACTTGGTTCAAAGTTCTCACAACACATCTAGATGAGTTCCTTAGGGGGTCTACTTTCCAAAATGGTGTCACTTGTTGGGGGGTTTCAATGTTTAGGCACATCAGGGGCTCTCCAAACGCAACATGGCGTCCCATCTCAATTCCAGTCAATTTTGCATTGAAAAGTCAAACGGCGCTCCTTCCCTTCCGAGCTCTGCCATACGTCCAAACAGTGGTTTACCACCACATGTGGGATATCGGCGTACTCAGAACAAATGGCACAACAACTTTTGGGGTCCAATTTCTTCTCTTACTCTTGGGAAAATAAAAAATTTGGGGCGAAAAGATCACATTTGTTTTGAAATAATATGATTTTTTATTTTTACGGCTCTGCATTATAAACTCCTGTGAAGCACTTGGTGGGTCATAGTGCTCACCACACATCTAGATAAGTTCCTTAGGAGGTCTACTTTCCAAAATGGTGTCACTTGTGGGGGGTTTCAATGTTTAGGCACATCAGGGGCTCTCCAAATGCAACATGGCGTCCCATCTCAATTCCAGTCAATTTTGCATTGAAAAGTCAAATGGCGCTCCTTCCCTTCCGAGCTCTGCCATGCGCCCAAACAGTGGTTTACCCCCACATATGGGGTATCAGCGTACTCAAAACAAATTGTACAACAACTTTTGGGGTCCATTTTCTCCTGTTACCCTTGGTAAAATAAAACAAATTGGAGCTGAAGTTAATTTTTTGTGAAAAAAGTTAAATGTTAATTTTTTTTAAAAAACATTCAAAAAATTCCTGTAAAACACCTGAAGGGTTAATAAACTTCTTGAATGTGGTTTTGAGCACCTTGAGGGGTGCAGTTTTTATAATGGTGTCACACTTGGGTATTTTCTATCATATAGACCCCTCAAAATGACTTCAAATGTGATGTGGTTCCTAAAAAATATTGGTGTTGTAAAAATGAGAAATTGCTGGTCAACTTTTAACCCTTATAACTCCAAAATTGTGCTGATATAAAGTAGACATGTGGGAAATGTTACTTATTATTTTGTGTGACATATCTCTGTGATTTAAGGGCATAAAAATTCAAAGTTGGAAAATTGCAAAACTTTCAAAATTTTCGCCAAATTTCCCTTTTTTTTCACAAATAAACGCAAGTTACATCGAAGAAATTTTACCTTTATCATGAAGTACAATATGTCACAAGAAAACAATGTCAGAATCGCCAAGATCCGTTGAAGCGTTCCAGAGTTATAGCCTCATAAAAGGACAGTGGTTAATTTAGCAGATTTTTTGCCGCTATATATTGCATTAGGGAAGCTCCGGAGAAACAGCGCTAAAAATCCACAAAAAACGCAATAAAAACACGCAAAAAACGCATGCGGATTTCCTGCGGAAAAAGTCCGGTTTGGGTCTGTAAATTTCTGCAAAGATTCCTGATGTGTGCATATAGCCTAACTGTTTGTTAGGCAATCCCTGCATGTGTTGTGACTGTCGAATAGCCACAAGAAATGCTGCTGCAGGGCCTCGAACACATTTTTCGAGCACGCCAAAGTCACTTGGTTAGCAGCATGCTTAGATAACCTCATCCAAGCACGTTCGCTCATCACTAATTGGCAGTCATCTTGTGGTTCTTCCATTTTGCTTATTTGTGCTTGCCTATTGTCTTGTAGCCCATACCAGCCTCGTGCAGTTCTACGATTTTGTCCCTAGTATCCTTAGGCTATGTGCACACTGCGGATTTTTCTGCGGATCCGCAGCGGTTTTGACGCAGCAGTTTTCCATGAGTTTACAGTACCATGGAAAACAAAATCCACAGTGCACATGATGCGGAAAAAACTGCGCGGAAACGCTGCGTTGTTTATTCCGCAGCATGTCAATTCTTTGTGCGGATTCCGCTGCGGTTTACACCTGCTTCATAATAGGAATCCGCAGGTGGAATCTGCACAAAAACCGCTGTAATTCCGCTGTAAATCCGCAGGTATTCCGCAGTGCGGTGTTTACCTGCGGATTTACAAAAACAGGTGCGGAAAAATCCACAGACATCCCACCTATATGTGCACATACCCTTAGGGTATGTGTCCACGTTCAGGAAACGCTGCGTTTTTGACGCAGCGTTAAAAACGCAGCGTCCAGATGTTACAGCATAGTTGAGGGGATTTAATGAAATCCCTTCTCCACTGTGCATTTAAAAACACATGCGTTTTTCCTGCAAAAACACACATGCGGTGCGTTTTTTCAGAACGCAGCATGTTGCTACAATGAGCAAAACACGCAGGAACACCGCAGGTGACGTGCCAGTGACCTCAGGTGCAGTTTTGGTCAGGATTTTACCTGCATAAAATCCTGACCAAAGCCTGAAGCAAACCTGACCGTGGACACACACCCTTAAAATCCTGACCAAATCTGCACCTGAGGTCACTGGCAGGTCACCTGCGTTGTCCTTGAGTTTTTTCTGCAATGTAAGGACATGCTGCGTTCTTAAAAGACACGCCACATGTGAGTTTTCTCGGGTGTGCCGCCTGCGTCTTTTACTGCATAGTGGAGACAGGATTTCATGAAATCCCCTCCACTATGCTGTAACATCTGGACGCTGCGTTTCCTGAACGTGGACACATACCCAAAGGGTATGTGTCCACGTTCAGGATTGCGTCAGGATTTGGTCAGGATTTTTCATCAGTATTTGTAAGCCAAAACCAGGAGTGGAACAATTAGAGGAAAAGTATAATCGAAACATATGCTCCACTTTGGCATTTATCACCCACTCCTGGTTTTGGCTTACAAATACTGATGAAAAATCCTGACCAAATCCTGATGCAATCCTGAACGTGGACACATACCCTTAGGGTATGTTTCCACTGTCATGCTGGCCGGCGGTATCGCCGCAGCGGCGAAGCCGCTCGGCGCTAAGCCCCGCCCCCTTTCTGGGACGCGATCATGCCGGATGTGTTAACTCTTCACATCCGGGATGATCGCTCGCTCCCATAGGGCCCTGTGATATGCCTTGCGGGGACGCTGCGTCCCCGCAAGATGTACGGACATGCTGCGATCTGAAAAGACGCGCAGCATGTCCGTAGTCACAGGGCCGCCGCGTGCGGGTTTCCACGCATAGTGGAGACGGGATTTCATAAAATCCCATCCACTATGCTGGAACATCTGGACGCTGCTTGTTTGACGCTGCAGCTCTGCGCAGCGTCAAAAAAGCAGCGTTTCCTGACCGTGGAAACATACCCCAAGACAGCTCTTTGGTCTTTGACATGGTGGAGAGGTTGGAGTGTGATTGAGTATGGACAGGTGCAATTAATACAGGTAATGAGTGCAGAGTAGGAGAGTTTCTTGAAGAAAAACTAACAAGTCTGTGAGAGCCAGAATTCTTGCTGGTTGGTAGATGATCATTACTTATTTCATGCAATTAAATGCAAATTAAGTATTGATCATAGAATGTGATTTTCTGATTTTTATTTTTAGATTCGGTCTCACAGTTTACGTGTACCTATGTAAAAAATTACAGATCTCTCCTTTCTTTGTAGGTGGGAAAACTTGAAAAATCAGCAGTGTATCAAATACTTATTTTCCCCACTGTATAGACCTACACAATGCGGCTATATAGTCAGGCACGTATACACACGCACAGCTCTGCTATATAGTCAGAGACACACACACACACACACACACACACACACACACACACACACACACACACACACACACCCACACACCCCTCTGCTATATAGGCAATCACGTATAGCCACGCACAGCTCTGCTATATAGGCAGGCACATATAGCCACGCACAGCTCTGCTACATAGGCAGGCATGTAGAGACACACACACACACACACACACACACACACACACACACACACACACACACACACACACACACACACACACACACACCTCTGCTATATAGTCAGGCACGTATAGCCACACACACAGCTCTGCTATATATGCAGGCACGTATAGCCACACACACAGCTCTGCTATATATGCAGGCACATATAGCCACACACACAGCTCTGCTATATAGTCAGGCACGTATAGCCACACACACACCTCTGCTATATATGCAGGCACGTATAGCCACACACAGCTCTGCTATGTAGGCAGGCACGTATAGCCACACACATAGCTCTGCTATATGTGCAGGCACGTATAGCCACACACAGCTCTGCTATGTAGGCAGGCACGTATAGCCACACACAGCTCTGCTATGTAGGCAGGCACGTATAGCCACACACAGCTCTGCTATGTAGGCAGGCACGTATAGCCACACACAGCTCTGCTATGTAGGCAGGCACGTATAGCCACACACATATCTCTGCTATATATGCAGGCACGTATAGCCACACACATAGCTCTGCTATATGTGCAGGCACGTATAGCCACACACAGCTCTGCTACATAGGCACTTATAGAAATCACTTTTTTAAATTAAACTTCAAGAATATTGCTTTGGAATTGCAGACATTACATCAGCTTTATATAATATTTGCGAATAGTACCGTGATTTGTTTGTTTTTGTTGTAATAATATTAATGGTTGTACTCTACATGTACAATTCAATGTTTAACTATCTTTGCATATATATTTAATTAGTCTGGTGACTTTCTAGGTCCCGGGTCATTCACAAGTTCTTAGGAAAGAAGGGTAACTATTCACTCTATTAAAAAAAACAAAAAAAAAAATAATGATCCCGCATATTAGATTTACTGTCTATTAAGTAAACGGCAGATATGAAAATGTAAGTAGTCAATAAATTCCAAAATTATCCCACTAATTGTTGCAGAATTTCTACAACTTTTTTCCCACAATCTATGGATTGTGGAGCAGATTTGCCTTTGACAACACCTGTAGATTGCTAATAAAATGGCCTGAACGTGCGTCTCATCTAAAATGACTTGAAGATGGCGTTTCACGTAATCTCACCGGGCGAGACATTACATAACATGAGGAAAATATACATAAACCAGACACTGTACAAGGTTAGGAGACATAATAGAGCATAAACAAATGTTTCACCTTTGTATTAGAAAGGGCGAGCACCCAAAGGAGACAAGTACAGTAACATATTAATCACGCTGCAGCCTTGATTTGTCAGTCATTAACAAGCGCCTCGCGGATCCTCTCATCTGCCACAATCGGTGCACTATTTATAACGACCGTGCGTGCTGATACATAGATAAACCATTGCACTTTGGTATGTTGTGGGAGGTGCGCTTCATATTGGCTTTGGCTTTTGCATTTTAATTGGTTACGTCTCCATTGTTTTTTGACATCGTAGATACATGTGCCCGCCAGTATATTGCAAAGACCCTCATTACGGGGATGTAGCAAAACCTCACGTTAGAGCTGTCAGTCACACAGCTGGTCTAAGGTTAATGCATTCTGCGTCTGTACACGGAGTGTAAAGTACACCCTCCGAGCAGTCACAGCACTACAGATGCAGCATAAAAACCAGGCTACATTCTCAGACTAATCACTTTGTGCCCTAGGGATGGGGGACCCGCTGTTGCACCCAGTTTTCTAATAACTATAATATTTAGATCCAGAACACTGGAGTATGAGGGGGGTTATGGCAGATCCCCTCTGACACTGATCTCTTTTTCAGTATTAAAGAGGAGCTGTCACAACGTGAAAAGTGGCAGTTTTTACTGTTATTTTATTCCTGCTGCTCCCCTGAGTATTGCTTTTTTTTGTATTTTATAAGTGCGTCATATGGTGCCAGAGAAATTGGCTTTTTTATTTGGTGGGTTACACAAGGGGGCTCCGCTCGCTATTACCATTGCCACTATTACCATGTGCTAACACCCCTTTGGTAAAGACTATAAAACCTGGCATATTGGAGGCACCAAGTGTAAAGATCCAATTCTGCTATTCCAGAGCAGCAGGGATCAGATGACACTAAAATCTGCCAAATTCTCACCTGGTGACAGGTCCTCTTAAGGCCTCATTCAGATCAGTATTTTTCAAATGTGCCAAAAAAAAAAAAGCTGTGTTTTCATGTATGGATAAATACATTCCAAAGCTTCTTCTATCCTTTTGCACAGACTGCACACTGATGCCATCCATGCGCTGTACGTGGTTTTCATGGACTCAGACTTGTATGGGCCCTTTTCATCTGTGCTAATGGTAAAAAACAGACATGTGAACAGCGGCATAGATGGTAATATGTGTTGTGTTCCTGAATAATATGGACTTGTATGTGAAACACGGACGTCTAAATGAGGCCTAAAACTCCGGAAGAGATCTGCTGTGACTAACATCCTACTCCCTGTCTGCTTATTGAAAAAGCCCACCCCCAACCCTGTGCCCTATAGGGCAAACATTTATAAGCCTGACCCTTCTTTGTCCAAAACTGTTTAGGCTAGGTTCACATTGCGTCAGGGCAATCCGTTAAGCGCATAGCGCTAGCGGATTGCGCTAACGCAATGTTTCTCTAGGGTCCGCGTTCGCCGTCCCCGCTAGCGCAGATCCCCGATCTGCGCTAGCGAGGAACGGACCTCGGGCGCACCTCGGACGCTGCAAGCAGCGTCCGAGGTCCGTCACAAAAGAACGGCACATCGCTAGCGCGTGCCGAAAATGGCATGTGCTAGCGATGCGCTACAGGGAAAAATCACATTGCTGTCAATGGGTGCGCTAACGGACCCGTTGCACGGCGTTAATTGCGACAATTTCGCCGTGCAACGCAGTCCGTTAGCGTTAACCCATTAACGCAATGTGAACCTAGCCTAACACTTGGGCAATGTTCACACATTCAGTATTTTACATCAGTGTTTCTCAGCCAAAACCAGGAGTGGGTGATAAATACAGAAGTGGTGCATATGTTTCTATTATACTTTTCCTCTGATTGTTCCACTCCTGGTTATGGCTTACAGATACTGATGGAATACTGACCAAATACTGCTAGTGTGACGGCAGCCTTATTTTTTATAATGCATCTGTAGGTTGTGTTTTGAAGGTTAGGGCACGACATCTATGGTATAACCTCCGTGTGTTCTTTAGATATAAGGAGGCCATCTGATGCATGGACAGTAGCCCCTTCATGCAAAGCAGTCCACATTTAGGTGGCGTTGTGGAGTGATCACAAGGCTCAGTTATTCCCTGTGTACACAGGCTCAGGAGCTCTCCTCCATAGTACTGTCTTTTTAATTAAATTTGGTACAATCCAGGATAGTTTAACTTTTTTTTTTATTGATAAATTTGTTCTATTCATGATCTTTTTTAATTTTCTGTACTCCTGTCTTTTTTGGGGGTGAGCATGATCTGAACGTGTAAGCCGAGCCGTAGAATTGTGAATTGTGTGGCCGCCCCGCATCCCTGTAAACTGGCTGCTTTATATAAACAGTAAACTAATCCCCCTCCTAGAATTGAATGTACAGTATGTAAACATTCCTGTACATGACCCAACCTGAGAAGTGTGCCTTATTAACCTCTGCATTGCTGCCTGCTCTGACATAAGAAGAAGGCGATCGTGAGCTTCTCCTTGCGCACAATGACATGAGTATGTGAGCGCTGAGGTTTCACCTAGACTTGGTCACACCGCTATTAATTGATAGTTATGAGCGTATTCACTCTGGGTCCCAGCTGGTAGGAGCCTGGCAGCTCGGACTAATGCCGGAATGTTTACAGGTCTGTCTGCAATGTTACTGGGTGTGTATCGACCTCAGTTGACATGAGCAGCCATTGCAGGCAGGAGTTTCTCCACGCTGCTGATCTATCTGTGCTGATTATGTAATCTTGATGATCACATGCGGTTATGCCTTACACCCCCTTCCCAACACAGGCTGTCAGCCAAAATCAGAGGATTGTGGGGGTTTAAAAAATGGCTATCAGCAGAATATGTGATAGAATAACGAAAAAGATAAGTGCTCACCAAATCGGCCCCAACGGCCCCTGCCCCCTCCACAGTGAAGACATCAGGTTTATCTCTGACTGCAGCCAATCACAGGCCTCAGCAGTGATGACATCAGATGCATCTGTGACTGTGCAGCCAATCACAGGCCTCAGCAGTGATGACATCAGATGGATCTGTGTGAATGTGCAGCCCGTCACAAGCCTCAGTAGTGATGACATCAGATGAAGCGAGTCACAAGCCTCAGCAGTGGTGACATCAGTTGCATCTGTGACTGTGCAGCCAAATCACAAGCCTCAGCAGTGATGCTAGCCTGTTTGTCACAATACTGTAAATCCAGTGATTGTCTGCAGCAGGAGTGTGGCTGCACATGATGATTTTGCTGCAGGATAGTAAAGTGACAGTTGCTGTAAATGCTTCTTCTCTTGTGTGAAGGGTAATAATAATATAATAATAATCTTTATTTTTATATAGCGCTAACCTATTCCGCAGCGCTTTACAGTTTTTTGCACACATTATCATCACTGTCCCCAATGGGACTCACAATCCTAAATACGAAATGTTTTTGATTAGGGGAGGAAAGGAGAACTGATCTCCAAATAAGAATGTTCTTTAACCCCTTAACGACCGCCCATGCACCTTTTCACAGCGACAATCAAGGGTACTTAAACAACAGCGCCGTTAATTGTGGAAAAGGTGTATAGCGTGCCCCCCAAACCCCCCCCTCTCGGCTGCCGGGGGTTAGCTGGAGATCCCAGAGAACATGATTCGGGTCGGTTTTTACTGATCCCGGTGTTGCGATTGCCGTTAAAACGTTGACCGCAAAAAAAAGTTAGATTCTCCATTATTTAATTTCTCTCTCCTCAGATGTGATCGCACATCAGAGGAGAGAGAAATAGGGTCCTCTGTTTGTCCCCCCTGTACCTCTGGAGTCCAGGAATCCCCCAAGTTCGGCCGGCCGGCAGCAATAGGAAAATTTTCCTATTGGTTCATTTTGATCACTGTTATGGACACTATCACAGTGATCAAAATAAAAAAATAGTAAATAAAACCCCCTTTTATCATCCCCTTAGATAGGGAAAAATAATGAAATTAAAAAAAACCAAAACACTTTTCCATTTGGGTTAGAGTTTGGCTAAGGTTGGGGGTTAGGGGTGTGTTGGGGTTAGGGTTAGAATTGGGGGGTTTCCACTGTTTAGGTACATCAGGGGGTTTCCATACATGACATGGCGCCATAATTGATTCCTGTCAATTTTGCGTTCAAAAAGTCCAACGGTGCTCCCTCCCTTCTGAGCCGTGCCATGCGCCCAAATAGTGGCTTTCCCCACAAACGGGGTATTGGCGTACTCGGGAGAAATTGTACAACAAATTTTGTGGTCCAGTTTCTGCTGATACCCTTGTGAAAAAAATAATTGTTCCAAAGTAAATTTATTGTGAAAAAAGTAAAATGTTAATTTTTTTTCCTTCCACATTGCTTTAGTTCTCGTGAAGCACCTGAAGGGTTAATAAACTTCTTGAATGTGGTTTTGCGCATCTTGAAGGGTGCAGTTTTTAGAATGGTGTCACTTTGGGGGGTCAGTTTGAAAGAAAATACCCAAAAGTCACTTCAAATGTGAGGTGGTCCCTAAAAAAAAAAAAAAAAAAAAAAAAAAAAAAGGTTTTGTAAGTTTTGATGGAAAAATGAGATCGCTGGTCAACTTTTAACCCTTATAGCGTACTACCAAAAAAGAAAAATCCCAAATTTGTGCTGATGTAAAGTAGACATGTGGGAAATGTTACTTAAAGGGACACTGTCACCTGAATTTGGAGGGAACAATCTTTAGCCATAGGGGCGGGGTTTTCGGGTGTTTGATTCACCCTTTCCTTACCCGCTGGCTGCATGCTGGCTGCAATATGGGATTGAAGTTCATTCTCTGTCCTCCGTAGTACACGCCTGCACAAGGCAATCCTGCCTGAGGGCTGTCCCACACGTCCAGATAATTCCGGTACCGGAATAAATCGGTACCGGAGTTATCCGTGTCCGTGTGCCTGGGAACTCACGTAGGCCATACGTGCGGCACACGTGTGCCGCCCGTATGGCGAGTGGGTACCACACGGAGCGTGTGGTACCCACTCTGCATCGTGCTGAAGCCGCGATTCATATGTTCCCTGCAGCAGCGTTTGCTGCAGAGAAAATATGAATAATAGTGTTTAAAATAAAGATCTATGTGTCCGCCGCCCTCCCACCCCCTGTGCGCCCCCCCGCTGGTCAGAAAATACTTACCCGGGTCCCCCGTCGGCTGTCGCTCCTTCCTGGTCTAGCCGCGGCTTCTCTACTGTATGCGGTCGATTACACTCATGAATATGTGGCTCCACCTCCAATAGGGGCGGAGCCGACTATTCATGATTGTAAATGATCGGGCCCACGTGACCGCATACACTAGAAGCCGCGGCCAGACCAGGGAGGAGCGACAGCCGACGGGGGACCCGGGTAAGTATTTTCTGACCAGCGGGGGGGGGGGGCGCACAGGGGGTGGGGGGGCGGCGGACACATAGATCTTTATTTTAAACACTATTATTCATATTTTCTCTGCAGCAAACGCTGCTGCAGGGAACATATGAATCGCGGCTTCAGCACCATGTGGGGGGGGACAGCGCTTACTGTAGCGCTGTCTCCTGCACGCACACGGACCCCAGACGGAGAATGTCCATGTGAGGTCCGTGTTTTACATGGACCCATTGACTCTATTGGGTCCGTGTAATACGTGCGCTCCCACGAACACTGACATGTCTCCGTGTTTGGCACACGGAGACACGGTCCGCAAAAAATCAATGACATCTGAACAGATGCATTGATTTTTATGGGTCTACGTGTGTCAGTGTCTCCGGTACGTGAGGAAACTGTCACCTCACGTACCGGAGCCACTGACGTGTGAAACCGGCCTTACGCAGGCATGTACAATGGAGGACAGAGAATGAACTTCAATCCAATATTGCAGCCAGCATGCAGCCAGTGGGTAAGGAAAGGGTGAATCAAACACCCGAAAACCCCGCCCCTATGGCTGAAAATTGTTCCCTCCAAATTCAGGTGACAGAGTCCCTTTAACTATTGTGTGTGACAGCACTCTCTGATTTAAGGGCATAAGAATTCAAAGTTTGAAAATTGCAAAATTTTCGCCATATTACCATTTTTTTCATAAATAAACTCAAGCAATATTGAAGAAATTTTACCACTAAGGCCGGGATCACACATACGCGAGATACGGCCGAGTCTCGCAGGTGAAAACCCAGCTCTGGCGCCGGCACTCCGGAGCGGAGCATGTAGCCGCACAGCAATACATGGAGCCGCACGCTCCGCTCCCAAGTGCCGGCGCCAGAGGAAGGATTTCACCTGCGAGACTCGGCCGTATTTCGCGTATGTGTGATCCCGGCCTAACATGAAGTACAATATGTCATGAAAAAACAGTCTCCGAGTCAGTGGGATCTGTTGAGGCGTTCCAGAGTTATGACCTCATAAAGTGACAGTGGTCAGAATTGTAAAAATTGGCCCAGTCATTAAGCAGCAAATTGGCTCTGCCACTAAGGGGTTAAAGGTTAGTGGTTCAAGTTCCAAACAATAGATACCTTTAACACACCTTTTTGCTGTTCCTGGCTACATGGTAACATAACTTGGTATTTAGGTATTTTCTCATACTTGGCCTTGTCTAGGCTCTAATGCTTGGGACAGCCTAAAATCTCTTACCAATCTGTTTTGTATATATACATATATATTATCACCCCAATAGAACTATACAATCCGGTTATGTAACATCTTGTTTTATAGTTGTGTGTATCTTAATTTGGCAAAAATTTTCATTTTCTATTTAAAAAAAAAAAAAAATGGATTTCCAGTAAAGGAGTCCTAACGTGCCTGGCACACCTGTGTCCCTCCCAAGTATCCGTGACCTCTGATATTTTATGACTGTAAACAAAGATTTGCTTTTATGGTTATTAAACTTTACCCACATGAGTAATTATATCTAAAGAATGTGCTGTTTATCGAGAAATTGCATAAGGTGAAAAATCATTGGTGTGCACATCGGTAATTGGCTCAGTCTGTTGTTGGTGGAGTACACTGTCTGGGGGTCTAAGTCTGGCATGAGGGTATGTTCATATGGTCCATTGGACCTGTCACACACAGTTTGCTGACTTGACTTTATCTAATGTATATATATATATATATGTATATGGACACAGGTTGTTGTTCAACTGAAGCACAAATTCTGCAACCAATATCATCTACTATATACCGTAATCGTCTAATTCTCTGTTTGTCTGTAATGGAAATCCCGTGTCGCTGATTGGTCGCACCAGCCGCCCATGACCAATCAGCGACAGGCGCAGTCCGGCCCGTAGTTCAGTCACGTTTACTGAACATGTTCTGTCAGTCACAGTGCGACATAGTTCAGTCACGTTTACTGAACAAGTTCTGTTTGAATATTCTAGAATACTCGATGCTCTAGAATCGGGCCACCATCTAGTTAGTTTATAAAGGGGCTATTCACTACTTTGAAAGTGACTCCACCCTGGGCACCTAGAACAACAATTCTCCACACTTGGTACTGTGTCCCCTTGTCAGTGTCCTGTGTCTGGAAGCAGCAAATTCCCCTCTCCCTATTGAGAACACATGTACACGCAGCTGAACAGAGCATTCATGTGTGTGTATGCTTAAGTCTGGAGCTATAGCGGTCCAATTAACAAGCCTTCTGCTGACCACTATTAATGGTCTGTGGCCAGCTTTAGATCTCCAAGAATCATCTACATGTCACACTTTAAGCTGTTTGTGAGGGTTATGAAGCCTTTGCTAATGTTAGGTAGCGTCTATGTATTTTGTACTTACATTAAAAATTACAAGAAAAAGGGGAATTTTTAAATTGTATTTGAGGAAATAAATCAGGTGAAATTACTTTTGGGAATTCCATCCATCAAGGCCAACGCAAGTGTGTATGTGGGAGTTTGTTCTGTAACCATGTAGTACTTCCTTATACAAAACTTCCCTGCAATCCACAGCTTAGAAAAGTGAAGATTTGCTACCCTTTCATGTACAGTATATACAGGTGCTTCTCACAAAATTAGAATATCATCAAAAAGTTAATTTATTTCAGTTCTTCAACACAAAAAGTGAAACTCGTATATTATATAGAGACATTACAAAGTGATCTATTTCAAGTGTTTATTTTTGTTAATGTTGATGATTATGGCTTACAGCCAATGAAAATCCAAAACTCATTGTCTCCGTAAATTAGAATAACTAACAAGAAAACACCTGCAAAGGCTTCCTAAGCATTTAAAAAGGTCCCTTAGTCTGTTTCAGTAGGCTCCACAATCATGGGGAAGACTGCTGACTTGACAGATGTCCAGAAGGCAGTCATTGACACACTCCACAAGGAGGGTAAGCCGCAAAAGGTCATTGCTAAAGAAGCTGGCTGTTCAGAGTGCGGTATCCAAGCATATTAATGGAAAGTTAAGTGGAAGGAAAATGTGTGGTAGAAAAAGGTGCACAAGCAACTGGGATAACCATAGCCTTGAAAGGTTTAAGAAAAGGCCATTAAAACATTTGGGTAAGATTCACAAGCAGTGGACTGCTGCTGGAGTCATTGCTTCAAGAGCCACCACACACAGACGTATCCAGGACATGGGCTACAAGTGTCGCATTCCTTATATCAAGCCACTAATGACCAATAGACAACGCCAGAAGTATTTTACCTGGGCCAAGGAGAAAAAGAACTGGACTGTTGCTCAGTAGTTCAAGGTGTTTTTAGATGAAAGTAAATTTTGCATTTAATTTGTAAATCAAGGTCCCAGAGTCTGGAGGAAGAGTGGAGAGGCCACAATCCAAGCTGCTTGAGGTCTATTGTGAAGTTTCCACAATCAGTGATGGTTTGGGGAGCCATGTAATCTGCTGGTGCAGGTCCAATGTGTTTTATCAAGACCAAAGTCAGCGCAGCCGTCTACCAGGAAATTTTAGAGCACTTCATGCTTCCCTCTGCCGACAACTTTTTTGGAGATGGAAATTTCATTCTCCAGCAGGACTTGGCACCTGTCCACACTGCCAAAAGTACCAATAACTGGTTTAAAAACAACAGTATCACTGTGCTTGATTGGCCAGCAAACTCGCCTGTCCTTAATGCCATAGAGAATCTATGGGGCATTGTCAAGAGGAAGATGAGACACCAGACACAACAATGCAGATGAGCTGAAGGCTGCTATCAAAGCAACCTGGGCTTCCATAACACCTCAGCAGTGCCACAGGCTGATCACCTCCATGCCACGCCAAATTGATGTAGTAATTGATGCAAAAGAAGCCCCGACCAAGTATTGAGTGCATTTACTGAACATACATTTCAGTAGGCCAACATTTTGAATATTAAAATCATTTTTCAAGCTGGTGTTATAAAGTATTCTAATTTACTGAGATAATGACTTTTGGGTTTTCATTGGCTGTAAGCCATAATCATCAACATTAACAGAAAGAAACACTTGAAATGGAGCACTCTGTTTGTAATGACTCTATATAATATGAGTTTCACTTTTTGCATTGAAGAACTGAAATAAATGAAAAAAAAAATCTCTACAATAAAATTTAAAGAGGCAAACCTAGGTCATTGTACAGTCTCCCTGCTTGAAATCACACACATTAAAAAGGAAGTTACTCATTATAGATCTGAAACGTGCAAGCAATGATGTGTACTACATGGTGTTAACCCATTAGAGGAGTATAGATTAATTGCCATTAATAGTCTTTGGATTCCGAGTACCACTAAAGGCCCTCCAAAACATGTCTGACCGCAAGCTCAGAGATTCTTTATCCATGCACCAAGTAATCTTCTGGATTCTACCTGCGTGACAGCGAGCGGATCTCACACCTGGTGTCGTTCAGTTCTTTATAGGCATCTGACAAACTGTTATAGGTCCTATAGCACTGAACCAACACACTGAAATGGAGTACTTAAAAGATGCCCCAAAACATTACCACTATATCAAGTTACCACACAGAACCGGGGTGGAATGGTATTCCCTCTGGTTAGATCTTTTGAATAGAGTACATCGGTTCAGAACAACTAGATTAACTGCTAGGTTTAAATAGGAAGCATTTATGGACCGCATTTATATACAGGCCAAGCACAGGACACGCTACAATTCATGATATACTGTAAGTATATATAAAGATAAAGTGTGCGGACAAGTGATGAGCGAACTTGCTCAAATAAGGCAATATCAGAGCATGATCGGGTGTTATCAGAGTAAGGGTGCTTGGAAAATATGTTCTAGTCCCTGCGGCCACATGTTTAATGGCTGATACACAGCCGCAACACATGGGTGATTTCCTAACAGGCAGGGACAGGAACACATTATCCGAGCACCCCCAGATACTCTAACACGTCATCACTAGTGAGGACTTAAGTCATTTGCTTTCCTACGATAGTATATATATATACCGTATATATTTCTACGATAGATATAGAGATATATATATATATATATATATATATATATATATATATATATATATATATATATATATATATATATATATATATATATATATATATATATATATATATATATATTATTCTCTTCTAAGGGGCACTTCTGTCTGTTTGTCTGTCTGTCACGGAAATCCCAAGTTGCGACCAATCAGCGACGGGCACAATCAGGCTGCAAAATGGCCACTCCCCCCAGTCAGCGCCCGCCACCCACATAGTGGTTTAGCAGTCCGTTAAACAGTCTGTTAACGCTGATATTAACACTGTGTGACGAACTTTTTACCATTGATGCTGCCTAAGCAGCATCAATAGTAAAAAGATATAATGTTAAAAATAATAATAAAAAAAATGGTGCTATTCTCACCCTCCGCCGTCCACCGATGCGCGCGAGCAGCGAGGTTGCCACCAGCTTCCGTTCCCAGTGATGCATTGTGAAATTACCCAGATGACTTAGCGGTCTCGCGAGACCGCGAAGTCATCTGGGTAATTTCGCAATGCATCACTGGAAACGGAAGCTGGCAGCAACCTCGCTGCTCGCGCGCATATGTGGACGTCGGAGGGTGAGTATATAACAATTTTTTTTTTAATTTAATTTTTTTTTTTTTTAAGAGTCATGGTGCCCACACTGCTGTATGCTACGTGGGCTATGTTATTTACTGCGTGGGCTGTGTTATTTACTGCATGGGCTGTGTTATTTACTGCGTGGGCTGTGTTATTTACTGCGTGGGCTGTGTTATTTACTGCGTGGGCTGTGTTATTTACTGCGTGGGCTGTGTTATTTACTACGTGGCTGCGCTATATACTACATGCTATATACTAGCCACGTAGTATATAGCACAGCCCACGGAGTGTATAACAGCCCACATAGCATATAACACAGCCACGTAGTTTATAACAGCCCACGTAGCGTATAGCACAGCCCACGTAGTATATTGCAATGTGGGTATCGTATCCCTGTTAAAAAAAAAAAAAAAAAAAGAATTAAAATAAAAAATAGTTATATACTCACTCTCCGTCGTCCCCCCGGATCCAGCCCAGGTGGTTACCGATGCTCCTCGCGACGCTCTGGTCCCAAGAGTGCATTGCGGTCTCGCGAGATGATGACGTAGCGGTTTCGCGAGACCGCTACGTCATCATCTTGCGAGATCGCAATGCATGGAGCGGTCACCGGAGCGTCGCGAGGAGCGGGGAAGGCCTGTTCCTGATCCGAGGGGCTGACAGACGGTGAGTATATAACTATTTTTTATTATTATTTTTAACATTAGAACTTTTTACTATTGCTGCTGCATAGGCAGCATCAATAGTAAAAAGTTGGTCACACAGGGTTAATAGTAGCGTTAACGGAGTGCGTTACACCGCGGCATAACGCGGTCCCTTAACGCTGCCATTAACCCTGTGTGAGCGCTGACTGGAGGGTGTATGGAGCAGGCACTGACTGCGGGGAGTAAGGAGCGACCATTTTTCCACTGGACTGGGCCCGTCGCTGATTGGTCGTGGCTGTTTTGCCGCGACCAATCAGCGACTTGGGATTTCCGTGACAGACAGAAAGACGGAAGTGACCCTCAGACAATTATATAGCAGATACAATTACTGTAATTCTCTCCGATGTTCGTATCTACACACGCTGATTACAACCAGTCTTTCAAAATCCATCTATAAACTTAGAAAAACATTATTTCAAGAGATCACTACTTTTTTGTTACACCGAGAACCTCCAAAACATACAGGCACTTCTCTCAAAATTAGAATATCATCAAATATTTTATAACCGTTTGCCAGACTCCTATAAAGAACTGAACGACACCAGGTGTGAGATCCGCTCGCTGTCACGCAGGTAGAATCCAGAAGATTACTTGGTGCACGGATAAAGAATCTCTGAGCTTGCGGTCAGACGTGTTTTGGAGGGCCTTTAGTGGTACTCGGAATCCAAAGACTATTAATGGCAATTAATCTATACTCCTCTAATGGGTTAACACCATGTAGTACACATCATTGCTTGCATGTTTCAGGCCTATAATGAGTAACTTCCTTTTTAATGTGTGTGATTCCAAGCAGGGAGACTGTACAATGACCGAGGTTTGCCTCTTTAAATTTTATTGTAGAGATTTTTATTTTTTTTTATAGTAGCAAGATAATCTGGTTAAAGCTGCTTATAAGGAAGCGTCTACATGGACTGACCAGCGGCACAATATGCACCGATCAGATGTCATTTAGTTGCCTGTACAGGCAGACCAAAGTAAGAAGAGAAGAGACAAAGCAGCCAACAAGTGCTTAGTACTAGTGATGAGCAAAAGTGCTCTGATAAGGTGTTATCTGAGCATGCTCGGGTGCTAACCGAGTGTCTTCGGCGTGCTTGAAAAATGTCAGAGTCCCCACGGCTGCATGTCTCACAGCTGTTCGACAGCCGCAACACCTGCAGGGATTGTCCGTTATCACCCGAGCATGCCCACATAACGCCTGATCAGAGCACATTCGCTCATCACTACTCAGCACCTCTGGGAACTGTTTTGAGTCTGTTAGATAAATGCCAATGGTCTGTAAAGCTGTCAGAGTAAAAGAGGGATATTTTGATTTAACACACCAATCTGCTTTGTGTTGCGTGTTTCTACTTTCCATATGTGTTTTTGTGGTTTTGACAATTTCAGTCTGAATTTAAAGTGTTCACATTCTAGTAAGAAGGAAAACCATTGCATGAACACGTGTGTCCAAACTTTTGACTGTGTGTATATAATTTTTCTGTGTGTATATATAGCAGAAAGGTGTTATTCAGGGGTTCTCGTTAGTTAATTTACACCTGTTTGTAGGCAGCCCGGCTGCAGTAATATAGCAATAAAACCACTGTAAAATATCACACTAAATGGAAATGTGTGCATTATGTCTCGCTTGTTTCCTATACTGTGCCATTTATGGGGAAAAAAAAATTCTATACCATATACAAGAAAGGTAGTCTATAGAAAAGTTGTGGAATGATGGTAATCACAGGATTGATAGAGATGTTAAAGATATGCACGTGATAAAACAAATTGGAACAAAATGTTGAAAACCTCAGCGTTATTTATATTTTGGTATAGAGTATTAGCGCCACACATGTACACGCAGTTTCACGTTTTGGCATGCTGTCAGAGATGTTAATAATGATTGTCTGAGGAATGTTCTGCCACGCAACATACACTTGGCAAATCAAGATCCGCAGTTGGCACCGCCTTTCCTGACCAATGACTTCCAAGATGTGCTCAATGGCAAACTAGTCTAGAGATGCTTTTGGCCACGAGGGCGGCCATTCTTCCATTCTGATTAGACCACGTGGGCAATTTCATGACTCCTTAGTGAGGGAACATCACTCAGGTTCTGCTCCTGGGATTATGTTGTGGTAATGTACAGTGGTTAGATTCCGCTTACACTTTACAGCTTGATGTTAAATTGATTTGGGTGTGGAACCCGTGGTTCAGCCATTTCTCCAGAAGCTGTTTTTCAGCACGACAACACTAGGCTGCCTGTTGCTCGTGTTACTGTGAACAGCCTGTGTGGCCTGAATATGCCACCATAGCCTGCAGTGTCTCTGAACTTGTCTCCTATTGAGCACATCGTTGATTGGCAATTGTAAAGGGAGCTGCCAGCAGAGGATGTTGATGATTTGCCCAATTGCATTTAGCGGGTTGGAACATTCATCACAGCCATTAATAACCTCACTGATGGCAGCCTAAGTGTGTAAATGCGTATTACCATTTCTATTGATTCTGTAATTTATTATTTTCAGAACGCCACAGCTTTTTTCTTTGTGTTGCAATTGCAATGTCGAGGAGTGATGCGTTATATATCCCACATACACTCCTCTACATTGAACACCAAAAAGAAAGTCGTTTCTATTTATTGAGATTTGTGCTCACTAACTGTGGTATCAAATAAAATGGATAAAAATGTATTGTATTGTGATTATTGTTATGCTGTAATGTCTATTGTCTGTACAAGTCCCCTCTAATTTGTAAAGCGCTGCGGAATATGTTGGCGCTATATAAATAAAATTATTATTATTATTATAACCTTAGAAAAGAAAGACAAAATGAATCTTGTGCATGGAGGTTGAGAAATCTGGGTGGTTGTGACAGGTGAGCCATCCTTGGCTCAGTGGCCATAGTGTACAGTGGTGTTGTGGGGTACTCCGGGGGCTGTGGTCACCATGCCTCTGTAGGAGACGGCAGATGGTATTGTACAGTATTTGTGGCCTCCATTTCTGAACCTCTGGGTTTAGGTAGAATGAGGCGGCATCCCAGGATCCCTGAGCTCCACCATCTGCATCCTAGCTCTGTACCGGCTGTAGTTGTCAGTGTTCGGGCCTGGTTCCCCGGCAGATGGGAGGGGGTGTGTGTCCCTGACTCCATGCCAGAGGAGGAGGCATCGGGCAGCACAGACAGCTGAAGCACCTGCTCCTCCCTCCACCTCCTCCCTTTTTCTGTGCGATGGAGAGGCTGCAGTGAGCTGGCTGTGGGTGCAGAAGCAGAAGAGGAGACGCGATGGTGACACCGGCCCAGCCCTTGTGTGCGAGCTGCGGCCGGACCGGGCAGCCCCTGCCAGCATGACTGAGCCTTCTCCGCGCCCCCACTGTTCGGTGCTCAGCTGCTTTGTGAGTCTGCTATGCTGCTACGTGGTGGTGATGTTCTGGGAGAGGGGTTGGTAGGGTACTGCTGGACTCCTGTACACCTTCTGAGTGAGGTCTGACACTGGGACATGGCATTTTCCTGCACACACCCACAAAGAGCCCTTAGACTTGGCATGTTATAGCGACCAGGCCTCCGCTGCGTTCTGTAGTGAATAGTTTTAACCACTCCCTTCCGGGGATAAGCCCTGCTTTTAGACGTGCCTTTTGTTTGTGTGCCTGCTATTGTATGCGCTGGGGATCCCCATCATGCCCAGTAACAGGGTGTGTGTAGACGGGATTGCCCATAGTCACTGGTGGGCACCGTGACGTGTGTGACAATGGAGGTTTCCATGTAGGTCCATCTCACATCCATTCCCAGGCATATTGTGTTCTGCTTGTTCATGATGGATGGAGCTGGAGAAAGTACGTATCGTTCGTGGTGCAGAGGTCTTGCCTGTCTAGGCCCGGTGACAGCAAACCATCTGTCAGCCAAGCACATCGTCACTTGGCAGGGTGTGCTGTTTGGACGTGGTCCGGGTGGAAATGATTGCTCTGCAAACCCGTCACATTCCCACTCATTTACCAGGACGTTTAACCTTCCAAGGTATACGGAGAAATGTCCGGCTTGTCATAGTGAGTGAGGGTCTAATAAACACCAGGAAAACTTCAGTGCGCTTACTTTCCTAAGAGCCTATGGAGCCTCAGTGTCCATCCTTTCTCGCCTGATTTTGCAAGTCTACTCATTGGGAATCTATTGCATAGCCATGTAAATGCTGTGACTATCCTAACCTGCTGCTGCCTTATTATATTAATAAGGTGAATGTTAGGGGTAGGACAGGATGATGACATGCCAAGATTATCAAGCAGATCAACATGTGTATTTTGCTTGGTAAGCTCCTCTATGATCACGTTATTCATTTCATGAGTAGTAATGGTGCCCAAGTAATTGTCCTTTTCCCCCTTTGCCTCCATCACAATTTTTAACTAAAATAGGTATGACACCAGAATATAGAGGAATGGAAGAGGGACTCCTGGGATTTCTTCCCATTGATTTATGTACGTGGCTATTGATTGAAAGTCGATGGAAGGAAAAGCCCTCTTAGTATGATTTGTGGTTTGCATAGATCTCCTCTGTGGATCTGGGATTTATTCCTAATGACCTGTTGGTATAATTCATAGGGACACTGCAGCACCAGTGCATTAGATATAACCTAGACATCTTGTGTTTCACATCTGACTGAAAAGATGGTTTTTACTTGTTAAAGGGAACTAGTGACTATATTCGTGCTCCCAAAACTGTGGTCAGCATGAATCAGTCTGCCTGGCTGCACGATTGCAGACAGGTAGGTGTTACTCTGAAATGCCAGTCTGGGACCATTGGGGGAGACCAGTGTGGTCCTAGACAGATTCTCTCTCGCCTCGCTTTAAATGATTGACAGGTCTCTCTTGCATGTACATAGGGAGAGCCTTGTCAATCACCTGGAGAGTCCGGTCCGGAACCACATCAGACCCATCTCCTCTCTGCCTACGGTCCCTGGATGGTTCATTATACTTTGTTTTCTCTGATTATCTGGAGCATTCCAGATTAAAACATACCATACTCCTCTGCAGTCACACAGCCCGGATCGGGTTCATGCCGCCCATGGATTGGGCACCATGACTTGACTGACAAATTCTCTGATGCCGCACAGTCTTGATGACCTGTTCTCTGTAGACCTCTTGACCTGTAATACACATGAGACCTGTTGGTGTAGTATTCCCATTCTGGTTGGGGTAACGCTTTGGCCACGACACCTGTCACGCACCCAAGTTCGCTCACTTCCGCTGTTACGTCGCAGTGCAATAAGTGAATGGGCTTGAATTACGACATTGAGGTACTGTGACAAAGAACGTGCAAGAAGTCCAACCCTGTCTCCTGTCACTTGTATTGTACTGTGATGTAGCCGGCACTGAGCAAACCTTTGTCACACGTCATATGTTGTGGCCAAAGTCACAGTGTAGCCCCAGATTTGTACAGGTTTCCTTTTTTCGATGTATAGGGGATGTTCAGCTTTTCTTCTAGAGAAATGCATTTTCAACATCTTTATTTAACCAGTGTCGGCTGTCTAATGTGCCCTTCAATAGTTAGGAGCTGAAGGCTTGTTTGGTCAACAGCTGTTCCTCCTGCTTTCTCATACACATGCATACTCTGCTACACTGAGCATGCATGTAATTTCAGTAGGACGAGGGGAACAAGCTGCTCACACACTTCTGCTTCCGGCTTATCTCTTATGAGAACATAGGGTAAGGCATATTGAATACCTGATCTAGTGTATGGTTGTGTTCTGACTCCTCTGATGGCAGATACCAGGATAAAGGTGTGTTGGACAGGTTACCTTTCAGCGTGTTCAATGCTTTTTATTTTTTCACTCCTGATTTTGCCTTACAAATACTGATGTAAAATCTGAACATGTGAATGTGGCCTATGAAGCGCTGGTTGACTATATAGCAAGTTGCTCGGCACTCGTTTACCTGCTTGTTTAGACAGGCCGAGCAATAAAGCCACTTATAGGGTCACTCTGTTCCCGGCAGCACGTTGCCTCTTTACCTGTGGGGATGTGCTGACAATTATAATGTTACATTTTGCTGAGTGTTTTTCTCACTTGTCAGGTGATCGCTGCATTGTGATCCTACAGATCCTCGTCTGACGCTTATCTACATGTCCAAGTGCCCCATAAGCTTCATGCACTCTGCCATTCTCCGATAGAAAATAGGGGACAGAAATGTACACCTTGTGGTGTTTTGTTTTTTCCTGCAGGTTTTCTAAACTGTTCCAAAACCTTATATTAAATCCTATAGACTGCCAGTCTCACTCTTCAGCAGTTTATCTCCTGGTGACTCTAAAAGGAACACTAAGGGTATGTGCACACGTTGCGGATTTCTTGCAGAAATTTCCTGAAGAAAACCGGAAATTTTCTGCAAGAAATCCGCTTTTTTTTTTTTTTTTTTTTGCTTTTTTTTCCCGTTTTTTTCGCGTTTTTTTAGCATTCTGCAAGCGTAATTAGCTTGCAGAATGCTAAAGTTTTCCAAGCGATCTGTAGCATCACTTGGAAAACTGACTGACAGGTTGGTCACACTTGTCAAACATAGTGTTTGACAAGTGTGACCAACTTTTTACTATAGATGCAGCCTGTGCAGCATCTATAGTAAAAGATAGAATGTTTAAAAAAAATAAAAAAATGCTTATACTCACCCAGACATCTCCTCAGCGGCGTCCGTTCCTCTTTCTATAGCTGGTCTGTGCGCACAGGACCTTCCGTGACGTCACGGTCACGTGAGCGGTCACATGACCGCTCACGACCAATCACAGGACAGTGACGTCATCGGCAAGGTCCTTCACCGCACATCAGCTACAGGACCGAAGCGACAGCATGCAGTGGAGGCGGGAAGACATCGAGGGTGAGTATAGGACTATTTTTTATTTTAATTCTTATTTTTTGACCACTTATATGGTGCCCAGTGCGTGGAGGAGAGTCTCCTCTCCTCCACCCTGGGTACCAACCGCACATAATCTGCTTACTTCCCGCATGGTGTGCACAGCCCCGTGCGGGAAGTAAGCAGATCAATGGACCCCTAGGTGTGCGGAATCCCCTGCAATTCCGCATTTTAATGAACATGTTGCTTTTTTTTCCGCGATGCGATTTTTTCGCGTAAAAAAAGGCTACATTTGCACAAAAAATGCGGAATACACTTAAGTAATGGGAGGCATATGTTAGCGTTTTTTTCGCGTTTTTATAGCGAAAAAAACGCGAAAAATACGCGAAAAATACTTAACGTGTGCACATGGCCTAAAGCTAAAGAGTGTGATAAAACTAATATCCTACGTAAATCACTTATCACTCTTACCTTGTGGGTTTTTTTTTTCAGGGTGAAGAACCCCCCAGTCTGGAATATATCCAAGCCAAGGATCTGTTCCCACCCCGGGAACTAGTGAAGGAGGAGGATAAGTTACAGGTGAGATTTTGTCACACTGACCGCTGTAGGCGCCAAGACACCGGTCGCCTCCTTACTGTACATTGCCGATGCCCAGCACTTGGAAGGGCCGCTGTCACTGCAGCCTGGCCACGGTGCCCACACAGGACGCTCGGTTGGTCTGTATTGCCATATGCACACCTAGTACCTGACTAGGATCTGGTCGTTTCTAGCTACAACATGTCTGTAAATAAGAGGGAATGAGGACCACCTCTGATTCCAGGATCACAGCCTGCCGCTGTCTGGGTTTAATTCCCCCCCTTGTCGTCCACTTCTTCAGATGATAACGGAGGTGTCTGTGCCATGTCTCTCTGGCAGACAGGATAGTGGGAGACTTGTGCTGCAGCAAGCTGCTCCCTAGCCAGAGACGAGCAGGGTTTGCTCCTGTCCCCACACCTGCACAGCAGAGGAACGAGGCGACAAAAGAAATGCTGCTCTTCTACACCAATAGGATGTTGCAGTAATTATTTTGGCAATATAGAAAGACAATTCTATTTTTGTTGTTACCTGTTAGAATTTGAAAGTCATAACTGTAACCTGGATGGAGAGGTCTGTGGTTTGTGCTCCACCTTTATAAACCGCTTTCTCCTCTACAAACCATATAATTTATGACGGGGTAAGGCTCTGTGCACACAGCGCTCTATTTGACTCATGTGCTGGGAAATGCTCCATTCACCCATCAAAAGCCTGACGTGTCCTTTTCACCTTCCCTTGCATGGCGTTCAGTTCTCTTTAACAAATTAGTAATGTCCTGCATAGGGGACGACTGCAAAAAAAATAAAAGGTGTACTAATGTCCTGCACACTGCACCTCCCTATGGAGGGGACGACTGCAACATTGCGCTATCCTAGCTTGGCATAACTAATCCTAACTATAGGTGGCAAGAAGTGGACGGGCAATACATGAGAGCAGTTTAATGTCCCTCTCCCACGGTCGGCATTATTCACTTGTGAAGCTGAACTACAATACCAATAACCGCCTGTTGACAGGCTCTGACAGGTGAATTCCCCCCAACCCCCGTATACAACGTATAGCCATACACAACTCTGCTATGTAGGCACGTAAAGACACACACAGCTCTGCTTTGTAGGAACCTATAGATGTATATAGCTACAATATATGCAGTTTGCCTCTTCAAAGAGAAAGAGGACTTGAACTCTATAGCGCCACCTATTGGAAGTAGCAATCCTACACGTCACAATCAACCCTTTAACAAGTCTTGCAATATGGAAAATTACAGACCGAACTTGCATAGTTGGTAGTGTATCAAATACTTATTTTCCCCACTGTAATGTTTGGCCCCACCATGGAGCACCGAGCGCATGTACTTGGTTTCAACAGTCATTCTGCGCTGACCATCCCTTTTAAGCAAAATGGATGTCAAGTTGAGAGCAAACCTTGAGGGTTGTAGAAAAGTAAATGCTTTAACTTCGGGATGCTGGGTAACAAGTGTGCTCATTGTGTAGAGAGGTGCTGTGGAATTTTTATGTTCTAGTAAATTCTGTGTAGTAGACTGAATATTGGAATAGCTTACAACCATGTGATGGAGAGCGCGGCATGGAAGCAGTCAGGTGTTTGTGCTTTATGCCAGTATGTCTTTAAAGGGTTTATCCAGGAAAATGTTAATTATACACCAATGATCTTTTTACATAATAGTGTGACTTCTACATGTATATGTTGGTCCAATAGGATGCAGGTTCCCTGCTTTGGGTTCTGGTACATGTCTATGGAAGTCTTGTTTCTGCTTCCTTAATGACACCGATCCATGTGGCCTGCATTGTTGGCTCGTCATCCAAGTATGTGACCACTAAGGGGATGACACTGTGATGATGGAGGAGGAAATAAGCCAGCCCCCTTCACTCACAGCTTTCCAATGATTGCATTTCCTGGTGTGTTTGGACCCAAACCTCATGAGTGATGAGTGGGGGTGCAGGAGGTGGAGCAGGGGGGTGAGGGTATGAGCAGACTTTGTTGTTGGGACCAAGGGGTGGATCCAGGTCAGCTGCCTCTCACCCGCCAAACCAGATCTCACACTTTGCACTGATGAGGGGTGGTACCCCAAAACACAGTGTCTGCAAATTGAGATTCTGGTTTGGCATTTTTCCTAAGTCATGTGACAAGGCTCGGTAAAGGGTCGACATTGACTTTCAGGATCGCTACTTCCTATAGGTGGCGCTAGGGTTCTAGCCCTCCTCCTCCCAGAAGAGACAATTTGCTTGTTAGTGTGCTGAAACTGCAAGTTTCACCTCATCCCTGAAAGCTTGTAAGGGGCTCTAGTGTTGTAATGGGGTCCGGAAAGTCACACATGACAGGCAGAGTATACTTTGTGTAAATCTGGATGGTTGAGTGGATTTAGGTCTTGGGATAGCCCCTTTAATTTAAAAAAAAAAAAGCCCTCTGGTGTGCAATGTCTTATTTATTTGGACTTTCAGGGTTGCTAGCCCTTTACGCCGTTATGCTCTGCATCCTGATCCAATTTGCTACAGTGTATTTTTATTCCAGGCCGGTTTATATTGTTAATTATTCATGAACACAAATGTTTTCTGCTGTGCCCGTACATTTATGGAGCAATTACCAACATAAAGATTCTCGCTGACACCGTTACAGCTTTCTGTGGTATGGAAATTGGGCACATGAACAGTGGGTGAAAGAATCCACACTGAACGGGGGAGTCTGCTACTATGGACAGGCCCCTGATAGTAAGAAAAGTCCTCTGGGACCCTCAGTGATTACGGTAGCTGGCGTATTGTGCACGATTCTGACAGCAGGAGGAAGTGCTGAGTTATACTCGCTCCTTCCCAAACTGCAGCGCCATTGTAGAGGGAGACAGGTACCGTATTCAGCAAAACTTATTTGAAATCGGTGCATTACAAGGAAATCTAAGAGGCTGCAGAGCTGGATTGTCACTGGATCATCTGTATCATGTATATTTTGGTTTTACGTATGTGTTGTAGTCAATAATTTACCAAACTGACCATCAATACTAAGGGCTGTCCCAAGAATTCAAGAAATCATATAAACATACCGGAGTACAAGCCAGATTGTAAAATTATCTTTATTAAACAATTGTCAAAGAAATTAAAATAATTTTATAAGAGTATCTGACATAAGCAAGCATTCCTTCATAATCAAGAGTTCATAATTCATTGATACGTCAAAAAGAGAGATCCTATTTTCCCAGTATCATACAAATAGAAAACTCCGTTCTATAAAGTGCAAAAATGTGTTAAATTAATCTTCAAGAATTATATATTAATAAACCAGGAGTAAGAATGGTGGAACAATATCCTATCAATTGACATAAAATAGTCAGAATAAGTGGTCCTGCACATGATTATCTGGGGATACAGCCAAAATGAGGCAAGTAGTTGATGCTAGTACATGAAAGTTCAAAGACAAGGGGTGAATACCTACCTAATATGCCAAAAGAATAAAGCGTATTATAAGGCACAGTAAACCTGTGTGGTCGCCAAAAAGAACACCCCTGAGGACATAGGGATGACATGAGGTAAATGGGTAGTAGCTCTTAAAGCTCTTTCACACATCTGTGTCTCCGGTACGTGTGGTGACAGTTTTTACATGTAAAGGAGACACTTGCACACCTAGACCCATTCAAGTGATGTCAGTGTGTTTCCACGGACTGCTGTCATTGTTATCACTTGAATATAACTCTCATCATTCTCCCCTGTTCTCGCTGATCGCCGGCAGAGCAGGGGAGAGTGATGAGAGCATCTTCAGCACTGGGGAGCAGCGCTAACTGTACCACCTCTTCCCTGGCACCTGTCTGTGTGGTACTGATACGGCACACGGTTGCCCAATTTATGCTGCAGGTACCGTATTACACACAGACACTGACATCTCCGGTACCAGAAATATCAGAACGTGTGAAACAGGCCTTATGAGAGTTTTTCGTCTGACGAACGCTAATCTGCATGTTTTCCCCATTGAGCATTACTAATACTCCATACCTGACTGCTCTCATTATAAGGAAACTAGTGATCACTACAGCAATAAGAATAATACCTGTTTTGTAGTAATCTGATCTGAGATTAAAGTGCAGAGCGATCAAGCTTTGAAGAAATATGTAAATTAGTTTGAAAGTGCATTAGGGGTGTGGTTGGTACTCTCCATGCATTTCCACACCCAATTTTCATGAAAACTTTTAGCGCTGACATGTTGTACTAATAAGACAGGTATCATTTTATTTTTGTGGTAGGGTTTGTATAGCCATACAAAAGATCAGTAATAAAGTCGTCCTGTCAGGTACCTTATAATGAGAAAACATCCGCCTAGCCCTTCCCAGAAAAGGGGCCAAACAATATAATGCAGCATTTTACTTTTCCTTAGGAAAGTGTCTAGAGAAATGTTAATAGTTTCTGAGGCCACCAAATTTATTCCAACAGCGGACAGACATTGGCAGCAATCTGCTCCCGTTATGATTAAGGCTAGTTCTGAATAAAGCTCTTTGGCAGAGATGAAAATAAATCCTCTGCAGTTACTGGATGTGTCGTCTGAGCAAAACATCAGAATGGTATATGGTTCATGCAAATAAGACGGCCATGAAACGGGAGCTGCTTGAATTAAAGATGGCCTGTGCAGAGCGCGGCAGTACATTATTAATCAGCTCAAATCATTTCTCTTTTGCATGTAATTATGTTTCCTTTAAAGAAAATCTGTCTTTGTCATCCAACCTTTTTTTTTTTTTTTCTTTCTTTCACCACCCAGGTACCTTTCCAAGTGCTGCCGGGCGAGAGCGTGGAGTATTTAGGCAGCGCAAATGATGCGGTCATAGCAGTCTCCAACTACAGGCTGCACATCAAGTTCAAGGACTCCGTCATCAATGTGAGTTATTGACTGGGCAAAGTAGGACCGTTGGGGTTAATTCAGATGCCATAAATTTGTGGCCGAAATTTCTGAATGTGAAGATCGGACACTCCTTGATTTCGCCGGCCCTCATTCTGATTTATAGGACAGTCACTGACACTTCTGCAGCAAATCTGCTGCTTGTGAATGTGATAGTCCGAGTGGTGCTTACAGCAAAAGGTTCTCGGACTATTCCGTGATTGCTCTCTGATTCAGATGTTTTCTGTGGCATTCTGTCTCTCAAAATCCTTTGTAAATCAGTGCCGTAGTTTGTTGTGACCCTTGCTTGACATCTGGATTAATGAATATTTAATGAGTTAATGCCATGAACAACAAATATCAACTTTCCAAAGGATTATACATTCCACCCCTCCCCCACCTCCCTTTCCCACCGATCACGAGATCAGTTTCCAAAGTGCTCTGTATGAATGGAGCAGAAGTGAGCATGTGCGACCACAGTCTATAGGAGTGGCAGTCATACATGCTCATCACTGGTCTCTTCATACAGGGGACTTTGGGGATCCCGAAGTTTGTACCCCCAGCAATCATGCGTTTATTGTCTATCCTGTGGATAGGTGGTATATGTTTTACACCAGCCCTCTAATGTCTAAAAATTATATACAGATTTTCATACTGGTCAATTGCCTCTGAAAAGGGCTGCTGGTGGTTTTTCTGCAGCCACAGGATAGGGACTCGGCTTTCATTGATTTAGTATCCTTATCGTGGCCCTTTTTAATTAGGGTGTTTTTCTTAAAGACACCAGTGCACTGAACCGTCATATAGACCTCACAAAGGGAGGTCTCTACTCAGGACACCCTCGTTAATGAGCCAGAATGGAGCGCTTATCAATGGTGACTTTAATAAATGGCTAACCATTCAGATGTCCGTATAATTCTACATTTCCTCAGTAGGGGCACTGCAGGGAAAACACCTGGCTGGCCTCCCAGTTGTGATCAGATCCATTATGAACGGGGGTTTATCTTCTGGGACTCTAATATTTAGAGTGCATCTTGTATCTATCCAGGGCATTATGCATTGTCTTCTGTAGGTTTGTATTGCTTCCCTCAGGGGGTATGGTGGTCTGCTCATACACAGTAAGTAAATGGGATGCTGACAATAAGTGGCGGAAACACTGGTGATCAGGATAGACCATATATATGATGCAATATTTCATTTCTGACTTATTTTTGTTTCAGGTGCCTTTAAGGATGATTGAGACTGTGGAGAGCCGTGATATGTTCCAGCTGCAGATTATATGCAAGGACTCTAAGGTGGTCAGGTACGGCTCGTTATGTATTTTCTAGCCTTTGGCACTGTGTGAAGTCTTCACGTCTGCTCTTATCTGCTGCTTTACTCATGGTTTGTTGTCCTGCATGTTCAGATGTTGAGCTTACGGATATTTTAGCGGCGTGCTCCTGCTTCTAACTAATGATCTGAAATTAAGCTTTCCTTACCATGTAGATTGTCACTGCCTTTAATAACACAGGACCCCACCTTTTAATAGTGGAAACCCATTTCTGCGGGCTTCAGTACGTGCATCTTCAGCAGGCAGTATCCACCCAATGATTTCTGCAGGCAGCCGCACGGAGATCCTATTCTGAAGGGGCTTCAATCCATCATCCCTTATCTGCAACTCTTCTCTTGCCTGTGTCGTTACCGCCAGTAGACCTGTGTGGGCCCGCCATGCACATGCTTGGCCACCTCTCCATACAGCTCTTCTCCCTATTCCCGTCCAGTCTACATCCTTCAGCAACTGTTACAATAACGAAGATTTTCTCATGTGTTTTCAGATGTCACTTTTCCACCTTCAAGCAATGTCAGGAGTGGCTGAAAAGACTAAGCAGAGCCTCGGCTCGGCCAACCAGACAAGAAGATCTGTTTGCGTTTGCCTACCATGCCTGGTGTCAGGGGATCTGCACAGATGATGAAGACCACCATGTCCACCTCTGTCGCCCAGGTGAGCTGCATCTCTGCTATTACAAGGGGAAATTGCACCCCTGTTCCAGAATTTAGTGCCCCTGTTAACGGCATTCGGGCAATTCTTTCCTTTTCATAGAATCCATTAGAGGGGGTGTCCAGCTTTATGGGAAAAAAAATAACTACATGTTATGATGAAGTAGCAAAAATACCTAAACAACCTGCTTTCCTCTTCAGCGATCTAGCTGTGCGGCTACTGTGTTTTTTTTTATTTTCAAGCTGCTGGCATGTGATAGCTGAAGCTAATCTGTGACTTTACAAGTTAGGCTTCTTTCACACTTCCGTCGGTACGGGGCCGTCACAAAGCGTCGGCGCGCCGTACCGACGGACGTGTTTGCTTTCACATTTCCGTCTGCATTGACGAGCAGGAAAGATCGTGAGAGCAATATTTCCTGCTGGGCATGCGCAGTGTGAAACACTGGATGCAACGTACGGAAAACGTTCCCTTGAACGTTTTTCCGAGACGACGGTCCGCCGAAACCCGACGCATCCAGTGGACGACGTATGCAACGTATGGCCATACGTCGCTAATGCAAGTCTATGGAGAAAAAACGCATCCTGCGGACAACTTTGCAGGATGCGTTTTTTTTCTCCAAAACGACGCATTGCAACATTGGCCAAACTACGGAAGTGTGAAAGAAGCCTTACGTGCCATATTACCGGCATCACTGCTCGCCAGTGGGAACCACAATGCCAGTTATATGGCACGTGACTGCTAAAGCCTCGGACTAGTGGTAGTGGGCAAGTGCCAGCTACTTGTAAACTATAACCAGTGCGCGCTGCAGCTTCTTCACTGGATGACCGGGGATTAGATTGTATTCTTCTGTCACATCTGCTGTGCTGGTTGGAGTCTCTACCACTGTGTAGGGTCCATTATCTGCCTGGGGAGTCCCTCGTATACTATTGTGTGATTGGCTTATTTTCAGGTGACCACGTGAAGGATCGCTTCCAGATGGAGCTGCTGCGGATGGGTTTTGATATGCAGAATGCCTGGCGAGTGTCTGACATCAACCACAACTACAAGTGAGGAATTAAATCCATACATCATGCTTAGTTAAATGTTAACACGTTTTTTTCTCCCTACGTTTTGGCACACGTTACACCACTTTCATTTAGCGCGCTAACCCCCTGTAATTATCATTGGCACCACTGAGGGGAAGGAATGTGCTGCAGGCTCAGACTCGCACATAAAGGGGGCATTTAGGAGGGAAAGAAATGCTGTGGATTTTGGCAACAGATCAATTTGCTGTGTGACATTTCATTTAAACATCAGCATAAAAACCAGAATCTGATTGTTGCTGAATTTTCCCTCCGGTTTGTTTATATTGGAAGCTTATATATTGTTGTCCTCTCTAGTAATGAAGACAGAAATGCTGTGTACATCATGTAATCTACAGACCCCACATACCTTCAAGAAATTGGTGAATTGTACAGCCATAATACCACATAGCTTAAGGGCTTAATTTATTTATTATGCTTTGCTTATATAGCACAATCTATTCCACAGCACTTTACAGGATATAATCACTGTCCCCAGTGGGGATCACAATCTACATTCCCTATCAGCATGTCTTTGGAATGATCACACATTGTGTTTTTGCCACACAAAAAATAAACAAAACTGAGTTTTACATTACCATCCTAGTGGATGAGATTTCCTGAAAACTCCTGCCTGCTGTGTATCCAAAGACTGTGTTGAACTATGTTTTTGTATCTTTATTTTTTTCTCTCTATAGTATAGGCTTCTATGGGGAGCCGAATGAACAAAACAAGCATGTAAAAAAATGCATTTGAACGTTAAGTGCATAATTAAAGCTTTTCAGTTCTTAAAAAACGCTGCTTCAAATCTGAACGCATGAAATCAAGTGGAAAATACATCTAAAAATACAATAATCAGATTATTATATATTTTGGTGTGGACACCTGCCGAAAAAAAGGCATTTACACGTCATGACTTCATGTGAACATGGCCGCCTGCTGTTAATAGATGGTTTCATAGAGACCCTCAGAATTGGTTAATGTCCCCTTACAGTTTTTTGTAGTGTATATGACTCGGACCAATATGTTGGACTAATAGTGATGCATTTGTATTGGTTTCTCTTTAGACTGTGTGCAAGTTATCCACAGAAACTGCTGGTTCCCGTCTGGATCACCGACAAGGAGCTCGAGAATGTTTCTTCTTTTAGATCGTGGAAAAGGATTCCTGTCGTGGTGCACAGGTAAAACTAAAGGCTTTTCTGTACTGTCCATCTAACCGCCATGGTAAATGTGTATCTTACTATTCAGCTTCAGAGTGACACCTATTGAAAGTAGGTAGACGCTCAAGTTCCTGCGTGGTTTCTCCAGCTCTAGAGACTTAAATGTTTAGCTGGCCATGACTTTCTCTAGCAAAACTAGCTCTTGGGTGGTCGCCTTTGTAGCCAGACTTTGCAGTATTTAGCCAATTTGCTAGGAATGCTCCCTTCCAACTTTTTCATCCTTTTTTTCAGTTATCAAATTGATGAATATCACTGATGTTTATCAATTTATTTCTGTATTGAGAGGTGTGAGACTGCCCTAAGGGGAAGGGTATGTGAACTCGGAGTCTTTTTTCCTGAGTGTTTGGAGCTGGAACTTCCAAATTTTTGAGGAGGCCTTGGAAAGTTTCTACTGAAGAAAACAAAACTATTTCAATGTGCCCTTAGATTTCCCGTTCCGGGGCCCCTAAAAGTAACTTGTGATGCCATGGACCTTATTTCAAATGCGGATGGTCTTTGTTTGTACAGCCTGTCATACAAGAAATTAAAGCAATAGTATTTCTCTACTAGGTCATGTGAGTGAAGGGAATGTCCTTTATAAGTGTTTGACCAGATCTAGTCCTCAAACGTCGTTCCTTTGTCTTGTAGACATACAAGGACAGGCGCAGTGATTGCACGGTGTAGTCAACCAGAGATCAGCTGGTGGGGCTGGCGCAATGCCGATGACGAGTATCTGGTGACTTCCATAGCAAAGGCCTGTGCCCTAAATCCAGGAGGACGTGCTGCTACTGCAAACTTCAGCAAAAGTAGCAATGATGGGAATGAAAATGGAGATACTGACTTTGGTAAGAAACTGAATTAAGTTATAGATTAAATAATAAATCTTCTGTTTGATTTTTTTTTTTGCTATTGATGAAAGTTGACCGTTTTGATTGCTCCTTACAGATTCTTCTCTTACTGCCTGTCCTGGTATCGAAGGGAGCGGAGCACCTCAGAAACTCTTAATCCTCGATGCAAGATCTTACACAGCTGCTGTTGCGAACAGAGCCAAAGGTGGAGGCTGCGAATGTGAAGGTATAGCTTGAAATAAATCTCTGCAGCGGATAGGTTTAGATGGATGTGTAAAGGCTTCTTATTGAAGAGCTGATAATCCGGTATGAGCATTCATTGGACCGTTTACTTCCAGGATTACACAAGCAGATAATCTATCATCCGACAAAGAAAATGCTTGTTATGTTGATTGGATCATTTTTGCCAGCATCAAAATAAACTTTCCCAGCAGCACAGCATAACAAGGATATTCTATGCTCATAGAACGATCGAATTAGCAATGGTTCTTTGCACATAAAACTCTAATAAACCTTTCTAAACAAACCATAACAGAGGTGTCCATAAATTAAGTTTTGTGTAATATTGAGAAATGACAGAGAAAAAGTATTGAACACATGAAGTTAAAGGTGCAAAAAGCCAGGGAAAGTCTTAACACCAGTTGAAATCTAACAACTCATGATGGATAAGACCAGTGAAGTGTCTCAAGACCCTTGCAACCTTATTATTGCTAAACCGACTGATGGCATTGGTTGCAGAAGAATATCTAAACTACTGACAGTGTCAGTGAGCAGTGTTGGGGGCATAACCCAGAAGTGTAAAGCACATAATGTCACCATAAACTGGCAATGACCAAGTGCTCCCCGCAGGATTTCAGACAGAGGAGTGTAAAGAATTATCCGATAAGTTGTCCAAGAGCCAAGGACCACCTGTGGAGCTCCAGAAATACCTGGAATCAGCAGGTACAATTACTTCAAATAAAGCAATAAATAATGCAAACAACCACCATGGCCTGTAAGCATGCTCACCACGCAAGATTCCATTGCTGAACAAAAAAGCTTGTTAAAAGTTTGCTCAACAACATTTAGACAAGCCTGTGAAATACTGGGAGAATATAGTCTTGTCATGAGAGCAAAAGTAAACATTTTGGATGCCATAATACACACCATGTTTGAAGGCCCCAAAACATCATACCAACAGTGAAGTTTGGAGGTGGGAACATCATAGTGTAAGGTTGTTATTCAGCATATGGCACTGGAAAACTTTATATTATGGAACAAGGGTGAATGGACAAATGTACCAAGACATTCTTGATAAAAAAAAAATGAAGTTGGACAATTTCAGGAAGACAATGCCAATGAATCTCTCAATTTATTTAAGAGAAGGGAAAGTAAAGCTACTAGAATCCAATAGACCTGAATCCACTAGAAAATTTTATGAAAGGAGCTAAAACTCAGAGTTCATAAAAGGAGCCTGCTGAACCTTCAGGACTTGAAGAGTATGTTTGGAAGAATGGACCAAAATCACACGTGAGCAATGCCTGTGACTAGGTTCTTTATGCCGGAGGAGTCTTGAAGCGGCTATCGCCAACAAAGGCTTTTGTATGAAGTATTAATTACATTTCACGAAGCCTGATCAATACTTTTTCCCTTTGTCATTTCTCATTACTCCTTATTTATGGACATCTATAGTTTGATTTATTTGTCTGTGTGAGAATTTCATGTCAATAGCTTCTTTTGAAATATATTAACTTTGAAAGTTGGTGCTCAAATTCAAAGCAGCTTTATTGGCAAGACCAAGTAAACATTAGTTTTACCAAAGCTCATGTAGTATACAGCGATAGGAAATGTGGGGGATGATGGATATCTATCTATCTAGACACACACACACACTCCAAAATAATTACCAAAGGTGATATTTAACCGCCCATCATGTGAACCTTTCTCAGGCAAGATGTGTGTAATAAATATATATATATTTATAATGTGTGCATATACAATGGCATGTAAAAGTTTTGCACCCCTGACCACATTACTGTTGTGAGCAGTTGAGCAAGTTGAAGAATAACTTTAGGCCTGTCAGAGATCATTTCAAGTTTGGCCACCCTGCATGGTTGGCACATACTTGCACCATCTGTTGCAAGTTTCACAGGTGGTGAATAATTTTTATAGCCATACATGAGTAGTTCAATTCTTATTTGAGGGATTTTCATCTGTTCTTCCTTGGAAAATTCTTCCAGTTCTGTGAGATTTCTGGGTCGTCTTGCATGCACTGCTATTTTGAGGTCTAGCCACACGTTTTCAACGATTATCAGATCAGGGGACTATGAAGGCCATTGTAAAACCTTCAGCTTGTGCCTTTTGAGGTCATCTATTGTGAATTTTGACGTGTGTTTTAGGATCATTATCCATTTGTAGAAGCCATCCTCTTTTCAACTTCAGCATTGTTTTATAAATGGCGTTATGTTTGCATCAATAATTTGTTGAAATTTCATTGAATCAATTCTTCCCTCTACTTGTGAAATGTTCCCCGTTCCTTTGGCTGCAACACAACTCCAAATCATGATTGGTCCACCCTCCTGCTTTATGGTTGGCGAGATGTTCTTTTCCTGAACTTCTGTACCCTTTTTTTTTCTCCACACATATCTTTGGTCATTGTGGCCAAAGAGTTCTATTTTAACTTCATCGGTCCAGAGGACGTATTTCCAAAATGCATTAGGATTGTTTAAATGTTCTTTTGCATACTAGTGATGCTGAATTTTATGGTGAGGACGCACGAGGGGTTTTCTTCTGATGACTCTGTCATGAAGACCATATTTGTGTAGGTGTCTCTGAACAGTAGAGCAATGTACCACAACTCCAGAGTCTGCTAAATCTTTCAGAAGGTGTTTTGCAGTCAAGCAGGGTTTCTGATTTGCGCCTCTGGCAATCCTACGATCAGCTCTCACTGACATTTTGCTTGGTCTTCGAGATCTTATCTTGACCTTGACTGTTTCTGTTTATTGCTATTAATTACATTTCAAACTGAAGAAATGACAACTTGAAAATGTTTTTCTATCTTCTTATAGCCTTCACTTGCTAGTTCTAGAGAGCTGCTTAAAAGAATCCATGGCTGCTGGTTTTTGGCACAAAGTTTGAGCTTAATTTTAATAAAGTTGGGAAATTTAGCTATAACCCTAACAACCTAATTAAGGTCTGAAACCTTGGTCAGAATTATTTGAGCACACAAATCTCTAAGGGGGCCCAAACTTATGCATCAGACCATTTTCGTTTTTGTAATTTGTAAGATGTAAAAGATTAAGAAAATTTTTTTATGCCTAAAATACAAAGTAAATGTGTTATCTTTAACTTTATTCCTTTTAAAGATCATTTAATCTTCAACTTGCTTAACTGTTCACAAAAACAGTAATTCTGACCAGGGGTGCACAAACCTTTACATGCCACTGTATATAGCTATATAATTTCATTTCTAACAGAGGTGCACATAAAATTTAACGCTAAGTAATGGAAGGAATCCTGCAGACAACACAGGTTAATGGCCAACAAATCGGATACATAACGGTCTTGGCACTGCTCACTACCAGTGGAAACATGAGACACTGGATAAACGCCTTCCTGACATTAGACGTAATGGTCCATCCATGTGCCCTGGGCCTATTTGACAAGGGACGGATCATTACGTCATCGCAATCGGGTGATCGCCTTCGGGTGTAAGCTGGTTCTGACAGCTGACATCTGACACAGAGCACTCCCGGCACTTTAACCCCCGAAATGCTGCAATTGAACGCGATCGCAGCATTCCTGGGGCAGGCAGAGGGCTGACCGGAGACCCCGTGGCGTGACGCGGGGTCCCAATCATTGCCATTGTGACTGGATGTCTTAATGTGGAAATCCGGGTCCCCACAGCTAGGAAACTTGCTGATCATGGGCAGTGCATGATCAGCAAGTCTGTCAGTGCAGAGCTGACAGTTTCTGCAGCATGGAGATGCTGCTTAATCTCCATTCTGCAGAAGCGATCAGCCTGCAAAAAATGGTAGTCCCATAGTGGGACAAAGTAAAAAAGTTAGAAAAAAAAAAAAATGGAAAAAAGAATAAAAAATCAAAAGATATTGTATCTCAAAATAAATAAATATTTGAAAACAAAACAATAAAAGTACACACATAGTTCAACGACCTGAACTATAAAACTGTCCCACTCATTAACCCCTTTAGTGAACACCGTAAAAAAGTCAAAAAACAATGCTCTATCCTCATACTGCCGAACAAAAAATGGAATAAAATGCAGTCAAAAAGACTGATATAAATAAACACGGTACTGCTGAAAATGTAATTTTGTCCCGCAAAAAACAAGTCCCCTTACAGCTCAGTCAGTGGAAATATAAAAAATACAGCTCTTAGAATAAAGCGACGCAAAAATAATTATTTTTTCTATAAAATAGTTTTTATTGTATTAAAGCGCCAAAATATTAAAAAAACTATATAAATGAGGTATTGCTGTAATCGTAATGACCCAAAAAATTAAATTTTAACACACACGAAACTGCATTAATCCCCTCCCCCCAAAAATAAAAAGAAAACACAAAACAATAATTCCTGGTTTTTGTTCATTCTGCCTCCCAAAAAAATCAGAATGCAAAGCAATCAAAAAATGTCATGTGCCGTGAAAACGTGAACTTGTCCCGCAAAAAACAAGACCTCTCATAACTCTGTGACCCAAAATCTGGAAAAATTCTAGCTCTCAAAATGTGGTGATGCAAAAACTATTTTTTCAAATAAAAAGCATCTTTTAGTGTGTGACTGCACCCAAACATAAAAACCTGCTATAAATCTAGTATCTCTGTAATCGCACCGACCCCGAAGAATAAAGTTGCCTAATCACTTACACCGCACAAGGAACGGGGTAAGAAATAAAACCAATTCTTCACCAGCTGTTGATTTTTTTTTTTTTTCTTCTTTTTTCATTCTGCCTCCCAAAGAACGCAGTAAGGCTCGGCGCATGTTTTTCCTGCGGTCTGCATTGAGCTGTTACATCGGGGTTTCCTTGTAAATCTCTAACGTGTGATTCAGACAGAACCTCTGGCGGGAGATTCCCTATAATGAGACAGATGGAGGCACTGTGGACGCCGTCTGACCTGTGATCTGGCCGTGTCCGTCTCTTTAGGATTGCATAAACTTGCCATCAGCCACAGTTTTGTGCACTTCTGAAGAGAAGGACAATGCTGAACAGAGTCCAGAGTAACCCTGCTGCCTCGTTATAGTGACTGGATTCCTTGGGGGTTTCAGCTGGATCACGTCACTCGGAGATTTAGATGAAAACCCCAAAGTATGTGCTCAGCGTAGAGCGCCAGATAAATGTGATCCCGAATGTTATGTAAAATGTTCCCAATAAAAGCTTCAACTCAATCCACAATAAAATAGCAAGTCCCCACTCAGGTCCGTCATCTGTTAGCAGAAATAAATGGGGCTTTCACATTACTCGTAGCACAAAGGCTCAGGAAGAGTGAAATGGCTCCTCACCCGCCAAAAGAAATTCAGCAAATTCTCCGCTCCCAAATCCAAATGCCCCCCTCCAGTGTATCTAAATCACATATATTGTCCATGTTTGGCATTTCTGAAGCGATGAGAGCCCACCTAACTTGAATCCAATAGCACGGGCTGGGCACTACAACGTACTGGTCACTACAATGGCAGTTTGCAATTTTCACTCGGCAACATTCATTGCTGCGTGTTTCTGGAAAATACCCATGGAGTCAAAATCATCACTACACCTGTAGATAAATTCCCCAAGGGGTAGAGTTTTCCAAATGGGGTCACTTGATGGGGGATTCTCCTCTTCTAGCAATTAGGGGCTCTGTATATGGAGTCCGCAAACTGTTCCAGAATGTAAATAGCGCTCTGTCCCTCCCGAGTCTCTCTGTACAGCCACGTATGAGATATTGCCACATTCATTAGAAATTGTGGGACAAATTTGGGTGTCATTTTTACCCACTTCTGCAAAAATGTAAAATCTGGCTAGAACTAAATTTCGGTGGTAAAAATGTAGTTATTTTGTCTTCACTGCCCAATGGTAGTTTGTAAAATGGGGTCACATATGGGGAGTTCTGTTGTTCTGGCATCTCAGGGGCTCTTTTCCTATATTCCTTAGAAAAATTAAAAACTTGAGGCTAAAACACAATTTTAATCCCTTCCCGACCTCCGCCGTGCTATTACTGCGCATGTCGTGTCTCCCCCTTTGATGTGGCTCCGGCGGTGAGCCCACATCAAAGTCGCGACATGTCAGCTGTTTTGTACAGCTGACATGTGCGCGCAATAGCGGCAGGTGAAATCGCGATTCACCCGCCGCTATTAACCTGTTAAATGCTGCTGTCAAATGCTGACAGCGGCATTTAACTACCGCTTCCGGCCGCGCAGCCGGAAATGAGCGCATCGCCGACCCCCATCACATGATCGGGGTCGGCGATGTGTCAGGACAGTAACCATAGAGGTCCTTGAGACCTCTATGGTTACTGATCCCCGGCCTGCTGTGAGCGCCCCTCTGTGGTCGGCGCTCATAGCAAGCCTGCAATTCAGCTACATAGCAGCGATCTGATGATCTCTGCTATGTAGCTGAGCCGATCGAGTTGTGCCAGCCTCTAGCCTCCCATGGAGGCACAAGTTAAAAAAAAAATGTTTTTAAAAATATGAAAAAAATATAAAAGTTTAAATCACCCCCCTTTCGCCCCATCCTAAATAAAACAATTAAAAAAAAAAAATCAAACCTACACATATTTGGTATCGCCGTATTCAGAATCGCCCGATCTATCAATAAAAAAAAAAATTAACCTGATCGCTAAACAGCGTAGCGAGAAAAAATTTCGAAACGCCAGAATTACGTTTTTTGGGTTGCCGCGACATTGCATTAAAATGCAATAACGGGTGATCAAATGATCGTATCTGCACAAAAGTGGTATTATTAAAAACTTCAGCTCGGCACGCAAAAATAAGCCCTCTCCCGACCCCAGATCACGAAAAATGGAGACGCTTCGGGTATCGGAAAATGGCGCATTTTATTTTTTTTTTTAGCAAAGTTTTGAATTTTTTTTCACCACTTAGATAAAAAAAATAACCTAGTCATGTTAGGTGTCTATGAACTCGTAATGAAAAAAAGCAAAAAAGCCAAACAAAAAACAAGTGTGGGACTGCACTTTTTTTGCAATTTCACCACACTTGGATTTTTTTTCCCGTTTTCTAGTACAAGACATGGTAAAACCAATGATGTCGTTCAAAAGTACAACTCGTCCCGCAAAAAATAAGCCCTCACATGGCCATATTGACAGAAAAATAAAAAAGTTATAGCTCTGGGAAGGAGGGAAACGAAAACTCAAAAACGAAAAAGGGCCGCGTCTTGAAGGGGTTAAAATGTTGTTTGTTTCTTAACGGTGCAGTGGTATAAAATTCTGTGAGGCACATGTGGTGTCAATACGATCACTGCACCCCTTCATTGGAGTGTAGTTTGTAAAATTAGGTCACATATAGGGGGTTCCTCCTGTTCTGGCACCTCAGAGGCTCTGCCAATGTGACATAGCACCCTGAAACCATTCCAGCAAAATCTGAGCTCCAATATGGCGCCTCTTCCCTTCTGAGATTTGCACTGTGCCTCAAAACTAGTATTACCCCACATATGGGGTATCGGCGTACTCAGGAGAAATTGCCCAACAAATTGCATGGTGCAATTTCTCCTGTTAACCTTATGAAGATTGGGGGTGAAGGGGTTAAAGATTTTTTTTTTTTTTTTTTTTTTATAAATGTTCTGCATTTGTGCCACATTGAAGTGTAGTAAAATCATTTATTGTATTGTTCTTTTGCTTTTAGAGTACTATCCTAATTGTGAAGTTGCGTTTATGGGAATGGCAAATATTCACTCCATCCGGAATAGCTTCCAGTATTTGCGAGCAGTGTGCAACCAAGTGCCTGATCCAGGAAAGTAAGTTTTCTTTAGGAATTTGGTTGTAATATATTAGTAGAACTCTTTGTATTGTTTTTTTGTTTTTGTTTTTTTACTCTAGTCAATGGGTCTGCTATAAAAATGACCACAGATTGGCAAACCTGTAGCTTATAGTTGGTCGTTTAATTACCTCTTTAGTCGGGCGACTGCATTTCCCTTGCACATCAGATCAGCAATAGATTGTTTTGTACATGGTCTCCCGATCCCTATCCTGGTATGCATGGCCCCCTCATCCCCATCCTGGTATACATGACCTCCTCATCCCCATCCTGGTGTGCATGGCCCCCTCATCCCCATCCTGGTATGCATGGCCCCCTCATCCCCATCCTGGTATGCATGGCCCCCTCATCCCCATCCTGGTGTGCATGACTCCCTCATCCCCATCCTGGTATGCATGGTCTCCTCATCCCCATCCTGGTATGCATGGTCTCCTCATCCCCATCCTGGTATACATGGCCCCCTCATCCCCATCCTGGTATGCATGGCCCCCTCATCCCCATCCTGGTGTGCATGGCTCCCTCATCCCCATCCTGGTGTGCATGGTCTCCTCATCCCCATCCTGGTGTGCATGGCCCCCCTCATCCCCATCCTGGTGTGCATGGCCCCCCTCATCCCCATCCTGGTGTGCATGGCTCCCTCATCCCCATCCTGGTGTGCATGGTCTCCTCATCCCCATCCTGGTGTGCATGGCCCCCCTCATCCCCATCCTGGTGTGCATGGCCCCCCTCATCCCCATCCTGGTGTGCATGGCCCCCCTCATCCCCATCCTGGTGTGCATGGCCCCCCTCATCCCCATCCTGGTGTGCATGGCCCCCTCATCCCCATCCTGGTGTGCATGGCCCCCCTCATCCCCATCCTGGTGTGCATGGTCTCCTCATCCCCATCCTGGTGTGCATGGCCCCCCTCATCCCCATCCTGGTGTGCATGGCTCCCTCATCCCCATCCTGGTGTGCATGGCCCCCTCATCCCCATCCTGGTGTGCGTGGCTCCTCATCCCCATCCTGGTATGCATGGTCTCCTCATCCCCATCCTGGTATACATGGCCCCCTCATCCCCATCCTGGTATGCATGGCCCCCTCATCCCCATCCTGGTGTGCATGGCTCCCTCATCCCCATCCTGGTGTGCATGGTCTCCTCATCCCCATCCTGGTGTGCATGGCCCCCCTCATCCCCATCCTGGTGTGCATGGCCCCCCTCATCCCCATCCTGGTGTGCATGGCTCCCTCATCCCCATCCTGGTGTGCATGGTCTCCTCATCCCCATCCTGGTGTGCATGGCCCCCCTCATCCCCATCCTGGTGTGCATGGCCCCCCTCATCCCCATCCTGGTGTGCATGGCCCCCCTCATCCCCATCCTGGTGTGCATGGCCCCCCTCATCCCCATCCTGGTGTGCATGGCCCCCTCATCCCCATCCTGGTGTGCATGGCCCCCCTCATCCCCATCCTGGTGTGCATGGCCCCCCTCATCCCCATCCTGGTGTGCATGGCTCCCTCATCCCCATCCTGGTGTGCATGGCCCCCTCATCCCCATCCTGGTGTGCGTGGCTCCTCATCCCCATCCTGGTATGTATGGCCTCCTCATCCCCATCCTGGTGTGCATGGCCCCCTCATCCCCATCCTGGTATACATGGTCCTCTCATCCCCATCCTAGTAGGCATGGCCACCTCATGCCCATCCTAGTAGGCATGGCCACCCCATCCCCAGTGTTCCCGTGCAGTCGGCGGGCACGTCAAAACAAAGTGTGCGGACGCATCTGCATACAACGCATGTCTCTGCGTACCCAATGTTAAAGATAGGTACTCATGAAGCATGCTGAAGTAGGGAGGAAGTACGCAGCCCTACGCACTCTACTCAAACGCAAGTGTGAACCCGGCCTTCCAGCGCTGCTCCATCTACTGATAGTGGCCAGCTCCTACACATAAGCCCCCTATTGATTGAATAGGTGACAGATGTGCAAAGCCCATCTGCGGCACTCGGTATGTGGAGCAGCTCAGTACCAAAGAACTGCTGATCTGCAGGGGTGCCAGGTGTCACACCCCTACCTATCAGATATAGGCCATCAATGTTAAAGTAGTGGATAAATTAGACTTTAACATATAGTTGGGATTTTTTTCCCTTATGATTTTTTGGCCTGATCATTTTTTCATTTCCATTAAATAATGCCATCGCCGTGTGCTTTCCCTTTTAAGATGCCACTTACCTGTCTGATTGAGAAACCCCTTGTGTGTTTTGTAGCTGGCTGTCGGCATTGGAAAGCACCAAGTGGCTGCAGCACCTCTCTGTCATGCTGAAAGCTGCCACTGTTGTGGCCAACGCAGTGGATCGAGAAGAGCGCCCGGTGTTGGTTCACTGCTCCGATGGGTGGGACAGAACCCCCCAGATTGTATCCCTGGCAAAGCTTCTACTGGATCCATATTACCGAACATTGGAGGTGAACAGTTTTGCTGACAGATAAATATTTTAGTCTGCATTTTGTAGTGTTAATCACAGCAAGGTTTTTTTGCCTGTTTTTTTTAGGGATTCCAGGTTTTGGTTGAGACAGACTGGCTAGATTATGGCCATAAGTTTGGGGATCGTTGTGGCCATCAGGAAAATGCTGAAGATCAGAACGAGCAATGTCCAGTCTTCTTACAGTGGCTAGACTGCGTCCACCAGCTTCTCCACCAGTTTCCTTGTCACTTTGAATTCAACCATACCTTCTTGGTAATAAGTCGCTTTGCATTAATAATTTTTTTCTTAATAAATTAGCTTTTAATCAGTGTTCAGTATGTAAACTGAAGAAAAAAGTACAATTGAATATTGTGAGTTGCAATATTTAGGTTAACTAAAATGTTTGGGTAAATTGTTTAGAAATGTCATGTTATCTGATCCCAGGTGAAGCTGGTGCAGCACACTTACTCGTGTCTCTACGGAACGTTCCTCTCCAACAATCCATGTGAGCGAGAGACGCGGAACATTTACAAGAGAACCTGCTCCGTTTGGTCCCTATTAAGAACTGGCAACAAGAACTTTCACAATCTACTTTACATGCCTGGCGGTGAGATGGTAAGTCCACTGCAGGAACATATGCTGAAACAAAAAAAACATATAAATAGTTTATCCAAAAGCTACAGAAATACTCCAGAATCTGGGATCACAAGCAGCGTCATGGTATGTTATGGCTATGCCGATGTGTCTAATGCTGTGATTTAAGTAATGCTACTTCTCCGTTTAGCCTGGTGTACCCTGTGTGATACTCTGCAGCTTAGCCGGTGTACCTACGTGTGTCATACATGGTGCTGTGCTGTCTGTCTGGTGTATCGTAGCCTTTTAGCACGTGATCCTGTCTATAATGCTTGTGTAGCTAAGCCGTTCATGTTCTATACAATGCTGATGCAGTCCTATAGTCGCACAAGTCAGACACTGCTGCTATTAGTTATAGCTACGCTTATAATAATTTAGACAGTACTAGTTGTCCTGTTATCGAAGTCTAGGCTCCCATACTGAGCGCTTTGGTTGGAAGTTCTGTCCAAAAATGGTTTTCAGAAGGAACCCGATTCATTAAGACTGGCGATGTTCTTGAGAGTTTTAATTGTAGCGCAAGATGCCTTATTCATTAAGAAGCTCACACCACTTAATGAATCGGGTGCATCTTATTAATCAGGAACTGGTCTAAGATTTCTGGTGTAAGGTGCACCATGTCTGGTCAGGAATTAGATGTGTGTGAGTGTGTTGCCATGCCCCCGTCCCATGCTTGCTTCCCTGGCCAGGACTGGTATGGAAACCCCAAAAGTTGCAACATTTTTAACAAATTCACATCACACAAAAATGTTACTACTTTGTAAGGTGAATTGCGCCATTTTTCTGGCGTGAACACTTTGATGAATTGGGGCCTTAATTCTCTTTCTGGCCCTTTTTCCAGCGGTGTCTTTTTGGGTTGACACAGTAGCATGGTCTACTGACGCCGCCCCAACAGAGCAGTACGATGGCTTCATTATAGTGATTACCTCTCTGGGGTTTATCCATCTGGATCCTGTTTTGAGGGATTTGAATGTAACACACAATGCAAGTTCTCAGTGTAGAAAACAGTATGATTCGGAGCTAGTCCTGAGCCTGTGATGTTATTCTATACTAGCTATTAAACCCGTTCTATGTCTGGGTGGCGAGCATTTTTATTGATACATTTATACAGTGTCTTCAATAAACTGGCAACGTAGATCGCGGTGTGCGCACGCGCTGACTCCGGTGATACAACAGTGGTGGCGAACCTTTTAGAGACCGAGTGCCCAAACTGCAACCCCAAAAACGGCCAGCGCGTACGCACTGTTATGTTGATGTTGTAGTAAAATTCTTCAATAAAATGGGGCTGGAGGCAACGCATGTGCATCCCGCGATATCTGGTGCTATTTTGTTGAATAGCACGGTGTATGCACATGCATTGACTCCGGCGCTACACTGCGCAGATGCCGCCCATCTTGGCTTCAGACATGAATGGCACATCGACGATTATATATGATTCTGAGCAGGTCTCCCAAAGCCTCTTCTCCTGTGTGATGCTTAGCTGGTGTACCCAAGTATATCATGCAAAGTACTGAGCAGCAGGACACGTGTATCCTCAACTGTGCTGGTGACCCAGTATATCTGAGCCCATCATGTGTGATACTCGCTGATGCGTCTGGGTATCCAATCATGTAATTTGATATTCGTGCTTCTGTGCAAAAAAGCCGCTGTATATAGTACTGTCACATGGTATACTGTGTCGCAGGACAAGCTGGGATCTTCTGGGTCTACTGCCTGGCATTGGCTTTACCCAGTAGATCAACAATGTGCTTACCATTCGTGTGGACAGATGACTAGCAGCTTTTTTTTATTATTTTTTTCATTTCTCAATTCATAAAAAAAAAATTCTAGGTTCGAAAATAACTTTTGACTCCCAAAACTACCTCAGTTTAATGGACTGCAGATTGGTATTCCTCCAGAAGGACAATTATTTGTCTGTCCTGTAAGTCGGTGTCTTAAAACATGACTAAGGGTCTATAGCTAAACCAGAGTTTCATTGTGAAGTCCTGTTCCAGAGCTCTTGGGTGGGTTGGAGGTTGAGTGTGGATCAATGAAGTCTGCTTTAACTTTTCCAAACGATTGACCTCCAGAAGTGAAGGAGAAACGTATAGATAATTCTACATATCTGACTCCAGGTCTTCACTGCCTAACAAACCATTTTTCCTTTTGAACAAATATGGCTGAGTTCACACTCACATTTCTCTTCTGAGGGTTTTTTTTTTTTGTAGAAATTAATTGCATTAGCATTGCAAACTACTTTTCCAGCACTGTCGGTTATGGGATGGTGGCCTTGTTAGGTGTCTTGATATAATGAGCATTTTGAAGGCGGTTTTGATATGACCAAACTTTAAACATTCTTGTTCGGTAGGTTCTACACCCAGTTTGTCACGTCCGGGCTCTTCAGCTCTGGACAGCGGTATACATTCCTGCATCTTCACCTTGTATGCCTATTGATGATGGAATGGAGCTCTACCTTTCTCCAGCTTCTCAAGGACAAGACTTTAATTCTCGCTCTCTAGATAGGTATAAACTATTACGATTTTACTACCTCCATATGCTTTCGAATAAAAAAAAAATAATTCTTTAAATTGTGATTTACGCCTGCTGTGTGACACTCGTGCTGCCCAGTAAATTAGAGAGGGCATATAGAAGATTACAAAAATCTTGTAATCGTAGAATTAATTTTTACTTCATAAGAACTGTATGCTCAAAACTGTAAGATTTATTTTTGATTTTGATTTATTTTTTATTTTTTTTTATTTGTGTTTTTATTTATTTTGTTTCACTGGTATTTTTTTTTTTATTCATCCAATGCAACAAACTTTTAAGTACATAAGCTTCAGTCTGGTCATACACATGGCACCACTGCAGCTAAAGGGAATATTTTACAAAAATCTTTATTCTTTTGCTCCGATGTACTGCCCAGCAGTCCTGTATGGCTGGGACAAGCCTCCCCTCTAGGCCCATGTGCAGCTGAACCGGAAGCAGAGATGTCCGCCACTGTGTAAATCCCCCTCTGCTCTCCGGCTCTTTAGTGTTTTGCATGCCTGTAGCCAACCACTGGTCTCGCTGGCATACAGCATGAGACCCCTTGATTCCAGGGCTTGGTTGTTGTGGTCACTTTTGTAGTCTGGGATGTCATCGTGGTTTTGGGAAGCACTGGTTTTGCCCCTTTTGGGCCTTTTCTTAAGCTTTGGTTTATGAAACACACAGAATTTTTCTATATCTCCCCCCCAAAAAAATATCATTTTTTTTTAAATTTTATTTATTTTTTCTCAATAGGTTACCCAAAACGCGCTCGATGGACAATCTTATCACTGCTTGTGATAATGGGGGAATGCTGACACGCACGTCTAGTGACCCGAACTTAAATAATCATCAAGTTAGCTTGGACCCGCGATGCGGCAATGATGAGGGTAGTGATACAGAATGTCAGGGTCCTCTGCAGCAAGTGGCAGACCTCAAGACCAAGCAAGAAGAGGCAGCTGATGATGACAATTTTGACGAAGGTGACAAAGGAAATCTGCCAGAAGTCACTGAAGCCCATAACAATAATGTGACGCGTCATGGTAATTCTCCAGTTACTGACTCTCCAGACTTGAAATATGATAGTGAAAAACCCAATCTGGAAAATGGCATAGATATCCAAGAGCAGACTATTACGATATCCATCTCTGACCAGGATCAGCAGGAGGGTCCTACCTTGACAAAACCTCCTTGTCCAAACTTAGCGGGTGACCTGTATGTGAATACCTCATATAGAGACTTGACTAAATCTATCAAGATGGTAAAGGAAGCCTGTAGGACTGATAGGAGAGCCGTCCCACAATTACCGAGAAATGAGATTTCTTTTCTTGCGTCTAACTGGGAAAGCTTACAAGGAATGATGAAATCTGTACCTGTTGGAGAGAGTGGACTCCGCCGTCATTTGTCATACGAGTACTCTACAAGAAGCCTTCATAGCAAGCATGGAAGACATCCGGCTGGATCTAGAGACGCAGCAAAGATCCCATACAACTTCCCTGCCTCAATGCACTGTTCTGGCCCCTCAATAAGAAGCTTTAGGGGGTCCATAGCGTCTCATACCAGGCCTCGATTCTTTCCTTTGGTGTGTCCTTCTCCTGCACCTCTTCTCTACCAAGACGATGATGGTTTACCAATTCCCAGTGATGTAGTGCAGCAGCGCCTGAGACAGATGGAAGCCAGCTATAAGCAGGAGGTTGAGCTGCTGCGGAGGCAGGTGTGGGAATTGCAGCTCCAGCTGGAAATACGACAGTATTGTGCTCCACCTCCGGAACCTGAGGCCGATTATGAAGATGACTTTGTGAGTACTTTTGGTGTAGATATGCGAAGTTCACACTTGGAGTTGTGAAAGATGTTACCCCTTACATTGTAGCTGTATTGTAGGACCATAGTGGGGATTCTGCAATTTAGAAAATCTACAGCTAGAGAGTTTGTGTTTGGGGGGGGGGGGGGGGGTGTAAAAAAGTGTTCTGTAAATTGTTGATTTCTCCAGTACGTTCTACACATCCAGTTGTCAACACCCGGTGTTTTTTGCTTTCTACGTCTTGCCTTTATTTGTGCAGAATTTAGCTTAATGGAAGGCTCATATTTCCCATCTCTCGAGCACAATCCACATATATAAAAAATGTATCTGCAAATAACGTAATCGTTGAATGAGGGGAGGGTGGGATGTGGAGAAGAGAAGGGATGTCTGGAGAAAATGTTATGACATAAGTACGTAAATGATTTGCTTTCCTACATTTCCCCAACTTTGTTATATCACATGATATATCCTTTAACTATAAACTTTTTGGTAACAGACTTGCGTAAAAGAATCAGACAGCAGCGATATGGATGACCTGTATTCTGATAAAAGTGAAGATCGTCTATCTGAGGCCAGTTGGGAACCAGTAGATAAGAAAGATACTGAGGTAACTGTTCTGTGTTATTACTGATGTGCACACGATTCAGTTTAGTATGAAAACTAATACACCCATACACATTAGTTTAAAAGGGTATTTCCATCTCCATGATCCTATCCCAATATATACCGTATTTTTCGGACTATAGGACGCACCGGACTATAAGGCGCACCCAGGTTTTAGAGGTGGAAAATAGGGAAAAAAATATTTGAAAAAAAATGTGGTAAAATATTTAATAACATAAATAACATACTATTATATGTGGTGTTATATATAATAGTATGTTATTATGTTGGAAGCTGCCGGACCAGTGTGGTGTCTGTGAAGTACTATATGAAGACACTGGAGGGTGAGTATAAGAATGGGGGCACAGGACTTATAGTGAAAGCACCACTCCAGCACTGCAAAATAACACTGGAGTGCTGCTTTAAAATCCCATGGGAGAACTAGAACTCCCAGCATGTCCTGCAGATCCTATGACATGCTGGGAGTTATAGTTCACCAAAGCAGTGGCAAAGTGCTTTATTGTGTATTGTAAAGACTAACCTCTTAATTGTGGGAGCCAGCCTGTGGTGAGGTAAAAGCATCCCATGACTGCACACACAGAGCCCTCCCTCTTGTTGCCTTTCCACAGCGCACGCGCAGGGCATAAGAGGAAGCTGCAGATTCTAGGTGGGAGTCTGAAGGACCTATGATGATGTCAGAAGAGGGAGGGCTCAGAGCTGCCATGTGATGCTCCAGCCCGCCCACTTCTGACATCACACAGGTCCTCCTTGTGCACCACAGACAGCTCAGCGTCCAGCACAGGCAGGTATGCAGCGATCTCCTGGCCCCTGCTGCTGCTGCCTCCTCCCCCGGACATACAGATTCTCCCCAGAATCAGTGCTGGGGAAACTGTGTGTTGCTGCTTAAGTGCAGCATTTATTTGCTGCTCCCCGCTCAGCTGATCGGTGGGCGGGGAGCCGCTAATGAATATTCACTGCACTTAATCAGCGGGGCCATGTGGTTTCCCCAGCAGCTGATTCCGGCAGCGGGGACATCCTGAAGTGGGATATCACTGCGATCCCACTCCCTGCTGCCCCCCTCCCCACATGCTATATCCGTACTATAAGACGCACCCACACTTTCCTCCCAAATTTGGAGGAAAAAAAGTGCGTCTTATAGTCGGAAAAATACGGTAGTGGGTGCAATAATAATAATGGCAAATACTTCCTATTAGAAATGTAGTATAGTTGGCCTGATTCAATGGCGCTTACCCCATATACAAGTCATTGCAGTAGCTTGGGTATTCATGGTTACGACCACGAACGACTGTCTTTGAGTGGTTGTAACCATGGATACCTAAGCTAATGCAATGCCCTGCACGTGGGGATAAGTGACATAGCGAATCGGAAGAACTATACTACTTTTCTAATTGGAAGTATTTGCTAATGTTATTAAATGTACTACATATTATGATAGAAGCTAAAGGGAAGTGTCAGTGTCAAGAGAGAGAGAGAAAAACTCATGTTAAGCAGGAGGGGAAATCTGAAAGCACAAAAACTAAAAATTGCCAGTGAGGAAGAGGGTAAAGCCAGCTAATCTGGCGAGTCACCTGATGTGTGTGGGTGGGGGGTCTCCTCACTCTTTGGAGAGCTACATCGGTCATTTTGAATTTAAACATTTCCTCCTTTGGTTCTCTGTGGAGGAAAGTTGGTGCTTTTTCCCCTTTCTCCATTACAAATGCATGAAAGCTCAGCCGAGACGAGCGTTTGTGTATGGAAAAGAGAGCAGTCAACTGAACCCTTTTTCGGCCAACAGCGCATGTGTAAGGATACCTGTCAGTTGAAGTAACTTAACAATCTGGGTGTGTTTTCTTTTCACTAAAAGGTCACAAGGTGGGTCCCTGATCACATGGCTTCACATTGTTTCAACTGTGACACCGAATTCTGGTTGGCCAAACGGAGACATCACTGCAGGTAAATTGTTGTGCCTACAAGGTATCATAGAGCTAAGTGCATCGCCTTGTGCACCCAGGACCGTGGCTCTTGTCAGAGCTCTCTGGCCGTAGATGGGAGCTGTGTGAACTACTGTACCCTCTCGACTTAGGATTACCCAGGCTGGATATATGTCACATGTGCGTCTTTCGCTGTACAGAGCGCATCGCACCAAGCCAGCAAATACCACGCTGTGTCGGGAAACTCGTACTGCTCCTGTCTACGGCCAAAGAACACTGACCTGAAGAATGGACCTGGGTTGTGCCAAAGCGATCAGCTCATCTCTAATCCCTACTTAATCTGCTCTGAATGCCAAACTCTGATAGGAGATACTTAGATGAACAAATTGACCGAAGATATATTACTATCTCCCAAAGCACATTTATCCATTGCAGTGTACAGAAGTCTGATCTTTACAGAACACCATTTTATCAATTATTCTTGATAAAGGAAAAAAAGAAAGAAAAAAAACATATTTTATTGAATCTCTGTATGCGACAAGTGGATTCAGACTGATCTCTGCCTGAGATTTAGAATCACCTGACCTCAGAAAAGAAAGGACTATAAGGCTCTGATCTCCCCTCTGGAGCCATTTGTAATCCCTAGCATTATTTACAGCAATGTGTCATCTTTAGTCCTTAAAGGGGTTATTCAGGACTTTTTTTTTTTTTTTTTAATGCGTGCTCAAGAACTAACAGGCTTGTATTTGCTACCTGCGTGTTCTGCTGAGTGCTGGCTCAGAACAGTCGCAGACCGCTCCTGCCGGCGATTCTGCTACACTCGTCACGTCGACAGAGGATCTGATTCTCTTTCGCTCTGCTCTTTTGACGGGACGGGGCTGACTATGTCATGCTGACTTACCGCTGGCTCTATGCTGCCTAACTGCGGGAAGCCGGCTGACAATCAGCATGATGTTGGCCGTCACAGCCTCGATGACTGAGCAGCCCAGAAGAGTAAGAGCTGCTCTGTTAACGTGAAGCAGCAGAATCGCAAGTAGAAGCCGTCAATGACAGCTCTAACCTAGTGCCAAGTAGAACAGGCAGGATCTTAGTAGCTACGTGACTGGTAGTTCTTGGCCCATGGAAAAAAAAAAGAATAAAGAAGTCTCATAAATCTCCTTTAAGTACCGCTCATAGTTTTAGGCTAGGTCCACCTTCTATGCTGCAAAAAAAAACACAAAGTGCTGAGCAGTGGCGTGGATTGCAGATGATGGTAGGTAAGCGTGCTGTCATCTACTAAACCACGCCATTGTGACTTTTGCCTGCACTGCGGCAATCTTCTCCCGTAGAGACCAGGCCGTTGCAAATGATATGTATACCATGCGTTTGGGTGTTGCCATTAAATTGCCCCCTAACGAGGACTTTGCTCATTCTGTCCCAATCTGTACAGCAAAACAAATTATGTGCCTCAGTGGTAAATTGTAATAGTTCAGGATTTTTCTATGGATTTTTGCATCAAAAATAAATATAATGCTCATTATTAAATTTTAATTGTGCATTTATATTATGTCCAAGTTTTTTTTCCACACTGTAGACAAGTCATTTTTTCTGATTTCTCTAGGAACTGCGGGAATGTGTTTTGCGCTGGCTGCTGTCACTTGAAGCTTCCAATTCCTGACCAACAACTCTACGATCCAGTTTTAGTTTGCAATACTTGTTACGACCACATCCAAGTCAGTCGGGCTAGGGAACTTATGTCCCAGCAGCTAAAGAAACCGCTCACTGCAGCATCAAGCTGAGTGTCTGGCTTTAAGATCCTTCGTTAGTTCCTTGCAGCCAAGATGAAGATTTAAGAGAACGGTGTGACTACTAATATGTCAGCATGCCGGTGAACACCTCCTTCGGTTGTAAGCAACACACCGGCCTACCTTAGCATTACACTTCTGCACCAGAACAGGGTTGTTTCCCATGTAAAGTGTAGGATTTGTGATGGGCTTTTCGGGTTCTCAGTTAGAAGATTCTGGTATCCGAATACTCTTGGCATGGTTCTGGGGAAACTCCTTTTGTTGAGGAATTCTTTTAGGAATGTGGATAGACAATCTGGCTGCGAAGAGCTCAGAGGTATAAAAAAAAAAAAAAGTGACAAGAATTCAAGCTGCATTTTTCTGTATATTTTTTATTTTGTACTTTTTTTTTATTATTTTAAGGTCTATGTGTGCCGTATTGTTGTCCAGTGGAGATTTGCCCCTGCTGCCTTTAAATCTGGCGTAAACTAAAACAAACCTGGTTAGAATGATCTGGATCATTTTATGCAGGGTTTACATGTAAATACTAGGTTCCGAGTGCTAAAAAACTGTGAATATTAACCCTTTTCTTGGTGGAGGAGTTTGCTGCAAATGGTAGTTTGCCTCTTGCTGCTAAGGGTTTAATTGGAGTTTCTCCACTTTGTATGTATCAGCTTGATGGCACTTATATCCTATACTTGTTCTTTCATCTGTGTCTGTAGACCTTTACTTTTGTCTTTCATGTCTTTGTCTAGAGTTAACTCTACCTTTTGTTAGACTCCTTAAAAACTTGATTCCTCAGTGGTTGAAGCTTCTCCTTTTAAGTCTTGGCTGTTCTCTGGTTTTCCGTTCGAGGGGCTTCACGTTAAATGCTGCTATTTGAATTTTTGTGCACTTAACCAATGTAACCCAGACAAGGGATGAAATGATACCAAAAGGCTTTGTGATGCCAGAAATGGATATTATTGATTTTTTTCTTTTTGTTCTACTATTAATCTGTGAAGTGCCACTTTGTTACATAAATCAGCCATGAGGTGTCCTGTTGCTTCAGCGTTGTCGTGTAGATACTTGGTTCTTGCGAGCTTTTGGGATTTTTTTTTTTTCCACCAGCAGTCGTAAAAAGCTATGGCCACGTTTGATGTTGTGGACTTGATCAAGGTGTGAAACCATTCTCCACTTTTGAAAAAGCCAGACAAAGATGTAGCAGAAAGATTTGCTGGCTTTGGAGTCCTTTTTTTTTTTTTTTTTAATGAAAGTAGTTTAGATATGAACAACGCACTATGCCGTCTTTTGGTGACACCAGTCATGAGGTCGTTCCAGAAGCAACTTGTACAATAATTCTATGCAGCGCCTATTTTACCAATCTGCTTTACAACCTTGGTACACTATGGTTCAGTGTAGTAGAAAACTTGTTAGACAATATTGTCTCACCCGACTTGCATGTCTGCTTCCTGGGAGGAGAGAGATGAATGTTGGTGCGATCACATAGTGAAAGAGGTATTCCGTTTTTATAGGCAACTGGTCACATTTAACATGCAGTCCTCTGTGGATCACAGGTTTTCGGGGAAACGAGAAAATTGTCATATTGACTACAGATAAAGCGCAATCTCTGTATTCACAAGTAAGGCTGCCTTCACATTTTCCATCTGGAAACCCCGGTCCATGCAAGATGGTGGCGAATTTCTCAACCCGAACTCAACAGCCTCATATCAAACGTTTTGAGTTAGGAGACTCCTTGCCACTCTGTACATGGCCTTTTGAATGTAGCCTAAGGAAGTTAGTCACTGATGAGACCACCCACTGGACTCCAAAGCCCAAAATGAGTTAGAATAAAATTGGGAAAAAAAAAAACTGTTGAGTTCTACCTTTTTCCCACAAAACAATATGTCAATGTATTCTCCTTCTTCTCCACAACCTACTATTCCTAAATCGGACAGGATGTTTTTCAACGTGACAAGCTTCCTTCGAGAACCTGACGGCTGATACATGCTGCCCATTCAATGGCCAACATGAATCAGACACTGACTGCATGGTCTCTACCTGATATGTTTGACTCTGAAACACTGCGGTCTTGTAGACTTATTGGACAGGCCGGTCCCTGGTGGCTTCTCTCCACCCAATGCCCCCGATTGAGAGGTCCTGCCTACTTGAGTGTATAGGCAGAGACTTGTCAATCCAGGTCAGCGATGGGGCATCCAGAGACCCGCCTGTCTGACTAGTTTATAGCACGGCTCAGTCCTTGGCGGTTATATAAGTATATAATGCCGCTGCATTTCAGGGTCAAGCATACCTGCTTTGATAATACAGCCGGTGGCAGATACATGCTGCACACAGATTGGGCACCATGGATCAGCTGTGAGGTTCCCTTTAACCTGGATTTAATCCACTTAGATCCATGTAACCTTACTATGAATAGTTACGTAGGTTTTACATTCTTATTTCAGATTAGAAATTGTGTAGTTTTATCATACATGCAGTAAAGTGTAGGCATGTAGCACAGCTGGCTTCCTCATGAGGGGCACGGTGTAATTTCGGAACCATTCCTAACACATGAAGTCACAAGCTTGACACCGCTTACTAATATTATTCACTGTAAATGGCAGTCAGTAGATTAGAGGATCAGTTTGTTAGGAACGCTCACAAACCACCATCATTCGGAGGCTTCACTGCCCCAGCGCCTTTCACGCTGCACTCTGCTGTGTGTATACAAGGTTTTCTGGACCGAAAGTTAAACTGATGCCACTAAGTGGTATCAGTCACTCATAGGCTCCCATATGTAAAAGCGTATAACGCTTAGTATACTTTTTTTATTATTGATGTCTCAATATATAATAGTGCAGTCTGCACTATTCATACAGCAAAGAAAATATACTTCGATCTATCAAACACATAGTGGCCAGTGATTAGGACCTAAGGATTTGTTTAAGGCATCCACAGGAACTTTACCAGAACACTAAGGCAAATGCAGACCGTGACAAATGAGTTTCTTTGAACTTTTTATTTAAAAAAAAAAAAAAAAGTAAATAAAATTGCCCCCTTTTTGTTAGCCATTAGTAGTGTATATAGTGCTTGCATAGTACACTGATTGCTGTCTTCTTCCTCTCCTTTCCCCTTATGCACCATATGACAATGGCTTTCTCTTGACCCGTCACACAATGGATCATTAATTTGTTTCTTAATGTAAGTCTGAGAGTCTTGTTCTGAGTCACAGATAAGGCCGGGATCACACATGCGAGAAATACGGCCGATCTCGCATGTTAATACCCGGCATTGCTGCAGTCACTCAGGAGCGGAGCGTGCTGCTGCATGTATTGCTATGTGGCCACACGCTCCGCTCCTGAATGACGGCGGCAATGCCGGGTATTAACATGCGAGATCGGCCATATTTCTCGCATGTGTGATCCCGGCCTTACATGGAGAAATTGCCTTCTGGTCCACACAGAAGACACTAGTCACAACTGCAATCGCATGGTGCCAGAGCGATGTAGGAGAAGGCAGAACACTGCAATTGACAAGTTCTTAGCGGCACTGTACAAATAATACTGATGGCTTAATGGAGGAGATAATTAAAAAAAAAAAAAAAAAAAAAATAGAGATTCTGGAGTGGTGCTTCTAAAGAATCACTGATAATTCTAGGCTCACCTTTCAGGCTTAAGACTTGATTTAATTTCCCAGCCACAAAATCCATTTTCATTTGCAAACAAAATAATGCTAGACGTGATGGAAAAGTTTCCGTTATTGCTGCCTCTTTTCAGAACGTGCCATGTTCCCTTCCCAGGAGGATCTTTTATTGTGATGTGGAAATGTTCATGGAAAAATATTCCATATCTGTGTACTGTGGAAAAAATGCATTATGTATGTCTCCCCTGTCCCACAAAACAGAGCGTTTGGGAAGGGAAGAAGTTCAACCGGAATGCACCAGAATTAGAACAATGTAAACTGATGGGTAATGCAAATAACATGTTAATACTGACTATATCTCTGTAAGATATGTGTTCAACCTGATATGTGCTGTGACAATAAGACACTTCAAATAAAATAATTATACAGGTGATGGGCTTATTCAGATGTTGTGTTCTGTCTAAAAATCTACTGCAAACAATGTTTGGAATTAAAGTCTGGCCGAGTTCTTATCTGCGAAATTAGGTTCGCAAACTGAGAAAGTGATTGGTTCGTTGTGCTCATCTGTATTGCAAATGGGTGCCTTATTTTTATTTTTTTTAATTTAAATTTTATTTAAAATCTCCTATTCTCTAATGTTTTTCTAATTAAAACCAGACACGGGCTATCCTCTCTGCCCAGGTTATGGCCTCCAAGAGAAAAATAATTTGTGTCAGTTACAGCTCCCCTCCTTCTCCTACCTGCACAATCAGTTATTATTGATGATGGAGGTCCGTGGCCTGGTCATGGAGGGTTAAAGTCGCACGATCCACAGCTCTCAGCCCTCCTGGCCCTTCTTTGATACCTCTCACTGCTGTTAATGTCTGTAAAGAAGAAGAGAAACATGCTGCCAGTATATGCTGTCCTCTTTGGCTTCTCCAGCAAGTATTACTTGCTTACTTAGAAGTACGACCTCTTCACTATCAGTGCCAGAAGCCTCCAAGATGGCGTTGGCACCTGAAGAGCAGAATCTCTGCAATCTTCCACTGAGGTGAGTGGCCTCGGGTTCCTACCGTCTTCCTCATCAATCACAGAGAGGGTGTTGCTCCCACAGATGGTGTGAGAGATCCTTGACACTGGAACTCTGGTACCAGAGAGTACATGGCCTACTCGGCATGGGAGGGGGGCTCTCAAAATGGCGCCCCAGCACAGTTGCGCATCATTCAGGAACAGGACAGCCTCCTATTCTCTTAGCCCAGATACCAGTCTCATCCTTCATATCACCAATGTGCAAGGAGTTTGTTCCATCCATTACTTTTAATAGTGTGGGATCTCCTTATTCAGATTTATACCCTCCTTCTCCCTGATGCATAGAAGGGGATCAACATGAATATCCACTACAGCAACAAAGAATATGGAAAGAGTAAAGAACACGTATAAGGGCAATCCCAAGCAGAGAGGACATGGACAATCTATCTCCAGGCTGGGATCTTCCTATATGGCCGGGGTCACACTTGCATGTGTAATGCGAGAATATCGCCCAAGTCTCTCGCATCAATACCCGGCACTTGGGACCGGAGTGTTCAGCTGCATAGAAATACATGTAGCCGCACGCTCCGGTCCCGAGTGCCGGCGGCAGTGCCGGGTATTGAGGCGAGAGACTTGTGCGAGTTTCTCGCATTACACACGCAAGCGTGACCCCGGCCTAAGGCAGAGACTGCTTCCACAAGGGAGAGATACCACAAATAACTGAGAGGGTGTCATCTACACAGACAGACGGCTTCTAATTATTGATGGTGGATTGTTATTGATTCTTGTATTTCATCATCCTAATTCTGTGACATGTTTAATCTTAAATTATTCTGGACAATCATAATGTGACTCTATTTCTCAAACTACAATAAAACGGAGAACTTTCTTGGTCATTTTGATATATATTGTGTGTTCATATTCTAAAAGTAAAATCGCCTATATATTGTAGAGGATGGCCACTTTATCCTCACTATAACAAATGTTCGGGTTATGATTTTGTGTATACTTACTATTATATCCACGCTATACAGCTGTGCAAAACCGAAGATGAAAACAAAGTAAGCAAATACCTTACAGTAAATAAATGATAATTGTGAATAAAAATAACATGGGGTACTTATTTAACATAATTTTGCTTAAAAAAACAAAAACAAAAAAAAACGTAAAAGCCATCCCACCACGTAAAGGTGACACCATTCAGGATGGTCCTAACTTCTAGTATTAAAATCTTATCATATGTCAAGTGACGTTATATGAATAAGGGCTAACCAGGACTGAAATCAAGGAAAACAGACCACACCCTTATTTGTTCAGAATGCTTACAAAAACCTAAAGAGATGACCTGGAATACAAGTTGGTTTGCATGCAACGTGTAGATGCATGTTCACACTGGCCACTAAACAGACAAAACCTTGGAGTGCTGTGCAGCCTGTGAGGAAAGCTGTACTAAAAAGTGCAGAAGAATCGGTCATATAACAGTAATGCTATGTTCACATGTTGTGTTTTTGCTGCTGTTTTCTGTTTGTTTTTTAATACCAAGTTTAAGCTTGTTACAAAAAAGGGTTTGCTGTGTTTTTATTGCTGCGTTTTTGTCGGGGGTGCATGCTGATAAGGTTTACTTCACAAATTCTGATTCAACACAATCAGGTTTTGGCACCAAAAACGCAGCAAAACCTGACACTTGTTTTTTTTTGTTCGTGTTTTTTTTTTTTGCACCACCTATTGCTTTCAGTGGGTGAAAAATGCTGAAGCAAGTGACATTCTGCATTTTGCAAAAAAAAAAAAAGCTCTTATGGCAAAATAGGAGCAAAAATACCACCAAGGTGTGTGCACGAGATGTCTGAAATCTCATTGACTTTACCGATGCTCTGAATCGCAGCTGAGAATTTGCATTAAAAAAAAAACAACAACGTGTGAACATAGTCTAAGGGTACTGTCACACAGTGGCACTTTTGTCGCTACGACGGTATGATCCGTGACGTTCCAGCGATATCCATACGATATCGCTGTGTCTGACACGCAGCAGCGATCAGGGACCCTGCTGAGAATCGTACGTCGTAGCAGATCGTTTGGAACTTTCTTTCGTCGCTGGATCTCCCGCTGTCATCGTTGGATCGGTGTGTGACACCGATCCAACGATGCGTTCGCTTGTAACCAGGGTAAACATCGGGTTACTAAGCGCAGGGCTGCGCTTAGTAACCCGATGTTTACCCTGGTTACCATCGTAAAAGTAAAAAAAAAAAAAAACGTACATACTCACATTCCGGTGTCCGTCAGGTCCCTTGCCGTCTGCTTCCCGCTCTGACTGACTGCCGGCTGGAATGTAAGAGCAGAGCACAGCGGTGACGTCACCGCTGTGATCTGCTTTCACTTTACGGTGGCACTCAGTCAGAGCGGGAAGCAGACGGCAAGGGACCTGACGGACACCGGAATGTGAGTATGTACTGTTTGTTTTTTTTTACTTTTACGATGGTAACCAGGGTAAACATCGGGTTACTAAGCGCGGCCCTGCGCTTAGTAACCCGTTGTTTACCCTGGTTACCCGGGGCCTTCGGCATATTTGGTCGCTGGAGAGCCGTCTGTGTGACAGCTCTCCAGCGACCACACAACGACTTTCCAACGATCACGGCCAGGTCGTATCGCTGGTCGTGATCGTTGGAAAGTTGCAGAGTGTGACAGTACCCTAAGTGTGCACAAAATCATGTCCCCAACACATGATAAAATAAAGATAATTTGGACGACCCATTACCTCATTCTACAGCCATAAATAAACAGGGGTAATACAGTGTCTATAGGAGGCAAATGGTGCAACACTTTTAATAAACACCCAATTGGAAAAATGACTTTTAGCCCCAATTACAAGCTATTAGCTAAGAAAGACAACCCCTTTTAAGTATTCATTTTGCACCTAAAATTTGGAAGCGGTGGTCTGAACTTAATTTAATTTTTAAAAGCCAGTCAATGATCAATAAATGTCATTTACTAATAGGGTTTGTATCAGGACGATATTTTTTTCGCTGTGCTGTAATCCAGATGCAATTCTTTGCAAAAATAGTAAAACATGGATAGCACTCACCGATCCTAAAATGCATACTTTATTTCAACGTTTAAAGCATCATGGCCAGGAGATCAGATGAAGGAGTGTGAGAGCCAGGGCCGGTCGAACACGACCCCCAGAAAGAAGTGGGAAATAATGTGAATTCCCACACCACTTTAAAAAAACAAAACACCATTTTCTTTTCAACTTCCAACTAATGATCTCCTGGTCTGAAGACTGGAGGCTATGGTAGCAGATTGAGGCCATGCAGATTACTCATAGTAGCACCCACAACATGCGCCTTGGGGTTTGGTTGAAAGACTGCTCGAGACACTTGTCTGGTTCCACAACCAAATTAATTTAACAGCCAGCTGTTTGTGTACCTGAATTGAAGACTAGAGGGGACTAGCTACCATACATTATGCCGTCCTACACCATACACCATAATCCCGAAAGTAGGAGCAGTGTGACGTTACTTTGGTGAAGGCAATAGCGCTGCATGGTGGAGGTTCATTGAAGGTTTGTGGCTAAATAGAGTTGGAGATCTGGCCAGACTTAATGGTGTCCTCAGTGCTGAGCAATGAAGGCTCATACTTATCCATTATGCAATACAATCCAGGAGGCATCTGCTTTACTTCAAGCATGAAAATACAGCCATTAACCCCTTCACTCCCAAGTCTGTTTTCACCTTCTTGACCATGCCATTTGTCGCTGACACCCATGACGGCACCACGGAGAGAGGGGATCCGCCCACCAAGGACAGAAAACCTACAGATAAAAAGGCGGTACCACTCTCCCGCATCAGTTGGTTTCCGGTCCTTGATGGGAGACCTACAGCTTACCAACAGGAAGACGTCATTGGATTCCGGGGCCAATTAATCCGACTCAGGCAGCGGGGGTCACCCTGCCTCGGCTGGTGTGGTGACCCGAAGTGCCACCGCTGGGGCTAATGGGCCTCTAGGGTGTGCAGGGGGAGGTGGCATGGAGTTCGCGGCCACCTCCTCGGTTAAGATGCTGCAGCAGCGATAAACATCCAGGGGTGTCCCTCTGTGGTTGTGGGGAGAGTGGCGCTCTCCCTCCTGAAGCGTCAGCCTGCAAGCTGCAAAAGCTGGGGCCTCTGGTGTGCAGCGTGGGAGAAAAAAAAAGCTGCATGCTGCCTCTCCCAGAATCTTCGCCAGAGCTGAGCCCGGGGCTGAAACCCTCCTAGGGGGGTCCCTCAGCTACAGAGACCAGTGAGCGGACGAGGCTCCTGGGTGGAGCGGCTTCCTCCAGCAGCAGAGGCACTCTGCTCCAGCGTCGGCTGGCAAGCCACCGCTACTTCTGTTACCAGGCCAGACTGATCCAGGTGGCGTTGTATCCTGAGGTGCCACTGCTGGGGCAGCGGGCCTTTAGGGTGTGTGGGGAGAGGCGGCAAAGAGGACGCATGGTGGAGAAGGCTGTCGCACTTCAGCTGACGTCAGAGCAGAGCGCCGGGGCATAAGGTCGCCTTGCGTTCCACGGTAGAAAGTGCGGAACGAGACAGGCAACAGGCTGGTTTCCTGGATCTCATGGGGCAGGAGAGGAAATCATTGACAGCAATGCAGCATTTCTGATGGGACGCCGCTTCCCTTCATGATGGGCTCTCGGCATTACCAGCTCCCCCTGTTTTTTTAGCAGGTATGGAACCAGCACAGGTAAGTGCATGGTGGAATGTTCTGTTTATAGTCTCATGCCTTTGTGCCAAAGCTGTGCTAGAGCCTCATGTGCAAGGTATGTTTTCACATACACAGCTAGGCCTTGGACTTCTAGGCTATAATAAGGCCACATGTCCAGGCTACATTTCATGATTTGACGCAAGTTAGTTGCATGTCTTGTCTGGGCAGAGCCTTATGATTGGACTTCAGAGTGACTTTTTGGAAGCATCCCTGCTCATCGCCCTCACGTCTGCACGTAGAGTTAGCGACATACAGGCTCTATCTGCTAACCCTCCTTACACACAGTTCTTGGAGGATAGGGTTGTTCTCAAAATAGACCCAGCATACCTCCCGAAGGTAGCATCCCGGTTTTATAGAACTCAAGAGATATCTCTCCCCTCCTTCTGTCCCAACCCTAAAAACAAGGAGGAAGAATCCTTACACACACTAGATGTCCGGAGATGCCTCATGCATTACATAGAAGCCACTAGAGAGAGTAGGGAGGATGCCTCTCTTTTTGTGTGTTTTCAGGGTCCCCGGAAGGGGAAAAAAGCCTCCAAAGCCACTTTGGCAAGATGGATCACGGATGCCATCAGCCTATCATATTCATCAAGTCCGTCCCGGGAGATGTCAAGGCTCACTCAACGAGAGCAGTAGCAACTTCTTGGGCGGAGAAGGCCGGAGCTTCAATTGACCAGATATGTAGAGCTGCTACCTGGTCCTCACCATCTACATTCTATAGGCACTATAGATGGGACCTTATCTCTTCTTCAGACCTTACCTTCGGTAAAAGGGTTCTGGAAGCGGTGGTCCCTCCCTGAATGTACAATCTATGCAAATATCTCCGTGGTGCCGTCATGGGCGTCAGAGAAAAATATAGTTCTTACCGATAACGGTGTTTCTCTGAGCCCATGCCGGCACCCGTACATTCCCTCCCTTCACTTATGAGTGTGCACACTAACATAGTGCCATATGTTATTTATATGATTAAGTCACACGGTCTCTCAATTAAGTTAAGTAATGTTAAAACTAATACGCTATTCCATAGTCTCCCATCGTTCTCTAGTAAACAACTGATGCGGGAGACTGGTACCGCCTTTTTATCTGTAGGTTTCCTGTCCTTGGTGGGCGGATCCCCTCCGTGGTGCCGTCATGGGCTCAGAGAAACACCGTTATCAGTAAGAACTATATATTTTTTTTAAGTTCTGACCACTGTCACTTTATGCAGTAATAACTCTGGAACACGTCAACATATCCCACTGATTCGGAATTTTATTTTTTTTGGTTAGTGTATTTATAAAGATATATAAAAAAAAGTTTCAATTTTTTTTTTTTTTTTAAATGTCGCAATTTTCAAACTTTGATTATTTATTATTATATGTGGTATAACTAACATTTACCATATGTCAACTTGACCTGAGGATCATTTTTGATACATAATTTTTATTTTTTACTTCCTATTAAAATTATCAGCAATTCTTTTTTCCAACAAGATTTACAAAACCATATTTTTATTTTAGGGATCACAACACATTTCATGTGACTCAGGGGCTTATGCAACAACAAATAAACAAATATGACCCCATTTCAAAAACTGCATCCCTCAAAGTGCTCAAAATCACATTCAATAAGTTTATTAACCCTTTAGGTGCTTCACAGAAATTAAAGCAATATGCACAGAAAAAAATGGAAATTTTAATTTCTCCCACAACATTGTTCCTTTATCCTTACATTTTTAATTTTCAAGAGGGTAACAAGAAACAATGGACTATACAATTTGTTCTGCAGTTTCTCCTGAGTACACAGATATTCCATATGTATTGAAAGCTACTGTTTGGGCACACGGAAGGACTTGGAAAGGAAGGAGCACCTTTAAACTTTTGGAGCGCAAAATTGGTTGGAATATATGACACCATGTCACATTTGCAGTGCCCTTTAGGTGCCTAAACAGTGGAACCCCCCCACAAGTGACTGCATTTTGAAACTAGACCCCTCTAGGAATTTATCTAGAGCTGTGTTGAGCACCTTGAACCCACAGGTGCTTCACAGAATTTTATAATGTTGAGCCATGAAAATAAAAAATTTTTTTCACACAACAATGTTCCTTTAGCCCCAAACTTTTCATTTTCACAAGGGTAGCATGAGAAAATGAAAGTACAATTGTTATGCAAGTTCTCTAGATTACACGGATACCTCATGTGAAAAACTACTGTTAGGAAGCACAAAAGGGAAGGAGCACCATGTGACTTTTGAAGCGCAAGATTGGGTGGAATAGATAGTGGACGCAATGTCCACTGATGTGCTTAAACAGTGGAAACCCCCAACAAGTGACCCCATTTTGAAACTACACCTCAAGGAATTTATCTAGAGGTATAATACGCGTTTTTAATTCTCAGGTGAATCAGAATTGTATGAGAGTCCGAAAAATACGGTTATCAGACACACCCCAAATTTTCAGGCGGAAAATAGGGAAAATTTAATGGGTCAATTGCGGGTCCATCTTGAAGTCCAAATTCAGCTTACCTGCGTGGCGGACGGCGGCGGTGGTGATGAAGCAGGGTCATAGAAGGTGTTTTGAGGTGCCATGCTGTGGGGTGATGTTGTAAGTCCCATTTCAGGCTGGTAGAAGGGGGTGTTCGACAGAGCAAGGGCTCCACTGACATTTTGTGAAAGCCCGGAACCAACGCACTTCCATGCTTTCGATGTGGTGGACTCTGGGAAGAGGCAGATGGAGACAGCGCATGCCAAGATCTTGGTGCTGACATCTCAATCTGCACATGCACTGCTTCTGGCGAACATTTTCCTGGAGTCCATGGAAGTTTGGGCTGTCACAAAATGCCAGCGGAGCCCCCACACCGCCGAATAACCCGTCTGCCGGCCTCGGGCTTGCAGCATCGCCCTGCCGAACACACCCTCATCTCAGACTAAGGCCTCCCATATCATCCAATTCCTGCCACCTCCCCCGGTAAGCTACTTTCGGTCTATGAGAAGCACCCCAAAAAAAAATTAGGGGAAAAAAGTGCATCTTTTATAGTGCGAAAAATACAGTAAATTAAAAAATACAATTTTTTTTTTTCCACTAAAATGTTGCTCTGGCCTCAAATCTTTTCTTTTCCAGATGACTAATGGGAAAATAAACAAAAGGTATAATGTGTTATACAAATTCTTCTGTGCACGCCAATACCCCTTGTGTGGATGAAAACTACTTTTCAGGTACAGTATAAAGCTCTGAAGTTAACAAGCGCCACATTACAGTGCAGATTTTGCTATTATGGTTCACAGGTGCTATGTCACATTGGCAAAGCCCCTGAGGTAGCAGAACACTCCATAAGTAAAAGTTACACCTCTATGCATTCATCCGAGGATGCAGTGATCATAAGTGAAAGAGGGGACCACCAGCCTCCTATGTGGCAGCCCCTCCCCCTTAAGCCAGGCCTTTAACTGGTAACTGACTCTTATATTCTGCGTACTTTGCCCTACCACTATTGTATTTGCATATCTGACCATTGTATAACCACTGTGTATATACAGTAGTGTTTTCCCTAGTGTGCCCTTAATGCAATTTAAATATATAATTTATCCTTGGGTTGCTCTTTTATCTCGAACCACGAATCCACACATCCATTATCTCGGCTTAACTTTCCATACTCCTGGGCTGGTTTCTGGCCCGATATAATCCTGTTAATGGACCGTGCTTATCTAATGAGGACCTGGACTGACCAGGCACTGTTTCACTGGTGCTCGTGAAAGGGTCCTCTCAGCCTGTCAGGATTGTGAGCGAATGTGGTGCCACATAAGTGACTGTCTGGGCCACATTCACTCACGCCTCATGCCTTCCTGGGTCTGTGTGGACAGGGGGTGTTTGCGTAAAACTGCCAAGCTGACCTGTGTCACCAGGGGGTGCGGTGCGTCACGTTGCTGCCAGTTTGGAAAGCATACCTATGGATCCCTCAGACTTAATAGTGACGTCAGGTGAGGTGGCAGGGTACAGGCTCATCAAAAGTGGTGACAGCGGTTTGATTTTGTATGATTTCTCAGGTGCCATCCTTCACATGTCTCCATCCTGGTATATGCCCCCCATCCTTGCATATGTCCCCACCCTGGTATACTCTCCCCCCACTGAGGTAGATACTCCCCCCATCCTGGCATATATCCCTCCATCCTGGTATATGGTCCTCCATCTGTGTATATATCCCCCATCCTGGTATATGGTCTTCCATCTTGGTATATTGTCCCTCCATCCTGGTATATGGTCCCCTATCCCGGTATATGGTCCCCCCATCCCTGTATATGCTCCTCTCATCCTGGGAAATATGCCCTCCATCCTGTTATATACCCCCATCCTGGTATATGCTTCTTCATGCTACCTGCACTGCTGTTGTTCAATACATAGGAAAAAAAAACACTCCTACTCACTTTTCCCCCGCAGCGCATCATCAACTTCTTAAGCCAGCAGCTGGCTTCAGCATCCACATGATGTTACGGTCATGCACCCAGTCATGTGCACACTGATGTCAGCTGCTGGCCTCTGGCTGGCAGTGTGTATTGTGCCGCATGGACCCGGGAAGTTTGTTCGCTGCAATGCACTTCAGCTGCATGTGCATTCGAGGACGCAAACACAGCTGAAGTAGGGGCTGGCGTTGGCACGTCCGCACTACAACACCTTTTTATTGAAGGCCCCACTTTTATTGAAGACCGTAGATGACTCTGTGGAGGTTGTTCTGGAGACCAGCGGCTCTGTGTGTGCATTGCCAAAGTTGGAGGAGGTCATAGGGGTACAGGCTGGATATGAGTACTGGTGGATATTGTGAGTAGGATTTAGTACTGCAGGGGGCATGGGTGGAATTCCGTCTGGAGTGTGCTTGTGGCCGCATAGTTCCTGTGGCATACATGTTTACACCTTCATAGCTGGGCCACACTGAACCGTATTTGTGAGGGACAGTCCCCAAGTTCAACCAAAATTCACCTTCTTTTATGTTTGCTAAAGTCCAGTAACATTTGCTGTTAAGAAACTTTCTGCAGATTTTCACTTCTAGAAATGTATTGCGGAAATCTGATCATCTGCCACTAGAGTGCTACAGTTTTGGTTCTTCAGCCATGTTTTATCTGATCAAAGTTAACTTTCTTCTGAAAAATAAAATTTTTTACCTTTAATTTACAGGTAAAGGTAGAGGTCCGGTATGAAATTTCACTCCACCTAATGCTGCAGAGAACTTCTGAAAATGTATTCACATGTAAATATTTAATAATAATTAAAAAAAAATAGTTGATGTTTTCTGAAGTTTTTCAAAAAGTCATTAAGATGTTAGTAAGGGCAGGATGCTCGTACAGATGTGTGTGGACACTACAGATCCATATAGTCACAATATGCTCAGCTTCCATAGATACACCGCTCTGTTGCCCTTGAACTCCTGCAAAAGTCATATATATTTGTACAGAATCCAACTGACAAATAACTTTGCCTCTATAAAATCGAAGTCTTATGCACCTCTATCTTACCATAATATACTAACAGTCATGAAATTATTATAATCACAGGATCGATAGACATGTTAATGATACACAAATTCTAAAAAATGGTAACAAACATTTTCAAAACATCTTCATTTTATTCAATATCAAGTATGTGTGCAGATTTTCACGCATTGGCCTGTTATCAATGAGGTTATTAGTGATTGTCCGATGAATGTTCGCCACACTGAATGCGCTTGGGCACCCAAATCATCAAGATCCGCTGCTGGCAGCCCTCTTTGCAATTGCCAACCAATCACTTCCATGGTAAAACATCCATGGCAGGCCTTGGTAGCATGTTTGGGCCACCTAGGCTGCTCTCAGTAGCTTTAGCAACATGAAGCCTTGTGTTGTCACGTTCAAAGTGTCTTCTGGGACACTTTACAGAAATAAAAGTACCATCACAGAGTCAAGGTAACGCCAAGCAGAAGGTGGTGTACCTGGAATGAAGAGTAAAGCGGTGCGGCTATCCTACATGATGCCACCCTACACCATAATCCAGGGAGCAGGAATGGTGTGATGTTCGTTTGTGAAGAATTCTTAATGGCCAGATGAATACCAAAGCCTGAAATGGGGCAATAGAGGCTGGAATAGAGATCTATGATCTTCAGCAATGAGTCACACTCTTGTCTTGGATGCAATGATAGCCAGATATTGATCTGGAGACCACGTTGGCAATGCTGTTTCCTCTGATTGACACCCTTCTCTGCAAACACACACTGCAGAGCTAGCTGATACTCAAAGTGAGCAGTACAGTAGCCACTTCCTGCCTTGCCCCAATGACTGGAAGCAATCGGACACAGGGAGGATATTGGTTCATTTTTTTCCATGCAGCCACTGCTCCAGTTAACCAGCCTAACCTGCAGATTAACCTCGTATATGAAGGTAGTTAGCATGTGCTCACATGACAGGTTCCCTTTGACACCCCCATAAATATGTATTTTTTGATCAGCCAAGTGGGTATGATTATTGCTATAGGGAGTTCATTGCAAAATGAATCTGCGATTCCTTATTTCCAGGAAAACATGTATTCATGACTGTTAAAGTACCACATATAAGGCTTCCTTTATTTTAGAGTAGTGCGCATCACTCGCCACACCATCGCTCGCCACTCCATCGCTCGCCACTCCATCGCTCGCCACTCCATCACTCGCCACTCCTAGAAAACATGTCCATTCATTGAGGCAAATATCTACAAGTAGAATGGACATCATTTTACTTTCTTGTGTTTGACATTTGCCTATATTTGCAGACACAGTAGTGGACACTGACCACTGACAAAAACGAGGTCAAATGGGGTCCAAACGTTCATCTTTGAAATTAATGAACATGACATGTGAAAGCCCTAGGTAGGACTTGTATGTGAAAAACGGATGTCTGAACTAGGCCAAAGACTTCTCTTTCCGAGCAGCAGATGTCATAGAATAGTTGTGCTGCCTCAACACACATAAGATTTTGACAATGAATTCTGATATGTATGGCCAGCTTTACAAGAATTGCAAAAATAGTACTTTTTATTTTTGTTACTAGACAGTAGAATAATTGTTACTATGTTTATGTCTTTTGTATATTTAGCCTTTTCCTTTAGACAACATTTAGAACTAATTTGTTATTTGGGTTGTTTGTCGCTTGTTTTCAGTAGCACCAGGTTGAGGCTGGTAATAATGTGGTTAAATGTAAGTTGCACAATATGAGGGGAAAGGTGAGGGACTCAGGACAGGTTAAAGTAACACACAAAAATGATTTGTTTGTGGGTGGAGGGTCAGAGGGTGTCTTTCAGCTGGCCAATCACTGTGCTTTTACTATGGTTTATACGTGAACTGTTTCCATCAAACTGTTCTTTGAGTTATCTGCAAACTGTCAGCGAGCAGTTACAACATTTTACATAATGGTAAGTACTAACCTATAGGCTTGGCCATTTTATTACCCAGTTATACTTTTGCTATATTTCAAATCCTACCAAGTTACAATCTGTTCCCACCACTGTAAAATGTATTCTGCTGTATCATATCTGCCATGACACCCAGGAGTCAGGAAACACCGAAAAACCAGCACAGCGGATAATAAGCTGCTTGTATGAAATCATGTTTTCTAATACAGGAGCGATTTTACATGATCTATTTCTTTCATACACTGAAAACTTGATTAAGTAACCGTTCTTTGCCTTGATTCTGTATCGATTTATTGAAGTATTCTAATAATTGAGGGATTTCACTCGGTGGCAGATATATAAATAATACTATGTGCAATACAATAAATAGCAAATGTGTGTAATTTTATCCTTCGAGACATTTATTATGATTCACATACTGTACTACGTTATCTACAACAGTGGGAATCTTTCTTCATTCACTTGACATACTTAGGGGGGTTGTCCATTGAAGACAAGCTGTGATCGGTGGGAGATCAACTGCTGGGACCTGCACTGGTCAACAGAACGGGGTCCTTTCATTTCCATTAGAAGGGAGAAGTGGTCTTGCCTGACCGCCGCTCCACTCATTCCCTATGGGGCTGCCGTGTACTGCGCTCAGCATTTTAAGGCATCCCCATAGAGAATGAATGGAGTTGGGCATTTGATCCCCATTGATCTGTAATTTATCACCTATCCTATGATAAGATATTACCTAATTTTCACTGGACAACCCCTTTAACTTACTAAACTCTAGAAGAGAAAAACAAAATGAGCATATATCCTATAGTAAGTAAAGAAGTAGATAGCAATAGTGTATGTAAATAACAGAGTATATATGGTTAATACTATTTTGATTTAAAAAAAAAAACAAACAACCCTAAAAGCCATCCCACCGCGGCAAGGTATACCGAATCGGGATGGTCCTATCCTGTTTTTAGTATTAACCCCTTTCCGACATTGGGCGTATATTTACGCCAATGTCGGTATCCCTCCCTTTGATGTGAGTTCTGGCGGTGAGCCCACATCTTTCCCGGTACATGTCAGCTGTTTTGAACAACTGACATGTGCCCACAATAGCCGCGGGTGGAATGCTGCTGTCAGCGGCTGTCAGCGGCATTTACCTCGCGCTTCTGGCCATCGGGTCAGAAATCCACCCACTGGTAACCCCCTGTTACGTGATCGCGGGTCACTGGTTTGTTGACATGACAACCAGGGGTCTCCTGCAGACCTCTATGGTTGTCACTGCCGGCTTGCTGTGAGCGCCGCCCGATGGTCGGCGCTCATGGCAAGTGAGTAATTCTACTACATAGAGGTGATCTGAACATCGCCTCTATGTAGCAGAGCCAATCGGGTTGTGGCAGCTTCTAGTCTCCTATGGAGACTATTGAAGCATGCCAAAAGAAAAAAAAAAAAATAAATTAAAGTTCAAATTACCCCCTCTTCGCCCCATTCGAAATAAAACCAGAATAAAATCAAACATGCATACATTTGGTATCGCCGCGTTCAGAATGGCCCAATCGATAAAAAAAAGGATTAAACTGATCGCTAAACGGCGTAGCGAGAAAAAGTCAAAACTGCAGAATTAATGTTTTTATGGTTGCCACGACATTGCATTAAATGCAATCATGGGCGATCAGAAGATCGTATCTGCACAAAAATGGTATCATTAAAAACGCCAGCTTGGCACGCAAAAAATAAGCCCTCACCTAACCTGAGATGTTGAAAAATGGATACACTACGGTTATCGGAATATGGATTTTTTTTTTTTTTTTTTTTTAACAAAGTTTGGAATTTTTTTTTCATTACTTAGATAAAAAAGAACCTAGATATGTTTGGTGTCTATGAACTCGCAATGACCTGGAGAATCATAATGGCAGGTTAGTTTTAGCATTTAGTGAACCTTGTAAAAAAGCAAAACAAAAAACTGATGCAGAATTGCACTTTTTTTGCAATTTCACCGCACTTGGAAATTTTTTCCTATATTCTAGTACACGACATGATAAAACTAATGGTGTCATTCAAAAGTACAACTCGTTCCACAAAAAAACAAGTCCTCACGTGGCCATTTTGACCCAAAAAAAAAAAAAAGTGATGTCTCTGGGAATAAGGGGAGCAAAAAATGAAAATGCAAAATCAAAAATACCTCTTGTCGTTAAGGGGTTAAAACCTCAACTTGTGTCAGCCAACCTCAATGTAAATGTGGGCAGAGCAGGACAGGAGCCCGGCTGTGCATACACCAGCCCATGGTAAGTTATATGGATGAAATTCCTATCTCATAAAGGGGGCCACGCCAATGTTTGTTTGAAACTACAGCAAAACCAAAGAAATGAGCTAGATCATAATTTGGTATACGTGTAATGCGTAAAAACCCAAGAAAAAAAAAATATTGAGCATATGTAGGGGATGTAAATGTGTACATTGTTCCTTCTTCTCCCCTACCCCTTTAAGAGTGTAAATAATGTGTTACTGATGTGTTCGTGCACGGTGGCACTGCTACACATAAAGTGTATTACCACCGTGTACAAGAGCCTTGCTATACCTCATGTGTATTGCGCTCTCTCTATCTACTTTTGCACACTTGTGATAGGGAAAGTTTGTCCCCGAGCCTGGTATAGGGATAGGGATAGGGAAGTAGTGTCCATAGTTGGCCATTAGAGGGGGGCACTGTAGCATATAGTTAGAATAGGAGGGGCACAGTGAATAAGTATAGTGTAGCTTCTTGGTACTAGTTAGTCAGGGCATTGGTGCCTGTGCAGCTCACTGGGCTGCCTAGCCAGAAGTCGCTGTGCCCCGCAACATTGAAGAAAGGGGCCCAGCATAGAACAGCTTGCACAGGAAGGTTCCTCTAGGAGGAGGAAGTGCGGCAGAGCTGCGGATGCAGCTAAAGGAATCTGTCCCTATAGAGAAGAAAGAAGTTTGGTTCAGCCGGGCAGCACAAGAAAGATGTGGCAGATCTTTGCCTGGGCAGAAGTTCTTATAACTGAGGTGAAACAGTGTAGGACTCCCCCATGTGAGGCAAGAATTCCAGATGGAATAGACTCTGCTGGAACGGAAAATTCGGTTCGACCCGGGGCTGAATATAGAGAAGGAGAGGACAGAACAGGGACAGAAGAGAAGGTACTGAATGCGATACCCAAAGTGCCTGTACTTGAACGGACTGTGCTGAGAAAACAAGTTGTTATTGAAGTTAAGCCAGAGTGTGTTTCCTTTATTGCGGAACCGTCTGTGAGGGATACATCAACGTACCGGGCAAGTCCAGATGACGCAGAGAATCAGCACAGAGGTAACGCAGCAGAGAAATGTGAACTTTTGCAGGGAAGGGACCAGGGAGTAATACAAGGATTGCTGTCGGCTAAGGCTACCTCCCTGGCTCCCCCTTCCTTTACATATACCCTATAATAAGTAAATTAACTTAACTTACTGAAGTTTCCTGACTTTTATAGGAGTTTTCTCTTCATTACTGTCCATGAGCGCACCGCTTTCCTGCCTCCTGGCTTCCAGCTTGACATGCGAACCCGCATTCCTAACTGCTGAGACCAGTAGCATTGTCGGACACCTTGCTGACCTGAACTGTGCACTCCTCTCTAATGCTGCAAGAAGAAGCAGCTTTGCTTCTGCAGCATTGGAACAGCTCTTACAAACTCTATTGGATAGAGCTTGTAAGTGCTGTGATTCTTGCCTAGGAGACCGGCTACTGCTGGTAGACTACAGCGGAGAGAGAGAGACTCCAGAATGGAAAACGAAGCTACGGGGCATGCTCAGTGTAAAAATACCAGAATCGGTAGCCGGATTCAGTCATTTCACCTCTGTACGTTTTCTCCATCAGCCGGAAAAATAATTTTTGACAGATCTGTCAAAAACGGATGAAACGTGTGGCCATCAGGCGCAATCCGGCGCTAATACAACTGTAGGAGAAAAAACGGATCCGGCGGAAAAAAAGACGGATCAATTTTTTTAAAAAATCGCCGGATTGTGCCTGACGGCAAAAACTTAGAAATTTTAGAATTTGTGCCCCTATGGATTTTATTGTACATTTTCTGCTGAGGGAATGCTCGAGGAGCATTAATAGCACCTTAAAATAAGTAAATGCAGCAACTTTATGTGAATTCCAAATATTGTATAAAGTCAGTGCTCCATTATTTACAGCAGTAAATATGTTCCTAATAACATCAATATCATTGGATATTGTGAAAGCTGCCAGACCGCCCAACCTGATTTATCTAGTGTGTTTTTTTTCATACAAACTGTCATAGAAAACATTAAGGTCCATAACACAGCTCCAGTGAGAGGGCATTCACACCTTCTCCTCCTCTTTCACACAAAATTTCAAGGAGAAAGAGCTGGCAATCTAAGAGTCTCTTTGAAATAGAATTGCGCAGTTGACATATTAGAAGTGAGGAAATTATAAATAGCGGAGAAGGGATAAAGCTCATTAAAACTCCTTTTGAAGCCGAAGCTTTCGGCCTGTAAAAAACGATTGGTGATGGCAATGAGTAGTTCTTGAGTTATTTTGAAGTTAGCAGTGACCGTACCGGGGTATATACACTGCTCAAAATAATAAAGGGAACACTAAAATACCACATCCTGGATATCACTGAATGTAATATTCCAGTTGCAAATCTTTATTCATTACATAGTGCAATACGTTGAGAACAATAAAACACATAAAAATTACACTGGTCAACAGCATTTTTGGTGCCAAAGAGATTTCATCGAATTTAGGGTATTTTTGGGGTGCTGATTCTGAATATGTCATCAGTTTTGCCAGATTGGCTCAAGTTTTCGAGATTTTTGGTATCTTATTTATAGCACTTGTTGGTAAATGCGACGCATCATCTCATTAATTTCTTTTGGATTAGTACTTGAACTGAGCAGTTCTCAATATAGTTTTGTGTTAATTAGTGTTCTAAAAGTTTGTTCATAGCTTGATTTTTGCACTAACTTTATGTTGTTGTCTGTTTTCCAGTGAAAAGCATGAACTCATCAAGAAGAAGTTGTCTTAACGATCCAGACTCATTCTGTTACATTTGTGGTGAATACACACTGCCAAAACATAGAAGAAACATAACAGACTTCGTAAAAAAAGTGTATTTTGCCTATTTTGGGGTTATGCTTGGGGACCAAGACAAGTTTTGGGCACCACACATAGTGTGCAAAGCATGTATCGAATTATTACGAAAATGGAGCAAAGGACAAAGAAAAAGCTTCAAATTTGGTGTTCCAATGGTGTGGAGAGAGCCAAAAAATCATCATGATGACTGTTATTTATGGTAAACACAGGTACAGGCACATCTTCACAATAAGGGACAGGCCTTCTTGCAGATTCCATGTTACTCCCATTTTCGTTTCTTATGCTTATTGAATCCTTGCACTTGCACTGCACAGAAATAACAGTCATCATGATGATTTTTTGGCTCTCTCCACACCATTGGAACACCAAATTTGAAGCTTTTTCTTTGTCCTTTGCTCCATTTTCGTAATAATTCGATACATGCTTTGCACACTATGTGTGGTGCCCAAAACTTGTCTTGGTCCCCAAGCATAACCCCAAAATAGGCAAAATACACTTTTTTTACGAAGTCTGTTATGTTTCTTCTATGTTTTGGCAGTGTGTATTCACCACAAATGTAACAGAATGAGTCTGGATCGTTAAGACAACTTCTTCTTGATGAGTTCATGCTTTTCACTGGAAAACAGACAACAACAAAGTTAGTGCAAAAATCAAGCTATGAACAAACTTTTAGAACACTAATTAACACAAAACTATATTGAGAACTGCTCAGTTCAAGTACTAATCCAAAGAAATTAATGAGATGATGCGTCGCATTTACCAACAAGTGCTATAAATAAGATACCAAAAATCTCAAAAACTTGAGCCAATCTGGCAAAACTGATAGCATATTCAGAATCAGCACCCCAAAAATACCCCAAATTCATTAAAATATTTTGGACACCAGAAAAAAATTTTTTTTTTGTTGACCTGTGTTATCAATGTAAATCAAAATGAATATCCCAAGGAGGTCTGGATTTTGAATGATATTCAAAATTAAAGTGGAAAATGAAATTACAGGCTGATCCAACATCAGTAGAAATAGCTGAAGACAAGGAAATGATGCTGAGTAGTTTGTGTGGACTCCAAGTGCCCGTATGACCTCTCTACAACGCCTGTGCAGGCTCCTGATCAGGCGGCGGATGTTGTCCTGGAAGTTCTCCTAGACCTGGATTAAAGCATCAGTCAACTGATGGACAGTCTGTGGTGCAATGTGGCGTTGGTGGATGGAATGAAAAAAGAGGAATGGTGTGCACTCTGGTCGAAAGCTAAGGAGGTGCTGGTAGATCAGACCGTGTGGTCAAGTCAATAGTAGAGGAGAAAATACCGCACACTCAAAATTTGATATGATGCAAAAAGGTAAATGCCAAATTTATTAACACAAAAAAGAGGTCAACAATTGCCACTGTATTGGTTTTGTAGTAAGGAAACCCGTAGTAAGGAAACCCGACGTTTCGACCCTCCCGGGTCTTATTCATGGGGTTACTTCACTCTTTTGTTATTCATACATGGGAGTGGCAGTGTTGGTAGGCAAGAAAAAGGTCCTTTAAGGTCTAACCTTGTGAGACTAATAATCACTCCTATACAATAGGCCAGGGAGTCCTGTAAGGGGTAAGCTGCAGCAAGGTAGGGACACCTTAAAATGGGTCCGTGAGCAGCTCCTTTGTCATGTATAGAGGGGTCCTGTGTAGAATGAATAGCAGCCTGTAAGGCTGACCTGCTTTGTGAAGCGTCTGTGGAATAGCGGCTGTGGAATGGGTTCTCCAGGACTGCACAGCTGGGCGCGGGATGCGCCGCTATTCCACAGACGCTTCACAAAGCAGGTCAGCCTTACAGGCTGCTATTCATTCTACACAGGACCCCTCTATACATGACAAAGGAGCTGCTCACGGACCCATTTTAAGGTGTCCCTACCTTGCTGCAGCTTACCCCTTACAGGACTCCCTGGCCTATTGTATAGGAGTGATTATTAGTCTCACAAGGTTAGACCTTAAAGGACCTTTTTCTTGCCTACCAACACTGCCACTCCCATGTATGAATAACAAAAGAGTGAAGTAACCCCATGAATAAGACCCGGGAGGGTCGAAATGTCGGGTTTCCTTACTACGGGTTTCCTTACTACAAAACCAATACAGTGGCAATTGTTGACCTCTTTTTTGTGTTAATAAATTTGGCATTTACCTTTTTGCATCATATCAAATTTTGAGTGTGCGGTATTTTCTCCTCTACTGGTGGATGGAATGAAACATGATGTCCCTGATGTGCTTGATTGGATTCAGGTCTGGGGAACAGGCAGGTCAGTCCACAGCATCAACGCCTTCATCATGCAGAAAATGCTGACACATCAGCCATATGAGGCCTAGCATTGTCAAGCATCAGAAGGAACCCCGGGCCCAGTGCACCTGCATAGGGTCTCAGAATGGGTTTGAGGATCACCTCATGGTACCTAGTGGCAGTCAGTGTACCTCTGGCGAGCACATGGAGGGCTGTGCAGCCCCCCAAAGAAATGCCTCCCCGCACCATTACTGACCCACTGCCAAATCTGTCATACTGGAGGATGTGGCAGGCATCCAAATGTTCTCCACGGCGTCTCCAAACTTTGTCACGTCTGTCATATGTGGTCAGTGTGAACTTGCTCTAAACCATGAAAAGCACATGGCGCCAATGACGAATCTTCCAATCTTCGTGTTCTCTGGCAAATACCAATCACCTTGCACAGTGTTAGGCTGTAAGCACAAAACGCACTTGTGGATATTGGGCCTTCATACTACCCTCATGAAGTCGGTTTCTGACACTTTCAGCAAACACAAAGGAGGTAACGCTCCTGATGCCGGGTTGTTTCCCTCCTACAGCCCCCTCCACGTCTCCTAGTGTACTGGCCCATCTCCTGGTATATGCTCTGGGCGAAGTGCTGACAGACACAGCCACCATTCTTGCCACAGCTCTCATTGATGTGCCATCCTGGGTGAGCAGCACTACCAGAGCAAGTTCTGTGGGTTGCTTTTAAATTTCAGGCTCCATATTTCATTATCCATTTCTGCTTTTAGTTTGAGACTGCCATCATTTTATACACAATCATCTTGGCTATCTCGTATATAAATTTAACTTGCAACTATTTAGCATGTGATTAGTTATGCAGATTCTTGTCAACTCACTGTATTGGTGGTGGAAAAATATTTTTTCTACCTGAATACGCCAAAATACAACCTGTTCTCACATTTCTTAATAGCTCAGTGTATTATTAGGTTGTTTCCCAAGTGAAAGGTCACTGGTTCGAATTGAAGAGCAGCTATGAAGACAATTTCCCAAGAAAAGAGAAACTGTATCATCCAGCTCATCAATGAGGTTTTTTGGCCAAGAAAATTGCCAAACTGCATCATGTGAGTGCCATGACAGTTGGAAGAATAAAAATAAAGTCTGTCCATCTATTCAGAAGCCAAAAGGTGGACATCCAGGCAAGTCGGCTCATCCCAAGGTCTATCAGTTCTAGTGCACAAAACACATCAGTGGAAGTGGCTCATATGCTTCATAATAGTGAGATCACAGACTTCAATGCAAGGACCATGCAACGCACATTACACAAGTCTGGAATGGAGGCCCAAAAAAAAGGTGAAGAAGCCCTCAACTTCAATTTTGTCATATGAAGCGTCGGTTCAAGTTTGCAAACAAGTATGAAAAGTGGACATTTAAAGATTTGAAACGGGTGATTTGGAGCAATGACCTAAAAGTCAATAGACTAGGATCTGATATGTGCAAATTAGTCTGAAAGAAGCAAGGGAAAAAAGGGCTAATGTATTGAGAAATTGAAGTAAATGTCAAGTTCAGTGGAGGAAGCCTGAAGATATAGGGTTGTTTCATAGTCAAAGGCATTGGATGCTTGAAATTAAGAAAGATGTCCAGTTCCACCGAATCCGTGAAGATAAAATTTCTTTATTCACAAAACTTGTAACATAGAGGATACATACTTCAGCACAAAACCGAATGGGTGTGAATCTCGACGTGTTTCTGCAGACTAAACTCCGTTAATCATGGATGCTTGACCAGGATTGATGGTGGTCTCAGTGCTGAGCTATATATGAGTATCTTACAAGATGAGTTACTTCGTACACTCAAGTACTATGTGTATGAAAAGGACGACATAGTGTTCCAACAGGACAACAACATGACGCATACATCGAGATTGGCGAAGAAATGGTTCAATGACAATGAAGTAGACCTTAACCCACTTGTGGGTAGAATTGAAGAAAAAACTGTATGCGTACCCAAGTGAGTCGAGCAGTATGCACCAACTTTGGTAATGCGTAGAAGAGACTTGAGACCAAATTTCAGTTGACACGTTTTGATTCTGACCGAGAGCACAACCAGAAGGAGTCAGGCTGTGTTGCAAGCCAAAAGTGGATTTACAAAATAGTAACAAATTTAAATTTATATCTTTAGAAGCAAAACAGTACCAATGCAGTAGCATGACAAGAACTGCATAACTAATCATATGCTAAATAGTTGAAATGCCAAATTTAAATATGAGATATCTAAGATGATTGTCTATAAAATGATGGTAGTCTCAATTTCAAAGCAGTAGTGGATAATGAGATATGGAGCCTGAAAGACAAATGTTCAAAACAATGTTACCCTTTTGCTCTTCACTGTATATTCCATGCGTTAGAATTGGAGGAGTATATACCATACGTTCACTGTTAGTTGTCCAATAACCAGACTATTAGTGGTAACAGCCACAGCCTCATCCATTAATTGACGGTCAATCGTATAATTGTCCTGACAATAGGAGGCAGCAGAGGGATGTTTGTGACAAGAAAGGTAACAGCGGAATGGTTCAGCGCGAGTCCCCTGGCTGTCATCATCTGACACAAACCATTATTGCATTCAATTATAATCCAAACCTGGAAATAAAGCTCCCTTTATGTTAACAGATCTAATCTCTTAACATCTGACCATTGTTAAACTACTTGCACAAACACATTACCCCCCACTGATCAAGATTGGCGGATTGTTTCCCAATCTAGTTGGAGTGCGCTGTAGTGTGATGTGCTAAATTCCTTATGAAGTGTGCGCCTCCTAAAGAATTAGTCGCATCTTTCAGCTACCATGCGCCAATGCAAGAAATGTACATATATGTTGTAATTTACGCCACTTTTTTTTGCATAAATGATGGCTTCATCTGCCATACTTGGCCATGCTCCCTCTCAGATAAATCCTGTTCACTTATAAAAAAAATTTGGTAGCCATGGCCATGATAGCGTCAAAAGTCACAGAATGTTTATGTAGCTACGAGCTGAGCTAAAATTTGGTGACATTTCAAGATGTTTTACACCAGAAAACTGGCGAAAGATGCCCGATGAATTTGGGCCATTATGTTACTATAGCCTATAAATCCAGTTAGCATCATTTGACTACACTATTCGGGGTTATTTTGCTGCCGGGTAAGTACATTTGTTTGTTGCAGGTTATGTTCAATATATAGTGTAATATATCTACTGAACACCCCATAACCACTGGACACAATCATGTGTCATTTATCATTTTTATAAAGCTGAAAAAAAATGCTGATTTAGAATATTTTGTTGTTGCACGGAAGCTCTTAGGAGTCCTCTTTATTAGGAGTCCAGCGTATGCAAAACACCATAGCCAACCCTTGCCCATCCTCTGATGGACCAGAGTGTGGGAAGGCCAACGAGACAGAGCTATGAATATTCAACAAGTGAGAGGGGGAAAAGGGTCAATGTGAGTCGAAAGAACACTGTTCATATATACAGCATTCATTGTTTGCAAGATTATTATGAGGGAATACAGGTAAGTTCACATAGAAAAATGTTTTTTTTCAGAATTGGTCTCTTCGCATACTTTACGACTATATTAGTTGGGGAGCATTTAACATGTTGACTTACTCCATTTAAAGGGCTGTTCAGTCTATAGAATCTACTAGAAAATAAACTTCTTTAAAAAAAAATCCTTAATATAGTCTGAAATTGTTTTTCTCTTAATACTATATTGGACAATGCACTTGACTATACTTTCCAATATTAATTGATTTATTGCATTTAATGCAACTGATACTTCGCTGGGTCCTATATGGTCAATTCTTGGGGGGACAGGATGGAATGTTGATTAGTACTATTTGCCATTATAAGTTTATAGTGCATAGAGTTGAAATCCTACACTGAGTATGGGATAAAATAAGATGAATTCCTTTATAGTGGAATCCTCAAAATGGGAACAATAATGTGGATTAATATGTAAAGACACTAGAATCTGGAAGTAGAAAATGATCCACAACTACCAGCAGTGCGAGCGTTCTGCACTCAGATGACAAATAAAAGTGCTTGGTGTTCTGTTCACAAAAGGAGATCTTCAAAGATGTTCAGAGTCCATGTAATTTGTGATGAGAGTTCCCTGAGCAGGACAGACCTCTGGGATGCAGAGTATTAGGATAATTAGAACTTGTAGAATTAAACAAGGCACAGCTAGAATCTCCAGGTTTCCACTGAACAGGCACCATCTCAAGAAAGATGCTCCATGCCATCACATATTATTACATGTACTCTTTGTACACCAATAAATGCATACAGAAGAGGTTACATTTTGTCCCCAAAATGGCATAAAAAATAAAGCATGTGCCAAGAAAAAAACTTCATATAAAGATTTATGCATGAAAAAAGTAATGTGATTCAGCATAAGGCGATCAACACCACAGCATGGAGTAGAAACAAAAATAATACTAAGAATGGAAGAAAAAAAAATGATTGCATCAAGAGAACAAAGGACCTCTGACAAATGGTTAAAAAATCACATCTAAATCAAAAGACCAGTGTCCGAGTATTGAGGCTCACCCATCAAACCTGATAAATGTTTCACGCCCAGCTTTGTCAGGGGCACCGCATTTTCTTAATGCAATCAAGTTATATTTTTTGTAGCAATTGTTTGTTTCTATTCTATACTGTGGTATTGATCACCTTACGCTGAATCACTTGATTATATGTTTTCATGCGCTATGCTTTATATGACGTAGTTTATACCTTGTTTTATTCGTATGGTCTTGGTTTACCCACATTTTCCTGTATAACTGTATGCTTTTAATTTTGTCTTTTTATATTTAAAAATAAAATCGGATATAATTTTACATACATTTTTGTCCCTGTACTTGTTTTTTTTCTTAGTATATGCATATATTATTACAAGATATATGGGAAAAAATATTTATTGGTATAGTCAGATACTTCCATCTAGTGTCATATTATCCCTGTGCATTTAGTCTAATAGGACAATGGATGCCAATATTGCCCACTTCTATCATTGCTGTTTTCACAGTAGATATACAACAGTACACTATTATCACTATTATGGACTGATCAACTTACTGTTTTCAAGAATTACAAATTGTTCCTAAGAGTACCAATAAAACTTTTCTTCTTTGTGTACTAGTTAAAAAATTGAATAGAGATGTATGTTTTTATGTTGTTGTTTTTGTCTTTCAGACTTCTTACACCGACAAAGGGGAAAAGGTAATCCGATTCATGAGAATACATTTGAAGTGTAAAAAATAAATCTTTAGACATTCATTGGTTTGTACATTTGTCATTGGTGGGTCCGTCACCATAGCCAAGCTATCTAAGTGACTTTTAACATTGTCAAGGGATGCTATTTTCCAAAATGAAGTTTTGAAACCCTATAGGAACACACATTTGTAGGACACACAAAAGAGAACTTATTTTAAGGCTGAATCAACCATTTAGGCCATTTGTTGACTTACCCCACAGTAATACCTATCACTGTAAGGGTACTGTCACACAGTCACACTTTGATCGCTACGACCGTACGATCCGTGACGTTCCAGCGATATCCATACGATATCGCAGTGTCTGACACGCAGCAGCGATCAGGGACCCTGCTGAGAATCGTACGTCGTAGCAGATCGTTTGGAACTTTCTTTCGTCGCTTGATCACCCGCTGACATCGCTGGATCGTTGTGTGTGACAGCGATCCAGCGATGTGTTCGCTTGTAACCAGGGTAAACATCGGGTAACTAAGTGCAGGGCCGCGCTTAGTAACCCGATGTTTACCGTGGTTACCAGCGTAAAAGTAAAAAAAACAAACAGTACATACTCACATTCCGGTGTCTGTCCTCCGGCGTCTCAGCTTCTCTGCACTGTGAGCGCCTGCCAGCCGGAAAGCGAGCACAGCGGTGACGTCTGACGTCACCGCTGTGCTTTCCGGCTCTGCTGCTTACACAGTGGAGAGAAGCAGAACGCCGGGGGACAGACACCGGAATGTGAGTATGTACGGTTTGTTTTTTTTACGTTTACGCTGGTAACCAGGGTAAACATCGGGTTACTAAGCGCGGCCCTGTGCTTAGTAACCCGATGTTTACCCTGGTTACCCGGGGACTTCGGCATCGCTCCAGCGCCGTGATTGCAACGTGTGACCGCAGTCTACGACGCTGGAGCGATACTCATACGACGCGACGTCACGGATCGTGCCGTCGTAGCGTCCAAAGTGTGATTGTGTGACAGTACCCTTAGGCAACATTCACACGTTCAGTATTTGTCCAGTATTGTAGCCAGGAGTGGGTGATAAATACAGAAGTGGTGACGTGTTCCTATTATACTTTTCCTCTGATTGTTCCTCTCCTGATTGTGGCTTACAAATGCTGTGACTAAATACTGAAGGTGGGAATGTGGCCCATGGGTTGTACTGGTTCCAGTATAGTTGCCCGTTTGCTAGGTCAGCCAACTTACATCTGCCCGATAAATATGCAATGGCAACGGTTTAAAGGGGTTTTCACAGCAAATACATTTATCACAAAAATGAGAGCGTTTAGCGCATAAAAATGGCCAATTTTATGTGTACCTGGTAGCCACTTTAGGGCATCTCTCGTATACCAGGTCCTACGCCTCCTAGCCACAGGTGTTTTAATCGCAACAGGTCCATTACCCCTCCACAGAGAGAGAGAATGTTAGTCTAAGAAGAGGTTTTCATAGGTACCCATTCAGATAGAGACGTTTATTCTCAGCGAGGAAAGGAATGCGTAGGACCTGGTATACGAGAGATGCCCTAAAGTGGCTATCAGGTACACATAAAATCGGCCATTTTTATGCGCTAAACGCTCTAATTTTTCATATTTCTAGTGCAGTAATGCAGTTCAGTTTTCATGTTTCATGTTTGCATGTTTCAGCGCTGCAGTGTGCTGCCTTACTTACTTGACTGTATATGAGTTGGTTACTCTAGGTTCAGCACCTGTTCACACTTAGTCTATGTTTGGATGTGACGGTCAGTTTTTTTAAATTTATTTTGTTGGTAAACCTATTAAAAGTTAAAAAAAAAAAAAAAAAATCACATTGGGGGTTCTGTGCCAAAACAACTACCAGCACTCTTGAAATGGTTGATCTTACCAAGCCAGGCAGCCAAAGTACAATATTACATGTTCAGGTGAATGCCCTCCATGTAACACAATACATGGGTATCTTTATAACGTGGAGTTCGTCATATTGGGGGAGATATGCTGTAATACATACAGTAGCTTTACTCCTGCCACAACTGCCAAGATCCCAATGGTCATGCCCATCTGTACTGCGATCAGGAGCCTCCTCAGTGTGGTGATCTCTGCTCTCAGAGACATCATCATCATCACTTAAAATATATGCACTTCATTTATGACAGCGAGGAACAGAGAAGAGAAAATAAAACATGAAAGATTTGAGGGGATATTTTGCTTGTTGCCTCAAAATTAAATTCTTAAAAAAGAAACAATTGTATTTTCATTTGCCAAAATTGTAAAAACAAATTGTACATCAAGAGTTGCAAAACACAAGGCCTTGCCAACACCAAATTCAAAATGTTTTTAGAATGCAAAATGTTAAGACCTAAATGGCCTGTTCCTTATTGGTTATCCAGAACCATCCACAGCCACTCTCAGCAAAATTGGAAGTCAGTGGTGACAATGAGGAAATAGGTGCACAATCGCCAGTTATCATGTCCTGCTCATTAGAACAGGACAGATGCACAGTACCTGCCGATCATGTCTGTATCTCGGAAGGAGTGTGGTTCATAAAGTGATCAGCACCTCTTACTTCCGATGTGGAGGTATTTAACAAATGTAGTGTTTTCTCTTGTAAGTAGCTCATCCTAGTTACAATGGAAATGTATTTTTATGATTTTTCATACATTTTTTTTTCCAAGCATGAAAGAGGTCGCTTCCTAACCTTCCATCATCTTACCTTTTGGGTTGGAAATGCAAGACAGGTATGTTTAATAGCATAAGACTGCATTATAGCACAAATTATAAATCAGTTATGCAGCAATACAGTAACATGTACTTTCGATATATAATTATGAATTTCTCCTTATAGGCTGCATCCTTCTATTGTGATAAAATGGGATTTGAACCTTTTGCTTACAAAGGACTGGAGACTGGCAGTCGAGAAGTGGTGTCTCACGTTGTGAAGCAGAACAAGGTAAGTGGTTCAAGACTATACCAAAACATTTTGAACTGAAATATATATATATATATATATATATATATATATATATATATATATTTTGGTCAATAATAACTTGATTCCACTTTAAAGGGAATCTGTTGTCTGGGTTCGAACCCTTGAGCCTTTGCTTTGTTGTCAGCTTCCCTGTCTGCCAAGCCACAGCAGATATACCTTTTCGCTTTCTGTTTAGTTTCTGTTAGCCTTGCTTCAGTCTATTTAGGGTAACTGATGTTTTCATTTATTCATTTGTCTTCCCTATCACCTGTCGGATACGGCTTTATATACTTTATCCCTGCTGGTATTTCCTGCTGGTGATAGTCTCATTTGGATGTCTAGCCATACTGCTGTAGTTAAATCTAGTCAATGAAAGACCAGCTAGGATTAATCCCGCTGCTGTTTATGTTCTTTTTCCTGCACCTATCTTGTTTATTTTTAGGAAGTAGGGGACATAATCTTTAACAGTATGTACTTAATCCTTTATTTTCTATTTCATGGTTGGTTTTACTCACTCTGGGATATCTTTCTATTTTAGCACACTTAACCTTCTGTAGGTAATTTGCACTCTGCTTTGCGCTCCGGTTCTTTAGGAGTAACGTGATGCGCTCCATGGCCTTTTAGGCAACCTAGGTCTTAGTTACCATCGTCTAGTCTGTGGTTAGTGCTATTTCAGCTTATGCAAGAACCCCTAGGGACTGAGGGTCAGGATCTCTAGTCTATACAAGAAGTGGCAGGGTCAGTTGCAGTTTTTAGTGTGTTAACTATTTTCCCAAGTTGCTACACATCAGTCAGCTCGTTTTTGATATGTAATCTGAGGACAGCAAGATGTAGCAGCTGAGACACTGATTTCTCTAATATGTATAAGCACAAAAAGAGAAAAAAACACCTCCGCACTGCTGTCACGCGTTAGTCCCTGATGAATGGAAACCTTTTTGTATTACAGCCGTAATAACTTGCCCCTTTATCCCAAATGGGTGCTGCATCCACGAGAGAAGTCCACAATCCAAAATAGAGAAAAAAAATGCAAAGGAATGGAGCGCACTTACCAAAGTAGAAAAGTCACCACTTTATTAGGACATACAGCAAGCTAGTAGGGAGGGATGTGGAAAGTAAAAGGACGACAGCCGTTTCGTGCCCACGGCACTTCAACAGGTCCTGACGCCCGAGGGAAGCAGGGAGGATCTTGTAGCCGCAAGTTACTATTGGCTCCTCCCCCATTTATTTCCTTTATCTGTGAGGGTCTATCTTTCATCCTGGGCCATAATGCGTTTCAATTTGACAATGCCTGGTACAAACAAACGGAGGGTACCCCCGTCGCATGTACTCTGGCCAATCTGTTCTTGGCTAGATTTGAGGAGGAATACATTTATTCCACCACAAATCCATTTTTGAAGCACATTAAATTGTACGCGAGATATGTGGACGACATATTCATGGTGTGGGACGGGCACCAGGATGACTTCACCCGCTTTGTGGAGCACCTGGGGACGTCAAACACCATGAATATGAGGTTCACCTCCCAATTTGGGGGAAATGATTTAGTTTTTCTTGATGTAAAAATGCAGGTAAGGGAAGGTGCTATCCACACAGAAGTGTACCGTAAACCGTCTGCGTCTAACTCTTTGCTGCATTTCAATAGCGCCCATCCCCTCTATACTAGACAGTCCCTCCCTTATAGTTGTTAAGGGTTAAAAGAATTAATAGCAGTATTATGGGATCTGAAATGTTGCCTATCATGAAAACAAAAACGGATTCTTAGGATGTTCAAGGTCTGTCTTGGACAAGCAGATATATTTCTTCCCTAAGGTCATTGTCAGAGAGAAATTCTGAAATCACAATGGTTTTCAAGAGCAAACAGAATGTACAAAAAATAGATATAAAGAAAACTCCAAGTGCAGTGGGACATAGAACTGAGCAACATGTGGCTCTCACAGTTATTTGGTAGCCCATTTGAGGCAAGAGAAAATTGCCATATCGGTGCCATATTGGAGGCTCAAACTGTTGCAAGAAGGCTCACGCTTCGGTTTATCTCCCTTGATAAGAAAGGATCGATCATGCTAAAATTCAACGTAACCAACCTTTCTTTCCTCCCACATTTTTAGTCAGGTTTACTATATTTTTGAGACATAGATAGTAAGAAGCATAGTCTAAGATAGCAAAGGCTCCAAGTCAAAAATATGAAATGTGGTTATTTTTTAATTAGGAAAATTATAAAATATCACATGTCTGTGAGATGAAAAGGTATGTGAAACGTTAGGATTAACAGATAACTTGAAAGTGAAATTAGAGTCTTGTGATTTCAATTACTTGGATGACAATTAAGTGTGACGGGGTGACCTGTTTTATTTGAAGATCATGAATCTATCAAAGTCTGATCTTCATAACATATTTGTGGAAGTGTATCATGACACAAACAAAAACGATTTCCAAGGAACTCAGAGAAATAGTTGTCGATTCTCATCAGGCTGGCAAAGGTTACAAAATCATCTCTAAAGAGTTTTGACTCCCCCAATCTACAGTTAAGGTACCTTCACACTAAACGATATCGCTAGCGATCCGTGACGTTGCAGCATCCTGGATAGCGATATTGTTTAGTTTGACACGCAGCAGCGATCAGGATCCTGCTGTGATATCGCTGGTCGTTGAACAAAGTTCAGAACTTTATTTGGTCGTCAGACCGGCGTGTATCGTCGTGTTTGACACCAAAAGCAACGATACCAGCGATGTTTTACACTGGTAACCAGGGTAAACATCGGGTTACTAAGCGCAGGGCCGCGCTTAGTAACCCGATGTTTACCCTGGTTACCAGTGTAAAATGTAAAAAAACAAACAGTACATACTCACATTCGCGTCCCCCGGCGTCCGCTTCCCACACTGACTGAGCGCCGTAAAGTGAAAGTGAAACTACAGCACAGCGGTGACGTCACCGCTCTGCTGTTAGGGCCGGTGCTCAGTCAGTGCCGGAAGCGGACGCCGGGGGACGCGAATGTAAGTATGTACTGTTGGTTTTTTTACATTTTACGCTGGTAACCAGGGTAAACATCGGGTTACTAAGCGCGGCCCTGCGCTTAGTAACCCGATGTTTACCCTGGTTACCCGGGGACCTCGGCATCGTTGGTCGCTGGAGAGCGGTCTGTGTGACAGCTCTCCAGCAATCAAACAGCGACGCTGCAGCGATCGGCATCGTTGTCGCTATCGCTGCAGCGTCGCTTAATGTGAAGGTACCTTTAGACAGATTGTGTACATATGGAGGAAATTCAAGATCTTTTTTACTCTCCCCCAACAGTGGTTGACCAACAAAGATCACTCCAAGAGCAAGGCGTATAATAATCCACAAGGTCACTAAGGAACCTAACGTAACCTCTAAGCAACTAAAGACCTCGTTCACATTAGCATTAGATAATGTTAATGGCTATATTGGAACAAAGTTTTGTGTAAGAGACAAAAATATATATCTTTTTTTTGTTTAAAAGAGAAGTGATAGCTTTGGCGAATGAAAATCATATTAAGCATTAATAACCTCATACAGTATATTATCCACCTTGTTCTTGAAGTTATCTTAAGGCCCCGTCTCACACAGCGACGCTGCAGCGATACAGACAACGATGCTGATCGCTGCAGCGTCGCTGTGTGGTCGCTGGGGAGCTGTCACACAGACAGCTCTCTCCAGCGACCAACGATCAGGGGAACGACTTCGGCATCGTTGAAACTGTCTTCAACGATGCCGACGTCCCCCTGCAGCACCCGGGTAACCAGGGTAAACATCGGGTTACTAAGCGCAGGGCCGCGCTTAGTAACCCGATGTTTACCCTGGTTACCAGCGTAAATGTAAAAAAAAACAAACAGTACATACTCACCTTCTGTTGCCCGTCAGGTCCCTTGGCGTCTGCTTCCCGCTCTGACTGAGCCGCCGTACAGTGAGAGCAGAGCGCAGCGGTGACGTCACTGCTGTGCTCTCACTTTACGGCGGCTCAGTCAGAGCAGGAAGCAGACGCCAAGGGACCTGACGGGCAACAGATGGTGAGTATGTAGTGTTTGGTTTTTTTTACATTTACGCTGGTAACCAGTGTAAACATCGGGTTACTAAGCGCGGCCCTGCGCTTAGTAACCCGATGTTTACCCTGGTTACCAGTGAAGACATCGCTGGATCGGTGTCACACACACCGATTCAGCGATGTCAGCGGGACCTCAACGACCAAAAAAAGGTCCAGGCCATTCTGACACGACCAGCGATCTCGCAGCAGGGGCCTGATCGCTGGTACGTGTCACACATAGCGAGATCGCTACTGAGGTCGCTGTTGCGTCACAAAACTTGTGACTCAGCAGCGATCTCGCTAGCGATCTCGCTATGTGAGACGGGGCCTTTAGTTGGTCATCCACTCCTCGGGAAGGTAATAATGGTCTTGAATTTCCTCCATTTGTACACAGTCAGTCTGATTATGGATTGGTGGAGTCTAAAACCTTTAGAAATAGCTTTGTTTTACTTTTTCAGCCTAATGAGCATCTGTGGAGAAACGGGGTCAGTGGGTGCTCTCGTCCGCTGGCCCGGCTGTCTTTAGCAAGACTGCATGGACCACCGCTCATACCACTGAACGCCCGCTCTATCTCCCTGTGGGCAATACACTACACAGACAACACAGGGTTAAGGTAAAACAGTGTGGCAATACTTTATTGAACCACAACACACAATAGCAAACAGAACAATCTCACCATGGCTGGAATTGTTTGGGTACATGGGCGCATATAAAATATCACTGCGTCTCCACGTATTTCCAGTATGACATGATGTCAGAGCTCCCAGGGTCGCTACTCCATCTGTGGATGAACGCACAGAGAAGGGGTAACAACAAGCATAGGGAGATGACCAAGAACTGTCCATAGTCCATACAAGGTCCAAAGCCAGTTGACACGAGAGTCACCACCTGGCTTATCTGACCATCTCCATGGAACCAGGCGACCAGCGGGTCCCAACCCTGGCTTTCTCCAAACATATCCATGGTTCAGAGATGGTCACTGGATCAGATCTGTGTCCTTCCAACCAGAGCCGAAAACCCCTAGGTTGTATCCTATAGAATCCTAGATCAGTGTCCCTCGTGATGGTGCCATGATGAATTGGCGGCAGTCCTTTCTCTTGTCTGTTGGGTGGTTTGCAGAATGTCTGGCTGGTAGCTCTGTATTACTTCAGACTCCCAGGATGTGATCTCTGAGTCTTTTTTATACCCAAGGCATGTAAGCTATTTTTAGAATTACCCAAGGTCTTTCAGTCCAACATCAAGATAAGGTAAACAATGGTGATGGGATTAAGTAGCACTATTAGCATATAAGCACACATCAATAAACAAAGCTTAACCCACTCAATGTACAGTCACTATTACAGACTTACACAGTATGTTAGATAGTATATCAGTGGGCAAGTTTGTCCTCTTGACCCACCAGACCCAAACACCTAAATTCACAAGCCAATATACAGTCAAAAAGCCAGTTCTTTTGGCTTTGCAAAAACATGGCTGTCTGGGAAATTAAGATACACTCTGGTTTCTTCACAGCATCATTTTAAGAAAATTTCCTGTGTTTGTGACATGATGCACCTCCACAAACGTGATGTGATGATCAGACTTCGATAAATGCCGGTTCTTTATATAAAACAGGTTGACCACTCACAGCTGATTGTAATCCCATTGATTGAAAATAGAAGACTCTAATATCACCTTCAATATACCTACCAATACTAAAGTTTCACATACTTTGGTCACTGACAGACATTTGATATTGGATCATTTTCATTATTTAAAAAAATAAGTCTAATATTTTTTTACTCATTTCTCACATTTGGTTCTCTTTCTCTACTTTTAGGATTTTTGTTGTTTTTTTGTTGTTGTTGGTCAAATTTAAGTTTTAAAGTCTAAGAAGTTAACAAACTTTCAAACATTACTGTATATGATTCTTTTGAAAGATCATATTGACAATGTACATGTATTTTTATTCATTTTTTATTGTAATTTTATATTGAAATACATTTTTACATTTTTACAGAAAAATAATAAAAAAACATTTTAAATTTCTCACTATCATTTCTAGGTTGTCAAACAATATTATTCTATAATAATATTTTAACTTTCGCTTAAACATTTTCAAGTATAAAGAGGGTAAAAGCTCACAAACGAAGAAACACATAGAGAATCAGACAAAAAGAAAAGGGGGGGGGAATTATATGGAATGTTGTGACCTATTAATATCCATCTCTTAGAGGTCATATATTTAACATGGCTCAAAAGAAATCCCAAGGAGGCCAAATACGGTTAAATCTCTCTACAGTATTGTCATTAAGAGCTGCCCAGTTCTCAAAATTCCTGATATCCTTGATGTAAGAATATAAATCTAATTGGGAGGGTGTAGAGGTTTGCTTCCAATGGTAGGCAATCAAACAGCGTGCTGCTGTCACCATATGTAATAGCAATCTAATGGATCTCTCAGAAATGGACTCGGAAAGTATTTAATATAAAGAGCTGAGGATCTAGAGGGACATCTACTCCGAAAACTTGCTTAGTGAGGAGGTGGACTTTCACCCAAAATGGTTTAATCAAAGGGCAGTCCCAAAAAATATGAAAAATAGAACCTCTAGATACGGCGCACCGCCAGCAGAGGGGAGGAATAGATGGGTCCATTTTATGTAAAAATTCAGGTGTGTGGTACCAAAGATTAAGAATTTTGTACTGATTTTCTTTGTATGATACAAGATGCAGGGTTGGCTGCTCTGGTCCAAACATTTCTCCATTCTACCACGGTCAGTGTTGTACCCAGATCTTCCTCCCATTTGAGCATATAAGAGTGCCTAGTTAAGAAATCTGTGTCTGTAGTCTGTAGAATATTGTAAATACTAGATATTAAACCTCTTGTTGTTGAAGTATTGTTACATAGTCTCTCAAGGGAAGTTGGAATGGAGGCCTGTAGACTGTAGAATAATGAGGCAAAGTGCCTAATCTTAATGTATTGGAATAATGAAAGAGAATAGAAAGAAAACTTTGTTTTTAGCTCATCATAGGAAAGTAAAATTTGCGTCTTATAGTTGATTATGTCGGTGAAGTTAAACACACCACAGACTGAGACCATACCCCTGTGATTTGAGTGGCTTTATTCATTTTATTTTTAATTTGCTTCCTTTCTGCAGATACTTTTCATTTTTCAGTCTCCGTTGAATCCAGGAAATCAAGGTAAGACTATTTAAAGACCATCTGATCACATGTATTTATATGAAATGTTTACCCTGGATGTGGAATATTCTGCCATTATATCCATAAAAATAATATTCTCTACAGACTAAAGTGCACCACTGATTTCTAAAAACAGCAATTATGAAGGTTTGAGTAGTAATTTAAAAGGCCTGACTACGTCTTGGAAAATTCTTTCTGCCCAAGCATACACTTGAGCTTATGAATGTTTGTAGTCTTCAAGAGGTCCACTCATATGACAATGATCAACACCTATGGCCTTGTAGAATTTAATCGTATGTAATACGCCAAAGGCTCAAGCTTTTCACTGAGGGAGAGGGTTGTGAGAGAAGTTTACCCCTTTATAACATCCATAGGTCGTAATGGTGTAATACAGCCAATGTCCTCTGAGCATGTTACGCTATTTCTTATTGAGAAGACACAAGAATTCAAAGTGCTTATTTAACAATCACAATATGTAAATGCTGAGCTAAGGAAAAGTACAGAGAGAACTTAATGTATAATTTTTTTTTAATCTATGGTGAAAATCTTGCAATTTTCACAATAGCTGCTAAGTAGAGTTGGTGAAAATTAATCCACAGGACCCAGCCCAATAGCCACATAGGTAATCTGTGGTCGTTAGCTTGGGAGCTGTGAAAACCACCTCCTGCCAGACGGCATCTTACTGTGTTTAGCCAGACAGGCTAATCAAAAGAAATTGAGTTGAGCTGTCACAGATTATTATTGTGGCTGATGTACTGGGTCCTTCGAATCAATTCGCACCAACCCTACTACAAAGTGCTCTTTCAGATGTCCGTTATAATTGGTCCAATGTCAGATCACAATGGATGGACTGGCTGCACATCTTTTAACCCGAGCATGATAGCTTCATAGAAATATATGTAAACTTTCCTGACAAGCTGAAAGGTTCTTCTGTCCATAAGAGGTCTGCTGGTGGAGCAGCATGTGACCAGACCTGCCCATCATCCTCCTCCAATTGTAAAATATTTCACATAGGAAAGCTGCTTTCTATTTGAGGAGACTGATGAACAGGTCTGATCACATGCTTGTCCATAAACAGATATTACTTTGGACTCAGCTTGTGAGTCACTGAGGCATCAAGAGAAAGTGGTTGACCCCTTTAAATTCAAGTATTAACTATTTTTTTGTTTAATTATGTCATATTTCTATACTGTTTGATTAAAGAGCAGATATTGATATGTGGTGTTTCAATTTTACACATGATGCTTTGTATCATTTGATTAAAGTAGACTTCACAGACTTATAAAGAGGTGCAGTCTGGGCTTGTCAATATCTTAAAGGGGCTGTTTGAGGTCCATGAATGGGCCATACCCTGAGTCTGGCATCCTATACATATAGACTTTTTAGTAGACTTTTTAATTATTAAATTTAATTATTGTTGTACAAGAAGTGGCATTACCTTTGTAGCTTCAAAAATAGTTTTGTAAATCGATAAACTGTGGCATGATTGAATTTTTGTTGAACATATGGTAGTTTTGGAGAAACTGTATTTCAGCAGACATTACTGCACCAAAAACATGTCTGTTGGCAGGAAAAACACAGGGTAAAATCTGTGGATTTTTGTCTAATTTGTGCATGCGCTTTTGACACTTTTTTTTATGTTTTTTCCCCATTCACTTGATTTAAATCTGCTTCAAATATCCAAGGAAAAAATAAACAGCAATGTGTATGAGATTTCAGAAATGTCATTCTCGTTGTTGGTACTGTAAAATGCTTGTTCAAATGCAAAGTGTGAACAGCCCCTAAGGGCATGTGCACACGTACAGTATTTGCAGCACATTTTTCTCCACAAAAAATCAAAGTTTGGGCAGGAAAAACAGTGCTAAAAATACTCTGGGTTTTGACACCTTTTTGACTTGCTTTTATTTTTTACTTGCATTTACTCCATTAATTTTGATAAGTAAAAAAAATCTTTTGCTGGTTCAAATCCACAAGGGTAAAATAAGCAATATGAGATTTCAGAATTCTCATTCACTTTGTTGGTACTGTAAAGTGCAACTTTTTTTACAGTTGAAAAATGGGAGGAAAAAATGCAAGAAATTAAGCATGTGAACAAGCCCTACCTGATGGGTTGCCAAATTGCAAAAAGAGGAGTAACGTTTTCGGTACTAATGAGGTTACAATTTGAAGGACTAATGTATAACTTATTTAATACTTGATAAACGTGCTAGGTAACACGCTTACTTTTTAGTGAATTAATATTGATACTAATCAATCAAGAATCTCCCTCCTGAGTAATCCATGGGTCCGACAGGCTTTAAACATCTAGTCATGGACTGGATAATTGACCACCAATTTAGGACTGTCTGTGAGCAGGACTCGCACAGACATGTTCTGCATGTATGATTCCACATGTATGAGGACTGATGTTCCACTCGAGATGAAGATGGAACTTACAATTCAAACCACTTTTATAATATGTTGTAATTTATACTAAAAGCTCCCAAACTTCTTATGTATATGACACTTTTATCTTCATTATTCTCCAGAGATGGGCCAGCATTTAAACAAGCATGGAGATGCTGTAAAGGACGTAGCTTTTCAGGTTGAAGACTGTGAATTTTTGTTTCAGGTAAATGTATTTTTCTTACATGACTTTACATGATTTATCTTCAATAGGATTCCCCAACTAAAATGGGTCTTTAGTACTACTGATCATATCAAATGGGTCAAAAGCTACAGGGCTCAGGGGCAACTGCAACACCTGCACCTACTGATTATTATTATTAATGTCTAGGCTATACATTGCCACATACTAAGCCCACAGTGCCACACTTTGTAAATTTATGCTGCTAGAAGCCTGCTGTTCAGGACCAGAACTGTAATTGTGCTGCATAATGATATGTTGGGCACAAAAGCAATCACCCAATGGCTTTCCATAGCAACAGCAGAAATTGGAGGAAAATCAATTATATGTCATGGTCACAACTGACTATAGAATCTGAAGGGTTAAAACTAAGTGAATGATAAAATTTAACAAATAGGAACTTGTTGGTACTCACCAGCTCTTCTAATAGGCAGCCCAATGACATCATGTGCTAATTACTACTTATTCCAAGGCACTGTGCTAGTGATAAAAAAGAGTTAATGTCATAACATGACTTAAAAGGAAAAGAAAAGTTAAAGATGCTGTAGGATTTTTACAGAATGAAAAGGGTGAAGTGGTCAAAAATTTTGTATCTGTGTTCTCTAAGAAAGCAAATGTAACATCAACTGATCTTCACAGTGCCATAGAAGGAATGAGGGAACACTTAGCTAATTTAAATGAATTTAAATCTCCTGGTCCAGATGGATTACATCCTAGGCTACTGAAAGAGCTAGCAGAGGAAAGTGCAGTACCACTAGCCAGAATCTTTTAAAAATCCAGCTAAACAGGAGAAGTCCCAGAAGATTGGGGAAGGGCAAATAATGACCATATCTTCATAAAAGGAAAGAAGACGGAGCCAGGAAATTACAGGCTAGTGAGCTTTGCTTCTAAACCAGGAATGATATTTGGACAAAATATTAAACATGCTGTACTTGTATAAGAATACAGTAATTAACTAGAGCCAGCATGGATTTGTATCAAACAAGTCATGCCAGACTAATCTAATTTCCTTCTATGATGGAATCACTGACTGGGTGGATCAGGGAAATGCAGATGTAAAATATCTCGACTTTAGCAAAGCATTTGAGAAAGAATTTATTTCCTTATTGAAAAAATGACCAAGTATTGGATTGACAAGGCTACGGTTAGGTGAATTCATAACTGGCTCAGTGATCGTACTCAAAGAGTGGTAATACATTTTTGCACATCCAGTTGGAAAATTGTTTCAAGTGGGGATCCACAAGGCTCTGTCCTGGCCACAGTGCTATTTAACATTTTTATAAATTATCTAGATAAGGGAACTGAAGGTAAACTGATCAAATTTGCAGATGATGCAAAGCTAGGAGAGAAAGCTAGCACTAAGAAAAGAAAGAGAAAGGATTCAGAAGGATCTAGATAATCTTGAACAATGGGCAGCGACTAATAGAATGGTATTTAACAGGGAACAATGCAAGATTCTACATCTGGGCAAGAAAAATGTAAACTACATCTATAGAATGGGAGGAATAGAACTAAGCAACAGCATGTGTGAAAAATACTAATAGATCATAGACTGAAAAAAGTCAAACACAGTTCTAGGATGTATTAAGAGAAGCATAGTCTACATTAAGTAATTATTATAGACTAGTACAAAAGAAGTTAGGACCCTGCCTGCTAGAGCTTACAATCTATACATTGCTCATTTTCTTATGGTCTAGGTTGCAGTGCATTAGTTTCAATGTTAATACCAAACTCAATATTCAATTATTGTTAAATTTGAATTTCATAACCATAATTATGAGGGTTTATTCACCCGTTCCATTCATGCCACTTTTTTTTTCCTTGTTGGGTGTGGCGAGGGCAGGGAATGTTTTTCAGCAATACAAGTCCATGGGTTGGTGAAAAAAAATTGGATTGCACTCGTATAACATCAGAGTGCGGACCGATATTTCATGGACGATCAAAGGAGAATTTTTTTTTCACATACAAAAAAATTGGATCACACTCTTGCCACACTCTGATCAAACTGTGATCAGAATACCTGGTTTGAATTTTTTTCACACAAGAAAAAAATTGGATGTCGGAATGAGACCTTATGCTATGTAGTTTTTTTCTGCAATCAAGGTAAAACCACACATTTTTGTCATAATGTTTTTGCCGCACATGTGAATGCAGCCTCAATGGGTCTCGCTCACATTAACTATATCTACTTCATTTAAATACGTGACCTCTGTAGTAATGAAAGCAGCTGTAATGTGAGACACGGGATCTGTAGTTAGTGTTTAATGTAAGAGCAAACATGACGGCGCTTTGAAAGGCTGGCTTGTTTAATCTGAAAAAAAGATTGTTTGCTAAAGAGTGAGCAAAGTGCTGAGATCAGTGACATCACTGGCCAAATCAAATAAGCTAATGGAATGAGGAGGAGGAGGACGTGGACAGAGAAGAAACCTGAAATGCTTAGGTGGCAAAGCCCAAAGTAGGAATGCAGTTCATTCTTTTACATTCGGAATGGTAAGAAAGTCTTTAAAACACCACAATAACAATAATTTTAGACTTCAAATTAAATAACACAAGAAAAAAACCCACAATTTTAATAAAGATGGCTGCAGCTCAGTCACAGGTAGCAGTAGAACAAAATATGGCGTCAGTGCTGGACCTACCTCATGACAGACACCACCAGTGCCAGTTAGGCCCATTGCCTATAATGGTATCTGTTATGGCAGCCATCAACCGCCATTAAAGTAACATTTTAGGCAAATCTAATACATTGGTTTGTGCCAACTACAGGGGAAGGTGCTTGATACAGGACTTCTCTCTGTGATGTAGTTTAAATTCCAGTGTCATGAAATGCCCACTACGGCCCCCCAATAGACGTAACAAAAAGCTCTGCATGGAGTGTTGTCCCAGTGTAAGTAGGCCACACACAGAAGAGAGGACCTATCACTTACTATAAAGAAGTCGTTTTGTTACTTGGCACAGATGTGGTCGTTCTTCCATAATATGGCTTCATTTTTTGTTCCTACACCCCTCTGTTCCTCAGATATGGCCTCATCTCTGTAAATAAATCTACTCTTTTAGCCAACTAGGCGTAGTTCTCAAGGAGACAGACAGAGAAGAGTTAGGAATCATTGCCCAAAAAGACTATATTTTCATGCAGGGTATTGGGGCCATATCTCAGAAACGGAGAGATGCAGGAACAAAAAAAAATGGCTGATTCAGAGAAACAGCACCACTTACACCAAGTAAAAAAATTATATATTTATAGCAAGTGACATTTCCTCTTTAAAGGGAACCTGTCGGTCAATTCATGCTGCCAAACCACTCTAAAACACTCCAAAAGTGCTCAACTCTAAATAAAAAAAACAAACAAAAAACAACAACTTTAATGTTTCATCGAGAACTTAGTTTGAGGATTCGACCAGGGACCATAGGAATAGACATGACTAGTCTGGTGCCGCCCCTGGGTGGCTCCTCCGGGTGACAGACAAGTCTCTCCTTAGGTACACACATGGGAGAAACCTGTAATTCAGCTAGAGAAGTGTAGGAAAGAAACGACAGGGGGCGGCACTGAATTAGTAATTTCTCTCGCTATGGCTTCAGGCCGCATCTGCAAGCTATGTTCTCTGTGAAATGCATTTCAGAGTAAGGGTACCGTCACACAGTCACACTTTGATCGCTACGACGGTACGATCCGTGACGTTCCAGCGATATCCATACGATATCGCTGTGTCTGACACGCAGCAGCGATCAGGGATCCTGCTGAGAATCGTACGTCGTAGCAGATCGTATGGAACTTTCTTTCGTCGCTTGATCACCCGCTGACATCGCTGGATCGTTGTGTGTGACAGCGATCCAGCGATGTGTTCGCTTGTAACCAGGGTAAACATCGGGTAACTAAGCGCAGGGCCGCGCTTAGTAACCCGATGTTTACCGTGGTTACCAGCGTAAAAGTAAAAAAAAAACAAACAGTACATACTTACATTCCGGTGTCTGTCCTCCGGCGTCTCAGCTTCTCTGCACTGTGAGCGCCGGCCAGCCAGAAAGCGAGCACAGCGGTGACGTCTGACGTCACCGCTGTGCTTTCCGGCCGCTGTGCTTACACAGTGGAGAGAAGCAGAACGCCGGGGGACAGACACCGGAATGTAAGTATGTACTGTTTGGTATTTTTTACGTTTACGCTGGTAACCAGGGTAAACATCGGGTTACTAAGCGCGGCCCTGCGCTTAGTTACCCGATGTTTACCCTGGTTACCTGGGGACTTCGGCATCGCTCCAGCGCCGTGATTGCAACGTGTGACCGCAGTCTACGACGCTGGAGCGATACTCATACGATCGCTGCGACGTCACGATCGTGCCGTCGTAGCGATTAAAATGGTACTGTGTGACGGTACCCTAAAACCTATCTGGTTGCAATCGTGCATCTAGCGCTTCATTTATGCTGCCGGTGGCTTGGACAATATGAATCGAGTGACCGGTTCCCTTTAAATGTGATCATTTACAAATGTCACTACTCAGATCTGGTTCTCATTTTTTCTACAGGGCAAAAGATCTTAAGATTGTAAAATCATTCTTTCTGTGTTGTATTTTTTATACGAATTGTAACATGTACTCCCCATCACCCTACATGATCTCCAATGGTCATCCTGCTTAGTACATAAGGTCAGTTTATTGCATTCTGTATGGCCATCACTAGGTAACTAGACCTAAAATAAATTATTATGCTAACAATGTAAGGTTACCATGCACAATAGTCTAAAGTTTAAAACAGATAAATTCAACTAAAATAATCATCGGGCAAGTGAAATTTAATGTTAAGCAAATATTTTGGTCGAATATTGACAGACTGGCATAATTTGGAGAGAAGTTGGCAACGTTGGAAATGTTAATCTAGTAGTAGTCAGTGATCTGTGCAAAAAATCTATGTGTTCCCAGAATGTTCCTAAAATGTTTCCATAAAGATTGATCACACTTGATGTCATTTAAACCAAAACATTTTTCGACTTATCCTGACAACTGTGATTGGTTCCACAAATCATGTACATCACAGTGCTAGGGATTTTCTAGGGAGGATGAAGAAAAGACTTTAAGAAAGCATGGGTGTTTAGGGGTCAACATGGCAATCTTTAGACAGGTTGAAAAATATGGGTAACAACTGACAGTATATTGTCACCAAAACCCTAAAGAGCGCTCCAATGTAGTCTGCAATATTCTTCCTAAGGCCGGGGTCACACTACCGTAGAATACGGCCAAGTTCTATGCATGAAAATATCACATAGCACTCGGCCCAGTGTTAATCTATGGGGCAGATCACATCAGCGTTTTTTTCTCAGGCGCATTCGACGTGCGTGTGAAATCATGCGATTGTCACCGAGACTCGCCGATGCAAGCTTATGGGTGCAAGGAAAAAAAAAAACGCACAGCACTCAGATCATGTGAGTGCTGTCCAAGTTTTAAGCACCGGTGTCCTTTGAAAAGCCGGCAATTCATCTGCCGCTTACAGTAAAATCACAGAGTGACAGGTTAGAATAGAATAGTTATATACACATAAAAAAACAAAGATATAAAGATGTCAGTGACACACACACACATATATATATATATTATTATTATTATAGCGCCATCTCTTCCATGGCGCTTTACATATATACTGTATGTATGTACAGTATGTGTGTGTGTGTGTGTGTGTGTGTATATATATATATATATATATATATATATATATATATATATATATATAGGCACACATAACCCCCATCCCATAGCAGTATAATGCCCCCCAATAGGAGTATAATGCACCCCCATAGTCATATATAGTATAATGCACCCCCATAGTCATATAATATAATGAACCCCCATTTTATAATGCACCCCCTTGTCATATATAGTATAATGCACCTCCATAGTATAATGTACGTCCTTGCCATATATACAATAATGCACCCCCATAGTATAATGCAATCCCTTGTCATATATATTATAATGCACCCCATAGCAGTATAATGTGCCCCATACTGCGGCTTTAAAAAAAAAAAATTCTCCTTACTAGGCCGAGGTACAGCAGTGTCCTCCCCTACGATTCAGCTGAAATGCGCAGCGTTGTTCTGGCATATGACAGCGACGTCATACGTCGGCGAAGTGCACGCTGACGTCAGCTGGCTTCCTGTGATTTGTTGGCGGCTTTTAACTGTTGTCGTGCGGGAGGAATCTCCTGCACAGCATCAGATTTCAATTGATCGTGCGTATGAGAATGCATGATCAGTTACTGAAGTGGCAGTATCCTGTCACTGGGGCCCAGTGAGCAGAAGATAGGTGGCCTGTTGCAGGCTGCCTCTGCTCATCGGGCCCCATAAGCCAGTAAGGGCAGTAATGTGCAGCTTACTATACATGTATTTAATTAATAAAAGATTATTTATCTGAAAAAAATGGCATGGGCTCCCAAGTAATTTTCTTAACCAGCAGAGGGAAATCCATTGGCTGGGGGCTGATGTTTATAGCCTGGGAGGCGGGTAATACCCATGGAGATTCCCAGGCTAGTAATATAATCTCACAACTGTATACTTAGCCTTTACTGGCTATTAAAATGGGAGACCCTAAAAAATTTGACATAGGGTCCCCTTATAAATTAACAACCAGCAAAGGCTATGCAGACAGCTTCAGGCTGATATTAATAGCATAGGAAGGGGCCATGGATATTGGTCCCCCCCAGGCTGAATACATCAGCTCTCAGCTGCCCAAGAAAAGGTGCATCTCTAAGATGTGCCAGTTCTGGCACTTAGCCTCGCTCTTCCCACTTGCCCTATAATAGTGGCAATTGGGGTGATGATGTCACTTTTGTACTGTCAGGTGACATCAAGCCCCAAGGTTAGTAATGGAGAGGCATCAATAAGACGCCCCTATTACTAACCCCAAAGTCATATCATATAAAAACACACACACCCACAGAAAAAAGTCCTTTAATTGAAAGAATGACATAGACTCCTTTGATAAATCTTAATTAAACCATACTTACGAAATCGCCCATTCCACCAACACCATTGTCGTCTGCAAGAGTTAAAAAAACAACAATATTCCTCACCTTTCTGCAGAGATGATGATAATACATTTGTCCCCCGACGGGTCTGGCTCTGCTACATCTACATGGCAGGTTGCATGATGATACCATACAGCCTGCATTCCAGCAGACACTGAGCAGTGTGTGCTCAGTGTCTTTGTGGGAACTCCTATTCCCTATCTGATGGCACTGCCAGAATGAGAAAGTTCTCCTGCTCGCAGTGCCGTCAGACAGGTCCTGGGAGTTCACAGCCAATGAACTCACTTCAGCTTTCTGACATCAGCGTGACTGCAGTGGGAAATTTTCCCACCGCACTCGCGCTGACATCACATAGGTGAAGTGAGTTCATTGGCTGTGAACTCCCAGGACCTGTCTGACAATGTATTCATCACCCGGCGCCTGTGCAATAAATGTAAAAAATTACATGGCGTCTCTTCTAGTTTTGATAACCAGCGCAGGCAAAACCGACAACTGTGGGCTATAACCCCCAGCTGTCAGCTTTATCATGGCTACTTATCAAGACTAGAGGGGTCCCACGCCAGCTGAGGGCTGGTATTCTAACTAGGAAGGGACCATGGACATTACATGCATCAATTCTGGTGCTTTGACCATCATCTTCCCACTTGTCCTGGTGCGGTGGAAAGTGGGGTAATAGGTTTGGGGTTGATGTCAGTTGTTTTATGGCATCTAACATTAAGCCCAGGGGTTACTAATGGAAAAGAGTTTATAATACACCCCCAATACTAACCTCATAGTTAGATTATAAAAACAAAAAAAACCACCAGAATAAAGTCCTTTAATTGAAATAAAAACACTGACCCATTTATTTGAATTAAAAAAGTAAAGTTATACTCACCTTTACACCTAATCCTTTGATGCCCATGTCTCCTGTTAGGGTATGTTCCCATGGTCACTAAACGCTGTGGGTTGGACGCTGTGTACATCCGCATCGTCCAACCTGCAGTAGCCAGATGTTACAGCATAGTGGATGGAATTTAAAAAAATCCCATTTCCACTATGCGTGCACTGACGCCTCTGGCTTCCCTGCGGAGACGGACATGCACCGCGTCTTTCCAGACTGCAGCATGTCTATTCATCTTGCAGAGATGCTCAGTCTCCGCAAGATAAATATCACCAGTCCAATCTATAGGGCGCGGTGATTCCGCACGGTTCAATAAACGCATGCGGAATCGCCTGCGTTCAAAAGCCGGCAGCGCTTTGGACCGAGCGGACATGTGCTGTGTCCAAAGCGCTGACTAATACTGACAGTGAGGATGTAGCCTAAAATATAATAAAGCACCATATCATATTAATTGCACCTGTTTGAACTTCTTATCTGTATACAAGACACCTGTTCACACAATCAATCACACTCCAGCCTGTCCACCATGGCCAAGACCAAAGAGCTGTCTGAGAACACCAGGGACAACATTGTAGATCTGTGCAATGATGGGATGGGCTACAGGACAATATCTAAGCAGCTTGGTGAGAAGGCAACAACTATTGGCACAATTATTAGAAAATGGAAGAAACACAAGATGACTGTTAATCTTCCTTGGTCCATGCAAGATCTTGCCTCGTGGGTTAAGGATGGTTCTGAGAGAGGTCAGGAATCGACCCATAACTGCACAGGAGGATCTGGTCAATGACTTGAAGAGAACTGGGACCAGTCTCAAACATTACTGTTAGTAACACACTACGCCGTCATGGACTAACATCCTGCATGGCAAGTAAGGTCTCCCTGCTCACACCAGCAAATGTCCAGTCCCATTTAAAGTTCACCAATGACCATCTGAATGATCCAACGGAAGCATGGGAGAAGCTCATGTGGTCAGATGAGACCAAATTAGAACTTTTTCATATCAATTCTACTCGCCGTGTTTAGAAGAAGGATGAGTACAACCCCAAGAACACCATCCCAAACGTGAAGCATAGTGGAGGAAATACTTTGAGGGTGCTTTTCAGCAAAGGGGACAGGACAGCTGCACCATATTGAAGAGAGGATGGATGGGATCATGTATCACAAGATTTTGTCCAACAACCTTCTTCCCTCAGTAAGAGCATTGAAGATGGGCCATAGCTGGGTCTTCCAGCATGACAATGACACGGAACACATAGCCAGGGCAACTAAGGAGTGGCTCTGTAAGAAGCATTATAAGGTCCTGCGGTAGCCTAGCCAGTCACCAGACCTGAACCCAACAGAAAATCTTTGGAGGGAGTTGAAACTCAACATTGCCCAGTGACCGCTCCGAAACCTGAAAGATGTGGAGGTCTGTAAAAAGGAGTGGGCCAAAATCCCTGCTGCAGTGGGTACAAACTTGGTCAAGAACAACAGGAAACATGAGATCTCTGTAATTGCAAATAAAGGTTTTTGAATATTAAGTTCTGTTTTTCTATTGTATCAAATACTTCTTTCATGCAATTAAATGCTAAGTAATCAAGTAAAAATCATACAATGTGATTTTTCTGGATTTTTTTTTAAGATTCTGTCTCTCACAGTAGAAGTGTAAAAGCAATGAAAATTACTATAATGTAATATAATCGAGATGGTTTGGGGTGAGTTGGACCGCAGAGTGAAGGCAAAAGGGCCAACAAGTGCTAAGCATCTCTGGGAACTCCTTCAAGATTGTAGGAAAACCATTCCCAGTGACTACCTCTTGAAGCTCATCAAGAGAATGCCAAAAGTGTGCAAAGCAGTCATCAAAGCAAAAGGTGGCTACTTTGAAGAACTTAGAATATAAGACACATTTTCAGTTGTTTCACACTTTTTTGTTAAGTATATAATTCCACATGTGTTAATTCATAGTTTTGATGCCTTCAGTGTGGATTTACAATTTTCATAGTCATGAAAATACAGAAAAATTTTTAAATGAGAAGGTGTGTCCAAACTTTTGCTCTGTACTGTATTTTATAAAATTATTTTTATTCTGCAGTGGATCACATGTAAATGAACCAGTACTAATCTGCCAGGTCATTGCTTCCTCCAGGCTAGCCCTGGCACTGATCATCTAATTTTCCATCCACTCTTCTTCATGAGAAGACGGACAGAAATCTTGCACATGTGCATGACGTTCCAGCGGTCCGACCATGAAGTGGCTGCATAAATGACGTCAATCACAACCTACCTCATGGAAGTGCTGGCATATCGTCCATCCTGAGATTTCCAGTGGTCCTTGAAGTACAATGATTGGAAGATTAGATGATCCAATACAGGTCTTGTCTACATTTTGAGACTGACACAAATTTAGATTTTCCCTAAATTTGCCATTTCATTGTTTTTAGATCTTTAGTCAGATATCTCTATGGTATACTTATGTGCAATTATAAGTATTTCATATTTCATACATTTACCTATCTCTGGAGCCCCAGGCTTCTGGTGACGCCATTTTCACTTCTGCAGTTGTAGGAATTTCCATACAGTTGCTAAACAACAACAATGTAACAAAGCCCATAAAGGTGTTCGTGAAAATATATATAACCAGTCTCGGTAAGGTCGGGGGCAGACAATGGTATCAAAAACTGTCCAAGCTTTAATCTGATTTTCACCCATGTGTCAGTTTTATTACATAGTGTGACATCCATGTGCATCATATATTTACATTAAAAAATGTACATGATCAGATACAGCTTCCTAGTACATTAACAGAATTTTCTGCTACGAATCTGCCACGTGTGAAAACACCCTTAACGACCAGAGGTATTTTTATTTTTGCGTTATCGTTTTTCGCTCCCCTCCTTCCCAGAGCCATAACTTTTTTTATTTTTAGGTCAAAGTGGCCATGTGAGGGCTTGTTTTTTGCGGGATGAGTTGTACTTTTGAACGACACGATCGGTTTTACCATATCGTGTACTGGAAAATGGGAACAAAATTCCAAGTACGGTGAAATTTCAAAACCAGTGCAATTCCCAGTTGTTGTTGTTGTTTTTTTTTTTTTACCATGTTCACTAAATGCCAAAACTGACCTGCCATTATGATTCTCCAGGTCATTCCGAGTTCATAGACACCAAACATGTATAGCTTCTTTTTTATTTAAGTGGTGAAAATGTTTTCCAAATTTGTTAAAAAAAAATAAATAATTGCGCCATTTTCCGATATCCGTAGTGTCTCCATTTTTTGTGATCTGGGGTTGGGTGGGGGCTTATTTTTTGCATGCCGAGCTGGTATTTTTAATGATACCATTTTGGTGCAGATATGATGCAACCAAAAAAACGTAATTCTGATGTTTTTACTTTTTTCGCGTTACTCTTCCGGTAAGTGCGAGTTACATGCTGCTGTCAGAGATTGGCAGAGGCATTTAACTAGTTAACAGCCGCGGGTGGAATCGCAGGCACATGTCAGCTGTATATATCAAATGACGTGCTCGGAAAGGAGGTGGGCTCAGCGCCGGAGTCCGACATCGGCGTACTATTACGTCCAATGTAGGAAACCTGTTAAACTTTGTGAGAAATTATTTAAAAATATTAAAGCGCTCACATCAAAGTTTTTATCCTCTTAACATATTGCAGTCATCATATTATACAGCACTGTGTACTTACAATTGCTCATTTTGCCTTTCTACCCAGATAATTCTTCTCTTTTCCGTTAGTTTTGTGATATTACGTGATTAAAAATTAACTAGCTGAATCCTTCTAAGCTCTATGTAGCAAGAGGAGGTCATTTTTCAACGCACTGAATTTGGCTGGATCGCTGGAGTGCACAGTTAACTCCCAATTAATGCCAGTGCCACTGTGCTCCTCCAATATTGCAGAGGTAAAGCTGCCAATCTAGGCTTATTATGTGCAAGTTGGGTAAGAATTTAAAAAAAATTTAGGTTTTTAGAACTCAACATTGTAAATTAATCTGAAATTTGGAAACCATTCCCACTTTTTAAATCACTTTACAACTTTTCTCATCAGTTGCCAAATTTGCATTTTTTGGCACAAATTTGATGCATATCATTAAATGGGACTAGTGAGTAAGTGGCTATGTCTATATTGTAGAGAGGTGGTCGCGGCCCGTGGAACATGGCCTAGATACTGTAACGGGGGCTGTAATATTTATTTACTACTTTCAAAATAATTTCCATTCCTCAGTCATACAAGCACTTTAGAATTTCCTACCATTTGGGTCTCTGGACTTCTCGTTAACATTTTCAGGATTTCTGTAATTGTATCTATGAGAGATATTGAGATCGCCAGGGGTAGAGCACTTGTGCTTGTACCGTAGTGACAGACAGCTATGGCTAACGCAATGATAAAACCATGTGTGGGGCAGTGAAGAAGCCTCGGGCAACCCCTCTACACTGGACTTCACCACAAATAAGGAGGCACAAGTGTCAAGTGACTCCAGCCGCCAGTCTGGCCTCTAAAATGATTTACTAGTAGTACTTGAAAAACAGAAGTCTGAATGTGGCGTAATGTGGTAAAAAATAACAGAACCCATTAACCCAAGTGTGAACAGAGCTGGTAAGATTAGTGATACAGGCAGTGATGACTTAGACTTTTTTCCTTTTAATCTAATATTCACACGGCTATATACACGGCTCTAATCTTTTGATAATGGACCATAAGCTAATTGTGATACTGCCATAAAATTAACAATTGGGCACTACCGTAGTATCACACTCGTATCCTTTCTGCTTGTTATAGTGTGAAATGAAGTTGTAGTAAATTGATTTTTAGAGCACACGTGTTCTAGTGTGGAAATGGTGCATATGCACCGAGATCTTCCATACCAGGTTTATTATTATGGGTACTGAACTAAATGGTTTACACATTACTAACAATACATTATTGTGTCCACCAGATGGCAAGATAATGTAACGCATCAGTAGTAAAAGGCTTCAGCATGTCTCATTAGATTATACATAGTACAGGAGTGCTACCAAGATTTTCAAAGTTAGGGCCCAGTTAGGCAAGTTAATTATTGCAATAAAAAGCATTTCCAGCTAATAGCCGGTCTAAATTTGGCAACAAACATTCAACAAACTAGCAAAACGCTTGTTTTTCGGTTGCGATGATTTTGAAACTGGCTTAAAAATGATCATTCTCGGCAGCACATCGCTCTCTGTGTAAGCAGAATTTGTGCCGCTGATAAAATGATATTCTAAGGACACAGAACGATCTTATTAACTATCATGCCGTGCACCAAAACGTTCACCCGCCAGTAAACGACCACAGATTGGTTTGTATATATTGTGCCGTGGAAACCCGCCACTAGACATGCTAGAGATCATGTTAGCAGATATGTTTATTTTATTAAACTGATGTGTAGTAAAAATAGTTAAAGTACATCTGCTCGGTGCATACATGTTTGCATGTGCTAAAGGTTCTGCACATGTCCATATAAGTGTGCAGGAAGAGAAGCCGTGGAGCAGGGGTGGGGAATCTTTTTTTTTTTTTTTTTCCAAGGGCCATTTAGACATTTATAACATCATTTGTCGATTGTACAAAATTATCAACTTAAAATTTGTTCTGCTATTATTTGGCAAAATATTTAAATAAATCACCCCTAATGTGATGGCGATAACTGTTTCTGTTTAGCGAGATGTGTAATGTGAGGTGGTATTGATGGTCTTGCTCTGGAGTGCAGTTGACGATTTGTGGTAAGCTGTGAAAAGCTCTGCTCGTGGCTTTAAGATGTTCCGAGCACAGATGTATATTTCAATGTATGTCTCCTCAAAGTGGGAAATTCATCAATACTCATAACATTCATAGAAATCAAGCAGTCAGAGGTCTGCTGTATACATCACACAGGATACATCGAGACTGCTGTATATACAACATATACATCACACAAGATATACTGAGACTGCTGTATACATTGCATAGGAGACTGATGTATATGCATTACATAAGATACACTGAAACTGCTGCATATATCACATAGGATAAATAGTGTGCTGTAGATACATCACATAAGATACACTGAGTCTTCTGTATATGCATGTCATAGGATACACTGAGGCTGCTATACATGCAATTCATAGAAGACACAGAGATATATACATCACATAGACACTGAGTACCGTATAAATTGCAGTAGTCATGAGACACTGAGACTGCTGTATATACATTACATAGGAGACACTGAGACTGTACTCTTTCTACATCATATAGGATACACTGAGACTGCTGTATATAAATGCAGTATCAGTGTCTCCTCTTTGATGTACCCATCAGTCTCACTGTATCCCATGGGATGTATATACAGCAGTCGTAGTGTATCCTGTTGGGAGTCGAGTTCCCGCTGCTGCACAGGGGGAATCTCGAACCATGTCTGCTGCGGTCTCTCATTCTGCATGAGCAGCCTCAATATCTCCCATGTGATGTATATACTGCACCATCAGGATCTCCGCTATATATGCAGCGGTCACAATGTCTCTTATGTGATGTATATACAGCAGTATCTATGTCTCCTATGTGATGTATATACAGCAGTATCCTTGTCTCTGATGTGATGCATATACAGCAGTATCAGTGTCTCCTATGTGATGTTCATACAACAGTGTCAGTGTCTCCTATGCGATGTAAACAGTAGACACAGTATCTATGTATCAGTAGTATCAGTGTCTCCTAAGTGATATATGTACATCACATAGGAGACCCTGATACTGCTGTATATACATCACATAGGATACACCGGGTCTGATGTAAATACATCACATAGGATACACTGAGACTGTTATACATGCATCACATAGGAGACACAGACTGCTATATATAAATCAGATAGACACTGTTACTACTATAGGAGATGCTGACACTGTTGTATACAGATCACATAGGAGACAGAGACTGCTGTATACACATCACATAAGAAACACTGATACTGCTGTATATTCATCACATAAGAGACACTGAGACTGCTTTATATACATCACATAGGAGGCACTGATAGTGTAGTATATACATCACATGGGAGATATTGAGTCTGCTATATAAATCACATAGGAGACACTGAGACTGCAATACATTGATCATAGACAGAGACTGCTGTTTATTCATCACACAATGTGACTACTGTAAACATCGCATAAGAGACACTGATGCTGTTGTATATACATCACATAAGAGTGAGACCATCATTGTAAATACATCATTGTAAATACACATCTGTACTTTGTATCTCCCCCACCTCATTGTAGATTGTACGCTCTCATGAGCAGGGTCATCTTATTTTGCTTTAATAATTGTATTGTTAACGTTGTTATTTATGACTGTTGTGTTTGAAACTGTTAAACTGTAAAGCGCTGCGGAATATGTTGGCGCTATATAAAGATTATCATTATTATAAGAGACAGAGATTGCTGTAAATACATCACATAAGAGACACTGTGACTGCTGAATATAAATCACATAGGAGATACTGATAGTGCTGCAAATACATCACATGGGAGATATTGAGGCTGCTGTATACATCACATAGGAGACACTGGTACTGATGTATGTACATCAGATATTATACACTGCGTCTGTTGCATACATCCCACAGGAGACTGTGGCACAATGAGAAACAAGGATTTTGAACTGCAGCGTACAGTATGCGATCTCAGCCCACAAAGTACATCCTGACGCTAGCACTAGCCAGCTTCAGGATGTAATCCACTGTTGCATGCGCTGCAGGGTCAGTAGTGTACACTACGCATTTAAAAGTGTATGCTTCATGGGCACACTGTAGGGAATAAAGGCCAAAGCACTGTTGCCCTTATGAGTCTACCAGACGCCCAGAGAAAATGATGTAAATGGCCCACAAGTCAGAGGTTCCCCACCCTTGCCTTAGAGCATGATATTTTATTATTACTGATGGGCATGACACTAGTCGGCCAACTTTTGTACTCAGCTGTACTTTTTGACATTTGCTTGGGAACCTCATAGCCCCTATGAACCAGGACTGCTTCCACTCAGGAGTACCTGGTTTGTCTATAAATTTTATACAATCATTCAAAAACATCTGCAAGGAGTTTGTATGTGTTCCCCGTGTTTGCGTGGGTTTCCTCCAGGTTCTCCGGTTTTCTCCCACATTCCAAAGACATACTGATAAGGAATCTAGATTGTGAGCCCCAATTGGGACAGTTCCGATAATGTCTGTAAAGCACTGTGGACTTAATGGCGCTATATAAGTGAGTAAAATAAAATAAAAATACAAATTTCAATATCCACCATGTAATGTTACACCTCCAAGACATTGGTTGCTGTAGGGAAAACCCCCATGCCCCTTCTCAGGGCAATAACAGCTGATCTGTGGGTGTCAGTGAAGCCGAACCTGCATCAGTCAGATTACCGCTGTCTTAGCTTTCATTTGAGAGAACCCTTTAAGCATTATAGACAACTGCTTTAAAAAAAAAAAGACTTTGAATCACTCCTGACAAGTCTGCTGTACTCTACACTTGTATTCTCCAGCAAATAATTCTAGAGCTTCTTTTCGTAAAAATCTGTAATGTGCCATTTCCCTATTATTCCAGATGAAAATTAAGAATAAATTGAACCCTAGGTGTTATTAGTTGAGGGGGTGTCCTAACATAGTATTACATTATCCAATCCGTGCTGACAATGGCAGACTGCGTGGAGAGACACCCTATTAACAATGGTAATGGTAACACCCAGTTGTCAATGTATTCATTATTTTCCATGAGGAATAACATCAGCATGGTACAATATAGAGTTATTAGAAAAAATTACCCAGAACTGATATTTCTTGGGACATAGAAGTATTTATTGATACAGACATGTTAGGAGAGCGTACAAGTTCCATTTAGATAAGTGAGATATAGGCATGACACGCTGTGCATTAAAGAGTTAACCGCCATAGTGTAGGAAAGACACGAGATTTACTAAATTTGTCCATCAAAAGAGAAATTGTGTATTTCATCAAAATCCTCATGCTACTCTTGTTTTTCACAGTCTATGGATATTTGTTTTACATGTCTCTAGACTTTATGTTCCATGATACTGTACGTCGGATTCACATTTCTTAGGAGGTCATTACCCATCTGCTTTTGGATGCTGCTCTCCCCTAAATATTACCTTTTATACAGTGAAGGCCAGAGAATATTGCTTTGCTACTATAGGTCTATGTGTCAATGCTCCGGCGATGGTCAGGATTACTGTGCAACAGCAATGAGTAATACAGAATCAGGATGAAAATTAAAAAGAGACGTAAAACGCATCTTGTAAATATAGAAGAGTGACATACTGTCTGTAAACACGTCTCCACTGATTCGTATATACATGTTACTGGAAAAACGACATGTTAATAAGAGGAGGGTAAAGAGGTGGGAGGTGAGTCCTTACAATGATGTACTATGTATGGACGGACAGCCTGGCATGTCATATATGTCTCAAGGTTACAGTAATCAGAGGCCTCATTCACTTGCAATTTTGCTTCGTGTTTATTTATCTCCCATAGTTTAAAAATGCAGAATTGGCTATCTCAACAGAATATTTGGGTTAGGAAAAGATTATATATTTTTTTGGTCCATCTGAATGATTTTTTTATTATGGTCAGAACTGCAAATCTCTTCACTGGCTCCCATTCCCTCAGCGTATCCAGTTCAAATTACTAATACTGACCTACAGAGCCATCCATAACCTGTCTCCTCCATATATCTCTGAACTGATCTCCCGATATCTTCCCTCACGTAATCTCCGTTCCTCCCAAGACCTTCTCTCCTCCACACTTATCCGCTCCTAACCCAACCGCCTCCAAGAAACCTCCAGAATATCCCCCATCTTCTGGAATTCTCTGCCCCAACTCGTCCGACTATCAACCACCCTCGGATCCTTCAGACGGAACCTGAAAACCCACCTCTTCAGGAAAGCCTACAGCCTGCACTGACCCCGCTGCCTCCTCACCACTATCGGAGCTACCGCCTCACCAACACCGGTGCTCCTGCAACCCTCAACCTATTGTCTCCATCCCCACCATCCTGTAGAATGTAAGCCCGCAAGGGCAGGGTCCTCGCCCCTCTGTATCAGTCTGTAATTGTTAGTTTGCTTACTGTAAGCGATATCTGTAACTTGTATGTAACCCCTTCTCATGTACAGCTCCATGGAATCAATGGTGCTATATAAATAATAACTGGATAAGAAAATGAGTTTTCATATAATAGTCTATAAGTAGATTGAAAAATACTTTTTGTCACTTAGTGATCTAATCTGCTCAATTTATTCATTTACAGACTGTATAGAATTAGGCTGGAGTCACACATGGCGTAAGACAATACGCCACGTATTATACGTCCGTACTACGGCCGTAATACGGAGAAATGTTCCCAAAATATTGATCCGTAGGCAGGGTGTGTCAGCGTATTTTGCGCATGGCATCCTCCGTATGTAATCCGTATGGCATCCGTACTGCGAGATTTTCGCGCAGGCTTGCAAAACCGACATCTAATGGATTTATGTGCTCAAATGTTAGGGAAAACATATATACAGTGTATATATATATATATATATATATATATATATATATATATATATATATATATATATATATATATATATATATATATATATATATCATTGAGACACATATATATATTCTGTATTTAGATTTCATTCAGCGCGATATCTGTGAACAGCCGGTAATTCAATTGCCGGCTTTTCATTTCTCCTGCACAAACCCGACAGGATATGAGACATGGTTTACATACAGTAAACCATCTCATATCCCCTTTTTTTTTGCATATTCCACACTACTAACGTTAGTAGTGTGTATGTGCAAAATTTCAGCGCTGTAGCTGCTGAAATAAAGGGTTAAATGGCGGAAAAAAATTGGCGTGGGCTCCCGCGCAATTTTCTCCGCCAGAGCGGTAAAGCCAGTGACTGAGGGCAGATATTAATAGCCAGGAGAGGGTCCATGGTTATTGGCCCCCCCCCCGTGGCTAAAAACATCTGCCCCCAGCCACCCCAGAAAAGGCACATCTGGAAGATGCGCCTATTCTGGCACTTGGCCACTCTCTTCCCACTCCCTGTAGCGGTGGGATATGGGGTAATGAAGGGTTAATGCCACCTTGCTATTGTAAGGTGACATTAAGCCAGATTAATAATGGAGAGGCGTCAATTATGACACCTATCCATTATTAATCCAATTGTTGGAAAGTGTTAAAAAACACACACACACATGATTAAAAAGGATTTTAATGAAATAAACACAGCGGTTGTTGTAATAATTTATTGTTCTCGCAATCCATTTCCAGGCCCTCGCTTGGCAAAATAATAAACACACAAGATACATACCTTCTGATGTCAGATCACGTCCCACGAAGTAATCCATCTGAAGGGGTTAACTAATATTACAGGCAGAGCTGCGATAAACCACTCGCTCGTGCCTGTAATCCCCGGGTGCTGAAAGGAAAGCAGTGATCTGTACTTACATTGAGTCGCGGTGAGGCGCCCTCTGGTGGATGTTCTCATGAACTGCAGCCTGGGAACTTTTTCCCACGCTCCAGGTCATATGAGGACATCCACCAGGGGGCGCATCACCGCGACTGAAGGAAATGTAGGGCAATGACCTACATTTCATTCATTCGCCGGGGATTACAGGCACGGAGCACAGCTGCATTTAGCAGGGCTCCTGCCTGTAATATTAGTTAACCCCTTCAGATGGATTACTTCGTGGGACGAGACGGTTCACCAGAAGGTATGTATCTTGTGCGTTTATTATTTTTCCAAGCGAGGGTGTTCCTGATGGATTGCGAGAACAATAAATTATTACAACAACCGCTGTGTTTATTTCATTAAACTACTTTTAAATCATGTGTGTGTGTGTTTTTTAACCCTTTCATACAATTGGATTAATAATGGATAGGTGTCATAATTGACGCCTCTCCATTATTAATCTGGCTTAATGTCACCTTACAATAGCAAGGTGGCATTAACCCTTCATTACCCCATATCCCACCGCTACAGGGAGTGGGAAGAGAGTGGCCAAGTGCCAGAATAGGCGCATCTTCCAGATGTGCCTTTTCTGGGGTGGCTGGGGGCAGATGTTTTTAGCCACGGGGGGGCCAATAACCATGGACCCTCTCCTGGCTATTAATATCTGCCCTCAGTCACTGGCTTTACCATTCTGGCGGAGAAAATTGCGCGGGAGCCCACGCCAATTTTTTCCGCCATTTAACCCTTTATTTCAGCAGCTACAGCGCTGAAATTTTGCACATACACACTACTAACATTAGTAGTGTAGAATATGCAAAAAAAAGGGGATATGAGATGGTTTACTGTATGTAACCATGTCTCATATCCTGTCGGGTTTGTGAAGGAGAAATGAAAAGCCGGCAATTGAATTACCGACTTTTCACTAACACCACTGCGTATTTCTCGCAAGTCACACTGCTGGTCCGTGTGGAATCCGTATTTTTCTCGCCCCCATAGACTTTCATTGGCGTATTATTTGCGCAATACGCTGACAAACGCAGCATGCTGCGATTTTGTACGGCCGTAGAACACCGTATAATACTGAACCGTAATATACGGCTAATAGGAGCAGCCCCATTGAGAAGCATTGTGCCGTATGTAATGCGAGTTTTACGTACGTAGTTTTTGCGCTCTTACGTACGTAAAACACGCATGTGTGACCCCAGCCTTATACAATGGAGATCAATTTCTTGTTTTGCACTTTCTTATGTTGTGATAAATATTGAATATGAAACATTATAAAGAATTAAGCCGTTTAGACTAATAAGATCTGATGCCACTTCTTGTGAAAAACATATTCAGAAAGGAAAGTGTGCAGGCACCAATCCACACTCATGCCAGAATGCCAGCACAGACGATACATCTTTTGCCCACTTTGTACATCTGTTTCTATTTTCCTGTCTTGCAACAGTAAAGAAATAGTTGAGTCTTCTATCTCGTCAAGGATTTTTTTTACTACTTACAAAATCATTCTTAAAAACCGCACAAATAAAATCACATCAATAACAAAGTCATCCAGCCAGCTCTGAGTTTCGCCCTAATGGCTTCTTCTGGGCCTGTGCCGCCACTGTGGGTGTGATTGATAGAGGTATTGTTCTACTTTGGGCATGAGTCATATAAGTCTGTAGAATGCACACATTCTTTTCCATATATATTGACTAATTTAATTAGCAATTTAATTTATTTGATATAATTTTTAGACATTATTTAAAAAAAAAAAAAGCCAAACCCCATCACCAATCCCCCATTTTTAAACTAGAGGAGAATGGTGAAGCATATAAGGCAGGCACTTGGCAATCCTGGGTATGGCACCTTAATTCCACCTCCAGCATCCATATCTGTGTATAAAAAAGTCACTTAAGTATAAGGCGTCATCTCTGGCCGAATCTTGCAGTAGACTGACTTTAAATCAACTGCATTTCTATAGTTGGGCTTTACGACAAGAAGACATTACTTTTCCTGCTGTTTTCTAACTTTTTGAACCAAATGTCATTGTTTATTTAAAGAAAGCAAAGGAACGAGGAGCTGTCGTTGTTAAAGAGCCTTGGATTGAAGAGGATGATGGTGGCCGAGTTAAATATGCCGTGATACAGACGGTACGTTGTGACTCTCTCTAGGGCTGATTGAATTATCAGCCTCTTTTCTGACACCAGATATTACTGAGATCTGCTGGTTGTTTCCCTTTTTCCCCAGGCTCTGCTTTGTCCAGTGATTAAACTCTATGGCTTTGATCACTGACTTCTCTCTGATGAGCCTGTTTTCCCTTCTGACAGTGGCTGGGAGGGGGAACTTCATTTCACTTCCTAGGCTATTCGCCTGGAGCAAATTCTTTCTAGGAGTAATGATAGAACTGGTAGCTGTTGAATACACATGCTACTATTTCACTTTTTTCTCTTGCAGTATGGAGATACTACACATACCCTGGTTGAATACCTGGGGCCATATCAAGGTGTCTTCCTCCCTGGTTTTAGAAAGCCTCTTTACAGTGATCCACTGTTACCTTCATTGTGAGTGAGACTGGAAACCTGTATAATATTACTAAAACAACACAAAAAGATTCATACAAAACCATTACAAGGCTTTCTCTGCACACACACAATACATGGATAATCACGGAATTATTAGGTTTGTTGCTTATGTCGTGGTCATTTGTTATATGTTCAATAGAAAATACGATCAATTTAAAAAAAACAAAAAAACAACTATACTGTAATCCTGGCATACCCAGCACGGAAGCCCTTGTGGTTCCCACCTGTTTCTTTCCCGGCAATAAAGCTATATTGTACGAGCCAATAAGTCACTGTATGTTGTGAGAACAGTACCTGGATGAAGGGCCACTTGGATTTATTTAATATCTTTGTTAAAAATATTCAAGGGAAGTTAACAAAGACCAAGGGGAACCACAAGAACCTCCGTGCTGGTGCTGCATGAGATTAAATGGGTTAATATTGATATTTTTTTTATTTTGCCATTTTTATATAACCGCATTTTCCAAGAGCTATAAATCCCATAATATTTGAATAACGTTTACAAAAAAGGGCTTTGTCAATTATTTATTGTGCATTAACTAGTTAAACAAATTTAATACAAATACATTGTTGGTCTGCTGATGGTCAAATCAAATAAAAAGCGTCCATTGATTGTATTAAAGGGAATCTGTCACCAGGATTTTACTACCCCATCCAAGAGCAGCGTAATATAGGGTCAGAAACCCTGATTCCAGCAATCTGTAACTAACTGGGCTGCTTGCTACCATTTTGATAAAATCCCTGATTTATCTATTGCGGATCTACCAGTTTTCTGAATGCTAAACTCTCTGTAACCCAACCCACATAACTGATTAACAGCTTTCTGTGTACACTGTTCATAGGCAGAAAGCTGCAAATCAGTGGTGGGGGTGGGGTTATACAGAGCCCATGAATGTGGTATACTAGTCCTCTAGTGATAATCTCCTGCTGATAAAACAATGATTTTATAAAAATGATATTAAGCTGCCCAGTAAGTGAAACATCGCTGGAATCAGGGTCTCTGTCTCTAAATTTTGCTACTTTCAGATTATATGGCAAAATCCTGGAGACTGATTTGCTTTAATAGCATAGATATTACCTGTTCCATTAAAGCTGTCATTTATCATACTGCAACACAAGTTAATTGTGTATTCTTGTATGAGTTCAACTACATCAAAAAACAATACTGACATAACAAAGTGAATATTTTCATACTTTTCATGCATTATCAGAAACATTGTGTACGACATTAATGAATGTTTCTTCTTCTTACAGACCATCAGCGTGCCTGAACTTCATTGATCACATTGTAGGAAACCAGCCTGATAATGCAATGGAGCCCATTGTGAACTGGTAATAAAAAATATAGCCGAACTACAAAGGTCTCTCCCCATTGCCATCCACTAATTCTACAGCATAAAGGCATTATTTATATAGTGTAACTTTAAAGGGGCTGTAACGGATTAGAGAAGCCTGCCTGTTTGCTTCCAAAATCAATGCCACATGCTAAGAGCTCGCTCACGTGAGCGTATAATATGGCCGAGTGCTATCCAATGTTTTATCACTCGGCCCAATGTGATACTATGGAGCAGTGCAGACCAACATTTTTTTTTCTCATGCCGATAGGTGGCTGAATTTGGATCACACACACCCATACAAGTCTAAGGCCAGCGTCACACCTAACGTATCAAAATACGGTCCGTTTTTTAATACGAAAATACGCAGAAAAGTTCCTGAACAGTATTCAATGCGAGGATGTGATTTTTTTTTCTCCAAAAATTATCCGTGTGTCATCCGTACGGCGACATTTTCTCGGCGGCTTGCAAAATGGACATAGAATGGATGAATGGATCCATGGGCTCAAATATTCGTGAAAACATATATATACAGTCTATGTATATGTCAGTGAGACACATATATATATATATATATATATATATATATATATATATATATATATATATATACTGTATATTTATATTTCATACAGAGCTAGATAGCAGAAAAGCCTGTAATTCAATTGCCGGCTTTTGCTATCTCCTTATCAAACCCTACAGGATATGAGACATGGTTTACATACAGTAAACCTTTTCATATCCGTTATATTTTTGCATATTCCTTGCTAATAATGTTAGTAGTTTGTGTGTGTGTGTAAAATTTGGGAGCTCTAGGTGTTAAAATAAAGGGTTAAATCACAGAAAAAACTGGCGTGGGCTCCCGTGCAATTTTCTCCACCAGAGTGGGAAAGCCAGTGACTGAGGGCAGATATTAATAGCCTAGAGAGGGACCATGGTTATTGCCCCCCCCACCCCAGAAAAGGCACATCTGTAAGATGCACCTATTCTTGTTCTTAGCCACTCTCTTTTCCCACTCCTGAGTAGTGGTGGGATATGGGGTAATAAGGGGTTAATGTCACCTTGCTAATGTAATGTGACATTAAGCCTGGTTAATAATGGAGAGATGTCAATAAGACACCTATCCACTATTAATCCAATAGTAATAAAGGGTTAAAAAACACACACATTATGAATAAAATATTTTAATGAAATAAATACACATGGGGTTTTAATATCTTTATTGTACTCTCAATCCAACTGACGACCCTCGATCTTCTGGAAAAAAAGGAAAAATAAAAAACAACAATATCCCATACCTGTCCGCCATACAGTCATGTCCCACGATGTAAATCCATCTGAAGGGGTTAAATAATTTTACAACCAGGAGCTGTGCTAATGCAACCACCCCGTCTGTAAAAACTGGGGAATGAATGGAATGCAGCATGGTTGACTTGCGGTGCTGCACCCCCTGGTGGCATAAACTCATATGAACTCTAGCGTGGAAATTTTTCTGAATATTTTCTCACGCTAGAGTTCATATGATAATTTTGTGAATACTATTTATTGATAATTTTATTAATAATTGACAATTTTATTAATTATTATTATTGGTAATTGTATTAATACTAATTTATCAGAATTGTATAATGAGCAGAATTAAGCATGCTGAAATCCCCCTATATATCATTTGAACCCGAGCACAGCCCCTTCTGTATATCGTATGAACCCCCCAACAGCCCCTTATATGCGGCATGAGCCCCACACAGCCTCCTCCATATGCGGCATGAGCCACACACAGCCTCCCTATATACACTGCATGAGCCCTGCACAGCCTCCCTATATACACTGCATGAGCCCAACACAGCCTCCCTATATACACTGCATGAGCCCAACACAGCCTCCCTATATACACTGCATGAGCCCAACACAGCCTTCCCCATATGCGGCATGAGCGCCACACAGCCTCCCCCATATGCGCCTGAGCCAAATACAGCCTCACTATATACACTGCATGAGCCCCACACAGCCTCCCTATATACACTGCATGAGCCCAACGCAGCCTCCCTATATATTCTGCATGAGCCCCACATAACCTCCCTATATACACTGCATGAGCCCCACACAGCTTCCCTATATACTGCATGAGCCCCGCACAGCCTCTCTATATACAATCCATGAGCCCCACACAGCCTCCCCCATATACTGCATGAGCCCCACACAGCCTCTCTATATGCACTGCATGTCGCCCCCATAGCCTCTCCATATGCGGCATAAGCCCCACACAGCCTCCCCCATATGCGGCATGAGCCCCACACAGCCTCCCCATATGCGGCATGAGCCCCACACAGCCTCCCTATATACTGCATGAGCCCCGCACAGCCTCCCCATATACTGCATGAGCCCCACAGCCTCCCTATATACATCATGAGCCCCACACAGCCTCCCTATATACACTGCATGAGCCCCACACAGCCTCCCTCTATATTCGGCATGAGCCCCACAGTCTCCCCATATACTGCATGAGCCCCACAGCCTCCCCATATGTGGCATACGCCTCACACAGCCTCCCTTTATACACTGCATGAGTGCCACACAGCCTCCCTATATACTGCATGAGCCCCACACAGCCTCCCTATATACTGCATGAGCCCCACACAGCCTCCCTATATACTGCATGAGCCAAACACAGCCTCCCTATATATGGAGCACCCCCACATAAGGGCAATGGGGTACTCGGTACCTTCGGTTCTCAGTGGGGATGTCACGGTGGCCTGACCCGGTCCGTGGCCCTTTGAGGGACGTCAAATAAAGAGAAAGTTTGCTTAGTGTTCGTGACGCCACCTCTGGTATTCGGTCAGGGTGACCGACGCTGCTTAGGGGTCCGCTGGGGTGATGTGATGGCAGTTAGATGGTATACCTTCCCACAGGTGAAGTGTATCCCCAGGGCTTCCCAGAGTGCAGGTGATGGATGGCGGATGATGTAAGGCGCAGTGAATAACGAGGACACAAGGTTGCAGTCTCTTTACCTTTACTGAAGACTTCAGCATCCACAGTCCAGGGTACAGATCACAGGGCAGGCAGGGTCCGGCCGGTCCGAAGGCAAATCCAGAGTCCCCTTATCCAGGTGGAAATCAGTAGCCTTCCTCTAGCGCCTGTGTGTGTTGTAGTACCTCCCTGCTGAGCTTCTCAGTAAGGTCCTCACAACTGTTGTAGATGTTCTAGATGAGGGACCTCTCTGTCTGTAGCTCTGTGATGTTCCTCCTTCCCCTCTGTCTGCCTGACAGGGTGCTGCCTGGGTGAAGCCCGGTCGGCTTCCGCCTCGATGTTACCTGGGCGAAGCCCAACCAGCTTCTGTCTATCTCTCTATCTAGCCCACCAGTTTTACCTAATTGTGATGAGTGCCCTAGTGAATAGGAGCAAGGCTCCCCCTGGTGGTCTGGAGTGTGAAGTGTGGTGTATGTAATATCACTCCCCCTGGTGGAAGAATAATATTACTGCAACGACCAGGACTCTGGGGCGCTGCACACACACACACATACACACACACACACACACACACACACACACACCCTCTCCTTCCCCGTTAAATCCAGTACTCCCGGACTGGGAAAAGAAAACAATACATTAGCAAATCACATGCAAAAATTTTAAAATGCTATAAAACAAGTTAATATAACAATGCTTCCCTTTACGGGAGGTGAGAACACTTGAACGTTGCAAACAAGAACATATTTACATGACTGATAAAGACAATACAGATGCATTAACTATAAAATTACTTTTACCCGTACAGGTATACTATCTAATAAGTGCAAGTAGAAAACGGTTGTTAACTAACTATGAAACACAATTATAAGTGCAGATTGCCTTGTGCAGGCATGTACTACGGAGGACAGAGAATGAACTTCAATCCAATATTGCAGCCAGTATGCAGCCAGCGGGTAAGGAAAGGGTGAATCAAACACCCAAAAACCCCACCCCTATGGCTGAAAATTGTTCCCTCCAAATTCAGATAACAGAGTCCCTTTAAGTGCAAATACTCTCTAAGGGTGTATTATCAAACCTCAAAGTGCAAATTAATGTTTTTCCTTATTCTTACTCTTTCTACACATGCAGGACTATCTATCAACCCCTAAGGGCTCACTGCATTTTTCTTCAAGTTATTTAACCCAAAACCTCAATTTTATTTAAAGTACATCATCTAACATTTCCCATTCTTGGCTACATACTATTGACTATGTAAACATTATTACCATCTAACTACTCAAGACAACCTTGTTTCTCTTAGGCGAAGTGCAACAAACTAACATTCCCTTTAAGAGGAAACCCAAGTCTTTTTCTGAGGTAGTGCACAATAATCACATCATTAGTTTCCAAGTTTGTTTAAAGCGATATGACGTGATGCGATATGAGGGACCCGTTACGAACCCCCGAACGTTGGTCTTGGGTGGGCTACAAGATTTGTAATCCTGACCCAGAATTCTGCCGCACCAACGGGTTTTTCTTCAGGTCTGAAAGGAAAAGTTATTTTTACAGCATAATTAACAGCAGTTTCTGTTAAGAGGCAGTCTCTGTAAAAGCCTCCTATGTAAAAACCAGTAGGGAGCACCTTAAAGAAGGTGCAAACTATTTACAGGCAGTTTGTGATCATGCAACAGTCCATGATTCTGCAGTTCTTTAATAGAAATAGGAAAACTTGCGCAAAAACATAGGATCCCTTTAAACAGGGGATCCCTTTAAGAGTTAACCCTGGACAGGTTTAAACAAAAGAAACAGTTAAAGGCAAAGAAGAAACAGTTAACTATGTACATTCTTGTTGGTGTTTTCGAAGTTTATTTGAATAACTGCAAGGGCTTTACCTGGCACACAACCCTTCTTGGCCTGGGAAGGGCAGAATCCAGGGCCACACCCGGTGACAGATAAACCCCATTGGTCTGTCTTTCGTGGATTGTCATATCATGCACAGTGATGGAGGTCTGCGTAGCTTGAGTATGGGCATTTGCTGCAGCAGAGGTAGCGGCTGCTGCAAGTTCAGTCTCTGGAACGGAGTCAGCAGCTGTGGCAGGAGCCGTTGCGGGAGCGGGGTCAGTCACTGGGGCAGGGTTGTTCCTCATATCTGTCTCAGATGTGGTCCCTCCGGTGCTGGTCTGCTCTGTCTCCGCTAGGGTCTGGAACGCTGGTTGCAGGGCCTTGTGCTGCGGCGTTGTCATCACTGTTTGCAGCATCTCGCTTTCTGGCAGGGCCTTGCTTCCTGGCTTCAGAGCGCTGGAACTTCTTTCTTGCTCCGGACCAGACGAGGCTGCCGACAGACGTCTGGTGAGGCTCCCGATGAAGGTCTTCTTCCACCCGGCCTCAGTGCCCAGCTGCGTCCGCAGGAGTTGGTCGCTAAACTCTTTCACCTCCGCTTTCAGGAACTCCAGGACCTCTGGTGACGTCTCACTGCGGCTTCCATCCCGGTAGCTGGGGGAGTCCTCGGCTTCTACCCCCCGCTCCGGTTCCGGGCGGCTGGCCATGGCGTCCTCCACGTGGCTGGCTCCTTCCTCGTCCTTTTCCCGCTCTCTCCTCCTGGGGCAGTTTCGTTTTCTTTGTCTCCGCCCACCATTGAGGATCAGGAGGCGGATCTCGGCTGCTGACGGACACATCCTCAAGGTACAGAGATATTTAGACTGGGCGGCAATTGTTTTTCGCGCTTCTCAGTTCGTTCACGCCCACAACTCCATGCCCTTCTTCTTTTCCTGCGCTCGTCGTGGCGCTCTTATGGCGGCGGTTTTGGAGGGAATTTTGGCGGCAAATGGCAAGACACAGTCTTTAAGCAGATACAGTTCAAATACAGTCCTGGCACAGTTCTTAGGCACACATGACCTGATTTTCAGGCTTAAGTAGATCTTGTTTGTGAAGCCAAGATTTGGAGCGCCCCCACGTAAGGGCAATGGGGTACTCGGTACTGGGTCCTTCGGTTCTCAGTGGGGATGTCACGGTGGCCTGACCCGGTCCGTGGCCCTTTGAGGGACGTCCAATAAAGAGAAAGTTTGTTTAGTGTTCGTGACGCCACCTCTGGTATTCGGTCAGGGTGACCGACGCTGCTTAGGAGTCCGCTGGGGTGATGTGATGGCAGCTAAATGGTATACCTTCCCACAGGTGAAGTGTATCCTCAGGGCTTCCCAGAGTGTAGGTGATGGATGGCGGATGATGTAAGGCGCAGTGAATAACGAGGACACAAGGTTGCAGTCTCTTTACCTTTACTGAAGACTTCAGCATCCACAGTCCAGGGTGCGGATCACAGGGCAGGCAGAGTCCGGCCGGTCCGAAGGCAAATCCAGAGTCCCCTTATCCAGGTGGAAATCAGTAGCCTTCCTCTAGCGCCTGTGTGTTGTAGTACCTCCCTGCTGAGCTTCTCGGTAAGGTCCTCACAACTGTTGTAGATGTTCTAGATGTTATGTCTTCCTCTCTGTCCCCCAGATGGCATGGATAGGACAAGCCCGTATGACTGGTGGCCTGAGGCTTTTTACAGGGACCCTAGAGATGCCCCGGCCCCCACAAGTTGCCACCGTGCCTCCTGGGTATATGGTCGGGCAGCCAACGTGGAATTAACTGTCCTGCCAGTCTCTGAAGTAAAGCGTAGAGACTATTACTCCCTCGGTGTTCTGGCTACCGGCTTCTGCACCTCAGAAGGAGGCAGCCTTTTACAGGGCAGAACTCCTTCTGGTTTTATCTCCTTGTGCTATGACTTCGTTTCTCACCCGCTACAATACAATTCTCTTCATGTCCTTTCTTAGGATGCTGCCGCACGTGGGGCAGGCGCAGCTCAGTAGCTTTCTGTCTAGGCCTCTGACAGGATCACACCCGTCAGGGACCTCTCTGTCTGCAGCTCTGTGATGTTCCTCCTTCCCCTCTGTCTGCCTGACAGGGTGCTGCCTGGGTGAAGCCCGGTCGGCTTCCGCCTCGATGTTACCTGGGCGAAGCCCAGCCAGCTTCTGTCTAACTCTCTATCCAGCCCACCAGTTTTACCTAATTGTGAGGAGTGCCCTAGTGAATAGGAGCAAGGCTCCCCCTGGTGGTCTGGAGTGTGAAGTGTGGTGTATGGTTTGTGACACCTGGTAAGATCTCCTTTATTGCCATCAGACGTAATATCACCCCCCCGGTGGAAGAATATTATTACTGCAACGAGCAGGACTCTGGGGCGCTGCATATACACTGCATGAGCCCCAACAAGCCTCCCTATATACACTGCATGAGCCCCACACAGCTTCCTTATATACTGCATGAGTCCCACACAGCCTCCCTATATACTGCATGAGTCCCACACAGCCTCCGTATATACTGCATGAGCCCCACACAGCCTCCCTATATACTGCATGAGTCCCACACAGCCTCCCTATATACTGCATGAGCCCCACACAGCCTCCCTATATACTGCATGAGTCCCACACAGCCTCCCTATATACTGCATGAGCCCCAGCCTCCCTATATACAGCATAAGCCCCACACAGCCTCCTTATACACAGCATAAGCCCCACACAGCCTTCCTATATACACTGCATGAACCCCACACAGCCTACCTATATACACTGCATGTCGCCCCCATAGCCTCCCCATGTGCAGCATGTCACCCCCATAGCCAACTCATGTGCAGTATGATGGCCCCATAGCCTCCCCATGTGTGGCATGTCGCCCCCATTTGCAGCACCATGTGCAACCAGTCGCCCCCATATGCAGCACCACGTCCCCCCCCCCATGCGCAGCACCATGTCACCCTGCATGTCCTGCACCATATTGCCCCATGTCACCCCCCCATGTCCTGCACCATGTCACCCCCAATGTGCAGCACCATGTTGTCACCTCTTATGTGCAGCACCATGTTGTCACCCCATGTGTGCAGCACCATGTCACCCCCATAGCTGCACCATGCCCACCCAAATAGCCCACACACATGAGGAAAAAAAACACCACATACTCACATCGGTCCCGTTCCCTGGCGCTCTGCTTCTCTCCTTGCCTCCGGTGCGCACTCTGCGGAGCACACAGCTGACACGATGAAATGACGTCATCGCGTCAGCTGTTTCACACGCTGATTGGTGGAGGAAGTAGCTGAAGGCCCCTCCTCCACCAAGGAGTCAGCGGTGCCGTGCAGAGCCGCGGCACACATGGAAACAGAGGGCGGGTGAGCGGGCATCGTGCGGCCTGTGGACCTCTGATTTCCAGCCCCACGGCTCTCGGTCCGCGGGCCGCACTTTGCCCAGGTCTGATCTAAGGGATTAAATTGTTGCAACCAGAGTCCTTTTTGATCCTGCCAATTGCTAGAAGGTGTCAGCTAGGTAACAAAGCTGTCCCTGCCGCCTATACAGTGGACTCATCTCCTTAGGGATTAAAATAATGACATATATTTATCATACTGAATAAAATAACTAACACATTTAAAAATTTCTATGTACTTTCAGGTATCAAAAGTGCTTGCTCTTCCACAGATTCTGGTCTGTAGATGACAAACAGATTCACACAGACTACAGTGCCCTGCGTTCAATTGTGGTGACAAATTATGAGGAGACTATCAAAATGCCAATAAATGAACCAGCTCCTGGGAAGAAAGTGTCACAGATACAGGTAACAAATGTTTTACTGATAGCATCATTAGTGGGCTATCAGCTGTTACATCCGTGTGCCGTCCGAGTGACATGTACCGGCGGCTGGGAAATGCAGTTTCTCGCTGATCCCAGGCGCCGGCTGCTGAAGACAGCTCTCATCATTGTCTCCTGGTTGCGCCGAGATCAGTGCGACAATGATTGGATTTGTATTCAGCAGCAGCTGTGTCCCTCCTGTGTAAAATAAAGAATGAAATAAGAGTTGGCTCCCACGCAATTTTCATAACTAGCAGAGGGAAAGCCCACAGCTGGGACAAAGGACAATACCCAATAAGGTTCCTAGGCTATTAATAACAGCTCACAGCTGTTTGCTTAGCCTCTGCTGGTGAATTTACAGGTGAGCCAGGAAAAGAAATGACATATGGTCCCCCTATAAATTCAAACCAGCAAAAGCTAAACAGACAGCTGTGGGTTGATATTAATAGCCTGGGAAGGGGCCAGAGATATTGCCCACCCCCAGGTTACCAAGATATGCCCTCAGCCACCCCAGAAATGGCGCATCCATAGGATGCACCAAATCTGGCAATTAGCCTTGCTATTCCCACTTGCCCTGTGGCGTTGGCAATTGGGTAATAGGATTGGGGTTGAGCCCACGCCATTTTAATGTAATTCTTTATTTTACACAGGACGGACACACAGAAGGGTGCTGAATACAACTCTCTTCATTGTCGCCTTAAATATTGATTAATTAGCAAATACCTACTGACAGATTCTATTGATTACCTTATGTTGCTGCCTTGATCCCGAATACAGGATGTTGAATTGTGCTGTAACTGCTTTGATCTGTACACTGCATCTGGTGTATGTCAGCACAGAATGACTGTTCAACCTAAGTCCCTCCGCTCAGTACACAAAGGTGGTGCCACTCATTTACATGCACCTTTCCACCTGCTTGTTAACCCTCTATCACCTCCCTCGCTCTTCTTTGACTGACAGCTCACAGAGCCAGAGACGGGAGGAAATAGATGAGAGCAAACAGGTGGGAAGATGTATGTAAATGCACTCCCCATAGAGTATAATGCACTCTCCATAGTCCTCCATAGAGTATAATGCACTCCCCATAGTCCTCCTTAGAGTATAATGCACTCCCCATAGTCCTCCATAGAGTTTAATGCATTCCCCATAGTCCTCCAGAGTATAATGCACTCCCCATAGTCCTCCATAGAGTTTAATGCATTCCCCATAGTCCTCCAGAGTATAATGCATTCCCCATAGTCCTCCAGAGTATAATGCACTCCCCATAGTCCTTAGTGTATAATGCACTCCCCATTGTCCTCCATAGTTTAATGCACTCCCCATATCCCGATCCTATCCAGGATGCAGATACAGGTGAATGTGCGATGATGGGCTGGCACCAGGCCCCCCGGCTCACAGGCACCATAGCAGCCGCATGGCCTGCCGCCACTGTCAGTATGTCACTGCTTCAATGGAAATGGATGGCTAGCTGTTTTCCACAACGCCTGTAGCAGGGCTGCATTCTGCAAGAGGCTCTCTCTAATGATGAATATATAGTTCTGGAACCAGGAGAGGTTTGCTTACATCTGCCTGTCCACCCAGCAGTCTCCATTAACACCCTGCATACACCAAATCCTTTATATGCTGTGGATTAATTTATTACAGCTGCAGTATTGCTTGTATATATGTAAATTCACATTGCGTTCTTGTATCCATAAATATCTTAATTTTGGATCTGAATTTCATGGGTACGTGAAAGGTGTGACCACAATATGTAAAACATTTAGTTATAAAGCTCTGGTTGTTACATAATTGAGTAATTTTCACTTTCTTTCAGGAATATGTGGACTACCATGGTGGTGCTGGTGTACAGCACATTGCTCTGAACACTTCCGACATCATCAAAGCAGTGAGTAATTCAGACAATTTCCAGAAAGCAGAAGGCAATGAGGGAAGGAGGGGCGACTCTTCTGCTTTGATCTCCTTGCTGTTTGGCTAAGAGGGTGGTGTGTTTGTAAAGGCAAGTCTGTGCATGAATACCTGCATGTGTTGTGCGACATGAATACTATGTATATTTTACTTCCTTTTTGATATGGAGAATTTAATATTAATTTGTGAGCATGATGACATATGTATAAGTTGTGAAAATGAGCTTACAACATTCGCAATTTCCATAATTCATTAGTACATAAATGACTGTCAATAACCAGTACATGCTAATGCACCCACTATATGTATTAAAGGGGTTTTACAAATTGTTTTCATGGAAATTGAAGAGTCGGAGTCGGAGGTTTGGCTTAGCGACTCCACAGCCCTGAATGTAACAGCTCAGTGTATTTCTCTTTTCCTCCCCGAGCCTCTGGAGTGACAGTCTTTGAGAGGGGACCACCCGTTTAAGATATTGATACAATTCTCATTGATTTCTTATAATTTATTTTTAAAGGTAAAGAATCTGAAATCACGAGGAATGCAATTTCTTTCTGCACCAGACACTTATTATGATGAGCTGAGAAAAAATTTGAAAAGCGCCAAGATCACTGTGAAGGAAGATATTAGTGTGCTACAGGTATATATTTGTAATAAAAAAGCGCTGAGGAAAGAAAAAATGCTAATAAGTCCAAGACAATAATGTAAAAAAATAATCATTATTTAATAAAAAGAATCACGCATTGCAACAAAACGAATGTTGGGGCTTGTGTCATTCCAGCAGCAGAGGGCAATTATGTGTATGTGGTCTACAAGTTGACCTATTATTACTGTTGTTTTTACTTTTGTTACCTATGCCTTACTATGTGCCCTCTCCTGCTGTTAATGACATCAACTTTTTACTTCTGTACTCATGACCATGATTGTTTTTATTCAATAAAGGCTCTTTTTCTACATTTGTAATTGTCTTGGGCTTATTACCATTTTTTCCTTTCTTAAGCTCTTTTATGTTCACGTATTGGTTTATTATTATTATGCTTTTCTTATACAGCACCATCATATTCTGCAGACATTATCATCACCGTCACCTTATTATCACCTATCAGTAGGTCTTTGGATGTGGGAGGAAACCCACGCAAACACGGGGAGAACATACAAACTCCTTGCAGATTATGTCATTAGCGCGAATTGACCCAGCACTGCAAAGCAACAGTGCTAACCACTGAGCCACCGTGCTGCCTATATACACTACACGGTGGGCCATTTATATGGATACACCTAAATAAAATGGGAATGGTTGGTGATATCAACTTCCTGTTTGTGGCACATTAGTATATGGGAGGGGGGAAACTTTTCAAGATGGGTGGTGACCATTTTGAAGTCGGCAATTTTGAATCCAACTTTATTTTTTTCAATGGGAAGACACATCAAACTTATTGTGAATTTCACAAGGAAATCAATGGTAACATAGTAACATAGTTAGTAAGGCCGAAAAAAGACATTTGTCCATCCAGTTCAGCCTATATTCCATCATAATAAATCCCCAGATCTACGTCCTTCTATCTACAGAACCTAATAATTGTATGATACAATATTGTTCTGCTCCATGAAGACATCCAGGCCTCTCTTGAACCCCTCGACTGAGTTCGCCATCACCACCTCCTCAGGCAAGCAATTCCAGATTCTCACTGCCCTAACAGTAAAGAATCCTCTTCTATGTTGGTGGAAAAACCTTCTCTCCTCCAGACGCAAAGAATGCCCCCTTGTGCCCGTCACCTTCCTTGGTATAAACAGATCCTCAGCGAGATATTTGTATTGTCCCCTTATATACTTATACATGGTTATTAGATCGCCCCTCAGTCGTCTTTTTTCTAGACTAAATAATCCTAATTTCGCTAATCTATCTGGGTATTGTAGTTCTCCCATCCCCTTTATTAATTTTGTTGCCCTCCTTTGTACTCTCTCTAGTTCCATTATATCCTTCCTGAGCACCGGTGCCCAAAACTGGACACAGTACTCCATGTGCGGTCTAACTAGGGATTTGTACAGAGGCAGTATAATGCTCCCATCATGTGTATCCAGACCTCTTTTAATGCACCCCATGATCCTGTTTGCCTTGGCAGCTGCTGCCTGGCACTGGCTGCTCCAGGTAAGTTTATCATTAACTAGGATCCCCAAGTCCTTCTCCCTGTCAGATTTACCCAGTGGTTTCCCGTTCAGTGTGTAATGGTGATATTGATTCCTTCTTCCCATGTGTATAACCTTACATTTATCATTGTTAAACCTCATCTGCCATCTTTCAGCCCAAGTTTCCAACTTATCCAGATCCATCTGTAGCAGAATACTATCTTCTCTTGTATTAACTGCTTTACATAGTTTTGTATCATCTGCAAATATCAATATTTTACTGTGTAAACCTTCTACCAGATCATTAATGAATATGTTGAAGAGAACAGGCCCCAATACCGACCCCTGCGATACCCCACTGGTCACAGCGACCCAGTTAGAGACTATACCATTTATAACCACCCTCTGCTTTCTATCACTAAGCCAGTTACTAATCCATTTACACACATTTTCCCCCAGACCAAGCATTCTCATTTTGTGTACCAACCTCTTGTGCGGCACAGTATCAAACCCTTTGGAAAAATCGAGATATACCACGTCCAATGACTCACCATGGTCCAGCCTATAGCTTACCTCTTCATAAAAACTGATTAGATTGGTTTGATAGGAGCGATTTTTCATAAACCCATGCTGATATGGAGTTAAACAGTTATTCTCATTGAGATAATCCAGAATAACATCCTTCAGAAACCCTTCAAATATTTTACCAACAATAGAGGTTAGACTTACTGGCTTATAATTTCCAGGTTCAATTTTAGAGCCCTTTTTGAATATTGGCACCACATTTGCTATGCGCCAGTCCTGCGGAACAGACCCCATCGCTATAGAGTCCCTAAAAATAAGAAATAATGGTTTATCTATTACATTACTTAGTTCTCTTAGTACTCGTGGGTGTATGCCATCCGGACCCGGAGATTTATCTATTTTAATCTTATTTAGCCGGTTTCGCACCTCTTCTTGGGTTAGATTGGTGACCCTTAATATAGGGTTTTCATTGTTTCTTGGGATTTCACCGAGCATTTCATTTTCCACCGTGAATACCGTGGAGAAGAAGGGGCCTACATTTTCAGTTTTTATTCTTTTACTATTGATATAGTTGAAGAACAGTTTGGGATTAGTTTTACTCTCCTTAGCAATGTGCTTCTGTTTCCTTTTTGGCAGCTTTAATTAGTTTTTTAGATAAAGTATTTTTCTCCCTATAGTTTTTTAGAGCTTCAATGGTGCCATCCTGCTTTAGTAGTGCAAATGCTTTCTTTTTACTGTTAATTGCCTGTCTTACTTCTTTGTTTAGCCACATTGGGTTTTTCCTATTTCTAGTCCTTTTATTCCCACAAGGTATAAACTGCTTACAGTGCCTATTTAGGATGTTCTTAAACATTTTCCATTTATTATCTGTATTCTTATTTCTGAGGATATTGTCCCAGTCTACCAGATTAAGGGCATCTCTAAGCTGGTCAAACTTTGCCTTCCTAAAGTTCAGTGTTTTTGTGACTCCCTGACAAGTCCCCCTAGTGAAAGACAGGTGAAACTGTACAATATTGTGGTCGCTATTTCCTAGATGCCCGACCACCTGCAGATTTGTTATTCTGTCAGGTCTATTAGATAGTATTAGGTCTAAAAGTGCTGCTCCTCTGGTTGGATTCTGCACCAATTGTGAAATATAGTTTTTCTTGGTTATTAGCAGAAACCTGTTGCCTTTATGGGTTTCACAGGTTTCTGTTTCCCAGTTAATATCCGGGTAGTTAAAGTCTCCCATAACCAGGACCTCATTATGGGTTGCAGCTTCATCTATCTGCTTTAGAAGTAGACTTTCCATGATTTCTGTTATATTTGGGGGTTTGTAACAGACCCCAATGAGAATTTTGTTACCATTTTCCCCTCCATGAATTTCGACCCATATGGACTCGACATCCTCATTCCCTTCGCTAATATCCTCCCTTAAAGTGGACTTTAGACAAGACTTTACATAGAGACAAACCCCTCCTCCTCTCCGATTTTTACGATCCTTTCTAAACAGACTGTAACCCTGTAAGTTAACTGCCCAGTCATAGCTTTCATCTAACCATGTCTCGGTTATTCCCACTATGTCAAAGTTACCTGTAGATATTTCTGCTTCTAGTTCTTCCATCTTGTTTGTCAGGCTTCTGGCGTTTGCGAGCATGCAGTTTAGAGGATTTTGTTTTGTTCCAATCTCCTCACTGTGGATTGTTTTAGAAATGTTCTTACCTCCCTTCTGAGTATGTTTTCCTGGGTCTTCTTTGTTCGAGTCTAATGTTTTTCTTCCCGTCCCCTCTTCTTCTAGTTTAACGCCCTCCTGATGAGTGTAGCGAGTCTGCTGGCGAATGTGTGTTTCCCAGGTTTGTTGAGGTGTAGTCCGTCTCTGGCGAGGAGTCCATCGTACAAGTAATTCACACCGTGGTCCAGGAATCCGAATCCTTGTTGTCTGCACCATCGTCTTAGCCAGTTGTTCGCATCAAGGATCCTGTTCCATCTCCTGGTGCCATGCCCGTCTACTGGAAGGATAGAAGAAAAAACTACCTGTGCATCCAGTTCCTTTGCTTTCTTCCCCAACTCTTCAAAGTCCTTGCAGATTGTCGGTAGGTCCTTCCTTGCCGTGTCATTGGTGCCAACATGTATCAGAAGAAATGGGTGGACGTCCTTGGAGCTGAAGAGCTTTGGTATCCTATCGGTCACATCCTTGATCATCGCACCTGGAAGGCAGCATACTTCTCTTGCGGTTATGTCTGGTCTGCAGATGGCTGCTTCTGTGCCTCTCAGTAGTGAGTCTCCCACCACCACCACTCTTCGTTGCTTCTTGGCTGTACTTTTTGCTGTCACTTGTTGCTGTGTACCCTTTTCTTTTTTGCTTGCTGGTAGTGCTTCATCCTTAGGTGTGCCATCTTCATCCTCTACAAAGATTTCATATCGGTTCTTCAGTTGTGTGGTTGGTGATTTCTCCATGGTCTTCTTGCTTCTTTTGGTCACATGCTTCCACTCATCTGCTTTTGGAGGTTCTCTGACACTTTTTTCACCTTCTGTGACCAGTAGAGATGCTTCTGTTTTGTCTAGGAAGTCTTCATTCTCTTTGATGAGTTTCAAAGTTGCTATTCTTTCTTCCAGACCCCGCACCTTTTCTTCTAAAAAGGCCACTAGTCTACACTTCTGACAGGTGAAATTGGATTCTTCTTCTGGTCGATCTGTGAACATGTAGCACATGCTGCAGCTCACCATGTAGGTTGTCACATCTGCCATGTTGCTCCTAGATCCTGCTGACTTGCTGTGTGTTTTCCTTCTTGTGTAATCTACTCAGCCAAGCTTTCTTGCAATAATGTCCTACGGGCAAAAATTGGCGGTTTGGTGATGCTTTCCAAGCAGCTGGTCCCGGCTGTACCCAACGATCTTCTTGCTGAGGGAGACTCTTCGCTTTTCCCAGAAGGCACCTGGAATATGCAAATTATCCTTCTCAAGCTTGAATCCCTGGTTTGGTGATGCTTTCCAAGCAGCTGGTCCCGGCTGTACCCAACGATCTTCTTGCTGAGGGAGACTCTTTGCTTTTCCCAGAAGGCACCTGGAATATGCAAATTATCCTCCTCAAGCTTGAATCTCTGGTTTGGTGATGCTTTCCAAGCAGCTGGTCCCGGCTGTACCCAACGATCTTCTTGCTGAGGGAGACTCTTCGCTTTTCCCAGAAGGCACCTGGAATATGCAAATTATCCTCCTCAAGCTTGAATCTCTGGTTTGGTGATGCTTTCCAAGCAGCTGGTCCCGGCTGTACCCAACGATCTTCTTGCTGAGGGAGACTCTTCGCTTTTCCCAGAAGGCACCTGGAATATGCAAATTATCCTCCTCAAGCTTGAATCCCTGGTTTGGTGATGCTTTCCAAGCAGCTGGTCCCGGCTGTACCCAACGATCTTCTTGCTTAGGGAGACTCTTCGCTTTTCCCAGAAGGCACCTGGAATATGCAAATTATCCTCCTCAAGCTTGAATCCCTGGTTTGGTGATGCTTTCCAAGCAGCTGGTCCCGGCTGTACCCAACGATCTTCTTGCTGAGGGAGACTCTTCGCTTTTCCCAGAAGGCACCTGGAATATGCAAATTATCCTCCTCAAGCTTGAATCCCTGGTTTTGGTGTGCTTGGTTTTAATGTAACTTTATTCTATCATGAGTTATTTACAAGTTTGTGACCACTTATAAAATGTGTTCAAAGTGCTGCCCATTGTGTTGGATTGTCAGTGCAACCCTGTTTTCCCACTCTTGACACATTGATAGCAACAGCGCAGAAGAAATGCTAACACAGGCTTCCAGTATCCGTTTCAGATGCTGCACATTTTGTATCTTCACAGCACAGACAATTGCCTTCAGATGACCCCAAAGATAAAAGTCTAAGGGGGTCAGATAGGGAGACCTTGGTGGCCATTCAACTGACCCACAACGACCAATCCACTTTCCACTAAACTGTTCATGTAGGAATGCTTCGGACCTGACACCCATAATGTGGTGGTGCACCATCTTGGGTGTCAGATCCGAGCATTCCTACATGAAGTTTCCTGGAAAGTGGATTGGTTGTCGTGGGCCAGTTGAATGGCCACCAAGGTTGAATGGCCACCAAGTCCTTTATTATATACCCTCAACCATGTGTCACCAGACTTTATATTATTTTTCTTTGACGGGGTATTTTTTCTATTGAGTTTATTTGATGCATTTATTGTAACAAGAAGGCAATGTACAGGAGGATATAGAACTATAAGAAACATGACTTTGCTGTGTAATTAAAGATCTGGCTATATCCAGACTACTGACATTGGAAGATGGGCATAGATAAGTTATCCATACACCGATTTATAGCTAAAAATTAAACATTTTTTTAAAGAAATATCATTCTACTCATCTACAACATACGGTATACGTTTGTTTTGCATAAACTGTCTATCCATCATCATTTGTTCATCTACTCATTTTATAATTGAAAGCTTGAAGAGGAAATGCGGGAAAACAAAAAACGAGTTAAGGATGATATTTTAAAATTTTTCATTTAAAAAAAACAAACAAACCCAATTTAGAAATTAAAAATGATACACTGGAAAACTGAGACACTACAAGTTCCATCATAGCCAAAATGTCTACTACGCACAGGAACACAAATGTACTACAAGACGTACCATAACCTAGTGATGGAGAATTACACTCTTGAATACTATAATGCTGTGTGTACATTATTATTATTATAGCGCCATTTATTCCATGGCGCTGTACATGTGAGGAGGGGTATACATAATAAAAACAAGTAAAATAATCTTGAACAATACAAGTCACAACTGGTACAGGAGAGAGGACCCTGCCCGCGAGGGTTCACAGTCTACAAGGGATGGGTGAGGATAGAGCTGGTCGTGCAGTGGTTTGGTCGATCGGTGGTTACTGCAGGTTGTAGGCTTGCCGGAAGAGGTGGGTCTTCAGGTTCAGGTACATGTTTTTGTTTCATTTTTTTCAGTGCAGATTTGTCACAAAACCTGAAGGGTTTCCTGATTCCAGCAAAGTGAATGAGAATCCTGAAATCTCATGCACACGTTGCTTATTTGTGACTTGCAGATTTCGTGCAGATTTAAATGTGCAGTATGTCAAATTTTTTAGCTGAAGATTTCATCCATATTAATAAGTGAGGAAAAAATCTGTAACAAAAATGCATGTAAAAAATGTAGCAAAAACGAGGCAAAAATGTGTTTTTCCTGCCTAGAGATGCAGAAATGGTGCACAAATTTCTGCACCAAATACTTAGCACTGCTCCAGCATTTTACTGCACGGCTGGAGTGATGATTTAAATGTAATTCCCCTGGCCCATCTGATACTCACCTTCCGGCCTTTTTCATTTGTTTTCGACCCCGGTCCCGTTGGTCTCCAGCGAAAAGTGACCTGCTAACAGCTTCAGTGTTTCATGGATGTGTGTGGAGGTCACTTTTCAATACAAGCTATAAGAGCGTCATTTTGCCTCTCACAGACGTTGTATTGAGAGCTTGTGACGTAGCTTCTCACTTCTGGCCGGTCAGAAAGTACTGTCACAAGATGCCATCGCAGGACCGGAGCGGTGCCGAAAAACGGTGAAGACACCGGAGGTTGAGTATATAACCGGGGGCAGGGGGCTTACATATAAAGCCCCACTCCAGTGCTGAAAAAAAAACCAAAATGCTGGAGTGGTGCTTTAATGTGTGCACATACCCTTGGTCCTAGCATAAACTGAAATTCTAGCACAATACCCAGTACATCATACAAAAGGACAAGATAAAAGCCAACACACTTGTTTCCTCCAACATTTGTACTGGGTCCCCCTATATGCTGAGATAATCCTAATTTGTATTAGGTTCTGTTTGGATCCAGTTATTCACACGATAGGACAGGCTCAACATGAGTTTATAATACACCAACCCAACTCTCGGCTGCTTTTATTATTTCAGGAGCTTAAAATTTTGGTTGATTATGATGACAATGGCTATCTTCTTCAAATCTTCACCAAGCCAGCGCAGGACAGACCGACCCTCTTCCTAGAAGTTATACAGAGATACAACCATTATGTGAGTCAATTTACAAATGTACATTTCCCCATATGTAGAGTTTGTATTTCCAATAATATGGATGCAATTCTATCCTAATTCTAAGGTCAGCCAGCGATCGCGCATTTGCATTCATGGCCTGACCTGCACAAAGTAGATGAAAGCTAAAGGATAATTGTTTACTATGGTTTTAGTGTATAATTGCACCTTTGAAGAATGTCTATAATCACCGATAGGGCTATTTACTAACATTGCTCTAAGGTAGAAATCTGACCAAAAAGAACCATAGAAACCAATCATGGAAAAGCTTTACACTTTACACTATATATATATATATATATATATATATATATATATATATATATATATATGTCAGACAGCTGATTTGTAACCTACAATTTGGCTAACATGTTTTAAATATTGGAACAGATTTAGTGCCTAGATGAGTAAACTTCATACGGACCTGTCGTGGCAATCATCCTGCCCCATCTCAGAGCAACGCATGACAGCACACACTAAGGATAATGATGTGTAATATACTATATATATAATTACTTACCTTTTCTAACAGATTTACTTGTCGGTTCTAGTAAATCTGGAAGGTGGTCACCCAGATTGTGATACCGTAATTGACAGCGTTTCTATATGCAGAGTAGGTGTCAATCATTGTGGATGGCTGGAGAGGCGTGTGCTTTCATACATTTACATCTAGAAATATGATACCCCTGTCTGATCTCAGAAGATAAATCTGCAGTGACTCTATGTGACTGCTGAATTGTAACAATGTGTTACACTGTCGCGCTTCCCCTGTATTTCCCATGAGAGTGGACGGTCAATTGATTTGACCCAACAATCAAGGCAGGAGAGATTAGTCGGCATGTGACCGCAAGTGGCAAAACACCTGAATGGGGAGCACATGGGAATCTTGGCAGTGTGCTCATCACACACTGTCATGATTTGGCAGTCTGCACCCACATAGAGAACTGCAGTCTTTTCATCAGAGACTGAACAACCCCTTTAATTGGAAATTTACAATGCTAGATCACAACCCCATTTTCTACACTGTGTCTGGTAGGAGCAGAAAATAAACAGACCTCCACAGCTTTTCATGAAGAAGACTTAAAAATTACACTGGGAAACATTTTTACTAGAGAACTTATTTGATATTACGAGGGCAAAAGCAGAGATGGGTTCATAGCTCGGGCATTCCATTTTATAACATGGTAAGTTATCAATCTATACCATAGGCTTATTACGTATCAGCTCAAAAAAATCCACAGCAATATTCTGTACCTATATGAGGCTTGAAGTCATTGCCTCAGGAAAACAAGCCTTTTCAGATTAAAGTTGCTGCTATTGAAGCCGCCAACAGTAGCTACATGGCACACGGACAAGGTATATCTCTGTGAGAGACCTCTTTAGCGCCATCCAGGAGATGTTTATGGCACTGGAGCCAAATGCAGAAATTACATGGATGTCAGCTGAAAAACATAGCAGTCAATCTAGTGCAGCAGCCAGAATAAGATAATAACTGTGATCATAAACTCAGAGTCTACGGCAGGGCGGGCTCCAGGTTTTTGAGGGCCCCGGGCGAAAGAGTCTCAGTGGGCCCCCCCTTTAACACATACCACGATTCATGATCGCATATAACACAGCCATGTAGTATATAACAGCCCATGTAGCATATAACACAGCCACGTAGTATATAGCACAGCTCACGTAGCATATAACAGCCCATTTAGTATATAGCACAGCCACATATTATATAACACAGCCCACGTAGTATATAGAACAGCCATGTAGTATATAGTACAGCCAACGTAGCATATAACAGCCCATATAGTATATAGCACAGCCCACATAGTATATAACATGGCCCATGTAGTATATAGAACAGCCATGTAGTATATAGCACAGCCCACGTAGCATATAACAGCCCAAATAATATATAGCACAGCCCACATAATATATAGCACAGCCCACATAGTATATAACATGGCCCATGTAGTATATAGAACAGCCATGTAGTATATAGCACAGCCCACTTAGCATATAACAGCCCATATAGTATATAGCACAGCCCACGTAGTATATAACACAGCCATGTAATATATAGCACAGCCCACGTAACATATAACAGCCCATATAGTATATAGCACAGCCCACGTAGTATATAACAGCCATGTAGTATATAGCACAGATATGTAGTATACAGCATAGCCCCCCTCCCCCCAAGAATGGCCCCATAGTCCAGTACTCACTGTTATAGTTACAAAAAAAAACAACACTCTTCACCTCTCAACTTGCCCGCGGTGCTCCCTGCTCCGGTCTCGGCGGCTGCCGTGGCACTGCCTGACACACACAGGTGACGCTCTCTCCTCCATCATTTGCTTTGAACTTTACCAGCAGACGCCGGTATAGTTCAATGCGGCGGCGGGGGAGTTGGCGCTGGCGACAGGCAGGTCCCCCTGCCTCACAGAGGCCCCATAGCGGCTGCGTGATGTGCCGCTAACTGAGGGCCCCTGGGGGAGCGGGGGCCCTAGGCAGCTGCCTGCCCCTAACGCCGGCCCTGAATGGGGCCCCCTGTCTCGCCAGGGCCCTGACACTTGCCCGGGTATGCCGGGCGCTGACGTCGGCCCTGGACTGCGGTTAAGGTCACGTTCAGTATTTTACCTCAGTATTTGTAAGCCCACACCAGGAGTGGGTGAAAAATGCAGAAGTGGTGACATGTTTCTATTATATTTTTCCTCTGATTGTTCCACTCCTGGTTTTGACTTACAAATACTGAGGTAAAATACTGGCCAAATAGTGATAGTGTGAGTGTGGCCTAATAGGTACCGTGGCCTATAAGCAGTTAAACAACTCCCTCTGTCACCTCATTTGTACTTCTGCAATGTAATCCCCAGGTACCAATGAGTTTCAATGGCAAATGGATACTTAAGAGGTCGCGTTTTATAAGAAAAATGGGGCTGTACCCAAAAAGCAGCAGGTCATTCATTTCTGAAATATCTTCTGAATTATAGTCTGTTTTTTATCGATATGTCTGTGACGTATCAGCCCGCATCACTCAGGAGTAGTGATGAGCGAACGTGCTCGGAAAAGGTGTTATCCGAGCATGCTTGGATGCTAACCGAGTGCTTGAAAAATGTTCTTCGAGCCCCTTGGCTGCATGACTTGCGCTATTCGACAGACGCAACACATACAGGGATTGCCTGCTTGTTGGAGGATTATGGTTTGTCCTGATGAAGAGGTATGATCACCGCCAAACGCTATGACAAAACCACCCCCACATTACATCTGGTCTCCAACTGTATGTTGGATTTGCGGCAGCGCAGTTCAGTTTTACATCGACTTTCATCTCCAAGTGATGGTTTGTGTAGACACTATTTGACACCTTAGGCCTCATACAAAATGACCTACTACACACCATTCTTTGACTCTGACAAGACCACCCTGGCAGTGCCACGCAGAGTCCTTAGCGAGGCAACTGGTTCATTCTTCTAATCTAATGAGCCATCCATGCCGAGGTATACCTCTCTGCAGCTTTTGATATCATCTTGTTCAGTGAACAGTGCTGACATATTGGCCTACCTACGAGTCTTGTGATCTGCTAAAGTGAAAAACCAAGGCTCCTAAGTCCTTCTTGGTGTTGCAATTTCAATGTTGCAGAGTGTATATAGAATAGAAAGCGCCCCAGCACAGCTTATACAATAAACCTGAATGCATCATTTGCATATATAAAGCAAATTGTATTGATTTTATTTGTTTTGCAGGGATTTGGAGCGGGTAACTTCAAGTCTCTGTTTGAAGCAATAGAAGCAGATCAAGATGCCAGGGGAAATCTTACCGTCTACACTGAAAATGGAGAACCTCAGGCGTTTTATTAAAAGAAACACATTCTGGAATAAATGTCAATATTCTTTATTTTCTGTGTAAAAAATGAAATACTTTACACCTGAGTCACCAGAGATCATAAAAGCGTTCTCTCCATAAGTCCCCATAATATTTCTATACTCTGGCATCTCACTGTTTTCATACAAATAGTGGATCCCACAGCAACACATTAAAGGCTTTTATTTTGTTAGGGATTGTTTGTTTTCCTATGTTAACACTAAACTTAAAGAGAGCCAAATGTTATTATGAGGACATAGACGAGGAACATTGAAACTAATTGCAGATATTGTACTTGAAGGGATACGAATCCAGGACCCAGCACTGCAAAGCTACAGTGCTAACCACTGAGCCACCCTTCCTGTAGCCTGTAAGCCCGCAGGGGCAGGGCTCTCTCCTTTCTGTACCACTCTTGTCATTGTTAGTTTGATCACCAGATTTTATACTTGTATCTTGTATGTAACCCTTTCTAATGTACGGAATCATTATGGGTGCTCTAAAAATAAACAATAATAACAATAAAGTATTTCTTCTAGTGGGCCACTGAAAACTTTAGGCCATGGTTTCACATGCAAAAATGCTGCTTTTTTTCCACTGAGTTTTTCTGCAGGTGTCCAGACCACAACACGTAATAGTAATGTGCTCTGATTATTGTATTTTTGCTGTGTTTTTTGAAGCAGTAATTTTATGAGTTTTTAGTGCATAAATTATTGGATTCTGCACTTACAAATATAACTATTTTTTACATGCATTTTTTTCACTCCCCACAGCACATAGGGAAAAAACATTCAACAAAATTTTTAACACCACAATGTGCAGGAGTTTTCATGGAATTACATCCACTTTGCTCCAACTGTTAAATGCGGCAGAATTTCTGTGCAAAAAAAATACAGCATGAAATGAAAAATACAATTTTAATCAGTTTTTAATACAGATATTCTGCCAATTCTTGTTCTCTTTTGATATTGTACTGACCTTACAGTTTCAAAATCCCATCCTTCCAGTTATGCATCTGCCACAATGCACAAAGCTAGAACATGCGCCAGACACTTAGGCTGCAGTCACACTATCAGTATTTGGTCAGTATTTTACATCAGTATTTGTAAGCCAAAACCAGGAGTGGAACAATTAGAGGAAAAGTATAACAGAAACATATGCTCCACTTCTGCATTTATCACCCACTCCTGGTTTTGGCTTACAAATACTGATGTAAAATACTGACCAAATACTGCTAGTGTGACGGCAGCCTTAGAAGGGATTGATTAGCACGCTGCGCAGGACACATGCCAAAGCAGTCATTCGATGCCTTACAAGTATCATATTAGAGTAGAATCCAGTGTATTATATTATAAGAGTAGATACCTGTATAAGTAATACTCATGCCCTGCACAGGCAACATACTGAGCTAACAGATCCATCTTAAAGCAACATATTGAAAAGTTCCCCAATGATATTAAACTAAAAGAGTAATATAAAAGACACACCAGCTCACTCCATCTGCAAATTTTGTCTCCCTTGTATGGACCTAACCAAACGAGGAAGCTACTGTAGCAATCTAAAAACTTTGCTGAGTCCAGCTGACAATTTGGTGACATTTTCCAATGTTAATGGTCATATTCATACACTGCATCCACTTAATCTGCAGGTTAATAGCGTTACTAACCTGTCTGGTGCCTGCATGAATGAATGAACTTTATTTTCCCTGGCTGCGTTCCGGTTTCAGTCCCCGGGGCGGCGCCGGTTCTTTCACAGCTCTGAGTATAGCTCGCGTCCCCGGCCCTGACTGACAGCTGGCACCAATGCAGGGCCAGTGTCAGTCAATAATTTTTAAGAAAAAACAAACAAACTTTTATTACCGTAATTTGAATTAATTTAAAATGTTCTTGTATGCATAAACTTTTTCAGTTTATTGGTTCATTTGACTAGTAATATATGAAATATATCATTGATCAATTTACTATATCACATCAGTGTAATATGAGATATCATAACAATTAGTACACTAGAGTACAACATATAATATAGACACATAATATATTTAGTCTACTATAGGGTTCGCTCACACTAACGTATAATCGGTCCTATTCACCTCCAGGAAAGTGGGACGATTTTTGTTCTCACTTGTCATCCATTTGCAATTCATTTTTTTACTTCGCAGTTATTAACCTTATACAGGACCATTTACAGTTTCCTATGCTACAGAAAGGTCATGTATTCATAAAAATCGGAATGTCAGATTTCCAAGGGCAGTTCGATTCTTTTCTCACATTGCACACGTCTGATTTCTTCACCAGTGTGAGTGAGCCCATACTGTGAAGGTTTGAATAATTCATAAAAATGACAGTGATACATGTATGTATAGTGGGGAAAAAAAAGTATTTGGTACACTGCCAATTGTGCAAGTTTTCCCACCTACAAAGAATGGAGAAGTCTGTAATTTCTATCGTAGGTACACTTTACCTGTGAGACAGAATCTAAAAATAAAATCCAGAACATCACATTGTATGATTTTTACATAATTAATTTGCATAAAATAAATATTTGATACACTAGAAAAACAAAACTTAATATTTGGTACAGAAACCTTTGTTTGCAATTAGAGGTCAGACGTTTCCTGTAGTTCTATCTTGACCAAGTTTGCTCACGCTGCAGCAGGCATTTTGGCCCATTTCTCCATACAGATCTTCTCCAGATCTTTCAGGTTTCAGGGCTGTCGCTGGGCAACATTGAGTTTCAACTCCTTCCAAAGATTTTTTATTGGGTTCAGGTCTGGAGACTGGCTAGGCTACTCCAGGACCTTGAAATGTTTCTTACGGAGCCACTCCTTAGTTGCCCTGGCTGTGTGTTTCGGGTCAGTCATGCTGGAAGACCCAGCCTTGTACTCATCCTTCTTCCTTCAAACACGGCGAGTGGAGTTCATACCAAAAAGTTCTTTTGCATAGGTAACGAGTTCAAACAGGTGCAATTAGTACAGGTAATGAGTGCAGAGTAGGAGGGCTTCTTAAAGAAAAACTAACAGGTCTGTGAGAGTCAGAATTCTTGCTGGTTGGTAGGTGATCAAGTACTTATTTCATGCAATAAATGCAATTTCATTATTTAAAAATCATACAATGTGATTTTGTTTTTTCTTTTTAAATTCTGTCTCTCACAGTTGAAGTGTTCCTACGATAAAAATTACAGACCTCTCCATTCTTTGATACACTGCTGATTTTGCAAGTTTTCCCACCTACAAACACTTATTTCCTCCACTGTACGTGTGTGTATATATAGATATCTATATATACACCATAATTGTATTATACAGTGCTCAGCACGAATGAGCACACTCCCTTTGAAAAGTGAAATTTTAATCAATATATCACTGAACACAAGAACAATTCCCAAAATTTTGACATAACGGAGTTTCACAGAACATTTTTTTTTAACCCATAACATGAAAATAAGGTTAACAATATAACTCAGACTACAAGATCTTCAGTTTTACTCATACTAGCTGATGCAAAAATGAAGACATTTCACATCAAAAATTACTACATTTTCCCATTCTTCAAGAAAGATCTCTTTTAGAGTCTGGATGGCGAGTGATGACAACTTGACTCTTCAGAATACTCCACAGTTGTTTGAGTTGGGTTCAAATTAGGACACGTACGTGGCCACTGAATCACTTTCATTTTACTCTTCCTCAGAAATATTTATCTTTCAATACAGAGCAGTACTTCTGTGAATGTATGATACTATCAATGAATAATAGCTCCCTGACACCAGCAGCACTCCTGCTCACGTAAGGACACTATCACCACCATGTTTCATTGTAGGTATCATGCATTTTTCTAAATTCATTTTTCTAAATGCATAATGCTTACAGTGAAACAAGCTAATGGCATTGTCCTTATGTGAGGCTGCATGATGGCTGTTGGTGTCAGGAGCCACATTTCATTGATGGTATTTTGAATTCAGAAATGCATTGTTCTATATTGAAAAAGATGCTACCATCACGCCGTGCCCTTAGTAGATATGCACTTATGCAACATGATAATGATCCAAAACACACATCTGTGGAATTCTGAACATCATTCTCCTTCCAGCATCAAGGCTCTAAAAGTGGTTATTCTCGAAGAATGGACATTATCGGGGATACCATAAATTCTCCATTAAATGTCATCTGCTTTACCCCTTACCGATATTGGGCGTAATTGTATGCCGATGTCGGACACCCTCCTTTTTGATGTGGGCTCTGGAGGTGAGCCCACATCTTTCCCGGCACAGGTCAGCTGTTGTGAACAGCTGATATGTGCCCGGAACAGCCGCGGGTGGAATCGTGATCCACCTGCGGCTATTAACCAGATAAATGCCACTGTCAAACTATGACAGCGGCATTTAACATGCGCTTCCGGCAATTGCACTGGAAATCCGCCCATTGGTGACCCCGCCACGTGATCGCGGGTCACAGATGCATTAGCATGACAACCAGAGGTCTCATGCACACCTCTATGGTTGTCACTGCCAGATTGCTATGAGCGCCACCCAGTGGTCGGTGCTCATAGCAAGTGAGTAAAAAATGTTTTTAAAAATATTAAAAAATATAAAACTTTAAATCACCCCCCTTTTGCTCCATTCAAAATAAACAAAAAATCAAACATACACATATTTGGTATGGCCGCGTTCAGAATTGCCTGATCTATAAAAAAAAAAAAAAGGATTAACCTGATCGCTAAATGGTGTAGCGAGAAAAAAGTAAAAATGCCAGAATTACGTTTTTTTGGTCGCCACGACATTGCATTACAATGCAATAACGGGCGAGCAAATGATCGTATCTGCACCAAAATGGTAGCATTAAATACATCAGCTCGGCACGCAAAAAATAAGCCCTCAACCAACCAGAGATCACGAAAAATGGAGACGCTATGGGTATCGGAAAATTGCGTTTTTTTTTTTGTTTTTTTTTACAAAGTTTGGCTTTTTTCTTTTCTCCACTTAGATAAAAAAAAAAAATAACCTAGACATGTGTGGTGTCTATGAACATAATGAAAAACAACTGTGGGATTGCATTTTTTTTGCAATTTCACAGCACTTGGAATTTTTTTCCTGTTTTCCAGTACAAGATATGTTAAAACCAATGGTGTTATTGAAAAGTACAAGTCGTCCCGCAAAAAACAAGCCCTCACATGGCCATATTGACTGAAAAATAAAAAAAAATATGGCTCTGGGAAGAAGGGGAGCAATAAAAGAAAACACAAAAGCTAAAATACCTCTGGGGGTTAACCCAGCAGAAACCACCACATTGCCTCCAAAACATTAATGTAAACAAGTCACAGGGCCTGGAAAACCCCCCCCCCCCGGGTAACTGCAGAAGTTAAGTACCGTGATAGAAAGACCATTATTTCTAATATTTAAGGATTTCATAATCATATGGTCTGTATCTAGGACTGGCACAAAGCAAATGTGGTTCCAATATTCAAAAAGAGGACAAAAACTACGGTAAGTCTGGAAAACATAGGCAGGCAAGTTTAACATCTACTTTGGGCAAACTCTCTGATGGTTTTCTAAGATATGTTATCCTGGAGTATCTCAATGGAAATATCCTCATGACCCAACATCAACATGGGTTTATGAGGCATCGGTCCTGTCAAACTAATCAGACCAGCTTCTATGAGGAAGTAAGTTCCAGACTAGACCAGTGTAAGGCTGTAAATGTTCTCTATTTGGAATTTTCAAATTTGATGAGGTGCCACATATAAGGTTGGTACATAAAATGAAAGAAATGGGGGGTAGAGTAAAGTTTGTGTAATTGGGTTAACAACTGGCTCATTGATGGGAAAAGGAGGGTGGCTATTAATTAAATGCACTGAGATTGTATCACAATCTACACCAGGGTACCGCAGGGGTCGGTGTTGGGCCCTCTTCTTTTTAACATACTTATTAATGACCTTGTAGAGGGTATACAGAATAGATTTACAATATTTGTATATGATACTAAACAAATTAATGAACCCAGAGATGGATAATTTAATGTTATAAAAAAATATTTAGAATTGAGAGTCCTCAGTGGTTGATACCTTTTAATGGCTAAACTGAAAAGATTGCAAGCTTTCGAGACTACTCAGGTCCCTTCATGAGGCATAGATTAATACTTTCTAAATATTTTAAATATTTTTCTATCCACTAGCTAACACGATACCAAGATATATATCTTTCCTGTATCATTAATGTTACAGAGGAATTTATGCAAACTGGACACTTGGACGCCAAAATAAAATGTATAACTACATACCAAATGGTAAAACATTGGGTAAAACGTTCATGAAAAAACACTTGGGCATTTGAATGGATAGCAAACTAAACTTTAGTAACCAGTGCCAGGTAGCTGCTACCAAATCAAACGACACATAAAATCGTTGGCTGCATTAAAAGAGGAATAGATTCTCATGACAAAAGCATAGTTTTGCCTCTATATAAATCACTAGTGCTTAACACTTAAAATATTGTGTACAATTTTGTATAACAAGAACATAGCTGAACTAGAGCGGGTGCAGAGAAGCGTGACCAAGTTTATTAAGGGAATTGGTAAACTGCTATACCAAGACAGGTTATCAAACTTGTAGTTATTTAGTTCAGTAAAACGAAGGGCGATCTTTTTCCAATGCATAATTATATAAATAGACAGTGCAGAGATGTTTATAATGATTTTTTTTTTTACACCTAGGCCTGCAACGGTGACAAGTGGGCATCCTCTACATCCAGACAAATTGATTTACAGTATTTTTCAGACTATAAGATGCACCTTATCATAAGATGCACCCCAGGATCATACAGCAGAAAATATGAAAAACATTTTCCCTATTAGGTAAAACTTCCTTGGCAGCGTAAAGTGGAGGGATCATTATCACATATTTGTATAACGTACCAGTGTAGAACAGGGAAGTAATTAATCTATTGTCAGTGTTTCTCTGTTTTGTGAATAATATACACACAGCCCTGCTACATGCATTCTACATGCATATTTTTAGATATACACAACTCTGCTATATCATTTACAGACAGACACAGCTCTACTACATATATATTCACAAATACACACAGCTCTGCTACATGGACATTTACAAACACACACAGCTCTGCTACATGTACACTTACAAACACACAGCTCTGCTACATGTACATTTACACACACAAAGCTCTGCTACATGTGCATTTACAGACACAGCACTGCTACATGCACATTTACAGACTCAGCACTACTACATTTACAGACACCATCTGCGAGAAATTTGTATGTTCTCCAGTTTCCTCCAACTGTCCAAAGACATACTGATAGGGAATGTAGATTGGGTGCCCTAATGAGGACAGTAATGTTGATGTCTGTGATGCGCTGCAAGATATGATGGCGCTATATAAGCAAGCATAATAAATAATAAGACACAGCTCTGCTACATGTACATTTACAGATGCACAAAGCTCAGCTACATGTACATTTACACACAACACATTTGCACACGCACACACTGCTCTCCTATATGCATACACAAAGCTTTGTAACATGTACATTTACACTTTCAGGTCCCGGTAGGTAACTCTTCTGCTCTGAACCAATCACATAGATCACTATCAGATAGAAGGAGAGGCAACAGCTCTCTCTCTGATCAGGAAGGACGCTATATCAGCGTTCTCCATCACAGGAAGCTACCTCCGGACAATAAGACGCAAACACTTTTTATCAGGTGTTTTTCTTGTTAAAAAGTGTATCTTATAGTCTGTAAAAATATGACAATCATAATCACAAACGCAGATTCTTTACTCTAAGAGCAGTGAAATTATACAGTAGACCTCTCTGCCGCATAATGTTGCACTGGTTGATTTACCAAAAAAGTTCAAGGAGGACCTGGATTCCTTTCTTGAAAAAACATATCACAGGTTATGGATACTAGACTCTTTAATGGGATGTTGATCCAGGAATTAGTCTAATTGACATATGTGGATCAATTATCATCTGCCTCATGGAGTTTTTGCCTTCCTCTGGGTCAGCATGTTAGAGTATTGGTTAAACTCGATGAATTTAGATCTATCTTCACCTTAAAAATCTATAAAATTGAGAATGTATCCAGTAGCTTGGGTTGGGTTTCTATAAAGCAAATTAGACTATTTTGATTTGAGCATACCTCATGATGTTCTCTGTCTTTTGTGACAAATTTCCAAAAACTACACCTGACAATGACTGAATACAATATGGCATTGTGATCAACTTTTCAATCAATATTAACCATAACTCAGTGTACCTTATTAAGTTTTTTTGTATTAAAGGGAACCTACCACCCCGTTTTTTAAAAATTAGATAAAAATAGTGTGAAATAGGGGCAGAGCTGGGCTTTACATTAGGGCCTTTTCGGTGCCTTTACACCCCCGTTAGGCTGTCCAAATACCTTTGTGAAGTGGCCGTTTTCTGCTGTCACTCAAGTGGGTCAGGTCGGATGGGCGTGGTCACAGCGCTGTTTGTCCCCCAGGATCCTGCTCATCATTACGTTGGTGGCGTAGTGGTGTGCGCATGTCCAAAGAAGATCCACTGCCCAGGAGATGAATAACGGCGCGGTCTTCGCTATTCAGCCGTTTACCGGTGGGCGCGGCCATCTTTCCTGTGGCCGCGCCTGCGCAGATGGAGCGCTCTGCTGCCCGGGACTTCAGGAAAATGGCCGCCGCGATCTCCATCTGCGCACGCGCGGAATCCCGCGGCCATTTTCCTGAAGTCCCGGGCAGCAGAGCGCTCCATCTGCGCAGGCGCGGCCACAGGAAAGATGGCCGCGCCCACCGGTAAACGGCTGAATAGCGAAGACCGCGCCGTTATTCATCTCCTGGGCAGTGGATCTTCTTTGGACATGCGCACACCACTACGCCACCAACGTAATGATGAGCAGGATCCTGGGGGACAAACAGCGCTGTGACCACGCCCATCCGACCTGACCCACTTGAGTGACAGCAGAAAACGGCCACTTCACAAAGGTATTTGGGCAGCCTAACGGGGGTGTAAAGGCACCGAAAAGGCCCTAATGTAAAGCCCAGCTCTGCCCCTATTTCACACTATTTTTATCTAATTTTTAAAAAACGGGGTGGTAGGTTCCCTTTAAATATCATAAAAGGTACCAATAGTTGTAAAACAGTTGGTAAACCCTTATAATCAGCTTGGGGTCAGGTTTGGGTTGGGTTTACATAGCCACTTTGGGACCAAACTATATATATATATGTAATTTGCTCTGGAGCCAGACTCTCATGCAGATCAGGGTTCAGACCATCGATCTTGTCAGCTCATTTACATATTAGGAAAAAATGTGGATTTCTCAGGAATGAAACATCAGATCACGGATAACAAGGCTTAGGCTGCTTTCACACTAGCGTCGGCCCAACGTGCCGACGCGCGTTGTGAAAATAATGCCCGACGTGGGCAGCAGAAGCAGTCTTATGACATTTCTGCTGCCCCATTGTAAGGTCCGGGGAGGAGTGGGGGCGGAGTTTCGCCGCGCATGCGCGGTCGAAAATGGCGGACACGATGCGCAAAAAAAGTTACATGTAACGTTTTTTTTGTGCCGACGGTCCGCCAAAACACGACGCAACCGTCGCACGACGGTTGTGACGTGTGGCCATACGTCGCTAATGTTAGTCTTTGGGGAAAAAACGCATCCTGCAGACAACTTTGCAGGATGCGTTTTTTCTCCTAAGGCTACTTTCACACTAGCGTTAACTGCAATACGTCGCAAATGCGTCGTTTTGCCGAAAAAACGCATCCTGCAAAAGTGCTTGCAGGATGCGTTTTTTCTGCATTGACTAACATTAGCGACGCATTGACACACGTCGCAACCGTCGTACGACGGTTGCGCCGTGTTGTGGCGGACCGTCGGGAGCAAAAAACGTTACATGTAACGTTTTTTGCTCCCGACGGTCCGCTTTTTCCGACCGCGCATGCGCGGCCGGAACTCCGCCCCCACCTCCACGCACTTCCCAGCACCTCACAATGGGGCAGCGGATGCGCTGGAAAAATGCATCCGCTGCCCCCGTTGTGCGGCGGAGACAACGCTAGCGTCGGGGACCTCGGCCCGACGCTAGTGTGAAAGAAGCCTAAACGACGCATTGCGACGTACAGCCAACAACGCTAGTGTGAAAGTAGCCTTAGGAGGGTTGATCTTGTTTTAAGGGAAACATTCCCTATCCATTCTTCTCTCTAAACAGCTCTGACTTCTCCAGGATCAATAATAAAGACCTACCTATTTTCGCAGCATATACCTGGCAGGATCACTGATTTTTTTAAGGATAGGAAATAAATGCATTCCCTGGGGATCAGCCTCAGGTGGTTTTGATTACAGCAGGCTCCTACCTTCCCATATACAAGTGCTTCTCACAAAATTAGAATATCATCAAAAAGTGAATTTATTTCAGTTCTTCAATACAGAAAGTGAAACTCATATACTATATATGGTCATTACAAACACAGTGATCTATTTCAAGTGTTTATTTTGGTTAATGTTAATGATTATGGCTTATAGCCAATGAAAACCCAAATGTCATTATCTCAGTAAATTAGAATACTTTATAACACCAGCTTGAAAAATGTTTTTAAAATCTAAAATGTTGGCATACTGAAATGTATATTCAGTAAATGCACTCAATACTTGGTCGGGGCTCCTTTTGCATCAATTACTGCATCAATGGGCTTGGCATGGAGGTGATCAGCCTGTGGCACTGCTGAGGTGTTATGGAAGCCCAGGTTGCTTTGATAGCAGCCTTCAGCTCATCTGCATTGTGGGGTCTGGTGTCTTTCATCGTCCTCTTGACAATTCCCTATAGATTCTCTATGGCGTTAAGGTCAGGCGAGTTTACTGGCCAATCAAGAACAGTGATACTGTTGTTTTTAAACCAGGTATTGGTACTTTTGGCAGTGTGAACAGGTGCCAAGTCCTGCTGGAGAATGAAATTTCCATCTACAAAAAGCTTGGCGGCAGAGGGAAGCATGAAGTGCTCTAAAATTTCCTGGTAAATGGCTGCGCTGACTTTGGTCTTGATAAAACACAGTGGACCTACACCAGCAGGTGACATGGCTCCTCAAACCATCACTGATTGTGGAAACTTCACACTAGACCTCAAGAAGCTTGGATTGGGTGCCTGTCCGCTCTTCCTTCAGATTCTGGGACCTTAATTTCCAAATGAAATGCAAAATTTCCTTTCATCTGAAAACAACACCTTGGACCACTGAGCAACAGTCCAGTTCTTTTTCTCCTTGGCCCAGGTAAGACGCTTCTGGCATTGTCTATTGGTCATGAGTGGCTTGAAACAGGGAATGCGACACTTGCAGCCCATGTCCTGGATACGTCTGTGTGTGTGTGGTGGCTCTTGAACCGACTCCTGAAGCAGTCCACTCCTTGTGAATCTCCCCAAATTTTTGAATGGCCTTTTCTTAACAATCCTTTCAAGGCTGCGGTTGCTTGAGCATCTTTTTCTAACACACTTTTTCCTTCCACTCAACTTAATATGCTTGGATACAGCACTCTGTGAACAGCCAGCCTCTTTAGCAATAACCTTTTGTGGCTTACCCTCCTTGTGGAGTTTGTCAATGATTGCCTTCTGGATATCTGTCAAGTCAGCAGTCTTCCCCATGATTGTGGAGCCTACTGAAACAGACTAAGGGACCTTTTTAAACGCTTACAAAGCCATTGCAGGTGTTCTTTGTTAATTATTCTAATTTACTAAGATAATGACTTTTGGGTTTTCATTGGCTGTAAGCCATAGTCATCAATATTAACAGAAATAAACACTTGAAATAGATCACTCTGTTTGTAATGACTATATAATATATGAGCTACACTTTTTGTATTGAAGAACTGAAATAAACTTTTTGATGATATTCTAATTTTGTGAGAAGCCACTGTAAGTGCACACAACATGTTTTAGTCTCTGGCATGCTCACTAAGTTTTGTAAGCAATAGACACTTTGTTACACTCGTGCGTGGATCATGGACCCAATGTGCCAAGGACCGAGGAGAGCCTAGAGGGGCATGGCTAAGCGAACACCTGACTCTTCCCTAGAGCCCTTGATGGTGAGGTTAGACTTGGCTCCAGATGAATGCCATGTGCTACTCCAGGACAGACCTCGGACACACGGCAGCTGACCCTCCAGGGGGCATGCAGGCACTGGCAGATTCGACTGATATACAGGAACAGCAAGTCCTGGCAGGCTCAACTGGTATACAGGAACAGTAGGTACTGGCAGGCACGGCAGGAATACAGGAACGTCAAGCGCTACCAGGCACGACTGATATACAGGAAAAGCAGGTGTTGGCAGACACGGATGATATACAGACAGGCAGGTGCTTGCGGGCACGGCTGATATACAGGCAGGCGGGCTGTCAGATATTACTGTTATAGAGGCAGGCAGGTACTGGCAAATATGGCTTCAGCAACAGGAAAGGATAGAACCCAGTTCAGACTGGAACAGCTTCAGGGAGAACTATGTTACTGGCAGGAGAGGTTCCAGTCTGCAGGTGTTGACAAATACAGAACCGCAGGTCTAAACAGGTACAGAAACTCAGGTGCGGAGAAGTACAGAACTGCAGTTGTGGACAGGCACAGAACCACAGGTACGCACAGGCAGGGAACAGCAGATGCAAACAAACAAGAACCGTAGGTTCTCACAGGACAGACAGGATAAGATACCCACAGAACAAATGCAAGGTCAGGTACACTCAGGATAGACATGAACAGATTCTCACAGGTCAAGGACAGGTACACACAGGTAAGACAGAGCCAGATTCACAGAGGGTACTTACAATGAAGCAGCGACAACAGATTAGAGATAGGAACTGATTCAGTTGATATAGGAAAAAATACTGACACTATGAAGGTTTGGAGGCAAGTACAAATACAAACACGGGGTTTGGGAAAGGGAACTGCTACTGCCAGCAGGTTTAGGGTAGGGACTGATACAGACACAGGTTTGGAGGAAAGTACTGATTCAGACACCACTGGTATGGAAACAGGTGCTGAGACAGTCACAGAAAGATGCAGAGACAGATCCAAATTCTGAGACAACAGGTTCAGGGAAAGATCCAGACTTAGAAACAAACAGTTTTAAGAGGCATGCAGTCCGAGGGACACAGGTTCAGACAAGATCAGACACAGGTACAGATTCAGGGTTCAGGCCTGGATATAGATTTAAAGAAACAGGTTTGTGCACAGAAAGGACTTGACAATGGACTTGGCAGCTTAAGGACTAGTTAAATTAGTGAACAGAACCTAAAATGAAAACAGATTGAGCAAATACCCTATAGTAAGTAAGTAACCCCTTAGTGACAGAGCCAATTTGGTACTTAATGACCGAGCCAATTTTTACAATTCTGACCAGTGTCACTTTATGAGGTTATAACTCTGGAACGCTTTATCGGATCCCGCTGATTCTGAGATTGTTTTTTCGTGACATGTTGTACTTCAAGTTAGTGGTAACATTTCTTCAATATTACTTGCGATTATTTATGAAAAAAATGGAAATATGGCGAAAATTTTTAAAATTTTGCAATTTTCAAACTTTGTATTTTTATGCCCTTAAATCAGAGAGATATGTCACAAAAAATAGTTAATAAATAACATTTCTCACATGTCTACTTTACATCAGCACAATTTTGGAAACAATTTTTTTTTTTGTTAGGGAGTTATAAGGGTTAAAAGTTGACCAGCAATTTCTCATTTTTACAACACCATGTTTTTTTTAGGGACCACATCACCTTTGAAGTGATTTTGAGGGGTCTATATGATAGAAAATAACCAAGTGTGACACCATTCTAAAAACTGCACCCCTCAAGCTGCTCAAAACCACATTCAAGAAGTTTATTAACCCTTTACGTACTTCACAGGAACTAAAACAATGTGGAAGAAAAAAATGAACATTTTACTTTTTTTTGCAAACATTTTACTTCAGAACCATTTTTTTTAATTTTCCCAAGTGTAAAAACAGAAATTTAACCACAAATTTTGTTGTGCAATTTTTCCTGAGTACACCGATACCCCATATGTGGAGGTAAACCACTGTTTGGGCGCACCGCAGAGCTTGGAAGTGAAGGAGCACCGTTTGACTGTTTCAATGCAGAATTGGCTGGAATTGAGATCGGACGCCATGTCGCGTTTGGAGAGCCCCTAATGTGCCTAAACAGTGGAAACCCCCCACAAGTGACACCATTTTGGAAACTAGACCCCCCAAGGAACTTATCTAGATGTGTGGTGAGCACTTTGAACCCCCAAGTGCTTCACAGAAGTTTATAACGTAGAGCCGTGAAAATAAAAAATCGCATTTGTTTTCACAAAAATGATTTTTTCGCCCACAAATTCTTATTTTCACAAGGGTAACAGGAGAAATTAGACCACAAAAGTTGTTGTGCAATTTCTCCTGAGTACGTCGATACCCCATATGTGGAGGTAAACCACTGTTTGGGCGCACCGCAGAGCTTGGAAGTGAAGGAGCACCGTTTGACTTTTTCAATGCAGAATTGGCTGGAATTGAGATCGGATGCCATGTCGCGTTTGGAGAGTCCCTGATGTGCCTAAACAGTGGAAACCCCCCACAAGTGATACCATTTTGGAAACTAGACCCCTTAAGGAACTTATCTAGATGTGTGGTGAGCACTTTGAACCCCCAAGTGCTTCACAGAAGTTTATAACGTAGAGCCGTGAAAATAAAAAATCTCATTTTTTCTACAAAAATGATCTTTTTGCCCCCAAATTTTTATTTTCACAAGGGTAACAGGAGAAATTAGGCCACAAAAGTTGTTGTGCAATTTCTCCTGAGTACGTCGATACCCCATATATGGGGGTAAACCACTGTTTGGGCGCACCGCAGAGCTTGGAAGAGAAGGAGTGTCGTTTTACTTTTTCAATGTAGAATTGGCTGGAATTGAGATCGGACGCCATGTCACGTTTGGAGAGCCGCTGATGTGCCTAAACAGTAGAGACCCCCCACATATGACACCATTTTGGAAACTAGACCCCTTAAGGAACTTATCTAGATGTGTGGTGAGCACTTTAAACCCCCAGGTGCTTCACAGAAGTTTATAACGTAGAGCCGTGAAAATAAAAAAATCGCATTTTTTCTACAAAAATGATCTTTTTGCCTCCAAATTTTTATTTTACCAAGGGTAACAGGAGAAAATGGACCCCAGAAGCTGTTGTACAATTTGTCTTGAGTACGCCGACACCCCATATGTGGGGGTAAACCACTGTTTGGGCGCATGGCTGAGCTCGGAAGCAAAGGAGCGCCATTTGACTTTTCAATGCAAAATTGACTGGAATTGAGATCGGACGCCATGTCGCGTTTGGAGGGCCCCTGATGTGCCTAAACAGCAGAAACCCCCCAAAAGTGACCCCATTTTGGAAACTAGACCCCCCATGGAACTTATCTAGATGTGTAGTGAGAACTTTGAATGCCCAAGTGCATCACAGAAGTTTATAATGCAGAGTCGTGAAAATAAAAAATATATATTTTTTAACAATAAAGATTTTTTAGCCCCCAAGTTTTTATTTTCACAAGGGTAACAAGAGAAATTGGACCCCAAAAGTTGTTGTCCAATTTGTCCTGAGTATGCTGGTACCCCATATGTGGGGGTAAACCACTGTTTGGGCGCACGGCAGAGCTCGGAAGGGAAGGAGTGCCATTTTGGAATGCAGACTTTGATAGAATTGTCTGCGGGCGTTATGTTGCCTTTGCAGACCCCTAATGTACCTAAACAGTAGAAACCCCCACAAGTGACCAAATTTTGGAAACTAGACCCCCTAAGGAACTTATCTAGATATGTGGTGAGAACTTTGAAAGCTCAAGTGCTTCACAGAAATTTATAATGCAGAGTAGTGAAAATAAAAAAATATATTTTTTTCCAACAAAAAAGATTTTTAGCCCCCAAGTTTTTATTTTCACAAGGGTAACAAGAGAAATTGGACCCCAAAAGTTGTTGTCCAATTTGTCCTGAGTATGCTGGTACCCCATATGTGGGGGTAAACCACTGTTTGGGCGCACGGCAGAGCTCGGAAGGGAAGGAGCGCCATTTTGGAATGCAGACTTTGATAGAATTGTCTGCGGGCGTTATGTTGCGTTTGCAGACCCCTAATGTACCTAAACAGTAGAAACCCCCACAAGTGACCAAATTTTGGAAACTAGACCCCCTAAGGAACTTATCTAGATATGTGGTGAGAACTTTGAAAGCTCAAGTGCTTCACAGAAATTTATAATGCAGAGTAGTGAAAATAAAAAAATATATTTTTTTCCAACAAAAAAGATTTTTAGCCCCCAAGTTTTTATTTTCACAAGGGTAACAGGAGAAATTGGACCCCAAAAGTTGTTGTCCAATTTATCCCGAGTACGCTGATGCCCCATATGTGGGGGTAAACCACTGTTTGGGCGCACGGCAGAGCTCAGAAGGGAGGGAGTACCATTTGACTTTTTTAGCGCAAAATTGGCTGTCGTGTTTGGAGACCCCCTGATGTACCTAAACAGTGGAAACCCCCCAATTCTAACTCCAACCCTAACCCCAACACAGCCCTAACCCTAATCTCAACCCGATCCATAATCCTAATCACAACCCTAACGATAATCACAACCCTAACCCCAAAACAGCCCTAATCTCAACCCTAACCATAACCCTAATCAAAACCCTAAATCCAACACACCCCTAACCCTAATCCCAACCCTAACCCTAATCCCAACCCTAATCCCAAACGTAACACTAATCCCAACCCTAATCCAAACCCTAACCCTAATCCCAACTCTAACCCTAACTTTAGCCCCAACCCTAACTTTAGCCCCAACCCTAACCATAACTTTAGCCCCCGTCGTCACAAAAAAAGTTCAATGTAACCTTTTTTTTGTACGTCGCGTCCGCCATTTCCGCGGATGCGTGGCCGTAACTCTGCCCCCTCCTCCCCAGGACATAGACTGGGCAGCGGATGCGTTGAAAAACTGCATCCGCTGCCCACGTTGTGCACAATTTTCACAACGTGCGTCGGTACATCGGGCCGACGCATTGCGACCGCCCCGTACCGACGCAAGTGTGAAAGAAGCCTAAGGCTACTTTCACACTAGCGTCGTACTCGGCACATCGCAGTGTGTCGGGCCGACGTACCGACGCTAGCGTTGTAAGCGCCGCACAACGGGTGCAGCGGATGCTGTTTTTTCAACGCATCCGCTGCCCCATTGTGAGGTGCGGGGAGGCGGGGGCGGAGTTCCAGCCACGCATGCGCGGTCGGAAATGGCGGACACGTCGCACAAAAAAGTTACATGTAGTTTTTTTTGTGTCGACGGTCCGCCGAAGCACGACGCATCCGTCGCACGACGGATGCGACATGTGGCAATCCGTCGCTAATGCAAGCCAATGGAGAAAAAACGCATCCTGCAAGCACTTTTGCAGGATGCGTTTTTTCTCCAACGACGCATTGCGACGGAAGCCAAAAAACGCTAGTGTGAAAGTAGCCTAACCCTAGCCCTAACCCTAACCCTAAATTTAGCCCCAACCCTAACCCTAACTCTAACCCTAACCCTAACTCTAACCCTAACCCTAACTCTAACCCTAATTTTAGCCCCAACTTGTCTTCTCCTGCCGGCCGGCAGATGGCAGCAGATGGCGGGCGCACTGCGCATGCGCCCGCCATGATGAAAAAGCCGGCTGGCAGGAGAAGACAGAAGAGGACCCAGGGACCCCGGGTGAGTATGATAGGGTCCCCGAATCCCCCTATTTCTCTGTCCTCTGATGTGCGATCACATCAGAGGACAGAGAAATAACTGATCGCTTTTTTTTTTTTTTTGCGGTCGCCGGTAAACTGTTAATTACCGGCGATCGCAAAGCAGGGGTCGGTGCAAACCGACCCCGATCATGTTCTTTGGGGTCTCGGCTACCCCCGGCAGCCGAGACCCCAAAGAACATCCGGGTGCCGGGCGGCGGGCGCACTGCGCGTGCGCCCGCCATTTTTTCCCGGAAGAAAGATGGCAGCGCCCATGGGGAGACAACGAGGAGCACCGGGGGAGGTAGGTAAGTATTGGGGGGCTATTGGGGGCCATCGGGGACCACATTTCTCTGTCCTCCGATGTGCGATCACATCGGAGGACAGAGAAATTAAACGGCAAATCGCGTTTTTTTTTTTTTTGTTGCGACCGCCGGTAAACGGTTAATTACCGGCGATCGCAACTCGGGGGTCGGTAAAAACCCCCCGAATCATGTTCTCTGGGGTCTCGGCTACCCTCGGCAACCGAGACCCCAGAGAAAATCCGACTCTGGGGGGCGCTATTCACTTTTTCCACAGCGCCGTTAATTAACGGCGCTGTGGATTAAGTACCCTTAGCGGCCGCCGTTAAAAGGCGTATCGGCGGTCGTTAAGGGGTTAAATAAATAAAGAATAATAGTACATGTAAATAACACATGGTACTTAGTTAGCACTGTTTTGATCAAAAAGTGTAAAAGCCATCCCACTGAGACAAGGTGTACCCCAATCGGGACAGTACCTTTCTCTTGTAGTTCACCTCACTATGTGTCAGCAGATGTAAAAATAGATAAGGGCAAAGCAGGACCTGTGACCGGACTGTTAAGACACCTGCCTGTGTAAAGCTACTGTATATAAACCAAATGAACAGCCCAAAAAAGGGGGAGCCATGACCCTGTTTGTACAAAGTACAAAAAACTAAAACAAAACTAAAAAAATGAAGCCAAAGAATATGTTGGTATAAGTGCAAAGCATGTGTATTAACAGTCGGGACAGTGGTCCTATTCTTCCCTTATCTATTTTTACATCTGCTGACACAAAGTGAGGTGAACTACAAGAGATAGGTATGGTCCCGATTCGATTAGGGTACAGCTTGTTGTGGTGGGATGACTTTTATGCTTTTTTGATCAAAACAGTGTTAACTACGTACCATGTGTTATTTCCATATACTATTACTATTTATTTCCTTACTTCCGGGTATTTGCTTATTTGTTTTTGTCTTAGGTTCTGCTTGTTAAATGGCCACAGTGTGAATGCACAACTATGCATTGCACTAATACCAACCTATGCTCCAGCTCAATTTTTTGGTTTTGTTTATATATCACTTAGTGAGCAGCTTCCAATCCGCTTCCAATCCGCAGCTTCCAATCGTGCGACGGTTGCGCCGTGTTGTGGCGGACCGTCGGGACCAAAAAACGTTACATGTAAAGTTTTTTGCTCCCGACGGTCCGCTTTTTCCGACCGCACATGCGCGGCCGGAACTCCGCCCCCACCTCCACGCACTTCCCCGCACCTCACAATGGGGCAGCGGATGCGCTGGAAAAATGCATCCGCTGCCCCCGTTGTGCGGCGGAGACAACGCTAGCGTCGGGAACCTCGGCCCGACACACTGCGACGGACCGAGCCCGACGCTAGTGTGAAAGTAGCCTAAGTCACTTCATGGTTTTGAGGCCTGAAGCAGTTAAAATAAGCCCCAAAAAGACTGAGCAGTGAATATATTAATTGTTTTTAGAATGTTTTATTGAAAAAGAAGTCGTGTGCACCTATCCTTATTGTGTGGTGATCTGCTGTCTCAGATTATAGAAGCTATACGTTATACAAGAAGCATGTCTGGAAGCTGGAGACTGTAAACCGCAGAGGATAATCGAGAAGTACTATTTTATCCTGTAACTTATAACACTAAAATAATAGCAGCTGCCTGTAATCGCTATTGTAAATAGCAGGGTGTGGGTTGTGGTCTGGAAAGTATGTGTATTGTGTCCTCCCTGCTATAGACAGCAGGAAAAAGCCAGTGAAAGCCACTGCCAAGATTCACAATGCTTTCAAAGGATAATACTACCGAGTCTTAGACAATATTAAAGAGGGAATCTCAGACTGAAAACACTGCGTGCTAAGGACAAGTACAGAAACTGGCAAGTGTGTCCAACAGTCCCCAAGACAATGCTTTTTGTTTTGAATTCATTAACTTTATCGTAGGGACATCATATCCACATTAATATTCGAGATCCTGAATGAGATTTCTGAAGCTGGCTGGTATGTGGAAGATGGTTTGGATCTGTGTAAGGGCATATTGCCAGACTTCAGGACATGAAGATTTCCCACTTGTGACACTTGGAGTGCATCAGCTTCAGTCTTTAGAGCCTGCTCGCAAGTATTATATAATGCTTTTGGTTAGGTTTCACAGGTCTGGAAATATCCGTTGTAACCACAAGGGATCTAGGTTTGTGGTTTAAAGTATCATTAAAGAGTTACGTTCATTTTTAGAAGTTATCTATCTGTGGGATAGGTGATAACATGATGATTGTACCTCTACAAATCCCAAGAATGGAGCTCTGAAATGCCTAGCTGAATACAGCAATGGATGAACATGCACACTACCACTCCAATAATGGACCCGCTGCAGGTAGCTGAGTAGAGAGTGAATGGAGCAGTGGGTGGTTCGCATGCTCAGCAATGCTCCATTCAGTAGGTGGACCCCAAACCGATCAGCAAGTTATCTCCTATCCTGAATCCTAAGAATAGTTAAAAATGGGAAAAGCAATCCAGTTTTTAAAAATAAATAATATAGTCAGCAACAAATACTGAAAAAAAAAAGGAAAAGTGAAGCTACGCACATCTTCTATTCCTGGTTGAGCCGAACAAAGTCGGTCTAGCATTCCCCAAGTTAGTGGAGAAAATGTTATAGCACAGCCAATGGGGGAGGTGCCTACAGTAGGTTCCCAAACCATAAACTATAGTGTATAGTTATACTTGGCACACTCGGGTACATATGGTGAAAAAACAGTTTTAATGTATTGTGAGATACATACAGTAGTCACAACAAACGTTTCGGTCTTGTTAAGACCTTCATCAGTGTACTACAAAATAAAGCAAAGCATAATAAATAAATAAATAAAAAGACCATATAAAGAAAGTATATATATAAAAAAAACAAAATAACAACAAATTAACAACAATAGTATCGAAAGGTCAAGGTGAGTGACAAACAACACAGTGAGGTTATCCAACATTATCAATCCATATCGACGTGCAGAGGAGGTTTGCAGCGTGTATAGGAGATTTAGAAGGCGGTAAGCTACTGATATAAAGGGAACGTACCTATTAAAAGAAAGAGCTGGGTATACGATTTTCACCCATTAGGAGTGCGCTGGGATCTGGGGTAGGAAGAGGGGTGCATAGGAGGTGTTGTTTTACCTCAATAATAAGCCAGGTGTGTCATAAAGGACAAAAAGGGCACCTACCAATTCATATGATAAGCCAGGCGTACTGATTTGTAGAGGGCCGTTTAATGACCTATCTGTAGATTGTATATATATAGTGGGTTAATATCGCCATGGTTCTAAAGGGTAGGGGTTTATCGGTGCATAAACTTACGACTATAGCTGGAGCTATGTGCATAGACGCGGTGTCCACCGCAGGTCTGGAGGGTGTCAGTGGCGTGCCCGGGGTCCTTATTTAAGCCTGGCTGTGTGCACACGTTATTGCTGGGCTCGAAAACCGGAAGCGTCTAACTGGAAGTGACGATTGCGTGTCAGGAGGCAGAGTATGCATTCCACCTGCCGGATCCCGCTTACCAGAAGTAACGATTGCATGTCAGGAGGCAGAGGTATGCGTTCCACCTGCCGGATGCCGCTGACCGGAAGTGACGATTGCGTGTGAGGAGGCAGAGGTATGCGTTCCACCTGCCGGATGCCGCTGACCGGAAGTGACGATTGCGTGTCAGGAGGCAGAGGTATGCATTCCACCTGCCGGATGCCGCTTACCGGAAGTGACGATTGCGTGTCAGGAGGTAGAGGTATGCGTTCCACCTGCCGGATGCTGCTGACCGGAAGTGACGATTGCGTGTCAGGAGGCAGAGGTATGCGTTCCACCTGCCGGATGCTGCTGACCGGAAGTGACGATGGCGTGTGAGGAGGCAGAGGTATGTGTTCCACCTGCCGGATGCCGCTGACCGGAAGTGACGATTGCGTGTCAGGAGGCAGAGTATGCATTCCACCTGCCGGATGCCGCTTACCGGAAGTGACGTTTGCATGTCATGGGCCGGAAACAGCGGCACTATGCGTTCTATCTACTGGTTAATGAGGGTGTACGTTCCAGGTATAGTGATTATCGATGTGTTACAGATAGGTGGGTGGAGCCTTGAAGATTGCAGTGGGGAATCTATGGATCCGTGGTGAAGAAGTGACACAGTGGTGATGAAGTACAGTAGATATTCAGTACATATGGCTCTGCAAGAAGAAACAAAATGTCAGATTCTGATATAAATATAAGGCTGTAGTAAGGAATGGGTAACATATTACGTTAGATGATGCTATGGCATAGAGGCAAAATCAATGTCAAATAGCAATTACATAAAGAATTACATAAAGGATTGCAAATCATAGTCCATGTTAAGTCCTTTGGGAGCCAGGGTGTTAAGCTCATGGATCCAGTATGCTTCCCTCCGTTTTAATATTGAGATGCGGTTGCCCCCTCGGCGGAGTGGGGGGAACATATTCAATCACTTGGAACCTTAATTGTGCCACGTTATGGCCCTTAGAGATAAAGTGTTGTGGAATGGGAAGAAGAAGGTTCTTGCATCTGATAGTGGACTTATGTTTAGGAACTCTGTCCTTGACCGATTGGGTGGTTTCACCCACGTAAAGTAGGCCACAGGGGCACTTGATCAAATACACTACGAAATTAGAGTCACAAGTGAAAACTTGATTAATATTGTATCTCTTTCCAGTGTATGGGTGGTGGATAGTGTCCCCCTTCAGAACGCTATTGCACTGATTGCAGCTGAGGCAGGGGAAAGTGCCCATTTTGGGATTCCGCAAAAAACATTGTGTATTGGATGTACGAGAAGGGCCAATGTCGGCTCTGATTAAGGTGTCACGTATATTGCATGCTCGTCTGAAGTATGGTACAAAAGGGTTTTTGAAATCTTCAATTGTGGAATGGGCCATCTGTAGAAGATGCCAACGTTTGCGGATGGTTCTATGAATAATATAGGCTGAAGGGTGATAATGATGTACAAAAGGGATACGGCGACTCAGTGTTATTTTGACTCCTGTTAGGGTCGTGGGTGATATTAATGCTCTGTGGGGGATAACCCCTATTGAGATATTTGGACTTCATATCACCAATCCTTTGTTCTTTCAGATCAGGGCTCGAGACTATTCTGGTGACTCTTTATTTGTGAGTTGGGTATAGCCTTCTTCATCCTAGTGGGATGGAAGCTATCATAGTGTAATAAACTATTGCGATCTGTGGGTTTGGAGAATGGATCGGTTGATAGGTTGGACATTTCACCTTTAAATACTAAAGAGTCCAGGAAGTTGATTTGGTTGGGGTCGTGTGTCATGGTGAAGTCCAATCCTGGCCAGGAGGTCTTAAGAAAGAAGAAGCTTTCAAGGGACATAAGGTCACCTCCCCAAATACAGAAGATGTAATCTATGTATCTTTTCCAAACCACAGCATGGGTGCGGAAAAGATCATTGGTGTAGATGAGGGTATCCTCATAGTGGGCCAAATAGGCGTTTGCGTATGGGGGCGCAACCTTTGAGCCCATGGTTGTGCCTTTAGTTTGGAGGTAGTATGTTTCCTTGAAGAGGACATTTTTTTTAGTAAGGACAATGGTAAGTAGGTCACAGCAGAGATCGATAAGGATGGGAGCCATATTGAAAGTAGATAAGAGGCGGCGGGTGGAATTAATGCCATTAGAGTGGTGTATAGATGTATATGGCAGGTACGGGGTTAATATTACGAATGATAGTTAGAAAAGCTCCTGTGTCAAGGAGAAATGATGTTGTGTTTTTAATCAGGGGTGTGAGAATTTTTTCAAGGTATATGGAAATTGGGGCTAAAATGGAATCGGTAGAAGCTACAATCGGTCTACCTGGTGGGTTCTGTGAATTTTTAGGTATCTTTGGAAGGGTGTAGAAAACAGGTGTGATGAGATGTTTCCCCAAGATCTTGTACAACCCCTGGCAAAAATTATGTAATCACCGGCCTTGGAGGATGCTCATTCAGTTGTTTAATTTTGTTGAAAAAAAGCAGATCACAGACATGGCACAAAACTAAAGTCATTTCAAATGGCAACTTTCTGGCTTTAACCCCTTTCTGACCTCGGTAGCGAACCGACCTATAAAACTGTCTCACTAGTTAACCCCTTCAGTGAACACTGTAAAAAAAAAAACGAGGCAAAACACAACGCTTTATTATCACATCGCCGAACAAAAAGTGGAATAACACGTGATCAAAAAGATGGATATAAATAATCATGGTACCGCTGAAAACATCATCTTGTCCCGCAAAAAACGAGCCGGCATACAGCATCATCAGCGAAAAAATAAAAAAGTTATAGTCCTCAGAATAAAGCGATGCAACAATAATTATTTTTTCTATAAAATAGTTTTTATCGTATAAAAGCGCCAAAACATAAAAAAATTATATAAATGAGGTATCGCCGTAATCGCACTGACCCGAAGAATAAAACTGCTTTATCCATTTTACAAAACGTGGAACGGTATAAACGCCCCCCCCCCCAAAAGAAATTCATGAATAGCTGGTTTTTGGACATTCTGCCTCACAAAAATCGGAATAAAAAGCGATCAAAAAATGTCACGTTCCCGAAAATGATACCAATAAAGACGTCAACTCGTCCCGCAAAAAACAAGACCTCACATGACTCTGTGGACCAAAATATGGAAAAATTATAGCCCTCAAAATGTGGTAGCGCAAGAAATATTTTTTGCAATAAAAAGCGTCTTTTAATGTGTGACGGCTGCCAATCATAAAAATCCGCTAGAAAACCCGCTATAAATAGTAAATCAAACCCCCATTCATCACCCCCTTAGTTAGGGAAAAATTAAAAAATTTAAAAAATGTATTTATTTCCATTTTCCCATTAGGGTTAGGGCTAGGGTTAGGGTTGGGGCTAGGGTTAGAGCTACAGTTAGGGTTGGGGCTAAAGTTATAGTTAGGGTTTGGATTACATTTACGGTTGGGAATAGGGTTGGGATTAGGGTTAGGGGTGTGTCAGGGTTAGGAGTGTGGTTAGGGTTACCGTTGGGATTCGGGTTAGGGGTGTGTTTGGATTAGGGTTTCAGTTATAATTGGGGGGTTTCCACTGTTTAGGCACATCAGAGGCTTTCCAAATGCAACATGGCGTCCGATCTAAATTCCAGCCAATTCTGCATTGAAAAGGTAAAACAGTGCTCCTTCCCTTCCGAGCTCTCCCGTGCGCCCAAACAAAGGTTTACCCCAACATATGGGGTATCAACGTACTCAGGACACATTGGACAACAACTTTTGGGGTCCAATTTCTCCTGTTACCATTGGGAAAATACAAAACTGGGGGCTAAAAAATTATTTTTGTGGAAAAAAAAAGATTTTTTATTTTCACGGTTCTGCGTTATAAACTGTAGTGAAACACTTGGGGGTTCAAAGTTCTCACAACACATCTAGATAAGTTCCTTGGGGGGTCTAGTTTCCAATATCGGGTCACTTGTGGGGGGTTTCTACTGTTTAGTTACATCAGGGGCTCTGCAAATGCAACGTGACGCCTGCAGACCAATCCATCTAAGTCTGCATTCCAAATGGCGCTCCTTCCCTTCCGAGCTCTGCCATGTGCCCAAACGGTGGTTCCCCCCACATATGGGGTATCAGCGTACTCAGGACAAATTGGACAACAACGTTTGGGGTCCAATTTCTCCTGTTACCATTGGGAAAATACAAAACTGGGGGCTAAAAAATTATTTTTGTGGAAAAAAAAAGATTTTTTATTTTCACGGTTCTGCGTTATAAACTGTAGTGAAACACTTGGAGGTTTAAAGTTCTCACAACACATCTAGATAAGTTCCTTGGGGGGTCTAGTTTCCAATATGGGGTCACTTGTGGGGGGGTTTCTACTGTTTAGTTACATCAGGGGCTCTGCAAATGCAACGTGATGCCTGCAGACCAATCCATCTAAATCTGCATTCCAAATGGCGCTACTTCCCTTCCGAGCTCTGCCATGCGCCCAAACGGTGGTCCCCCCCACATATGGGGTATCAGCGTACTCAGAACAAATTGGACAACAACTTTTGGGGTCCAATTTCAACTGTTACCCTTGGAAAAATACAAAACTGGGGGCTAAAAATATTTTTTGTGGGAAAAAAAAGAGAATTTTTATTTTCACGGCTCTGCGTTATAAACTGCAGTGAAACACTTGGGGGTTCAAAGCTCTCACAACACATCTAGATGAGTTCCTTAGGGGGTCTAGTTTCCAATATGGGGTCACTTGTGGGCGGTTTCAATGTTTAGTCACATCTGTGGCTCTCCAAACGCAACATGGCGTCCCATCTCAATTCCTGTCAATTTTGCATTGAACAGTCAAACGGCGCTCCTTCCCTTCCGAGCTCTCCCATGCGCCCAAACAGTGGTTTACCCCCACATATGGGGTATCAGCGTACTCAGGACAAATTGTACAACAACTTTTGGGGTCCAATTTCTTCTCTTACCCTTGGGAAAATAAAAAATTGGTTGCGAAAAGATCATTTTTTGTGAAAAAATATGATTTTTTATTTTTACGGCTCTGCATTATAAACTTCTGTGAAGCACTTGGTGAATCAAAGTGCTCACCACACATCTAGATAAGTTCCTTAGGGGGTCTACTTTCCAATATGGTGTCACTTGTGGGGGGTTTCAATGTTTAGGCACATCAGTGGCTCTCCAAAAGCAGCATGGCGTCCCATCTCAATTCCTGTCAATTTTGCATTGAAAAGTCAAACGGCGCTCCTTCCCTTCTGAGCTCTCCCATGCGCCCAAACAGTGGTTTACCCCCACATATGGAGTATCAGCGTACTCAGGACAAATTGTACCACAACGTTTGGGGTCCAATCTCTTCTCTTACCCTTGGGAAAATAAAAAATTGGGGGCGAAAAGATCATTTTTGTGAAAAAATATGATTTTTTCTTTTTACGGCTCTGCATTATAAACTTCTGTGAATCACTTAATGGGTCAAAGTGCTCACCACACATCTAGATAAGTTCCTTAGGGGGTCTACTTTCCAAAATGGTGTCACTTGTGGGGGGTTTCAATGTTTAGGCACATTAGGGGCTCTCCAAAAGCAACATGGCGTCCGATCTCAATTCCAGCCAATTCTGCGTTGAAAAGGTAAAACAGTGCTCCTTTGCTTCCGAGGTCAGCCATCTCTGTGACTTAATTGCATAAAAATTCAAAGTTGGAAAATTGCGAAATGTTCAAAATTTTCGCCAAATTTCCGTTTTTTTTCACAAATAAACGCAGGTAATATCAAAGAAATGTTACCACTATCATGAAGTACAATATGTCACGAGAAAACAATGTCAGAATCACCGGGATCCGTTGAAGCTTTCAAGAGTTAAAACCTCATAAAGGGACAGTGGTCAGAATTGTAAAAATTGGCCCGGTCATTAACGTGCAAACCACCCTTGGGGGTAAAGGGGTTAATGTGAAAAAAAATTACCTTTTTTGAATTTACGAAATGGCTGCAATGAAACAAAGAGTGAAAAATTTAAAGGGGTCTAAATACCGTATATACTCGAGTATAAGCAGAGATTTTCAGCCCATTTTTTAGGTTGAAAGTGCCCCTCTCAGCTTATACTCGAGTCATTGTCCCTGGGGGGTCAGCGGGGGAGGGGGAGCGGCAGCTGTGACATACTCACCTGCTCCTGGCGAGGTCCCTGCATCACCGATGGTCTCCGGGTGCTGACAGCTTCTTCCAGCTTTGAGCGGTCACATGGTACCGCTCATTACAGCAATGAATATGGTCGGGACTCAACTCCCATAGGGGTGGAGCCGCATATTCATTACTGTAATGAGTGGTACCAGTGACCGCTCAAAGCTGGAAGAGCTGCTGCGCCCGGAGAGTCCATCAGAGAAACTGCCAGGGACCGCGCCAGGAGCAGGTGAGTATAATGGGGAGGGGGAGCACGGAGACATTCACCTCTCCTCGTTCCACCGCCGGGCGCCGTCTTCCGTGTCATCTGCCTGTGACGCTCAGGTCAGATTGCGCGATGACGTGGTTAGTGAGCGCCCTCTGCCTGAGCGTCAGTGCAGTGGAAGGGGAAGACACGGTGGCGCCCGGCGGTGGAACGGGGAAAGGTAACTATAGCAAGTATCGGGGGTCTGAGCGACGAGAGGTGAGTATGTCATTTTTCTTTTTTTTGTAATCGCAGCAACAGCATATGGGGCATAATAGTCTATGGAGCATCTTATGGGGCCATAATCAGCATTATATGGGGCAAATATCTGTATGGAGCATCTTATGGGGCCATAATCAGCATTTGTGCAGCATTATATGGGGCAAATATCTGTATGGAGCATCTTATGTGGTTATAATCAGCATTTGTGCAGCATTATATGGGGCAAATGTGTCTATGGAGCATCTTATGGGGCCATAATCAGCATTTGTGGAGCATTATATGGGGCAAATATCTGTATGGAGCATCTTATGGGGCCATAATCAGCATTTGTGGAGCATTATACGAGGCAAATGTGTCTATGGAGCATCTTATGGGGCCATATTCAGCATTTGTGCAGCATTGTATGGGGAAAATGTCTCTATGGAGCATCTTATAGGGCCATAATCAGCATTTGTGCAGCATTATATTGGGCAAATGTCTGTATGGAGCATCTTATGGGACCATAATAATAATCAACATTTGGCAGCACTGTATGGGGCAAATGTCTCTATGGAGTATCTTATGGAGCCATAATCAGCATTTGTGCAGCACTGTATGGGGCAAATGTCTGTATGGAGCATCTTATGCGGCCATAATCAGCATTTGTGCAGTACTGTATGGGGCAAATGTCTGTATGGTGCATCTTATGGGACCATAATCAACATTTGTGCAGCATTGTATGGGGAAAATGTCTCTATGGAGCCATAATCAGCATTTGTGCAGCATTATATGGGGCAAATGTCTGTATGGAGCATCTTATGGGGCCATAATCAGCATTTGTGCAGCAATATATGGGGCAAATGTCTGTATGGAGCATCTTATGGGGCCATAATCAACATTTGTGCAGCATTATATGGGGCATATTTTATTATGGAGCATCTTATGTGGGGCCCATCATAAATTTTATGGAGCATTATATGGGGCGTATTTTGCATGGAGCATCTTATGGGGCCCATCATGAACTGTATGGAGAATTATATGGGGCTCCTGATTCAATATGGATTTTCAAAAACACTTAACCTACTGATGTCTCAATTAATTTTAATTTTATTGGTATCTACGGTATTTTTATTTTTGACATTTACCGGTAGCTGCTGCATTTTCCACCCTAGGCTTATACTCGAGTCATTAAGTTTTCCCAGTTTTTTGTGGCAAAATTAGGGGTCTCGGCTTACACTCGAGTATATAAGGTACTTTCCGTACCTCTAAATCCGCACAGCATGCACCCCAATGCACATAAGAATGTCCAAATAGCCAGGCTAAAAATTAGCTTCCACCTGCAATACACAAAAGCAAAGAAACGCACATCTATTTATTAAAAACAGCCATAGCTACCTTATAAAATGTAGTGGTTGTAGTTGTTGTAAGACTTGTAACAAATAGAGCTCCACCTTCCTATCCGCTGTATCTCTTTCGGTCTGAGGCCTCTGTTTGCTGCCTCAGTTGCCACACCCGTTCGAAAAGAATGAGAAACAAAACATGAAGAATCCAAGCCCGACTTCCCCAAGTACGTTCGCATAATTGGTATCGCGAAAGAAAAAAAACATCCTCACAGAGCATCAAGGGTCCCTTCTTATCCATCACTACTGCTGGTATTCCTGAAAAAAGTATAAAGGGCACATCACTGAACCAGCCACTTGTCCCAATAAATCCCTTCTGCCCCTGCCAGCCTGATCGTTTTTTGACCTAATTCAAAACTTCACTACTCTATCCGAACGACAAATATTTTCCCATAACAAATGTCTTCCTTTAATTTTGTTTGGTATCACTAATTCCCCCACTCTCAGCACCTCAAAAAAGGCCAATAAGAATGGTAACCTAAATAGAAGCGTCTCAAACCCTGAAATTCCATAGTTACATCATTCTGTCCCTGAAGTTTAAAACCAAAACTCAATGTTGCAAAAAAACTACGGTAATAATTTTTGAAATCAACCAATGCAATCCAAAAGCTCGTCCAATGAAAAACAAAACTGCAATCATTTTATCCCTATCCGAGCATTCAGTTCCAGGCAACACAAGAATAATTCCCTGAGTAATTTTATCACCGATGGGGATGAAGCTGTTAGATTATTAATAATAGCTACCACCCCCCATGTTATCACAATGAAATCTAATTTTGCGATTCATAAATTCTTTTCCTCATGTGGACACAGCTATCACAATTGGTAGTAGCTCCAATAACGCCAAATTCTTTACTCTTTCCACTCACTGGGCCATTCGCCTGTGCACCACTGCCCCTTACAATAGGCCCCAAAACCTGCACCACCTGCAGCATCCTTATCCCAAGATCAACATAATCATGAAACTTGTTCTGAATCATGGACCGCCTGTTAAAATTTCTCAAAATCATACTCCAAATCACCAAGTCATCTCTGTGTTCCTTTTTTTAGCGCACATAATGGTGCGAGGCTTGCACCCCCGCTGTTGCTACCTCCAACAACAAATTCTGCCCAGGAGCATAATTCTACATAATTCAATTTTCCCAACAATGACTGCAACTCTCTCAATGTCAACTTATGCAAACATTGCGCCCTGTCCACTTCCTGCTTTAATGACACCAGCTTCTCTTCAGGTAAACGACACTTTATAGCCACTGAATCTATCAAAATGGCCAAAAAACTCAACTAGGTGATAGGTACCTCAGTTTTTTCACCAGCTAAAGGCACTCCAAAACGCTTCATATTGAAAAGGGTCTGCCATACACACGAGCTGTACCTCTTTTTTAATTTTTTTCTGAAACAACCAGTGTGTACAATAGTGCCGGCCTTACATTTTTTTAACCGAAACGGAACTTGATGCTGCGGCGGGGGGAATTGAAAAACCCACCTTAAAACCTTGAAAAATACAATCTTTCCTTACCCTCTCCAGGAATCTAGTTAGAAAGGAGGCCATCGTGGGCAAACTCACCCGTGTCTCCCCATTTTTTATTGTTGGTGCCATCTTTTCCCTTTCTTTTTTTGAAACATCTAGCTGCCCCATGTGATGACTCAATGATGATTGCAATGTGAGCACATGGCTAAATCTACAACTGGATCCTCATTAAATTGCCAACATGCTCTTGTTTTTACTTTTTCTCTCTGTGACCACTGACCACTGCCTCCCCCAGTTCCGTATTGGTTCCCCCACTTGTGCCCCCAAGAAAACACTGCCCATATCTATATGGCACCATCACCTTTAACCAAAGTCCAATATCCTAATGCTGGGGCATACTACTTTTCTTTGCTGAAATTTCTTGTCGTAACAAAGCCAAGCTTGTCCCCCATATGTCCTACAGTATGTGCCTCCCCTACAGAATCCATATAGAAAAATGCAGAGAACTGTTCTCCGGTGCCTTATAACGGACCACGATTGCTAAAATCGCAAATGCCTGTAGCCAGTTTATGAAAGTCTGTGGTATCAGACATCATCTACGCTTTTCCTACTCTTTCTTGCGATCATATTTTTTAAATGAGCTCCCAGCACTCCTGCAAAATAACTTTATATCTCCCCTTTTGCTCTATCATCCAGTTTAACAGCATCCGTTTTTTTTCTTTTTTTGTCTAAACTGACACCGACTCACTTTCTGGGCAATACCTCCTATCCCTGCCGGGCTAACCTGATCTGCTACCCATGCCGAAGTTGGGGATACCATATTTATATTGAGGCTCAACCTTTCAGGCGGCCTTGTTCTCCTAGACCGCCAACTAGGACCTTCAGGTAGCGGCTGTGGCTCTGCTCATCCCAGCAGCCCATACAACAGGTCCTCCAGCCAGGCCTCACCTCTCACACCTTCAGCAGTTCTCAGATGGCCCAGGAAGGCCTCCAGGTTAGATTGTGAGGATCACAATCTGGTAAGCAGGTGAGGGTGTGGGAATGGACTCTTCTCTCTGTGATCCCCCCAAGAATGGCCCTCTTTCCTACACTTTTTTTTATACCCTCCTTAACTGTCCCCTCCCTCCCCTTAGGGATCCAATTCCATAACCTCAATTCAAACTTCCTTTTCTCTCCTGGGCCGTGGTTGACATGTATATAATCAAACAGCCAAAAAGTAAGTTCACCCCATAAGAGACTTGTAATGTGGCGAGAGGGAGACAGAAGCAAAAAACAGTGATCCAGCATCAGAATCTTCTATTAACCCCTTCATGACCCAGCCTATTTTGGCCTTAATGACCTTGCAGTTTTTTGCAATTCTGACCAGTGTCCCTTTATGAGGTAATAACTCAGGAACGCTTCAACGGATCCTAGCGATTCTGAGATTGTTTTTTCGTGACATATTGGGCTTCATGATAGTGGTAAATTTAGGTCGATAATTTCTGAGTTTATTTGTGAAAAAAACGGAAATTTGGCGAAAATTTTGAAAATTTCGCAATTTTCACATTTTTAATTTTTATTCTGTTAAACCAGAGAGGTATGTGACACAAAACAGTTAATAAATAACATTTCTCACATGTCTACTTTACATCAGCACAATTTTGGAAACAAATTTTTTTTTTGCTAGGAAGTTATAAGGGTTAAAATTTGACCAGTGATTTCTCATTTTTACAACAAAATTTACAAAACCATTTTTTTTAGGGACCACCTCACATTTGAAGTCAGTTTGAGGGTTCTATATGGCTGAAAATACCCCAAAGTGACACCATTCTAAAAACTGCACCCCTCAAGGTGCTCAAAACCACATTCAAGAAGTTTATTAACCCTTCAGGTGTTTCACAGCAGCAGAAGCAACATGGAAGGAAAAAATGAACATTTAACTTTTTAGTCTCAAAAATGATATTTTAGCAACAATTTTTTTTATTTTCCCAAGGGTAAAAGGAAAAACTGGACCACGAACGATGTTGTCCAATTTGTCCTGAGTACGCTGATACCTCATATGTGGGGGTAAACCACTGTTTGGGCATACGGCAGGGCTTGGAAGGAAAGGAGCGCCATTTGACTTTTTGAATGAAAAATTGGCTCCAATCTTTAGCGGACACCATGTCGCGTTTGGAGAGCCCCCGTGTGCCTAAACATTGGAGCTCCCCCACAAGTGACCCCATTTTGGAAACTAGACCCCCCAAGGAACTTATCTAGAAGCATAGTGAGCACTTTAAACCCCCAGGTGCTTCACAAATTGATCCGTAAAAATGAAACAGTACTTTTTTTTCACAAAAAAATTATTTTAGCCTCAATTTTTTCATTTTCACATGGGCAACAGGATAAAATGGATCCTAAAATTTGTTGGACAATTTCTCCTGAGTACACTGATACCTCACATGTGGGGGTAAACCACTGTTTGGGCACATGGTAAGGCTCGGAAGGGAAGGAGCGCCATTTGACTTTTTGAATGAAAAATGATCTCCATCGCTAGCAGAGACCATGTCACGTTTGGAGAGCCCCCGTGTGCCTAAACATTGGAGCGCTCCCACAAGTGACCCCATTTTGGAAAGTAGACCCCCCAAGGAACTTATCTAGAAGCATAGTGAGCACTTTAAACTCTCAGGTGCTTCACAAATTGATCCGTAAAAATGAAAAAGTACTTTTTTTTCACACAAAATTTCTTTTAGCCTCAATTTTTTCATTTTCACATGGGCAACAGGATAAAATGGATCCTAAAATTTGTTGGGCAATTTCTGCTGAGTATGTTGATACCTCATATGTGGGGGTAAACCACTGTTTGGGTGCACGGCAAGGCTCGGAAGGGGAGGCGTGCCATTTGACTTTTTGAATGGAAAATTAGCTCCAATCGTTAGCGAACACCATGTCGCGTTTGGAGAGCCCCTGTGTGCCTAAACATTGGAGCTCCCCTACACGTGACCCCATTTTGGAAACTAGACCCCCCAAGGAACTTATCTAGATGCATAGTGAGCACTTATAACCCCCAGATGCTTCACAGAAGTTTATAACGCAGAGCCGTGAAAATAAAAAATAATTTTTCTTTCCTCAAAAATGATTTTTAGCCCAGGATTTTTTAATTTTCCAAGGGTAATAGGAGAAATTGGACCCCAAATGTTGTTGTCCAGTTTGTCCTGAGTACGATGATACCCCATATGTGGGGGTAAACCACTGTTTGGGCACACGGCAGGGCTCGGAAGGGAAGGCATGCCATTTGGCTTTTTGAATGGAAAATTAGCTCCAATCATTAGCGGACACCATGTCACGTTTGGAGAGCCCCTGTGTGCCTAAACATTGGAGCTCCCTAACAACCGCCCACAAGTGACCCCATTTTGGAAACTAGACCTCCCAAGGAACTAATCTAGATGTGTGGTGAGCACTTTGAACCCCCAAGTGCTTCGCAGAAGTTTATAACGCAGAGCCGTGAAAATAATAAATGTGTTTCCTTTCCTCAAAAATATTTTTTTAGCCCAGAATTTTTTATTTTTGCAAGGGTAACAGGAGAAATTGGACCCCAAAAGTTGTTGTCCAGTTTCTCCTGAGTACGCTGATACCCCATATGTGGGGGTAAACCACTGTTTTGGCACACGTCGGGGTTCGGAAGGGAAGTAGTGACGTTTTGGAATGCAGACTTTGATGGAATGGTCTGCTGGCGTCACGTTGCATTTGCAGAGCCCCTGATGTGCCTAAACAGTAGAAACACCCCACAAGTGACCCCATTTTGGAAACTAGACCCCCAAGGAACTTATCTAGATGTGTGATGAGCACATTCAACCCCCAAATGCTTCACAGAAGTTTACAACGCAGAGCCGTGAAAATAAAAAATCATTTTTCTTTCCTCAAAAAAGATGTTTTAGCAAGCAATTTTTTATTTTCACAAGGGTAACAGGAGAAATTGGGCCCCAATGTTTGTTGCCCAGTTTGTTGTGAGTACAGTGATACCCCATATGTGGGGGTAAACCACTGTTTGGGCGCACGTCAGGGCTCGGAAGGGAAGTAGTGACATTTGAAATGCAGACTTTGATGGAATGGTCTGCGGGCGTCACGTTGCATTTGCAGAGCCCCTGATGTGCCTAAACAGTAGAAACACCCCACAAGTGACCCCATTTTGGAAACTAGACCCCCCAAGGAACTTATCTAGATGTGTGATGAGCACGTTCAACCCCCAAGTGCTTCACAGAAGTTTACAACGCAGAGCCGTGAAAATAAAAAATCATTCTTCTTTCCTCAAAAATTATGTCTTAGCAAGTAATTTTTTATTTTTGCAAGGGTAACAGGAGAAATTGGACCCCAACAGTTGTTGCCCAGTTTGTCCTGAGTACGCTGGTACCCCAAATGTGGGGGTAAACCACTGTTTGGGCACACGTCGGGTCGGGGCTTGGAAGGGAGGGAGCACCATTTGACTTTTTGAATGCAAGATTGGCTGGAATCAATGGTGGCGCCATGTTGCGTTTGGAGACCCCTGATGTGCCTAAACAGTGGAAACCCCTCATTTCTAACTTCAACACTAACCCCAACACACCCCTAACCCTAATCCCAACTGTAGCCATAACCCTAATCCCAACCCTAACCCCAACACACCCCTAACCACAACCCTAACCCCAACACACCCGTAACCCTAATTCCAACCCTAGCCCTAATTCCAACCCTAACCCTAAGGGTATGTGCCCACGTAGCGGATTCGTGTGAGATTTTTCTGCACGACTTTTGAAAAATCTGCAAGTAAAAGGCACTGCGTTTTACCTGCGGATTTACAGCAGATTTCCAGTGTTTTTTTGTGCGGATTTCACCTGCGGATTCCTATTGAGGAACAGGTGTAAAACGCTGCGGAATCCGCACAAAGAATTGACATGCTGTGGAAAATACAACGCAGCGTTTCTGCACGGAATTTTCCGCATTATGGGCACAGCGGATTTGGTTTTCCATAGGTGTACACGGTACTGTAAACCTGATGGAAAACTGCTACGAATTCGCAGCGGCCAATCCGCTGCGGATCCGCGGCCGATCCGCTGCGGATCCGCGGCCGATCCGCTGCGGATCCGCGGCCGATCCGCTGCGGATCCGCGGCCGATCCGCTGCGGATCCGCGGCCGATCCGCTGCGGATCCGCTGCCAAATCCGCACATGCCATAACCCTAACCCTACCCGTAACCCTAACCCTAGTTCTAACCCTAACCCTAGTTCTAACCCTAGTGGAAAAAAAATATATATATATTTTCTTTATTTTATTATTGTCCCTATCTATGGGGGTGATAAAGGGGGGGGTTTATTTATTCTTTTTTTTATTTTGATCGCTGTGGTAGAACCTACCACAGCGATCAAAATGTACCTGTAAGGAATCTGCCGGCCGGCGGGCGTACTGAGCATGCGCCCGCCATTTTGGAAGATGGCGGCGCCCAGCGAGGAGACGGCCGGACACCGGGAGGATCGGTAAGTATGAAGGGGTGGTGGGGGGGTGGATCTGAGCACAGGGGGGGTGATCGGAGGACGGGGGGAGCGGACAGCAGGACGGGGGAGCGGGCAGGAGCACGGGGCAGCGGAGCACAGGACGGAGGGGACCGGACCACGCACCGGAGCACTGGGGGGGCGATCGGTGGGGTGGGGGGTGGTCACTTCAGGTTTTCCAGCCATGGCCGATGATATTGCAGCATCGGCCATGGCTGGATTGTAATATTTCACCTGTTTTTTAGGTGAAATATTACAAATCGCTCTGATTGGCAGTTTCACTTTCAACAGCCAATCAGAGCGATCGTAGCCACGGGGGGGTGAAGCCACCCCCCCTGGGCTGAAGCACCACTCCCCCTGTCTCTGCAGATCGGGTAAAATGGGAGTTAACCCCTTCACCCGATCTGCAGGGACGCGATCCCTCCATGACGCATACGCTGCGTCATAGGTCGGGAAGGCACAGACTTTCATGACGCAGCGTATGCGTCAAAGGTCGGGAAGGGGTTAAAAGCCATACTTTATTGCGCAAAAATAAGACAACTGTCTTAATCATTGTATGCTTTTGCTTCTGACATACAGTACAGTATATGTAAATCTCATACCCCTAAGCCTTTGTTAAAGATAGGGTACACAGGACGCATGCCGATGTAGGCAGAGCTGTAGGAAGAGGCGCAGCAGTGGGTGGGGCTTAACGGAGGAACTAAGCAGCCCTCCACAAAGCCATCGCACGCAAATGTGAAACTAGCCTAAGAGGCAAGTGGACAACGCAGCACCCCGCTCAGCTGAAGAAATAAACACTTGAAATAGATCACTTTGTAATGACTCTATATAATATATGACTTTCACTTTTTGTAGTGAAGAACTGAAATAAATTAACTTTTTTATGATATTCTAATTTTGTGAGAATAACCTGTATGTTTCTATTGCATTTCTACAGCAAATATGGATGTAATCCACACATTAGCTTTCTTTTAAAGCTCAGCAGACAAGAGGTTTAGAAAACAAAATACTGTATATACTCAAATATAAGCCGACCCTAGTATAAGCCGAGGAACCTAATTTTGTCACGGAAAACTGAGTAAGCTTATTGACTCAGGTATGCATTGTCCCCTTATTCCTGTCCTGCTCTGCGTGGCTCCCCCATCCTGTGTTGGTATGTGGCTCCCCCGTTTTGTCCTGGTTTGTGTGGCTCCTCCGTCCTGTCATGTGTGGCTCCCCTCGTCCTGTCCTGCTATGAGTGGCTCCCCCTGTTGTATGCATGGCTCCCCAGTCCAGCATGGCTTGGCTTCCCCGGTCCCGCATGGCCCACACCCACCGTCCTACTCACCCTCCTCACGCTGTCGCTGCATCTCCGTTGTCCTGGTGTGGCAGCTCTTCCTGTGCCAGTTGATTTTCCCATGCTCAAGAGTTCATGCTGTGAGGAAGCACAGCTTCAGTGACATCACCGCTAGTCACTGAAGCTCCGCTCCCAGCATTTCATTCATTCCCCAGTAGTTTAGCACCACTCCCGGTTGTAAACTTTATATACCCCAGATATGGATTACGGCATGGGACTGACTGTACGCCGGACAGGTATGGAATATTGTTGTTTTTTTTATTTTTTCATTTATTACAGGAGATCGAGGGCATCATTTGGAATGGCAGAAGAATAAAGATGGCAAAACTGTGTGGTCTTTCATTTAATTAAAATACTTTATTCTGCATGTGTGTGTGTTTATTTAATTCTTTACGAACTTTAAGGTACCGTTACACTAAGCGACGCTCCAGCGATATAGACAACGATCCGACCTAAACTAGATCGCTGGAGCGTCGCTGTTAGGTCGCTGTAGAGACGTCAAACACAGCAGCTCCAGAACGATGCAGGAGCGATCCAGTGACGTAACGGCGACTCACTTATCGTTCACGCTCCATGTAAAAACATTGCTGACATCGTTGCTTTTGCTGTCAAACATGACGATACACGCCGATCTAGCGACCAAATAAAGTTCCAGACTTCTAGCTCCGACCAGCGATATAACAGCAGGATCCAGATCACTGCTGCGTGTCAAACTCAAACTCAAACTCAACGAGATCGCTATCCAGGACGCTGCAACGTCACGGATCGTTGTCGTTCCTGTTGGAAAGTTGTTTAGTGTGAAGGTACCTTAAGGATTAGTAATGGATAGGTGTCTTATTGACATCTCTCCATTACTAATGGGCTTAATGTCACCTTACAATACAAAGGTGACATTAACCCCTTATTACCCCATATGCCCTGCTACAGAGCAAAGGGAAGAGAGAGGCTAAGTGCCAGAATTGGAGCATCTAACAGATGCGCCTTTTCTGGGGTGACTGGGGGCAGATGTTTTTCGCCGGGGGCGGGGGGGCAATAACCATGGTCCCTCTCTAGGCTACTAATATCTGTCCTCAGTCACTGGCTTTCCCTCTCTGGCGCAGAAAATTGCGCAGGAGCCCACGCCAGTTTTTTCAGTGAAAACATTCTTTTATTAAATACATACAGGTCCCAAATTTTACACACACATACTACTAACAGTATTAGTCACTGACATATATGAATCTAACTGTTCTCCAATGGTTTACTCTCTGTAAACCATGTCTCTTATCCTGTCGGCTTCTGCAATTATTTCACAGAAGCCGACAAATGAACTCTGCTATCTATCTCTCTATGAATTATAAAGATATATATGTGTCACTGACATATATATATATATATACAGTATATACACCTATTCTATGTGTATATATCTATTCTATCCTATTCTATACGGTACGCATATATATATATATATATATATATATATATATATATATATATATATACTGTATATACAGTATATATATAGTGTGTGTGTTTTGAAGATTATTTTGTATTAAAGGGAACCTGTCACCCCCAAAATGGCTGGTGAGGTAAGCTCACCGGCATCAGGGGCTTATCTACAGCATTCTGTAATGCTGTAGATAAGCCCCCGATGTTACCTGAAAGAGGAGAAAAAGACGTTAGATTATACTCACCCAGGGGCGGTCCCGGTGCGGTCAGGTCGGATGGGTGTCTCCGGTCCGCTCCGGCGCCTCCCATCTTCATTCCATGACGTCCTCTTCGGGTCTTTACGCCGCGGCTCCGGCGCAGGCGTACTTTGTCTGCCCTGTTGAGGGCAGAGCAAAGTACTGCAGTGCGCAGGCGCCGGAAAGGTCAGAGAGGCCCGGCGCCTGCGCACTGCCGGAGCCGCGGCGTAAAGACCCGAAGAGGACGTCATGGAATGAAGATGAAGACACCTATCCATTACTATAATCTAACGTCTTTTTCTCCTCTTTCAGGTAACATCGGGGGCTTATCTACAGCATTACAGAATGCTGTAGATAAGCCCCTGATGCCGGTGAGCTTACCTCACCAGCCATTTTGGGGGTGACAGGTTCCCTTTAAAACGATGTTTACAGTTGTGTTTTACAATGCGATTTTAACATGCGCTTTTACATAGAGAGAACTGCAGTATGTAAAAGCTCATGTTAAAATCGCATTGCATATGGATGCCATACGGATGTCACACTGTTACTAGATGCGAGAAAATTGCATCCTCGCATTGCAAACAGATTACATACAGATCACTGTTCAGGAACATATGTGTGATTCTTGGCCGTCAAAATCGGACCAATTTTTTATACGGCAAGAGTGACTCCAGCCTTAGAGGGTAATTCTGATTGTGAGACAGGTGATTAGAGATATGTCTGTTGCCCATGGGAGAGAATTTGTGGTATGAATTAAGGGGGTTCTCCAGCTAAAAAAAAATATAAAACAACAAAATATTTTAATATAGCCTCTTGAAGAATAGTATGGAATATTGGGATGTCCCTTGTCCATGATCCTCATAGTTACAAAAATATGCCTTGCCCGGCAGTGACCGACAATCCACGTATATTAATAAGCGATGTATAATAAACCCATTCTGTGGTGGTGCTAAAGGACAACTGAACAGTATCACTGATTCCCTGATCGTCCTCTGGCAGCAAATGATGGTTTACTCATAATTGCTAATTTTCTTCTTCTTCACAGCTAATTCTTGTTTTCCATTAGGTCTATGATTAAGAACTGACTAGCTGAATCCTTCTAAGCTCTATATAAAACAGGAGGTCAATTTTCTCTGCACAAGTCATAAGTTACTGCAAAAGTCTATGGCGGCGGTCAGGCTCGGACTGGCCCACAGGGTAACAGGGGAATCCCCCGGTGGGCCCCTGCGCAGATCTGGGCCCCCAACCCCATTGTATGGGCAGTCCTTGGCATAATTCACTTGATTCACTCTGTACAGAAAAAAAACAGCATCTCATCATTCATTCACCAAAGTAGCCAGTTTATTATTATAGAGATATTGATAAATTTGTGAATGAGGGTCGTGTAATACTTGTATGCAGGTGAAATCTGGGCCCACCCAAAGTCAATATTACTGGTGGGCCCTTGACACCCCAGTCCAACACTGGCGGAAGTGGTTAAGTGGGGGGAGCAGCTGGGTCAGGAGTTGGAGAGGGGAATGTATCATGCAGGGACAAGACTTCCAGTTTCTACATAGAGCAGAGAAGAGATTAATTAGGTGGAAATGTAAAATGAGCAACTAAGGCTACTTTCACACTGGCGTTAACTGCAATACGTCGCAATGCGTCGTTTTGCCGAAAAAAAGCATCCTGCAAAAGTGCTTGCAGGATGCGTTTTTTCTGCATTGACTAACATTAGCGACGCATTTGCGACGCATTGACACACGTCGCAACCGTCGTGCGACGGGTTTTTTTGCTCCCGACGGTCCGCTTTTTCCGACCGCGCATGCGCGGCCGGAACTCCGCCCCCACCTCCCCACACCTCACAATGGGGCAGTGGATGTGCTGGAAAAATGCATCCGCTGCCCCCGTTGTACGGCGGAGACAACGCTAGCGTCGGGAACCTCGGCCCGACGCACCGCGACGGGCCGAGCACGACGCTAGTGTGAAAGTAGCCTAATATAATAAGGCTATGTACACACGTTAAGGATTTCTTGCAGAAATTTCCTGACAAAAACCGGACATTTCTGCCAGAAATACGCATGCGTTTTTTTCTTGTTTTTTTGCGCTTTTGTGTGGTTTTTTTCGCTTTTTTTCCCAATGCATTAAATAGCGGGAAAAACGCAAAAAATCCGCAAAATTAATGAACATGCTTTTTTTACCACAATACGTTTTTTTCACGGAAAAAAACGCATCATGTGCACAAAAATTGCAGAATGCATTCTAAATGATAGGATGCATATGTATGCGTTTTTTATGCGTTTTTATCGCGAAAAAAACGTGAAAAATCCTGAACGTGTGCACATACCCTAAGAGTATAAAAAGTTTGATGGGAATGCTTCAAGCACCCTGATAGAAAAGCCGGATTACTCACCGGTAATGCTCTTTTAATGAGTCCACGACAGCACCCCACATGAGAGAGAGGGATCCGCCCATAGGAACAGGAAACCTACAGAATAAAAGGAGGCGGTCCCCTCTCCTCCTCAGTTTAGTTTACAGAGTATAAAAAGGGAACCGCAAAAGCTTTAGTATTAATTCTTATTCAGCAAAATATCTTAAAAACTCTATACAACCATTATTTGTGAATCTAAAGAAAGAGCTGTGCATAATCAGGGAGGGTTGTAAATGGGTGCTGTCGTGGACTCATTAAAAGAGCATTACCGGTGAGTAATCCGGCTTTTTACCCTTCGCCACGACAGCACCCCACATGAGAGACTTTCAGAGAGTCATTATTCGGGTGGGATTACTGTACTAAGAACAGCTCTACCAAAGGCCAAATCAGAAGATGAAGATAGATCAAGTCTATAATGGTTGTAAAAGGTAGAAGGTGTAGACCAAGTTGCGGCCTTACATATTAAATGGATCGGGACATCCGCTTGTTCCGCCCAGGAGGAAGCCATGGCTCGTGTCGAGTGTGCTTTAATACCCTCTGGAGGAGTCTCGCCTTTTGATGTATAGGCCAAGCAGATAGCATCTCTGATCCATCGAGATATGGTAGCTCTCGTGACCCCATGTCCTTTCTTGTGGCCCTGAAAGGAGATAAACAGAGCCCTACTCTCCCTCCATGTCTGACACCTTTCTATATAAGTCAGGATGGCTCTTCTGACATCTAAGGTGTGGAACTTATGTTGTTCAGGGGTTACAGGAGAATCAAAGAAGGAAGGGAGAAATATTTCCTGTGACCTGTGGTAGGTGGATGCTACCTTAGGGAGGTATGAGGGGTCTGGTTTTAGGACTATCCGATCATGGAATATCAGTAAGAAGGGTGGGTCTACTGATAGGGCCTGGATGTCGCTAACACGTCTGGCTGAGGTCAGGGCTACCAAGAGGGCTACTTTATATGTGAGGACATTTAGAGGTATAGAATCTAGAGGCTCAAATGGGGAGCTGGTTAAGGCCTCTAGCACTAGATTTAAATCCCACGGAGGTAGACGGGGAATATGTACCGGGTTACTTCGTTCACAAGATTTAATGAATCTGGAGACCCATCTATCAGCGGCTATATTATATCCATATAGGGCTCCTAACGCTGATATCTGGACTCTTAAGGTGTTTACTGATAGTCCTAATTCTCTACCTTTTTGTAGGAACTCTAGAATAGGTGTTATCGGAACGTGTTTAGTGAACGGTATTGTATGAAAGTTTAAGAATTTTTTCCATACCCTGCTATATATCAGGGTGGTAGATCTTTTCCTACTTAGTAGCAGGGTTTTCACTAGTTGTTCTGAAAAACCCCTTGAGCTTAGTAACTGCCGCTCAAGTTCCACGCCGTCAAGTGAAGCCCTTTCACTTGCGGGTGGAAAAACGGCCCCTGGAACAGTAGTTCCCTGTCCAATGGAAGAATCCATGGCTCGCATAGACACATGCTCTGGAGGCAGGAGAACCACGGCCTCTTTGGCCAGAAGGGTGCGATGAGGATCACCCTTGCCCGTTCCCTCCTGATCTTCCTGATCACTAGCGGAACTAGAGACATTGGAGGAAAGGCGTAAGCCAGTTTGAAGTTCCAAGGATGGTGTAGGGAGTCCAGTATGTCTGGATGATCCAAGGAGTTCAGGGAAGCGAATCTTTCTACCTGTCTGTTGCCTCTTGTGGCAAATAGATCTATCTGAGGCACTCCCCATGCTTTTGTTATTAGTCGGAACACGGTTCTGTTTAAGGACCATTCTCCCTGGCGCAGCCTGTTTCGACTGAGGTAGTCCGCTTTGGTATTCTCTACTCCTCTGATGTGTAGGGCTGTTAGAGATGCCAGATGAATCTCTGCGAACTGGAAGATCTCCCCTGCGATGGTCATCAGACTTCCTGACCGTGTACCGCCCTGACGGTTTACATAGGCCACTGTGGTGGAGTTGTCTGAGAAAACTCTTACATCTGCTCCTTGAATCTGTGGAAGAAAATAATTTAAGGCTTTCCCTACTGCTGTTAATTCTTTCCAATTTGAAGAACATGATGATTCTGCCTGATTCCAGGTATCCTGGACTACATCATTTTCCATATGTGCACCCCATCCCGTAGGGCTGGCGTCGGTAGTAATTATTTTGGATGGATCTACTATCCAAGGTACGCCTCCTGAAAGGTGTCCCATATCTAGCCACCAGGATAGAGATTCTACGACATCTCTAGAGAGAGTTAGTTTACTCTCTAGGTGTCCTTTCCGTCCCTGGGCTGACAGTACTTCGTACTGTAATTGGCGGGTATGGAATTGAGCCCATGGTACAGCCGGGATACATGAGGACAATGACCCTAATAAGGACATAGCCTTTCTCAGTGTCATGTAGGGGTTTCTTATTGCTTCTGACACTTTTGACTGTATAGTCATTCTCTTTGAATGTGGGAGGAAGCTCTTTTGACTTACGGAGTCCAGCTGGATCCCTAGAAACATTTGAGTAGTGTCTGGCTTCAATCTGGACTTTTCGAAGTTGATAATCCAACCCAAGTTCTGCAGGGATGAGATTGTGTTAGACAACCGCAATTTACATTGAGCCACAGAATTGCCTATCACTAAAAAGTCATCCAGGTATGGTATTATTAAAGTGTCCCGTTGGCGTAGATGAGCCATCACTTCTAACATCACTTTTGTAAAGATGCGGGGGGCCATAGAAAGCCCAAATGGCATTGCTACATATTGAAAGTGACGAACCTGTCCCTCCAGGATGACCGCTACTCTTAGATACTGCTGGTGTTCGGCATGTATGGGAAGGTGATAGTAAGCATCTTTTAGGTCTATCCCGGCCATGACACACCTAGGGAACAAAAGCTTGATGGTAGAACTAATGGATTCCATTTTGAAAGTGTGGTTACGCAAAAAGGAATTTAGTTTTTTGAGGTTTATGATGGTTCGAAATGAACCATCTGGCTTATTGATCAAAAATAAAGGGGAATAGAACCCCCTCCCTTCTTGATCTCGTGGAACCTTTATCAATACTTTTTTAGATAGAAGCGACAGGATCTCTGATTCTAGAGCTTCTTGTTGTTGCTGACCTCTCGGGGATGTTACAATAAAAGAATCCCAAGGGATTCTATCAAATTCTAATTTTAATCCGTTTTCAACAATGTCCAGAATCCAAAGACTAGATGTTATCAGCTTCCATTTAGAAAAGAAATATTTCAATCTACCGCCCACTTCATAATTAACGGTACTTGTTACGTTTTTGGTTATAGGATCCCGAAAACAGAGCACCTCTTTGTTTTGGATCCTTTGTCTCCCAGCGCTCCCTTTGTTCAGTAGGTTTGTTTCTGGTAAAGGGGCGTCTCCTGAAAGCTCTCCTGTAAGAGGGAAGGTACTGGTTAGGGAAGCCTTTCTTCCGCTCTCCTGCCTTATTTAAGAGCTCGTCCAGAGTTTTCCCAAATAGGAACTCACCCTGGCAGGGAATTGCACAAAGTTTTGCTTTGGCCTGCGCGTCCCCTTTCCAATTTTTCAACCAGAGTGCTCGCCGGGCTGTGTTTACTAGGCCGGCTGACCTGGCTGTTAGGCGTAGCGAATCCACCGACGCATCTGCTAGAAATGCTACTGCATCTTTCATTAGAGGGATTTTCGACAGAATTTTATTTCTCGAAGCTCCACCTCTAATTTGTTCCTCCAGCTGCTCTGCCCATACTAGCAGTGACCTTGCAGTGCAGGTGCTAGAGATGGCTGGTCTGAATGCCCCTGTATTAGCCTCCCATGACCTCTTAAGTAAGGCTTCTGCCTTTCGGTCTAACGGATCAGTTAAAGTCCCTGAGTCCTCCACAGGCAAGACCGACTGTTTAGAAGTTGAAGCCACTGCCGCATCAACCTTTGGTATCTTTTGCCAGGAACTAAGTTCTTCATCACTGAAGGGGTAGCGTCTTTTAGCAGAGGATGGTAAGAATCCTCTCGTGTGTTGTTTCTCCCACTCTTTTTTAACCAGCTCCTTAATTGTGGGTATGGCGGGGAAGGACCTTCGTTTTCTTTGTCCTAACCCCGCAAACATGATGTCCTGCGCTGACTTCTTTCCCTTCTCATCTGGGCACCCCATCGTGCTCCTGACGGCTTTAATTAAACTGTCTACACTACTATTTGGTAGACAAAGGCCTCCTTCATATTCCGATGAACTTGGCTGGGACTCCTCTTCATCAGAGGATTTTTGTACTACCTCTGACTCCGAGCTTACTGGAGATCGGGACCTGCTAGGCTGACGGGTACTGGTGCTACTCGTATGCGCCAAACCCTGCATCTCTTCACGTATTATGGCTCTAACGTCAGACGGAGTCATTACGTTTTCTTCCCGTAAGGTCAATATGATGCACTCTGCACATAATCTCTTTGTGTATGAGTCCGGGAGGGGTTGTAAGCATAAGGCACATTCTTTATGTTTGGATTTATGTGTCCTTTTCTTAGTCTAGAGGAAGGGGATACAGGAGGAACATATATCAGCATATGGGAAGAGACTCTTTTAAAAACTCACCCAGTGAAGCTGACAGGTACCGGTTCTAGAGGCGGATTCTCTGAAGAAACATCCTTCTGTTTGGTGGCAGATCGCTTAACCTGGGATCGATCTCCACTTTTAGTGCTGCTCCTGGCGCTTGTCTCCTTACTGGGAGACCGCTCTGTTGCGGGCAAGTGCGCTACATCGGCCGGTGAAGCCATACTTACACACACCGGCCGACGCTAGTGCCGCACTTTTAAATCTGGCGCCGAATCTCCTGCCTCCCCGGACCCAACCCGGAAGTGCTCCAGTGACTTCCGGGTTAGACGCGCCGCTCCTCCTTACCATGCGGCGGCTGCTGGATAAGAAGCCGGCCGCTGAGCGCGCGCGTCCTCATGGATCCGGGCGGACCAGCGGCACCGAACCCGGACCATGGCGACGATCAGACGAGGGGGGAGGCTGCAAACAGTGGCTCCCCCGACGCTGCCTCTGGTACAGCAGCCCCTGCCGTTCCCACGGAGACCGACGCAGGCGGGTGCATGGCCCCAGGAATCCTTGACTGTAGGTACTTCGGGTTCCCCATAGAAACAGGAAACCTAAACTGAGGAGGAGAGGGGACCGCCTCCTTTTATTCTGTAGGTTTCCTGTTCCTATGGGCGGATCCCTCTCTCTCATGTGGGGTGCTGTCGTGGCGAAGGGTAAAAGACCACTATTTCTAACATTCAAGGTTCTAGTCATCGCTGTCACCACGCAGCTTCTCTTTGTGTCATGCCAGTATTGCCTCTTGCAGGTCTTCTGCATAGGAGTCTGTTACTATTTGGCTTAGGGGAATGTGAGCGGTCTCTGCAAGAATTTAACCCTGCTGTGTCCGGCAGAGATTAGGTTCCTTGGTCTATCATGTGCAAGCAGCATCTTTATTAGGCAGCTTTTCCCACCACTCTTGGCCCAAACGTTGGTTCCTAGTCAGTTTGTTCTGCTAGTGTTCTGTTAGTGCATGTGTGATTTGTTTCTCCCGTTGTTGACCTGGCTCATATACTCATCCTATGTGAACTCCTGACTTCGGCTGCATATCCAGAACCTGTGCTGCCTGGTCCGACCTCAGTCTGACCTTGTCCTTGTCTTTGCCCTCCTGTAACTGGTACCCACGCCTCTGACCCCTAAGTCTGCTGCTGCAGTCCCTGAGACTGCCCTGGAGTGGTACCTGGTGTCTACCGGCAGTCCAGCCTATGCTCAACAGCAGAGGCTCTAGTGAAGACCCAGTAGACACCTAGCCACACCCCTGAAGGATAAGCCCGGGCTGTGGGGTAGTCGGTACACATCCACCAGCGTTACATTCATCCACCAGCATTATAGCAGCATAGCAATTTGGTACCAATATTCAAGAAGGTGACAGCATCTGAGAATGGAATTTATAGACCGGTAAGTTTAACCTTTACTGAGAGAAACATCTTTAGTGGTTTTCTAAGAGATGTTATCCTAGAGTATCTCAATAAGATTAACTTAATTTCTCAATATCAGCATATGTTTATGAGGGATCTGTATTGCAAACTAATTTAATGAGATTCTATGAGGAGGTACATTCTAGATTGGATAGAGAAACACAATAGATTGTCTATCGGGACTTTTCATTTGTTACGGTGCCACACAAAAAATGTCATCCTTCTTCTCTGCTCGATTTCTAAAACTTAACATGAATAAAACAGAATTCATCATCTTTCCCCCCTTCTCATCCAACCTCCCAACAAACCTATCCATCAAAGTCAATGGCTGCTCACTCTCCCCAGTCCCACAAGCTCACTGCCTCGGAGTAACCTTTGACTCTGCTCTCTTATTCAAACCACATATCCAAGCCCTTTCCACTTTCTGCCACCTCCAACTTAAAAAATATTTCCCGGATATGTTCATTCCTTAACCCAGAATCTGCAAAAACACTAGTGCATGCCCTCATCATCTCTCGCCTTCACTACTGAAATCTCCTGCTTTGTGGCCTGCATTCTAACACTTTCCCACCCCTCTATCAAAAACTCTGCTGCCCAGTTAATCCACCTGTTAGGCCGGCGTCACACACAACATATAAAAATAAGGTCCGTTTTTTACGGCCGAGATATGCAGAAAAGTTCCTGAACAGTGATCCGTATTCAATACGAGGATGCGATTTTTTTACAGATGCGCCTTTTCTGGGGTGGCTGGGGGCAGATGTTTTTAGCCAAGGGGGGCCAATAACCATGGTCCCTCTCTAGGCTATTAATATCTGCCCTCAGTCACTGGCTTTCCCACTCTGGGGGAGAAAATTGCGCAGGAGCCCACAACAGTTTTTTCCGTGATTTAACCCTTTTTATTTAACACCTAGAGCTCCCAAATTTTGCACACACACTACTAACATTATTAGTGAGGAATATGTAAAAATATAAGGGATATGAAATGGTTTACTATCTATCTACCTACTATCTACCTATCTATACTACCTACCTATACTATGTGTAGACATTAATTTTATCTATTCTATTCTAGCCTGTCAGTGTGATTTTACTGTACACTGCACTGAATTACCAGCTTTTCTATAGAACACCAGTGCGTATTTCTTGCAAGTTACACGCATGGTCCGTGTGTAATCCGCATTTTTCTCACCCCCATAGACTTTCATTGCGTATTTTTGTAGGAATACGCTGACAATCGCAGCATGCTGCGATTTTCTCAGCCCGTAAAATACGGCCGAGGAATATATGGCTGATGTAATCTGTCCCATAGCGAAACATTGGTCCGTGTGCAATGCATTGTTTTTGCACCTCTCCCTCGTCCGTATTTCTCTCTAGTGTGACGCCGGCCTTACTCTTCGGGCTGTCCTCTCTGCGAATCCCTTAACTGGCTACTCACTGCCCAAAGACTCCAGTTCAGAATCCTAACCATGACATACAAAACCATCCACAACCTGACTTCTCCATACATCTGTGACCTCGTCTCCTGGTACTTACCTACACGCAACCTCCAATCATCATAAAATCTCCTTCTCTTCTTCACTATTATCTCCTCTTCCCACAATCACATACAAAGTTTCTCCAGTGCATCCCCCCTACTCTGGAACTGTCTACCCCAACATATCAGACTCTCATCTACTGTGGAAACCTTCAAAAGGAACCTCAAGCCCTACTTCTTCCAACAAGCCTACAATGTGCAGTAACTGTCATTCCACCTTCTGTATCCTCACTCATTCCTTTTAGACTGTTGCCCTTGCGGGCAGGGTCCTTTCTCCAGCTGTACCAATTGGTGCCTTGTATTGTTTATGACTATTGTACTTGTAAAGTACCATGGAATAAATGTTGTAATAATAATAATAATAATAATAATAATAATAAAATTAGAGCAATGGGACTAGGGGAAAATCTGTGTAACTGGGTTAACAACGGGCTCAGTGATAGGAAACAGAAAGTGGTTATTAATGGAACACACTCAGATCGGGTCAAAGTTAACAGTGGGGTACCAAAGGGATCAGTAATGGCAGGGGCGGACATATCGCTGGTGTAGCTGCACTGGAGCCCTGAGTTGGAGGGGTCCATCGACAACGGCACACATTCAGCTGAAATGTATTGCGACACAGAGAACTTGCCGGTTCTCTACGCTGCTAAATATGCCGCTGGCCAATCAGAGACTGGCAGCTGACGTCGGAGTATCCCTTACTGGGGGAAAATGGCCAAAGATCATGTGTAGCAAGATGGGAACAGCAGATCAGAGGACAGAGCTGCTGGACAGAACAAGGACAAGCATTTCACCAAACACGTCCTCCCGCACGCCAGGAAAAAGTTCTTCTCACCAGCTGGGCTAGGAGACGGTTCCTGCACTAATGTGCTTCTGCTTTTCAGTGTGAGGAAGCTACATAACTCTTGCTAGGCTGGCTGTAGGTAATGATCACACTTACTGGCTAGCTGGCGCGTATCATATTTCACAGTGCTTTACAGACTTCAGCATCACTGTCCCCATTGGGACTCACAATCTATATTCCTTATCGTTATGTCTTTGAAGTGTGAGAGGAAACCAACGCAAACACAGGGAGAACATACAAACTCCTTGCAGATGTTGTTCTTGGTGAGATTTGAACACAGGTTGCCAGTGCAGCAAAACAACAGTGCTAACCACTGAGCCACCATGGTGATAGAGGTTGCTTGTAATGCCAGGACTACATGACATTGGGAGAGACTGGTACTGCCCCCTTGACTCTTTATAGATGGCACATATATCTATTTCTAACTTTATGCTCCAAGCCTTATTTCAGAGGTGACCTCTATAGAAAGCAATTATCCTGTATAACACAACAGCAGAAGGTTAGGGTTGGTATATATGATGGCAGGAAACTAAATATTAACCCCTTCATGACATGCGCCGCTTTATATATATTTTTTTTAAATATTTTTTTAAAACTTTTTTTTTTCTTTTGTCATGCTTCAATAGTCTCCATGGGAGACTAGAAGTTGCCATAACCCGATCGGCTCTGCTACATACAGGCGATGATCAGATAGCCTGTATGTAGCAGAATTTCTGACTTGCTATGTGCGTCGACCACCAGGCAGGGGTCACCGATGGGTGAGATTTCTGGCGCGCTTGCCAGAAACGCACACTAAATGCCGCTGTCAAGAGATTGACAGCGGCATTTAACGGGTTAACAGTTGCGGTCTGGGTCCTGGGAGGCTTTTTATAGCGTCACTATGAGGCCAATCTTTGTCATCTGCTTTGTGCATGTACTACTGTCTGTCTGGTTTCTGATCTGGTTCCGTCCCCATTGTGATTCTTGCCTGCCATTTCTGTACCGTCTATTGCCCGTTATGGTTTACTGATCTCTTGCTACGTCCTGATTATTCTTCTGACTGCTCCTGTGTACTGCGCCGACCTCTCTGTGTTTGACTTTGGCTTGTGTGACTACTTGTTTTCCTGTCACCCCTTTTTACATCCCTGGGGTCTCCTCTCCCTTTTGCACTTTTCCCCCGAAGCCGCTACAGCCCCGCGCTGTAGACTTATACAGCAGCGCTAGGCTCCGCCCACCCCCTCTGACTCACGGTCATGTGACCACAGGTCCTGTTTGCCTTCTCTGGAGATGGGCCAGCTCCTACAAGCACCACTGGTACCGCTCTCACGGCTCCCTGGTGTAACAAGGCTGTCTCCATCACCAGACATCCAGGCTTACCCCCTGAGCAGCCGCCGGTGAGTGCCCATCGGGGAGCTGGTTATTACAGTAAGTAAATTTATTGTAATACAAATATATATGCAAGACAAAAAAAACACAAGTTTAAAAACAATTAAAAAGCCATCAGGGCTAATGTAAATACCAGCTGGAGGACCAAATAAGGGCCAACCAGACTCCTCCATTGTATGCACCTGGGGTATACTATACTATGAATATTACACACCAAAAGGGTCCCGGGAAAAGAGCTGTTCAATAACAATAATAATAATTTTATTTCTATAGTGCCAACATAGTCCGCAGCACTTTACTTCTTAAAGGGGACTTGTACAGACAATAGACATTACAGCATAACAATAATCACATAAATCAATAGCTACCAAGAGGAATGAGGGTCCTGCTCACAAATTTACAGTCTATGAGGAAATAGGGGAGACACGAAAGGTAGATGGTAACAATTGCTTTCATTGTTCTGACCAGCCATAGTGTAGTAGATAGGGTGTTCATGTAATGCTGCATGGACTGGTTATCAGCCAGAATATGTAACAGTACAGACATAGAGGGCTATTAAATGCATAAAGCATGTGAGAATATGATACGAGGAATCTGGTTACGGTAAAAATTTTGAATGCGCAACACAGGGATAGTTACATTATTGTTTTGAGGCGGTAAACCAGTCTGAAGAAATGTGTTTTAGGGCACACTTAAAACTGTGGGGAATGGGGATTAATCGAATTATCCTGGGTAGTACATTGCAAAAAATTGCAGCAGCACGTGAGAAGTCTTGGAGACAGGAGTGGGAGGTTCTGATTATTGAGGATATTAACTTCAGGTCATTAGCAGAACGGAGGGCACGGGTAGGGTGGTAGGCTGAGACCAGGGAGGAGATGTAGGGTGGTGCTGAGCCATGGAGTGCTTTGTGGGTGAGAGTGATAAGTTTATATTGAATTCTGCAGTGGATGGGTAACCAGTACAATGACAACGTAGAGGCATCGGTGAAACGGTTGGTGAGGAATATGATCCTGACTGCAGCATTCAGGTCAGATTGGAGCGGGGAGAGTTTGGTAAGAGGGAGGCCGATTAGTAGAGAGTTACAATAGTCCAGACGAGAATGAATAAGAAAAACAGTAAGAGTTTTTGCAGAGTCGCAAGTAAGAAAAGGTCGAATTCTTGAAATGTTTTTGAGGTGCAGATAACAAGAGCGAGCCAGAGATCGGATGTGGGGGGTGAATGAAAGCTCGAAATCAAGTATGACCCCAAGGCAGCGGGCATGTTGCTGGGGAGTTATGGAGGAACCACACATGGAAATGGCAATGTCGGGCATAGGTACATTAGTAGAGGGAAACACAAGGAGTTCACTCTTTGACAGGTTCAGTTTCAGATAGAGGGAGGATATGATGTTAGAGACAGCGATAAGACAAACACTGATGTTATCTAAAAAGGCAGGCGTGATATCAGGAGCAGAAGTGTATAATTGGGTGTCATCATCATAGAGATGGGACTGGAAACCAAATCTACTGATTGTTTGACCAATAGGGGCGGTATACAAAGAGAAGAGGAGGGGGCCTAGGACTGATCCTTGAGGAACCCCAACAGTAAGGGGAAGATGAGAGGAGGAAGAGCCAGCAAAAGATACAGTGAAGGAGCGGTCAGAGAGATAGGAGGAGAACCAGGAGAGAACGGTGTCCATGAGGCCGATGGACCGGAGCATAGTGAGGAGGAACTGATGATCCAGAGTCAAATGCTGCAGAGAGATCCAAGAGAATTAGCATGGAGTAGTGACCTTTAGATTTAGCTGTTAGTAGATGATTAGAGACTTTAGTGAGGGCAGTTTCAGTACAGTGTAAGGCTGTGTGCACACGTAGCAGATTTTTTGCGTTTTTTTCGCGGTTTTTCGCTATAAAAACGCTATAAAACCGCGAAAAAAACGCTAACATTAAGCATCCTATGTAACAGATTGCAATCCGCATTTTTTGTGCACATGCTGCATCTTTTTCCTGAGCGGAATCGCAATCCAGAAAAAAACGCAGCATGTTCATTAAAATTGCGGAATCGCGGCGATTCTGCACACCTAGGAGTGCATTGATCTGCTTACTTCCCGCACGGGGCTGTGCACACCATGCGGGAAGTAAGCAGATCAAGTGCGGTTGGTACCCAGGGTGGAGGAGAGGAGACTCTCCTCCACGGACTGGGCACCATATAAGTGGTAAAAAAAAAAGAATTAAAATAAAAAATAGCGATATACTCACCCTCTGGCGGCAAGACCTTCTCAGAGGCTTCCGAGGTGTGTGTGAAGGACCTGCGATGACGTCGCGGTCACATGACCGCGATGACGTCGCGGTCACGTGACCACTACGTCAATGGAAGGTCCTGAACACACAGCATTAGGAACGGAAGCCGCTGAGGTGAGTATAACCTTTTTTTTTATTTTTTTTATTATTTTTAACATTCTATCTTTTACTATAGATGCTGCATAGGCTGCATCTATAGTAAAAAGTTGGTCACACTTGTCAAACACTATGTTTGACAAGTGTGACCAACCTGTCAAACAGTTTTCCAAGCGATGCTACAGATCGCTTGGAAAACGCTAGCACTCTGCAAGCTAATTATGCTTGCAAAACACTAGTTTTCTGCGGGTATATGCATGCAAATTCTGCATGCGATATACCCGCGGCAGGAGGCGCAGAATTGCCGCGGAAATTTCCGCGGCAATTCTGCTACGTGTGAACTCAGCCTAAAGAGCGGAAACCAGATTGAAGAGGGTCAAGAAGAGAGTTATCTGAGAGATAGCAGTGGACCAAGCGTTCCAGGAGTTTAGAGATGAAGGGAAGATTAGAGACAGGTCTATAGTTAGCAGCACAGTTTTGGCTGAGGGATGTTTTTTTTAAGTAATGGATGTATGATGGCAAGCTTAAATGAGGAGGGAAAGATACCGGAAGAGAGAGAAATAGGTTGAATACTTTTGTTAGGTGAGTGGTGACAGCTGGGGAAATGGACTAGAGATGTGACGGAATGGGGTCACTGGTGCAAGTAGTAGGGCGAGAAGATGCAAGGAGCCTGATTACTGCTTCTTCTGTGACTGGTTCAAAATCACAGATGTCATCCGTGTATTATCAGTGTGCACATGGGCAGGACGTTTTGCAGCCTGAGCTGCTGATAAAAAATGGACATGCGTAACATGTGCGCACCACCACAAAATACAATGGGTGTGCGTGTGTCCGTATTTGCGGTCCTTAAAAAACTACCCCATACAAACGTGGAAAACAGACACCGTACGTTGTAGTGCGATTGGTGATTGGCGGAGGGCCCGAGTCCTGAGAACTTTTATTGATTGTTTAAATCAAGGTTTAGAAAAACGAAGGCTAAGGGGTGATCTTATGTTAATGTATAAATATATGAGGGGACAGTACAAAGACCTTTCTGATGATCTTTTTAATCATAGACCGGTGACAGGGACAAGGGGGCATCCTCTACGTCTGGAGGAAAGAAGGTTTAAGCATAATAACAGACGCGGATTCTTTACTGTAAGAGCAGTGAGACTATGGAACTCTTTGCCATATGATGTTGTAATGAGTGATTCGTTACTTAAATTTAAGAGGAGACTGGATACCTTCCTGGAAAAGTATAATGTTACAGGGTAAATATTAGATTCTTTGATAGGGCGTTGATCCAGGGAACTAGTCTGATTGCCGTATGTGGGGTCGGGAAGGAATTTTTTTCCCCATGGTGGAGATTACTCTTACCACATGGGGTTTTTTTGCCTTCCCCTGGATCAACATGTTAGGGCATGTTAGGCTATGGGTTGAACTAGATGGACTTAAAGTCTTCCTTCAACCTTAATAACTATGTTACTATGTTACTATGTAAGGGGTATCAAACTGAGCCGGGTAAAGGGGACGCACATAGAAAAAATTTGAATATGAAGAGCCGTGTTCTTTGCGGGAGAAGATTACATTTTCAGTGATACCATTATTTTTCCATATGACATTTTAATCATCATCTTTTTTTGGCGTGTTTATCACATGGGTTATGATACAGGTCTTCCCTTTTTACTTCAATTTTTACATAAAACAGCACTTTTGATGGCCAAATAATATTCTAGTATTTTTTAATTCTTTATTTTACATTTTCTTTTAAATGTTTTCTTTTTTTGACCCCCAATTGGGCCCATACAGTAATATAGCTTTTTGAATTAGCCCCATAAAGTAATTCTGGCCCCCATCATGCAATAATGTCCTCTGTACTATAATAATGTCCCCAATAAGGTAATAATATCCCCAATCCTGTAATGTCTCTTGTCCGGTAATAATGTCCCCTGTCCTATAATATCCCTCATCCTGTAATAATGTTCTCTGTCCTGTAATAATGTCCGCTGTCCTAAAATAATATTCCTCACCCTGTAATAATATCCCTCACCCTGTAATAATGTCCTCTGTCCTGTAATAATGTCACCTGTCCTGTCATAATGTCCCCCACTCTGTAATAATGTCCCCATGTCCTATAATAATATCCCTCACTCTGTAATAATATCCCTTGTCCTGTAATAAAGTCCTCTGTCCTGTAATAATGTCGCTTGTCCTGTAATAAATCCTCTGTCCTGTAATAATGTTGCTTGTCCTCTAATAATGTCCCTCAGGATGTAAGAATGTCCCAGTCATGTAAGTGTCCTGTGTCTTATAGTACCCCAAGCTTGTAATAATGTCTCCTGTCCTGTACTAATGGTCCCAATCCTGTAATAATGTCCCCTGTCCTGTAATAATGTCCCCATCCTGGTTCCATCTTATAGAAATCGCCCCATCCTTGTCTCCTTCTTGTAACAATGTCCCCCATTCGCTGCTCTTTGCGTACACAAATAAATTCATCTCACCTGACCTCTCTCCCTTGGCAAGGATGCACATTTAGTTGAAAAGAAGCACTGATATCAGCGGTCCCTGGCTGGGCCTAAGGGCCGCACAACGGAGCCTCAGGAGTCGCATGCCACCCTCAGGCTCTGTATTTTAGACCCCTGCTTTAAAAAAAGGTGCAGGACCACTCAGCTAACCCTCGGAGAGTGGGCACAACACAGTATGGACTCACAAACTTCCAAAACATCTGTGCTTATGCTCCTAGGATCAGCTGAGTGTGACTATTTAAGGGGTTGTTTGGTCTAAGTGATAAGACTGCAGCTTTATGAATCCCCCCATAGCAGGCACTGTGCGCTGCAGAGATTCACGGGTTTCTGAGATGAGAGCGGCAGGTAGTTATGCGTTATGCATACTCCTGACCAGGTCCCATCTAGTGGGTGCGGCCTTGCTCCACACACTTGTATTGTATGGAGTGAGGCCATGCCCACTAGTCAGGCTCTGGCCGGGGGTATGTATAACTCGTACATACCCGCTGGTCCCGGCTCAGATACTGGCGAAACTCTGCAGCGCAGTCCGTGCTGCAGCTGATCTCTGACCTCCTCTTCATGTTCAATCCGTACACGGCGGGGGTCAGTGACGCCTGCGCTGATTGGGCGCCGGGGTCATGTGTCACAACACCGTAAGAGCCCCGGGACCGCGAGTGCCAACGCCGCTGGAACGGCACCAGCACGGAAGGGGAGTATAGGCTTTTTTTATTTTATCGGGGCCAAACATTTAGCTCCAGGGGTCGTCCTAGTAGTGCACAGCCCCCTTAATGGCCACAGTGTGAATGTGCACCTACAGATTACACTATCAGGTGTGCTGGTTCTGGTTTTTGGTGTCCTTCCCTTGCTTGTTGGGCAAATAAAAACCCAATCCCGCGAACTGGTGGAAAAATCCATTGTGGGTTTAGGAAGATGGCGACAACCCACATTTTTTAACCACTGAAATAAGACCTGTTCGGTGTCCCCGCACTGTGTGACCTGGGGGATCATGTCACTGGGTCATTTTTACCACATATTGAACACTTAAAATGGCAGAATGGTTTTTTTTTTTCACCATTTCACAATACTTGGGATTTTTTTGGCCATTTGTTCAGGACAGTGGACGGTAAAGCTAACAAGCCTTCACACAGTTATGTCTATGGGGAAAAAAGAAATAAAAACCTGTGTCATGTGGCTGTGTCCTTGGTTTAGTTAGCCTTTCATATTCCACAGAAGAACCTAGAAGTGGGCCAGCAGGGACCCCAGAGCAGTAGGAAGCCCCCTGTACAGCACCGCGGTCACAGGAAGCTGCTGTCACCAGAAGAACGGAGTCAGCAGCCTTCCAATGTCTAATGGCACTGCACTGGCCAATTATATTGCCGCTTTTACTTTGTTAGGGCAAGGTAAGAATTGTAAGAAGTGATCTTATTGGCCGCTTCCTGTTTGCACTGTTGCACGTTGTGCGCTCGGCTATACTTGCCTGCCGCCTTCTTCCATTAGCGCCGCTTCTCCCCGAGGAGCTGAAGTGGCAGCGCGCCCGGTTCTCCTGATTGAGCCTTCATCTGCTGGGGCCCGCAGTCCTCCACATAATAACCGCCGCCATCTCTGTCCCCTGAGGCGGCCGCGTGAATCCTCTCAAGGATCCGCACGCGGCAAAACTCGAAGCCTGATTGGTCGGAGTTTGGAATTTTAAATGCGCACTTGGGGAGCGTCGGTAACAACGGTTCTAGAAGCGCCGAGAACGGGAGAGACCGGAGAGAAGCCACGTCCTGCCGCTGACGGGGACAGACTGTGCAGTGTAGTCACATCGGGCCATATTGTCAGTGTGTGACCTTGTACTGAACACTGCACTGACCAGTGCCATCAGACTGACCACTGCAGATCGGTGCCATCAGACAGACCACTGCAGATCGGTGCCATCAGACTGACCACAGCAGATCTGTGCCATCAGACTGACCACTGCAGATCGGTGCCATCAGACTGACCACTGCAGATCAGTGCCATCAGACTGACCACTGCAGATCGGTGCCATCAGACTGACCACTGCAGATCGGTGCCATCAGACTGACCACTGCAGATCGGTGCCATCAGACTGACCACTGCAGATCGGTGCCATCAGACTGACCACTGCAGATCGGTGCCATCAGACTGACCACTGCAGATCGGTGCCATCAGACTGACCACTGCAGATCGGTGCCATCAGACAGACCACTGCAGATCGGTGCCATCAGACTGACCACTGCAGATTGGTGCCATCAGACTGACCACTGCAGATCGGTGCCATCAGACTGAACACTGCAGATCGGTGCCATCAGACTGACCACTGCACTGATCGGTGCCATCAGACTGACCACAGCAGATCGGTGCCATCAGACTGAACACTGCAGATCGGTGCCATCAGACTGAACACTGCACTGATCGGTGCCATCAGACAGACCACAGCAGATCGGTGCCATCAGACTGAACACTGCAGATCGATGCTGTTATACAGACCACTGCACTGATCGGTGCCATCTGACTGACCACAGCAGATCGGTGCCATCAGACTGACCACAGCAGATCGGTGCAATCAGACTGACCACAGCAGATCGGTGCCATCAGACTGACCACAGCAGATCGGTGCCATCAGACAGACCACTGCAGATCGGTGCCATCAGACTGACCACTGCCCAGATCGGTGCTATTATACAGACCACTGCAGATCAGTGCTATCATACTTACCACTGCTCAGACACTGCCCAGATCGGTGCTATTATACAGACCACTGCAGATCGGTGGTATCATACTTACCACTGCTCAGACACTGCCCAGATCGGTGTCATCAGACAAAACACTGCTTAGATCGGTGCCATCAGACAGACCACTGCCCAGATCGGTGCTATCATACTGACCACTGCACAGATCGGTGCCATCATACGGACTACTGCAGATCGGTGCCATCATACTGACCACTGCCCAGATTGGTGCCATCGTACTGACCACTGCCCAGATTGGTGCCATCATACTGACTACTGCCCAGATTGGTGCCATCATACGGACCACTGCCCAGATTGGTGCCATCATATGTACCACTGCCCAAATTGGTGCCATCATACTAACCATTGCCTAGATTGGTGCCTTCATACAGACCACTGCCCAGATTGGTGCCATCGTACTGACCACTGCCCAGATTGGTGCCATCATACTGACCACTGCCCAGATTGGTGCCATCATACGGACCACTGCCCAGATTGGTGCCATCATACGGACCACTGCCCAGATTGGTGCCATCATACGGACCACTGCCCAGATTGATGCCTTCAGACAGACCAATGCCCAGATCGGTGCCATCATACTGACCACTGCCCAGATTGGTACCATCATACTCACCACTGTCCAGATTGGTGACATTGTACTGACCACTGCCCAGATCGGTACCATCATACTCACCACTGCCCAGATTGATGACATCATACTGAACACTGCACAGATTGGTGCCATCATACTCACCACTGCCCAGATTGGTGACATCGTACTGACCACTGCCCAGATCGGTGCCATCATACTGACCACTGCCCAGATCATACAATTAAGGTTGCAATTGTATAATCCAGGTGTGAGATCTTGTGGATCCTATGTGATCTAATCCTTTTTACTGTATAGATCACACATAGTTTATAGTTTTGCACGTGTGCAGTTCACACTTGAGGTTATATGCTATCCATCTGATATAATACTCATGTGACATCATAGTTACCTGTGAGGTAATTTAGGTCACGTATAAGATTTTATATCAGAGGCTCTATCCATACAGTATACACACGAGTCCGGATATATAGATTACATGTTACATTATATTTACATGTGATGTTGTTATCACATGTTAGAGTTAACTCGATAGGTTATATAGGTGAGGTTATACAAGTGAGATCATACACAGGTCATACAGGTGACATTATACCTGAAAGGTCGTACAGATGAGAACATATATGTGAGGTCATAGCTGAGAGTCCATACACTTGAGGTTATACTTGTGAGGTTATATACAGAAGTAAGGTCATACACATTGAGGTCAAACAGGTGAGGTCCTACAAGTGACATCCATCGCATTAAACTCTAATAGTTCACGTTAGTTTCCATCAATGGAACCAGAAGAGACTTCTGTGTCAACTCTGATCAATCCCAACAACTTCCCTGCCAAGCTGTGGCATCTCGTGAATAGCCCCCGCTACCATTCCATCCGCTGGAACTCCATCGGGGATGGTGTTATCATTGACCAACAGTTATTTGAGACTGAACTACTTTGCCCTACAAAGGGAATTAATGAGACTCCTGAATGGTTTAAGACGACTAACTTCAATAGCTTTATCCGTCAGCTCAATCTCTATGGCTTCAGGAAATTAATGATGGGATCAGGCAGCAGTGCCGGCGTTCATTCTCCTTTTTTGGTTACGAGAGTTGTTGACGGCAGCACTCACCATTTCTACAATGACCATTTTCAAAAAGGACGACCAGATCTGCTTGTCAATATAAAGAGACTGACAAGCACTAACAAAGCCAAGCTGGCAGCGGGCCTGGAAATAAATTCTCGGCCACCAAGTCGCTTCCAGAAATCACTTACCGTCTCCAGGACAGAGGAGAGTACAGGAGTTTCCCAGGGTAAGAATGGGTTGTACTTGACCAAAGTGTAGCATCTTGGAATTACAGATGTGCAATGATAAAGCAAGTCTCCCCGGCTTGTAGTGAGACATGTTGTCCTTCCTAAATCCTTTAATGGGGTATTTTGGTGAGAATAAATTATCACCTGTCCATAAGTTCTACGTCAATAGGGGTCCAACTCCTGTGATCCCCCCAAATCGCCAGAATAGGGCACTTTTATCCCTATTAGAGCTGTGGTGCACATGCTTAACCGCTGTTCCATCCATTCCCCATGGGTCTGCCAGAGAAAGCCGAGTACAGTGTTATGGCAGTCCCATAGGGAATGAATGGAGCTGCAATCTGCAGTTCTGTTCTAAGGCTATGTTCACAAAAGGATCCATTTTTTGGTTACTGGATCCATTTCAAATGAAATAAAAAGGATGGATATTTATCTGATCAGTTTTCCATAGACTTCAATGTTTAAAAAAAAAAAACGGATCCAGTTGAAATAACTTTTTTTAAACCGGACAAAAAAGTTGTGTCAACTTTTTTACACACAAATTGCTGCTGGATCTGTTCTAACTGATGATGATTACTGGACATGTGAACAAAGCCTAACGTATAAAAGTGCTCTTTTCTGTAGATTGTAGACGTTATCAAATATCCTTTTTAAGGGCTCATTTCCACTTGCGAGACATACGGCCGGGTCTCGCAGGTTCAAACCCTCTTCTGGCGCCGGCACTCCAGAGCGGAGCGTGCGGCCACACAGCAATACATGGTGCCGCACGCTCCGCTCCCAAGTGCCGGCGCCAGAAGAGGGTTTTAACCTGCGAAACTCGGCCGTATGTCTCGCAAGTGGAAATGAGCCCTTATAGGTGATAACTTCTTCTAACCTGCGTTCCCCATTAAGCACAGGCCATGGTTGCAGGCATTTTGGAGGGAAATTAAATTTCCTTCTACAGCCCGTCAGCAGGCACTGTGCCATTTCCCATAGGCGCGCAATGAACTACCAATTATACAGTTGGCGTCAAATTTTTCATTAAAAAAAATTGGCTGCAAAATATGTCAAAAGAAGGCCCCCTAGGTAGATTTCTTATGTATTCCCTAGCTAAACTGTTATGTAGACCCCGAGGGTCAGATTTATTTCCCTGGGGCTTTTGTAGCTCTCTCTGCGGCTAAGAGAATGGTTAGATGAGACGGGTTTGTGAACACACATTTACTAGTGGATCCAAGTCAGAAATCTAAGGTTGTCACCCACATTTCTGCTGCAGTTTTGATGTGTCCATTCAATAGGACCAGTATACAAGCAATCCACAAGAATAAGCAACAAGCTACTTCTCACAGATATTTTTCTGCAGCTAAAATTAAAAAAAAAAAAAAATGGGGAAAAAATGTTTCTAAGGCCAGTGTCACACTTGCGTGTGCAATGTGAGGATCTCGCGCATCAATACCCGACACTGCCGCCAGCACTCAGGACCTGAGCGTGCGGCTGCATGTATTTCTATTTCTATGTAGCTGAACACTCCGGTCCTGAGTGCCGGCGGCAGTGCCGGGTATTGACTCACATTGCACTCGCAAGTGTGACCCCGGCGTAAAGTAGAGAATCTGTCCAGGGTATTGTTCACCACTTTTATTGGGTCACCAGAATTAGGTTATTTTTTCTGTGGCACAGTGCATGTGAACGAGGCTATAAAATCCCTTTTTATATGCATTGGATGTGGATTTTTAAAGAGGTTATTCCATATCTGGGGACTCAAACGCTGGATCTCCCCTCGGTCCTGAAAGGGGGGCTCCGGAATCCTACCTCTTGGATATTACATAGTGTTCTGCAGGAACCAGATAGTGCTGCTCACACTGTCGGGGTATACGGTGGACGCTGCTCACACTGTCGGGGTAATAATAATAATAATAATTTTTATTTATATAGCGCCAACACATTCCGCAGCGCTTTACAACTTATAGAGGGGACTTGTACAGACAATAGACATTACAGCATAACAGAAATCACAATTCAAAACAGATACCAGGAGGAATGAGGGCCCTGCTCGCAAGCTTACAATCTATGAGGAAAAGGGGAGACACGAGAGGTGGATGGTAACAATTGCTTTAGTTATTTGGACCAGCCATAATGTAAGGCTCGGGTGTTCATGTAAAGCTGCATGAACCAGTTAACTATACGGTGGATTCTGCTCACACTGTCGGGGTATACGGTGGATGCTGCTCACACTGTTGGGGTATACGGTGGATATTTCCATGCAGTGCTCAGATAATGGTTAGGTTTACACAAGCGTATGAAAAGATCTTCAGTTTCATCCAATAAACTCAGACAATTGTTTTCGCACTTGTCTTCTGCGTACAGTCTGTTTTTTACAGCAGCAGCTGTAAATATAATTTACAAGACCATTTACAGTTTCCTATGTGAAAGTATTGCATCGTATCCATAAAAATCACATGCTGTACTGTGGCTTCAAGGGGCATTTCATTTTTTGGGTGCACCCTTAGACTTAAAGGGAGTCTGTCACCCCCAAAATCGTATATGAGCTGCGGCCACTGGCATCAGGGGCTTATCTACAGCATTCTGTAATGCATTCTGTAATGCTGTAGATAAGCCCCAATGTAACCTGAAAGGTAACGTTCACATTTGCGTTGTTGGGCGCAGCGTCCCCGACGCAACGCAAAACGCATATACAACACAGCGTTTTTTGACGCATGCGTTCAACGTTTACATGAATTTTGGCCGCAGAAAAACTGCATCATGTAGCATCGGCTGCGCCCGGACTGTTGCGCCCAAATGACGCATGTGTCAGACAACGCTAGACAACGCACACCGGCGCATGCCCATGCGCCCCCCATGTTAAAGATAGGGGCGCATGACGCATGCGTCGGTATCCGTTGGCGACGCTGCGCCCAACAACGCAAATGTGAACGTAGGTATAGATGAGAAATAAAGTTTATATTATACTCACCCAGTGGTGGTCCGGGTCCGATGGGCATCGCGGTCCAGTCCAGCGTCTCCTATCTTCATACGATGACGCCCCTGGGTGAGTATAATATAACCTTTATTTCTTATCTTTCAGGTTAAATCGGGGGCTTATCTACAGCATTACAGAATGCTGTAGATAAGCCCCTGATGCCGGTGGCCGCAGCTCATATACGAGTTTGGGGGTGACAGACTCCCTTTAAATGGGGGAGTCTGATCCAACACATAAAAGAAGCTAGTACATGCTTCCATTTTTTCACACGCAGATTTGACCAGTAAAGAAAATCGCACATCTGCACTACCCCATTGAATATCATTGGTCTGAGTGCGATCCGCTGTTTCACTGTCAGCACTTAGACCAAAAATGTGAATTTGGCCAAACAGTGATGACATGAGAAGTGGCTGTGACTGCTCAGATCTTTATTCCATGATCTGCTCTCCTTTATGACCATTGGAGACAGGAGCACAAGCAACAACAGGACGCCTAATATGTAGGACTGTCTTTATTCCTGTAAAAAAACGTATGTAAGTTGCTTCCAAACCCTTTTCTGCAGTCTATTTACCTGCCTTCATCTGCATTGATGCCAAAGCCTACTCCTTTGGAGTACAGATGATGGCAGTGACAGGGTTAGCACCTGTCTCCTCTTTGGAGTACTGTACTTATCAGATCAATCTCCTGCAGCAGCTTATCCTTGGAGTAAGGGTACCGTCACACAGTGCAATTTTGATCGCTACGACGGCACGATTCGTGACGTTCCAGCGATGCATTTACGATATCGCTGTGTCTGACACACTACTGCGATCCGGATCCCCGCTGAGAATCGTACGTCGTAGCAGATCGTTTGAAACTTTCTTTCGTTGTCTAGTGTCCCGCTGTGGCGGCATGATTGCATCGTGTGACACAGGTTGTATACGATGTGCGCACAGTAACCAACGGCTTCTACATCGCAAATACGTCATGAAATTATCGCTCCAGCGCCGTGTATTGCAACGTGTGACCGCAGTATACGACGCTGGAGCGATACTTATACGACGCTGCAACGTCACGAATCGTGCCGTCGTAGCGATGAAAATGGCACTGTGTGACGGTACCCTAAGTGAGACACAGGTGCTGAACCTTTCACTGCTATTATCTGTACTCCAAATGAGTATTTTCCTAAATCAATGCAGCTAAAGGCAGGCAAAGAGCAGGGTGTGGAAGCTACTATAAAATTATTTTTTTACAGGAGTGAAAGCAAATTCTCTAATACATTGATTTGCAAAGTTTAATAAAATTATTCAAAAATAAATAATTTAAAAAAAGAAACATATATATATTTTTTAAAATAAAAGTTTAGCTACTCTTTAAGTCTTACTTTAAGTCTGACACGGCACTTTTTAGAGATGTACGTTTCTATTCCAATGAATATACCAATTTCTGTACATTGTGTAAAATTGTATTTTTCTAATCTGTAGGAGTGGTGACTGTTGATCAGATTAACAGAACTCGCAGACTTGAAAACATTTCTCCATATCCATATGTCAACCCGCCATCCCATAACCATAACACTTCTATCCCTCTGAGGACATGGTCACATTCCTTCGGCCTTCACCATGGACAGTTTGCCTCTCATTCATCATTTGCAGAAAGGGGAATGTTTTATCCTGTCCTGCAGCGCTTTCCAACAGACCTCACTTACACTATGCAGTCTACGGCCACGTCGGTACATGTGCAACGAGGTCATTCTGCCATGCTGGGACCAGTGCAAAGATACAGAAGCTATATGCCACATGCTGTACAGTACCCACAGGCATTTTACCCAACAGGTGAGTTGTGCTCCGTTATTAGACAAGTGTAGCTGCTGTAACCTGCTTTGTAGGCCTCTGGTATTAGTAGGCCTCTGGGCCCCATCGCAAAAGTCCTAATTGAGTCCCTCTCAGCACCACCCAAACCAGTACTCAGTGGAGTAGTCTGGGTTATCTCTCCCAACTTTTAAAATCAGCATACAGTACAGAGCAAAAGTTTGGACACACCTCATTTAAAGATTTTTCTGCATTTTCATGACTATGCAAATTGTACATTCACACTGAAGGCATCAAAATTATGAATCAACACATGTGGAATTATATACTTAACAACAAAGTGTGAAACAACTGAAAATATGTCTTATATTCTAGGTTCGTCAAAGTAGCCACCTTTTGCTTTGATGACTGCTTTGCACACTCTTGGCATTCTCTTGATGAACTTCAAGAGGTAGTCACCGGAAATGGTTTTCACTTCATAGGTGTGCCCTGTCAGGTTTAATAAGTGGGATTTCTTGCCTTATAAATGGTTTTGGGACCATCAGTTGTGTTGTGCAGAAGTCTGGTGGATACACAGCTGATGGTCCTACTAAATAGACTGTTAGAATTTGTATTATGGCAAGAAAAAAGCAGCTAAGCAAAGAAAAACGAGTGGCCATTATTACTTTAAGAAATGAAGGTCAGTCAGTCTGAAAAATTGGGAAAACTTTGAAAGTGTCCCCAAGTGCAGTGGCAAAAACCATCAAGCGCTACAAAGAAACTGGTTCTCATGGAAAGGAAGACCAAGAGTCACCTCTGCTTCTGAGGATAAGTTTATCCGAGTCACCAGCCTCAGAAATCGCAGGTTAACAGCAGCTCAGATTAGAGACCAGGTCAATGCCACACAGAGTTCTAGCAGCAGACACATCTCTACAACAACTGTTAAGAGGAGACTTTGTGCAGCAGGCCTTCATGGTAAAGTAGCTGCTAGGAAACCACTGCTAAGGACAGGCAACACGCAGAAGAGACTTGTTTGAGCTAAAGAACACAAGGAATAGACATTAGACCAGTGGAAATCTGTGCTTTGGTCTGATGAGTCCAAATTTGAGATCTTTGGATCCAACCACCGTGTCTTTAAATGAGGTGTGTCCAAACTTTTTCTCTGTACTGTATATATTGCAGCAAGTACACAGTAATTATGCCGATACTGTAGTTCCTTAACATCTCACACCTCGCCCCTTATAGAGTGAAATGCCTTCAAAAATGCTTCCCATACTGTATGATACTCCCACTGTGAATTCCCCACACACACAGTATGATGACACCATAGTGCCTCCACCAAAGTATGATGCTGCCACAATGCCCCCTTCTGCCACAGTAACCCCAAGACAGTACACCTCTCACAGCATGATGCGCCTAAAGTGCCTCCCAACACAGTATAGCCCAACAGCTCCACTATATGTCTAGCATGATGACCCCACAGCCGCCTTTACTCAGTGTGATAGTTCCCATTGGAAGTAGGAGACCCCATATAGTCAGTATGAGGACCTCCACACACAGTATAAGGGCTCCCACATACACAATATGATAGCCCCAACAGATCCCACAGGCCGTATGAGGGGCCACCCACAAAGTAAAATGTCACCCATAGCCCCCCACAAAGTATGAGTGCCCTCACAGAAGACCCCCACACTGTATAAGGAAACCCACACATAATATCATGTACCCTACAGCTATCCACATAGTGTTTAGGAACCCCACACACAATATTATGGTCCCATAGCCCTCTACCTACTTTAAGGGCCACCAAAACCGTATGAGGAACCACACAAAATTTGATAGCCCTGCAGCCCCCGCACACAGTATGATGCCCTTCAAGGCATCATGTCGCCCACAAGTACTGACAATAAAAAAATACAAACTACTCACCTTCTGCCATTGCCCTGATGTCTGCTCCAGTGAGTACACTGTGCAGACTGAGGCTCCATCTGCGCAGGAGACACAATCTAATGACGTAATTGTGGAGTCATGCAGAGGCAGCGGCTGAATGGTGCAGCAGGGAGCAATCGGTTCCCCGCTGCGCCACGTTATTTAACGGTATCTGCATTGTGTGGTTGCTGATACCATTGGAATTATGGCAAGAGGCATTGGAAGATGTAGGGGCCTTTGTACCCAATACTGGGCCCTCCTTCAGCTCAAAGGCCGCATAATGGCCATATAGCCTTCCGCTAGGGATTGTACGTCCCTGAATACAGCCAGGTGACATTAGTTTTACTGCAATTATCATTAGTAGCAATGTAGACCACTCTAAAATTTCCCAGGTTGTTGTTTTTGCTAATTTTCACCTCTGTACTATTTAAAAGGCTTGTCTGAGATTTTAAAAAAATTGTCTAAGAGCAGAAAATGTTAAGGAAAGGAAAATAATTAATACTCACCTTTGCAATTTCCCACAGTTTCGGTCCCCACGTGCATGTGATCCCAGCCGGTATTTGTTTACTTCCCTGCAGTGATCATTTCATGTTCATGCATATGTCCTCTGCAGGTGATCACTGGCTTCACTGGTGATACTCAAATGTATGGCACAACGTTAGTAAGGCCAGTAATTGGCTGCAGTGGCCACCTGGATTTACACAATGTCATTACTACAGTGATGTAAACAGTGACCAGCAGGGACTACCAGAGCATCAACACGTGTCAGGAATTGGATTTGTTTGTCAAATTCCTCAAAATATCAGAAAACCCCTTTAAGTTGTCTGATAGGGATATACTGTACATAGGTGATGGAACAGTTGGGTGGATACGTGTTAGGGGTGTCCTGTAGATAGGTGATGGGACAGTTGGATGAATATGTGATAGGGGTGTCCTGTAGATCGGTGATTGGACAGTTGAGTAGATAGGGGTGTCGTGTAGATAGGTGATGGGACAGTTGGGTGGATAGGTGATAGGGTTCTCCTGTACATAGGTGATGGGACAGTTGGGTGCATAGGTGATAGGGTTCTCCTGTATAGGTGATAGGGTTCTCCTGTACATAGGTGATGGGACAGTTGGGTGGATAGGTGATAGGGGTGTTGTGTAGATAGGTGATGGAACAGTTGGGTGGATAGGTGATAGAGGTGTCCTGTAGATAGGTGATGGGACAGTTGGGTGGATAGGTGATAGGGGTGTCGTGTAGATATGTGATGGGAGTTGGGTGGATAGGTGATAGGGGTGTCGTTTAGGTATGTGATGGGACAGTTGAGTGGATAGGTGATAGGGGTGTCATGTAGATAGGTGATGGGACAGTTGGGTGGATAGGTGATAGGGGTGTCGTGTAGATATGAGATGTAACAGTTGAGTGGATAGGTGATAGGGTTGTCAAGTAGATAGGTGATGGGACAGTTCTGTGGATAAGCGATAAGGTAGTTGGGTGGATAGGTGATAGTGCCATCCTGTGGATAGGTGATGACACAGTTGGGTGCAAAGGTGATAGGGTCATCCTGTGGACAGTTGATGGGGGGCAGTTGGGTAGATATGTGATAGGGTTATCCTATGGATAGGTGATTAGTTGGAAATATGGGACATCTTTAAGTGTCTATATTTGAGTGGTTTCTTCATTCTTTTTTAAGGAGAAAAATACACATTATTATATAATGCATTTAATGGTATTTGATTCCAATTCCATTTGTTGTTCACTTCCCATCTAGCTGTTCTGCCATGCTGCACAACTCCAGCTCATTTACACCACCTCAGTGGCTGCTCCAGCCCCGCAGTCCCCTCATATCAACACTGCGGCTATTTTCAGGTTAGTATAATTAAAATGTAACCTGACTCAAAGGATACTTAACGAATCTTAACGTCTGCAAATGTTTGGTATTTTGATGACGTGTTTATTAGATGGATGCCTTACGCATACCACCCCCAAAGCTTTATAGCTTTGTCCTTTAATGTAATAGTAATTCGTATGTCCTGACTGTTCCAACTTCTGTGCTGGTGTTACCATTCCTCATATTTTGAAAGGAACTGTAGAGATGAGAAGCAGATCTTTTCAGATCCGCTCTTTGAAGCCTGGAAGCTATGGTCATATTTTATTGTTCTGAAGAATTTCTCTGCTAGAACCACCAACAATCAGCTATAATCTGTGTCCGAACCTATCAACACGTGTCTCGGCAGTACTTTTGTGGGTGAAATTACGCATTACATATTTTTCATAACTAACACTCATGTGATTCTGTATATTTCCATACCTACTTTGATGAAAGCTGATCGGTTATTATGAGCAGCACAGTCATGGCTTTTGCAGGGTGCTGGCTGAATGTAGCATCTCACAGCCACCACAGTTCCAACTGATATGGGGTTGCCTGTGATGATACGACTCTTTATCCCTGATAAAGTGAAAAAAAATCTCCAACTACATAAAATATTGTTATAACTCAGGTTTTTCACATTTTTTCTAAATATATTTGCATTGCATATTTAGTATTCACATAGTAGCATGGACCGGTTATGCCGTAGGGTGCTCTTAGCTATTCACTTGGAAATAGAGTGTGTGCTGTTCTGTCCCCTAAGCTCCTGTATCCAGTATTGGAGCATCGTTATAGGGTCACATTACACCCCATACTGGATAGATGAGAGAGTGCACAACACTATAATATGCCCATTGCATAGATATAAGCAGACCACAGCATGGACCATAGCTAGTCCACAGTGCAAAGCTACTGTATTATACCATGTATCTAGAATAACTGTTATTGTGAACACTCCGGCCTATAATCATTTAAGCAACATTGACTATCAACTGGTTTATATGTTTTATCAACCTTTTATAGCAAAGAGCACAAGACAGATGTATAAAGCAGATTATAATCCATTATTTGTCCCACTGCACAGAGCCCTGCAATGCATCCTTCATTTTCTATGGAGTTCTTTCACACAAATTGGTCATCGAGCGATTCAGATGAGTTAAGGGAGATGAATCTGGCGCCTGTTTCCCAGTTTGCAGATGTCCTACAATCTTCTTCTCCATCGGAAGTGATGAAACTGGATACAGTAGAAAGCCTTTTGGAGCCAGCAGCATCAGCTTTACAAAATGCTTCCGTGTCAATGAGCCTAGGATATGATGAGGCCTATCGTAGTCAGGCTAAACAGTTTGAATTGTTACAACTCTTAAATGCTGATATCACCACTGAGGCTTTATTAACTGATCACCCTGTAAGTTGCCAAACTTCATTATCTACAGTTAATGTCGATCCTCTCACTAGTGATCACACAGAAGTAAGTAGTAACATAGGTTTCCTATGTAATGTCTAGACTACTGCAAAACATGAATATGGAAAAATCAATGCAAAACACATTGGCCTGGTTCATCAAAACTTTTCGTCCAGAATTCTGGTGTAAAATGCTTTGAAAAGTTACAAAATTTTAACGCAATGCGTGGCAGGAACATGGTCTGCACACATCACGGCTCCTGGCCAGGGAAGGAAGCAAAACAGACAGGTCAGCATGGGATCGCAAATGACTTTTTCTGTGAGGTAAAACATTTTTTCTGTGAGGTAAATCATTGTTTTTAAACAGGCAGAGAAATGTTTTACCTCACAGAAAGCAGCAGCTGTGAGCCGATACCGTCATGTCTGTATACTATTTTTTGCATCCTCTGCTGCCCAGCTGTACTTTCAGGTCATGTTCCCGCACAGTCAGACACAACTATTAGGCCACGTTCACTCGTACAGTATTTGGTCAGTATTTTACCTCAGTATTTGTAAGCCTAAACCAGGAGTGGGTAAATAATGCAGAAGTGGTGCAAATGTTTCTATTATACTTTTCCTCTGATTGTTCACCTCCAGATTATGGCTTACAAATACTGAGGTAAAATACTGAACATATGAACGTGGCCTTACATGGGCCACAGATTTATAAGATTATCTCAGAAAAAGAACATTTTTGTTTTACACATCCAATTGTGGAACTTATTATTATTATTCCAAGTTCTATTAATTAAAATATACTCTATTCTTGGGACATCCCCTTTAATGCTGCTTTTCCTTTTTTGCTTGTTAAGGTTGACATGAATGCATCTTCTGATGTAGACGTAACCTTGTGTGTTGATGAAGTAGACTTACTCACTTCTGATACTACTTTTTCACTGAGTCAAAAAGCAACATGTGAACACAAGGAGGATACAAGTGAGATATCCCAATTAGAAAACTAAGCAGGTACAGTACATTTTTGTCCATAGGGTATAGTAGTGTTTAAGACCAAGCCATTTATGCTCATTTCATCTGAGCCTTACATTTGGCGTATACATGGCTCCTCGCATCTATCACAGATGTCTCCATTAGGATCCATTCAACTAATGGAGGCCAAAATAGTTAGTAAATAAGGCATTTTACTGAAAAATCGTATCAATGTTGATTAAATCTGGTCAAATATAATTGCAATGCAAGGACTTAAAATATTATGTATGGAGAAACCCTAAGGGAATGTTCAGACCTTTTTTCTGGTGCCGTGCATGTGTCCATTTTCAAGAACATAGTGCATTAGACGACAGGAAGAATTCACGGCTACGTTACAGTGCTTTTGACAGATTTTTGCAGCGATGAAATGAGCTGTCTGAAAAGCTGTCTATTCATTATTGAATAAAGCAGTTGTCATAAATAATTTAGTCAGGAGCTTAGTTCATTTACTTAAGGCTCAATTAGATGGCCAATCTTGGCATGTTAACGAGCGTCAAATTGCTTCACACAAGTCAAATGGTGCTCGTTTTACTATCCCATGGGCTAATAAATACTGTATGGGGACAAACAATTGGTAATAAGAACATTCCGTCCCAGTACAGCATCATATTTTTGGCAGAACAGTCCCCATTTAGGCTGGGGTCACACGGCAGTATATTTTCTCATCTGGTCAATTATGCAAATCACACACTGATCAAACTCTGGTCATAGTATGATCTGATTCTCTCGGATAAGGAGAAGAAGGAGAAAAAAAAATCTGTATTCTTCATTGTGTCAGTCCATGGAAATCGGACTGTGCTCAGATATAATCCTAGTGCAGTCCGATATTTTCCACGGACTCATTGACTTGCATGACCGAGTGCAATCTGAATGTCAGATCAAACTCGGGCAGGCTGCAATTTTTGCTCTGGACCGACTCTGTTCAAAGGAAACATGGGACATGTGCATGACCCCATGGAAAAACATTAGTCCAGGTGCAATCTGAAGTTTTATCGCATTGCATTTTGGACCAAAAATACACTCGTCCACACCTGCCCTTATACGAGGGAATCCATGGCCGACATTTATTATGTGATAAAATATTTCTTCCTATAATAAGAAATGCTATCGTAACGTGTAACTGTCTTTTCTCAGATCTGAATCTTCTGGTAGAGGTGGCCTGCACAGGAGAGAAGTTTGTACAGAAAGAAGAATTAAAATAATTTAATGGATTATTTGGTAGTTATGTCATGAGATATTTTCATGGTGAATGTTACAAGTGGGATTGTATTCCATTTGAGTATTGTTTGAAGAATTTGTTGTACTTTTTAATAGATTTACGATATGCTAGACATACTAGAATATATATGTATACATATATAAGAGTTGTTTTTATGCTAGGTAAGAATAAAAAAAATTATTGGAGTGTTATTTATGTCATATTTCATAATTTGTTTATATGTGCACATAGAAAACTTGCTACTGCAACAGGTTACAAAACAAAAGGAGTTGGCTTCAACATATACTTTCTTAGGACTGCCACATTGTATAACTGATATAAACATGAGACTATGAAAAACGATTGTCGTCTGTCACTTGTAAAGCTACGTCTTGAATATGGGTCAGAGTTTTGGGCTCTATACTGTGAAAACGATGTAAGGAAGCTGGAGAGGATCTGAAGGTCTGGGTTTGTAGCGCACACCCGGTGTCCGGTGCTGAACTCCGAACACGGACTTCTCCTGGATGTCCATTCTACAGTTCGGGGAGGCGAGAGAGTGTTCAGGTCCCTATTGATTTCAATGTAATTCGGCTTCAAGTTCAAACCAAACTTTGGACTAGAGGTTGGACAAACCCAGACTTCCATGGGGCTGCTCATCTCTAGGAGGGAGTTAAAGGGAACCTGTCACCACGTTTTTGGAAGATGGGATAAAAATAGCGTTAAATAGGGGCAGAGGTGGGCGTTACATTAGTGTGTGTGTTATGCGTTTATTACCCACCTAAGTTGCCGAAATAACTTTGCAAAGTCTCCGTTTTCGCCTGTCAATCAGGCTGGTCAGGTCACATGGGCGTGGTGTCTTCACCCAGATTTGGCGTAGTTTTCCGTTGGTGGCGTAGTGGTGTGCGCATGCCCAAAGTCCGGAATCCTCTTCCAGGGGATTTAAAATAGCGCGGTGTTCGTTATTGCATTGGTGATCGGTGGGCGCGGCCATCTTCCTTTGGCCGCGCGTGCGCAGAAGCGGCGCTCTGCTGGCCGCGGCTTCAGGAAAATGGCCGCGGGATGCCGCGCGTGCGCAGATGGATATCGCGGCGGCCATTTTCCTGAAGCCGCGGCCAGCAGAGCGCCGCTTCTGCGCACGCGCGGCCAAAGGAAGATGGCCGCGCCCACCGATCACCAATGCAATAACGAACACCGCGCTATTTTAAATCCCCTGGAAGAGGATTCCGGACTTTGGGCATGCGCACACCACTACGCCACCAACGGAAAACTACGCAAAATCTGGGGGAAGACAACGCCCATGCGACCTGACCAGCCTGATTGACAGGCGAAAACGGAGACTTTGCAAAGTTATTTCGGCAACTTAGGTGGGTAATAAACGCATAACACACACACTAATGTAACGCCCACCTCTGCCCCTATTTAACGCTATTTTTATCCCATCTTCCAAAAACGTGGTGACAGGTTCCCTTTAAATTTTGGCATGTTTTCACAGGTGGCATAAAATAGCGTTTCTTGCCAAAATAAAAAATCTTGTGGCTACAGTGGTTCAAGACTTAGGAGCTGTCTTATAGCAAAAGTGGAAATGTCATCATGTTTTACAATACAAATTGCATGCATTAGTAAATAGATATATTTTATGCGATGAGGCTGGTGTACTTACTTTGTACATCTATGTCAGAATGGATGTGTAATCCTTTTTGAAAGTTTAAATTCATTGTCCACCGATGTAGTCTGATTGACAGCTCCTCCGTGTCCCTCCTGCTGCTGACATCTCACACTGCTCCGTACAGTCTGCAGTGGTCAGTCAGGCGGATTGAGCAGAGACTGAATACACTTGGACTCATTAGCTATTTCATTCTATAGATGGACTTATTTTACTGTTTTATTTATGTTATCATTTAACCCCTTCACAGCATATGCCGTACATTTACATAATATGTCGTGTCTCTGACTTTGATGCGGGCTCTCGGACCGAGCCCACATCTTTAAAGGCAGATAATAGCTGATTTAATCAACATGTGCCTTTAACAGCCGCAGGTGGAGCATAACTCCGCTTGCTGCTGTTAACCTGTTACATGCTGCTGTTAATCTGTGACATCGGCATGTAGCGCACGTCAGCAGGGGGCCCGTCATTCCATGCGGCCATCCGAGTGCCCCTGATGTGATCTGCTGAAGACTTCTGTGTTTCTCATGACGGTTCTCCTGTATAAGCCAACTTTTAGCTGGCATTCATAGGATATCACAGTCCTATTGCAGTGCTATGTATAGCACAAGGGATCAGATGATCGAAGTTTCAAGTCCCCTCAAAGGACTATTAAATACAGTGAAAAGTTAAAAAAAAGTTTTTAAAAATACAAAAAAAATAAAAAAGCACAAAAGTTCAAATCAAACCCCTTTTGTACCACTAAAAATAAAACAATAAAAAATACACATATTTGGTTTCGCTGCGTTCGATAAAGTCCAATCTATCAAAATATAAAATGTAATTAATATGATAAATGGCATAATCAGAAAGGGGACCAAAACACCATTACAATAAAATACAATAATAGTCCATCAAAACATTGTATTTGCCCATTGTATCTGCCCCAAAACGGTATCAGTAAAAACGTCCTTGAACATCCCTATATCCTGAAAATTGAAAAATCTTGGCATATTGCGACACAAGCAATAATGTAATTTTTTTTCTTTTTACACATTTGCGAATTTTTTTTCACCACTTAAAAAATTTTAAAAAAATGCACGTTTGGTATGTGTGTAATTATACTGACCTGGAGAATCATATTGCCAGGTCAATTTTACCGTATAGTGAACATGGTAAATAAAGAAAAACAAAAACTGTTGTGGAATTGCACTTTTTTTGCAATTTCAACGTACTTTAATTTTTTTTCTGCTTTCCAGTGCATTACTTGAATGATGTCATTGCAAATTACAACTCGTCCTGCAAAAAGCAAGCCCTCATTTGGCTATGGAGATGGAAAAATCAAAAAGTTATGGGTCTTGAAAGCAGAGGAAGAAAAATTTAAAACAAAAAAACTGAGAATCACCCGGTCATGAAGGTGTTAAAGAGACTCTATACAAAAGTGAACAGTTTTTGCTCTTATTCTATTTTCGATGTTCCCCTGGGATCAGAAGAACTGTGACATAGACAGCAATTCAGACAATAAAAAGCTGAGATCAGAGAGAAAAAAAAAGACCTTATTCGCGTGAACCGTTTCTTCTGTGCTGGGTCTGTTTTTATCCGCTTTTACAATCTGTATGTCATTCGTTTTTCTTGTATGCGGGTTCTTCTATCACTTCTAGCAACAAGTGAAAAACAGCACAGTCGTATGCTAAATGTGGTTATTTTTTTCTACCAAATCATTGAAATAGGCAAATCTACCAAATAGGCCAGAAAATGATGTCTCTTTTATGTGGACCATCAGTCAGTTAAAAAAAAATGACATGTGAACGACCATGGTTACGCTACTGTGTTTCCGATCCATACTCTGTTTGTGTGTGCATCGAACAGTACATGGACCAGTTGTAGCCTAATTGCTCATGCACATTAGCAATTTTGACAAGAAATGCAAAACATGCAAGGCTGATATTTTTTACATAGTAGAATCGTGCATCTAATAGAAGGCAGCTCCTGAAAGTCGGACGATAACGATGTCACAACTGCAATTTGCTCCAATAAATTGAGCGCTTGTCTGAACTTTAGCCAAACACTGATGTGTAAACAAAGCCTAAAACAATATATGGCTGTCACTAGAGATGGGCGTATCGATTCATGGACTCTGCTCCATTGGCTAGGTCAGTAGTCTGTAGACGATTCATTGGCTAGGTAAGTAGTCTCTGGAGGGTCTATTGGGTAGGTCAGCAGTCTCTGGACGGAAGGCACGCAAATCTTCTGGTAGTGCACATTATGGGTGTCAGGTCCGAGCATCCCTACATGAACAGTTTCGTGGAAAGTGGATTCGTCGTCGTGGGCCAGTTGAATGGCCACCAAGGTCTCCCGATCTGACCCCCTTAGACTAGGTCATTGTCTATGCTGTGAAGATACGAGATGTGCAGCATCTAAAACAACGGATACTGGAAGCCTGTGCTAGCATTTCTTCTGCGGTGTTGCTATCGGTGTGTCAAGAGTGGGAGAAGAAGGTTGCACTGACAATCCAACACACTTTGAACACATTTTATAAGTGGTCATAAACTTGTAAATAACTCATGAAAGAATAAAGTTACGTTAAAACCAAGCACACCATTGTTTTTCTTGTGAAATTCTCAATAAGTTTGATGTGTCACGTGACCTTCCCATTGGAAAAAATAAAGATAAATCCAAAATGGCCGACTTCAAAATGGCCGCCATGGTCACCACCCATCTTGAAAATTTTTCCCCTCCCATATACTAATGTGCCACAAACAGGAAGTTGATATCACCAACCATTCCCATTTTATTTAGGTGTATCCATATAAATGGCACACCCTGTATTTACCTGGCCAATGTTCCGGAGTCCAGCGAGTCGTTCAGCCCAGCTCTAGTTGTCATTCATTCTGATGTGTCATTCACTTGACTGCAAAAAAACATTTAGATGAAAAAATCATACAAATGAAACACAAATCTCTGAAAACTCACAAGCCCAAAAATATAGTAAATAAGTCAGATACATGTCATGACCATTCTCCAGAAACTGCCACATTAATTAGGTATGAAGGCCGGGCTCATTTCCTTTTGTGTAACGTAAATCACACATAAATGCACTTTACATTTCGCTGTTGTCTCATACATTAGCTACACCAGGTGTGAGTCAACATAGCAGCAGTGTCTCCGAGTCTCCTAATTACATCTGTATGTTGTTACTAGGAAGTCTCATCCATAAACCAAGTGGGAGTTATTGTTATCCCAAAATATAGATGAAATGGCTTGGAGTAGTAAGTAAGACGGATCACATTTAACATGTCTAGGCTGGTGGATATGTAAACATTTCCGAAAAGCTTTTTCATGTACCAATATGTTGTGTTTATTCAACACCCCCCTTATCAGAGGAACATCTGCAACAGTTCTACAACAGTAAGCACACCAGTATAGATGAAGGATATTTCTTTCGCAGCGGACTAGCTTGCCTACCTACCTCAGTGCAGTACCACAGTCTTTGCATGAAAAAAAATCAAGGCATGCACTAGTGTCTTCCATATTTCAGATGAGGCTCACCTATTCGAGTCTTTGGTTTGCTAAAAAATGGATTCTGTACAGGATGTTCAAAGTCAGGGAGATAAAGAGTTTTTATTGTATTATGCGTTTCGGAGTTGATCTGAGGAAGGAGTTGGATCAACTCCGAAACGCATAGCACAATAAAAACTCTTCATCTACCTGACTTTGGAAATCCTTCATCCACTGGCGGCGCCCAGTATATCCCAAAATTTTTTTCTTATTCTCAAATCTATATGCTGATGACAACCACTTAGGCTACGTTCACATTTGCGTTGTTGGGCGCAGCGTAGGCGACGCAACGCAAAACGCATGCACAACGCAGTGTTTTGTGACGCATGCGTCCAACGTTACATGATTGACACTTCACTTTTTTTATCAAAAGAAGCATGCGTCGAACAACGCAGGACGACGCAGGCACTTGCGCCCTATGCGTTTTCTATAGACACTAATGGTTTTTTTTGGCGCAAGTTTTTAAAAAAAATTATGACGCAGGAAAACTGCAACATGTAGCGTCCCCTGCGCCCTGTCTTGTGCGTCTATATGATGCATGCGTCGTAAAACGCAAGGAAACGCATACCGACCCATGTCCATGCGTCCCCAATGTTAAAGATAGGGACGCATGACGCATGCGTCAGCATGCGTCGCCGACCCTGCGCCCAACAACGCAAATGTGAACGTAGACTTATAGACCTGTCCTCCTGACATCACTCCCACCTTAATACAAAATGCCAATGTCTGCTGTCCCAAACATCATGTCCTCCCTCTCTCTGTAACTGAATCACTCCAAAACAGAACTTCGTGTGTTTCCTCCCTCTTCTAACCTACCCATACCCAATATAGCAATTTAATTGGGTGGTTCAACCACAACTCCCAAGCAGCACGTTCGCTTCTTTGGGTCATATTTGACAAAGAACTTTCCTTTATTCGCTATATCTATGCAAATTGCCTCTTCTGAGAAAAAGAGGACTTAAACTCTATAGCGCCACCTGTTGGAAGAAGCGATCCTACAACTCACAATCAACCCTCTAACGAGTCGTGCAATATGACTTAGGATAAGAGCCAAATCAGTATCTCAATTCGCAGACATGGTGTTTCGGGCTGTTGGCCCTCGTCAGTGCGAAGCATGAGAACTGATTTGGCTAGGTGAGAGGCTCTGGACTGGGGTCTAAAGGTACCTTCACACTAAGCGACGCTGCAGCAATATCGACAACGATGCCGATCGCTGCAGCGTCGCTGTTTGGTCGCTGGTGAGCTGTCACACAGACAGCTCTCCAGCGACCAACGATGCCGAAGTCCCCGGGTAACCAGGGTAAACATCGGGTTGCTAAGCGCAGGGCCACGCTTAGTAACCCGATGTTTACCCTGGTTACCAGTGTAAATGTAAAAAAACAAACACTACATACTTACATTCGCGTCCCCCGGCGTCCGATTCCCTGCACTGTGTAAGTGCCGGCAGTAGCAGGGCACAGCTTTGACGTCACCGCTGTGCTTTGCTTTCCGGCCGGCACTGACACATTCAGTGCAGGAAGCTCTGAGCAGCAGCGCGGACGCCGGGGGATGTGACAGACATCAGAAGGTGAGTATGTACTGTTTTTTTTTTACTTTTACAATGGTAACCAGGGTAAATATCGGGTTACTAAGCGCGGCCCTGCGCTTAGTAACCCTATATTTACCCTGGTTACCATTGTAAAACATCGCTGGAATCGTTGATTTTGCTGTCAAACACAACGATACACGCCGATCTGATGACCAAACCAAAAGTTCTGAACTTTCAGCAACGACCAGCGATATCACAGCAGGATCCTGATCGCTGCTGCGTGTCAAACACAAAAATATCGCTATCCAGGACGCTGCAACGTCACGGATCGCTGTCGTTATCGCTGCAAAGTCGTTTAGTGTGAAGGTACCTTTAGGGGTAACGTTTCTCCTTATGGAGAGTGACATACCATCTCTGGCTTGTCAAGGTAAGGAAGCTTATTCGCCATGCAATGTTCCTCTGGGAAATTAAATATGCAAATTGCCTCTTCTGAGAAAAAAAAGGACTTAAACTCTATAGCGCCACCTGTTGGAAGTAGCGATCCTACAAATCACAATCGACCCTTTTTCGCTATATCTATTCACTCACTCGCTCATGTCTCATTTTCAGAATCTGATTTTTTCTCACCTTTGAAACTGCAAAAACTTTTACTGACACTCTTATACATTCTTGTCTGGACTGTACAGCTGTCTACTGATTGGTCCCCCTCTAACCAAACTTTCTCCTCTCCAATCCGTCCTTAATGCGGCAGCCAGGGTAGTATTTCTGTCCAGCCGCTTCAACGTTGCTTCCACTCAGGGGCTGTTATGATCCGGTGACCTTGGAGCCGCATGAGAGACTTTCTCAGGAGTAGGTGGTACCTGTACTGACCGCAACCCTAAACTAACACCGCAACTAGAAGTAGCCGTGGGATGTACCTAACACGTCCTAGACACCTCGACACAGCCGGAGGACTAAATACCCCTATAGATGGAAATGGGAATTCTATCTTGCCTCAGAGCAGAACCCCAGAGGATAGGCAGCCACCCACAAATATTGACTGTGAGTATAAGAGGAAAAACACACGCAGGCAGAAAAACAGGATTTAGCAAAAGAGGCACTTCTAGCTAAACAGAAAAGGATAGGACAGAATTCTAAGCGGTCAGTATTAAAATCCTAAAAATATCCACAGCAGATAATACAAATAAACTACATCTAACTAAAGACATAGAAAGTATATCTGCATCTCCTGAGAATCCAGCATGACTGAAAAATCCAAACAAAGTCTAAGCTGGACAAAAACACAATAAATTGCACTGAATTGCAAAGCACACTGCATGTGTGCACAGAGACAAAAAAACAGACACTTATCTTAGATGAATTGGCAGCAGGGCATGAGGAGCCAGAGAGAGATGCAATCCCTCCAAGTACAATGGACAACTGGCATGGACTCATGGATCCTGCACACCTAAATACCTAATAGAGCTGCAATCAGCAGAAACACCTGCCCGGATTACAACCCCAAGACAACTGCACTACCACCAACAACCACCTGAGGGAGCCCAAGAGCAGAATTCACAACAGTACCCCCCCCTTGAAGAGGGGTCACCGAACCCTCACCAGAGCCCCCAGGCCGATCAGGACGAGCCAGATGAAAGGCACGGACCAAATCAGCAGCATGGACATCAGAGGCAAAAACCCAAGAATTATCCTCCTGGCCATAACCCTTCCATTTGACAAGGTACTGAAGCCTCCGCCTCGAAAAGCGAGAATCCAAAATCTTCTCAACCACATACTCCAACTTCCCATCAACCAACACAGGAGCAGGAGGATCAACCGAGGGAACAACGGGCACCACATATTTCCGCAATAAAGATCTATGGAAAACATTATGGATGGCAAAAGAGGCCGGAAGGGCCAAACGAAAAGACACCGGATTGATAATCTCAGAAATCTCAGAAATCCTATAAGGACCAATAAACCGAGGCTTAAACTTAGGGGAAGAAACCTTCATAGGAACATGACGGGAAGACAACCAGACCAAATCCCCAACCCGAAGCCGGGAACCAACACACCGACAACGGTTAGCAAAACGCTGAGCATCTTCCTGAGACAACACCAAATTGTCCACCACATGAGCCCAAATCTGCTGCAACCTGTCAACCACAGAATCCACACCAGGACAATCAGAAGGCTCAACTTGCCCCAAAGAAGAACGAGGATGAAAACCAAAATTACAAAAGAAGGGCAAAACCAAGGTAGCCGAACTAGCCCGATTATTAAGGGAAAACTCGGCCAATGGCAAGAAAGCCACCCAATCATCCTGATCAGCAGACACAAAGCATCTCAAATAAGTTTCCAAAGTCTGATTAGTTCGCTCGGTCTGGCCATTTGTCTGAGGATGAAATGCGGAAGAAAAAGACAAATCAATGCCCAGCCTAGCACAAAAGGCCCGCCAAAACCTAGAAACAAACTGGGAACCTCTGTCGGACACAATATTCTCTGGAATACAGTGCAAACGAACCACATGCTGAAAAAACAACGGAACCAAATCAGAAGAGGAAGGCAATTTAGGCAAAGGCACCAAATGAACCATCTTAGAAAACCGGTCACAAACCACCCAGATAACCGACATCCTCTGGGAAACCGGAAGATCTGAAATAAAATCCATAGAAATATACGTCCAGGGCCTCTCAGGGACCGGCAAAGGCAAAAGCAACCCACTAGCACGGGAACAACAAGGCTTGGCCCACGCACAAGTCCCACAGGACTGCACAAAAGAACGCACATCACGCGACAAAGAAGGCCACCAAAAGGACCTACCAACCAAATATCTGGTACCAAAAATACCAGGATGGCCAGCCAACACAGAACAATGAACCTCAGAAATCGCTCTACTAGTCCATCTATCAGGAACAAACAGTTTCCCCACTGGACAGCGGTCAGGTTTGTCAGCCTGAAATTCCTGCAGAACCCGTCGCAAATCAGGGGAAATGGCAGAAAGGACCACCCCTTCCTTCAGAATGCCGACCGGCTCCAATACCTCTGGAGAATCAGGCAAAAAACTCCTAGAGAGGGCATCAGCCTTAACATTCTTAGAACCCGGAAGATACGAGACCACGAAATCAAAACGGGAGAAAAACAGGGATCATTGAGCCTGTCTAGGATTCAGCCGTTTGGCAGATTCGAGGTAAATCAGATTTTTATGATCGGTCAAGACCACAATACGGTGCTTGGCTCCCTCAAGCCAATGTCGCCATTCCTCAAACGCCCACTTCATAGCCAACAACTCCCGATTGCCGACATCATAATTGCGTTCAGCAGGCGAAAACTTACGGGAAAAGAAGGCACACGGTTTCATCAAGGAACCATCAGAATTCCTCTGAGACAAAACGGCCCCTGCCCCAATCTCAGAAGCGTCAACCTCAACCTGAAAGGGAAGAGAAACATCTGGCTGACGCAACACCGGGGCAGAAGTAAATCGGCGTTTAAGCTCCTGAAAGGCAGAGACAGCCACAGGGGACCAATTCGTTACATCAGCGCCTTTCTTCGTCAAATCGGTCAGGGGTTTAACCACACTGGAGAAGTTAGCAATGAAACGGCGATAAAAATTAGCAAAGCCCAAAAATTTCTGAAGGCTCTTCACAGATGTGGGCTGAATCCAATCATGAATGGCCTGAACCTTAACCGGATCCATCTGTATAGATGAGGGAGAAAAAATGAAGCCCAAAAAAGAAACCTTCTGCACTCCAAAGAGACACTTAGACCCCTTCACAAACAAAGCATTATCACGTAGGATCTGAAATACCATCCTGACCTGTTTCACATGAGACTCCCAATCATCGGAAAAAATTAAGATGTCATCCAAATATACAATCATGAATTTATCAAGATAATTCCGGAAGATATCATGCATGAAGGACTGAAAAACAGATGGAGCATTAGAGAGCCCGAATGGCATCACAAGGTATTCAAAATGGCCCTCGGGCGTATTAAACGCAGTTTTCCATTCGTCACCCTGCTTAATACGAACAAGATTATACGCCCCCCGAAGGTCAATTTTAGTAAACCAACTAGCCCCCTTGATCCTGGCAAACAAATCGGAAAGCAAAGGTAAAGGGTATTGAAACTTGACCGTGATCTTATTCAAGAGGCGATAATCAATACAGGGTCTCAAGGAGCCATCCTTCTTAGCAACAAAAAAAAATCCCGCTCCCAACGGTGAAGAAGATGGCCGAATATGCCCTTTCTCCAAAGACTCCTTAACATAACTCCGCATGGCGGTATGTTCCGGCACAGACAGGTTGAAAAGTCGGCCCTTAGGAAACTTACAGCCTGGAATCAAGTCAATAGCACAAACACAGTCCCTATGCGGTGGAAGGGAACTGGACTTGGGCTCATCGAATACATCCTGAAAATCAGACAAAAACTCTGGAACTTCAGAAGAGGAGATTGACATCACAGGAACGTCATTATGAACCCCCTGACAACCCCAACTAGTCACAGACATAGACTTCCAATCCAACACAGGATTATGTATCTGCAACCATGGAAAACCCAGCACAATAGCATCATGCAAATTATGCAACACCAGAAAACGACAATCTTCCTGATGGGCTGCGCCATGCACATGGTCACCTGTGTCCAAAACTGGGGTTTATTTTTAGCCAAAGGTGTAGCATCAATGCCCCTTAAAGGAATAGGGTTCTGCAAAGACTGCGAGGGGAAACCACAACGCCTGGCAAATTCAAAGTCCATTAAATTCAAAGCGGTGCCCGAGTCCACAAACGCCATGACAGAAAATGACGACAATGAGCAGATCAAGGTCACAGATAACAGAAATTTAGGTTGTACAGTTCCGATGGTAACAGAACTAGCGATTCTCTTTGTACGCTTTGGGCAGACTGAAATGACATGAGAAGCATCGCCACAATAAAAACACAACCTATTCTGACGTCTGAATCCTTGTTGTTCCGTTCTAGACAGAATCCTATCACGCTGCATAGGTTCAGGCATCTGCTCTGAGGGCAACGCCACAGCGCGCACAGTTCTGCGCTCCCGCAAGCGCCGATCAATCTGAATGGCCAGAGACATAGAATCACTTAGACCAACAGGCGTGGGAAACCCCACCATAACATCTTTAACAGATTCAGAAAGACCCTTTCTGAAAATTGCCGCCAAAGCATCCTCATTCCATTTAGTCAGCACAGACCATTTTCTAAATTTCTGACAAAACAATTCTGCCGCTTCTTGACCCTGAGACAGGGCCAACAAGGTCTTCTCCGCTTGATCCACAGAATTTGGTTCATCATATAATAATCCTAGAGCCTGAAAAAAGGCATCTACATTATGCAAGGCCGGATTCCCAGATTCCAGGGAAAATGCCCAATCCTGAGGGTCGCCACGCAGCAGGGAGATGACAATTTTAACCTGCTGAATGGGATCACCAGAGGAACGAGGCTTCAGAGCAAAAAACAGTTTACAATTGTTTTTAAAGCTCAAAAATTTGGACCTGTCCCCAAAAAACAAATCAGGAGTAGGAATCCTAGGCTCTAAAAGCGGAGTCTGAACAATATAATCAGAAATACCCTGTACCCTAGCCGCTGGCTGGTCTATATGAGAAACTAATCCCTGAACATCCATGCTAGCACAAGACTCCTCAGTCACCCAGAGGAAAAGAGGGAAGAAAAGACAAAGCAAGCTACAGAAAAAAAAATGGCTCTTTCTTCCCTTCTTCTGAGATGCATTTAACTCATTGTTGGCCAGTTATACTGTTATGATCCGGTGACCTTGGAGCCGCATGAGAGACTTTCTCAGGAGTAGGTGGTACCTGTACTGACCGCAACCCTAAACTAACACCGCAACTAGAAGTAGCCGTGGGATGTACCTAACACGTCCTAGACACCTCGACACAGCCGGAGGACTAAATACCCCTATAGATGGAAATGGGAATTCTATCTTGCCTCAGAGCAGAACCCCAGAGGATAGGCAGCCCCCCACAAATATTGACTGTGAGTATAAGAGGAAAAACACACGCAGGCAGAAAAACAGGATTTAGCAAAAGAGGCACTTCTAGCTAAACAGAAAAGGATAGGACAGAATTCTAAGAGGTCAGTATTAAAATCCTAAAAATATCCACAGCAGATAATACAAATAAACTACATCTAACTAAAGACATAGAAAGTATATCTGCATCTCCTGAGAATCCAGCATGACTGAAAAATCCAAACAAAGTCTAAGCTGGACAAAAACACAATAAATTGCACTGAATTGCAAAGCACATTGCATGTGTGCACAGAGACAAAAAAAACAGACACTTATCTTAGATGAATTGGCAGCAGGGCATGAGGAGCCAGAGAGAGATGCAATCCCTCCAAGTACAATGGACAACTGGCATGGACTCATGGATCCTGCACACCTAAATACCTAATAGAGCTGCAATCAGCAGCAACACCTGCCCGGATTACAACCCCAAAACAACTGCACTACCACCAACAACCACCGGAGGGAGCCCAAGAGCAGAATTCACAACAGGGGCGTAACTACTGCGGTCGCAGCGGTCGCCAGTGCGCCTGGGCCCGGCGGGTCAGGGGCCCGGCAGGTCAGAGGCACCCAACAACATGTTGCAGTGCAGGAGATTCCTCCTGCATGGCAACAGTCCGAGGCGTATCTAGGGGGAGGGGGCAGCCGGGGCACGTGAGAGACAGGAAACAGCTCCAGTCATCACGGTGAGATAGCTTCTCCTGCTCTGCACTCTGCAGCCCCGGGACAGAAGGCGAGAGCAGGGGAGAGGTGCGGGACAGAGCCGCTTTAGTCAGGAGAAGCTGAGGAGCTGCAGCCGGTTTACATCAGCCACCCCTGTACCAGAGAGGAGATTGTGAGTTGTGTATATGAGCTGGTATCTGGTGTGTGTGTCTGATATCTTTAGTGTGTGTGTGTGTGTGAGTGTGTGTGTGTGTGTGTGTGTGTGTGTGTGTGTGTGTGTGTGTGTGTGTGTGTGTGTGTGATATCCGTAGTGTGTGTGATATCTGTAGTGTGTGTGTGTGTGTGAGACAGGGGAGTAACTACCACAGTCGCAGCAGTCGCCGCTGCAAGCGGCTCTGGCAGGTCAGGGGCCCGTGTGTCCCCTTGAGCCTGTCTCACTTGTCCCCTTATGCTTGTGTCCCTTGTCCCCGTGTGCCGGTCTCCCTTGCCCATTAGTCCCTGTGTGTCCCCATGTGCCTGTCTTCTTTGTCCCCTTGTGCTTGTGTCAGTCTCCTTTGTTCCCTTGTGCTTGTGTCAGTCTCCCTTGCCCACTAGTCCCTGTGTGTCAGTCTCCCTTTCCCACTTGTCCCTGTGTGTCCCCTTGTGCTTGTATCCCTTGTCCCCGTGTGTCCCCTTGTGTCAGTCTCTCTTGCCCACTAGTCCCTGTGTGTCCCCTTGTGCCTGTCTCCCTTCTCCCCTGCCTCCTAGCCCCCATGTATCCCCTTGTATCTGTCTTCCTTGCTCCCTAGCCCTCCTATGTTACCCTTGTGCCTGTCTCCCCTAACCCCCTTGTGCCCTCTCCCCTGCCCCCTCGTCACCATTTGCTCGTGTCTTTCTCACTGCCCCTGTATGGAGGGGCTGCATTATACTATGAGGGGGGCTGCATTGTATTCTATGGGGGTTACATTGAATTGTATGGCAGGGCTGCAGGGGGGGAGGGGCCCATTTGGAAGTTCGCATCGGGGCCCATAACTTTGTAGTTACGCCACTAATCGCACTGGTTACCTATCCGCTACAGAATACAATATGAACTTATCACTCTCACCCACAAAACTCTCCATCGCTCTGCACCATCCTATATCTCTTCTCTCAACTGTGTCTTTCACCCTAAACGTGTTCTCCATTTTGCAAGTGACCTAAGACTAACATCCTCCATAATCCAAACCTTCCACTTCATCTCCAATTCTTCTCTTGTGCTGCTGCAGTTATCTGCAATGCGCTATCCCAGACGATCCAATTAATATCTAGTCCCCACATTTTTAAGTGCTTTAAAAACACATTTCTTTGAACAGGCCCATCACCTCACCTTACTAATCTAACTCTCCCGTTTCCCCATCTAATTTTTCTTCAGAATCAGGTCCCTATTATTTATCTGCAACCACATCCTCCATATGCTCAGTAGCACTTGATAACTGTACTTGGAAAGATATTGGCTGATTGGGGCTCAAGCAGCTTTATATCACAACCTCTATTTATTATAATGATGTCTGGACCATATATGACAAGCACTTTTTACCAATTGTATCCCCCCACTTCCTTATAGATTGTAAGATCGCGAGCAGCGCCCTCACTCCTCAGGTAGCTGTTGAACTATGTGTTACTTTGTAATGTCTTTAGTAATCCCCTCAATTGTAAAGTGCAACTTACAGCCGGTTCTCAAGCTGCGCAGCAGCAGCAAGTGCGCAGCAAGTTGTCACGCTCCAAGCGGTGATGTCAGTAAGGTTACCGCAGTTCAATGGCTGTGTACTGCAATAACCTTACTGATATCATAACTCATCACAGCAGCTGGGTTCTCATGCTATGCAGTCTATGGAGCTGCATTCTCCTAACGGAGCTCCATAAAATCGAAGAAGATCGGCTTCGACGTGGAACCTCCATATGGACTTCGTTGGACCACTGGTCTTGATGTCAGAAGACATTAGACAGTTGACATCAACCCCAAAACCACTACCCCAATTGCCAATGCACCAAGGCAATCGGGAAGAGCCGAGGCTTAGAGCTGGAATTGGCAGATCTAATGGATGTACCATTTCTGGGGAGGCTGAGGGATGGTTTTATTAGGCTGGAAAGGGGCCAATATCCATGGATCTTCCCAGCCTATTAATATCATCCCACAGCTGTCTGCTTAGCCACCTTTGCAGGTTATTAAAAATAGGGGGACCCTATGTCATTTTTTTAGGGTCCCCCCTTTTAATAATCAGTGAAGACTAAGCAGAAAGCCTCGGGGAAGAAATTAATACATTGGGAAGCTCCATGGTTATTGCCCCCTTCCCACACAAATAACACCAGCTCACAAGCTGTCTGCTTTCCCTTAGCTGGTTATTAAAAATAGGGGGGACCATACGTCAATTTTTAAATTTTATTTAATTGGTTAAATAAAGCTCAACACCCTTTAGTGCCACATAAAAGGCACTAAAGGGTGCTAGTTTATTATATGTAGGGGACTTGTGACATTAAATATCTACAGGACATCTATCCTATTTATTCTATCTATCTAATTATCTGTATCTCTATATAAGGTTGCTTTATTAGTTTGCAAACTAGCTAAATTACATAGAGAATTACAGTATGTAAAATCTGATGTTCAGCTTCCATAGTATACAGTATATATGGCAGGGTATGAACAAGACACGTTTAACATAAACATATCAGTTAAAATGTATTTTTATTAGATATACTTAACATATTCCAAACAAAAATCCCACCTAGTGATTGAATAAAGTGCTTACAAATTTTGATATAACAAACAGTCAGTGGATTAAATGTATTTTCACCATAGTGGTATTAGATGACCAAAACATTAGCCGCTTAGCAGGATATTCAAGGTGTGTGCAAGACGACAAACGGGAGGGGTTCAAAATGTTATCCTAGTATCCACCTGTCCTGTCTGCAGGGGTTGGCACCCTAATTTAACATGCCAGTGGGGCACCCACTCAAGTGTCAACTATCCCTTGATATTCTTGCACGTCCTTATAGGGAAAGTGGGTTCAGGACCAACAAAAAGGTGCGATTAGACACTGGCTGAATTATTAAAGATGCATCCACTAGATCTTATATTGCATACCTTAAATCAATACAGGATTTCCACAATATAACCATCAGTTCAAAAGTCTGTATATCCACTGACTGATGGCACAGGTATGTAGATCTGTAAAGTGTAACGGGTTGGGTGGTGGAACCACTATGCCAAAGCTAAAGGAATACCTGGAGGGACGTGACTAGGAGCCTCACCCAATCCGACCACAGACATGCAGCAGCTAACGACACCGCGGTCTGTGGAAAGACTAGGGAGGTGATCCAGGTGCTACTCCAGGACTGACCTTGGGTAGATGGCGGCAGACCCCTAGGAACGGGTAAGGGGATGGCCCGAGAGAATGTCCAACAGATGCAGGCAGGCTGAGAAGATGACAGGAACTGCAGATGCAGACAGGACAGTCTGACGGAGAGAGATGAGCACTGGCTAGTGCAGCTGGCTCAGCTATCGTTGAGGTGAGCACTGGTGGGTGAAACTGGATTGGCTGCCATTGAGGTGAGCACTGGCTGGTGCAACTGGCTTGGCTGCCGTTGAGGTGAGCACTGGCAGGTGCAGCTGGCTCGGCTGTCATTGAGGAAAGCACTGGAAGGTGCAGCAGACTCGGCTACCATTGAGTGAAGCACTGGCGGGTGCAGCAGACTCGGCTACTGATTAAGGAAGCACCGGTGGGGGCAGAAGGCTGAGATGCAAGTACTAGGACTTGAAAACTGACAAGCGTGTTAGGAACAAACTAACAACATTGCACAGGCACCTCCATGTTGGAGGAAGCGATTTAAATAGTAAGTGACCTCCAGCTATTGGCTGGGGACACTTTAGAGGAACGTGCATGGCCGCTTTAAGAAAGAGGAAGTGTGTGACCGCGCACGCACCCTAAGCACAGTGTCCGGAGACTTGCTAGGAGTGCACGCACCCCAGGCAGCAGCAGACCCTGAAGGAGCAGGACGGGAGCCTTGGCGGTGAGGACGCCGGTGTCTCTGCAGGCAGAGATGCGGGTGCTAAATAAAGTACCCAACAAGGAGTATTGATGTTAGATATCCCCTAGACTCCCCCTTCCTGACCGTGGAGATGGGCACCCTATGCCAATACACTAGTGTTGCCCCCCCCTCGTATGTCGTCTGTCCTTATATTTTCCTAAATGCTTCTACATAAAGAAAAATACATATGAACACACATATGAGGGACAGCAAACATCTGGATGGGTACATAGATTACAACAATGTATTCACTAAAGGGTATGGGTACATCTACATCTACCAAACCATAATAAGACATAAATAGTAAAAACTTAGCCCAATACTATGGGTATGCAGGATAGATGTAACAAACACGATACTAGATTGCTGTCGGAAATTCCTCCTCACGTATGTTGGAGTGAGTGTTCATATCTGTACACCAGATATGTAGAATATATATTCCAACAGATCTTCTCTGAGTGCTAAACTCCATATATATGTTTAATGTCTAATTGAACTGATCCATAGTTATGCACTTTTACAATACGGCAAGTACCCAGACATCCATAAATCAACAATTAGTACATTAAGAGACAATCCAGTGTGTGATAAAGCAGATTGATCCGATAATTATATGTTCAAATAAATAATCATCTACTATATAATTGTCTAAGGGTCACTTCCGTCTTTCTGTCTGTCTGTCACGGATATTCATTGGTCGCGGCCTCTGTCTGTCATGGAATCCAAGTCGCTGATTGGTGGTGGCAAAACGCCCACGACCATTGCCACGACCAATCAGCGACGCGCACAGTCCGGAAGAAAATGGCCGATCCTTACTCCCCGCACTCACTGCTCGGCGCCCTCATACTCCCCTCCGGTCACCGCTCACACAGGGTTAATGCCGGCGGTACCGGACCGGGTTATGCCGCGGGTAACGCACTCCGTAACCACTGCTATTAACCCTGTGTGTCCCCAATTTTTTACTATTGATCAATAGTAAAAAAATGTAATGTTAAAAATAATTAAAAAACAAAAAACCTGCTATACTCACACTCCGTAGTCCGCCGAGCCGCTCGCGCCGGCCGCCATCTTCCGTTCCCGGCGATGCATTGCGAAATTACCCAGAAGACTTAGCGGTCTCGCGAGACCGCTAAGTCATCTGGGTAATTTCGCAATGCATCTGGGAACGGAAGATGGCGGCCGGCACGAGTGGCTCGGCGGAGCTTCGGTGGATCCCAAGCGTCGGTAACCGCTTCCTGGATCCAGGCGCCAACGGAAGGTGAGTATATAACTATTTTTTATTTTAATTATTTTTTATCTTGCCCTCATTGCTATATACGTGGGCTGCGCAATATACAACGTGGGCTGCGCAATATACTACATGGGCTGCGCAATATACTACGTGGGCTGCGCAATATACAATGCGGGCTGCGCAATATACAACGTGGGCTGCGCAATATACAATGTGGGCTGCGCAATATACAATGTGGGCTGCGCAAAATACAACGTGGGCTGCGCAATATACTACGTGGACTGCGCAATATACAACGTGGGCTGCGCAATATACTACGTGGGCTGCGCAATATTACTACGTGGGCTGCGCAATGTACAACATGGGCTGCGCAATACACTACGTGGGCTGTGCAATATACAACGTGGGCTGCGCAATATACTATGTGGACTGCGCAATATACTACGTGGGCTGCGCAATATACAACGTGGGCTGCGCAATATACAACGTGGGCTGCGCAGTATACAATGTGGGCTGCGCAATATACTACGTGGGCTGTGCAATATACTACGTGGGCTGCGCAATATACTACGTGGGCTGCGCAATGTACAATGTGGGCTGCGCAATGTACAATGTGGGCTGCGCAATGTACTACGTGGGCTGCGCAATGTACTATGGGCTGCGCAATATACAACGTGGGCTGCGCAATATACTACGTGGGCTGCGCAATGTACTGCGTTGGCTGCGCAATGTACTGCGTGGGCTGCGCAATGTACTGCGTGGGGTGCGCAATGTACTGCATGGCTGTGCAATATACTACGTGGGCTGTGCTATACAGTACGCATACATATTCTAGAATACCCGATGCGTTAGAATCGGGCCACCATCTAGTATGATATAAAAAGCCATGATACTCATCTATCCACACATCCATCTCAATTACATCTTGACGCGTTTCCCCACCAGATGTCAGTTCATCAGGAGATCTCTGGTCAAATGATCCAAACATGCATATCCTGCAGTTAGCTTAGGTTAGGTTAAATAAGGCTAAACACGCTTTAGTACAACATGAAAGACCCAAAGGGTGCTAGTTTATTATATGTAGAGGGCTTGTGACATTAAATATCTACAGGATATATATTCTATCTATTCCATCTATCTATCTAATCTATATATTTACTGTATGTACTGGAGTATAACCCAACCTGAGCATAAGCCGAGGCACCTAATTTTACCACAACAAAAACAGAGAAAACGCATTGACTCGAGTATAAGCCTGGTTATACATTGTCCCCTCTTCCCCATCCTGGTAAGCATGACCTCCTCATACCCATCCTTGTATGCATGGTCTCCTCATCCCTATCCTGGTATGCATGGCCTCCTCATCCCTATCCTAGTATGCATGACCTCCTCATCCCCATCTTGGAATGCAAGGCTCCTCATCCCTATGCTGGTATGCATGGTCTCCTCATCCCTATCCTGGTATGCATGACCTCCTCATGTCCATCCTGGTATGCATGGTCTCCTCATCCCTATCCTGGTATGCATGGCCCCCTCATCCCTATCCTGGTTTGCATGGCCCACTCATCCCCATCGTTATATGCATGGCTCCTCATCCCTATCATGATATGCAAGCCTCCTCATCCCTATCCTGGTATGCATGGTCTCCTCATCCTTATCCTAGTGTGCATGGCCACCTTATCCCCATCCTGGTATGCATGGTCTCCTCATCCCTATCCTGGTATGCATGGTCTCCTCATCCCCATCCTGGCATAAATGGTCTCCTCATCCCCATCCTTGTGTGCATGGTATCCTCATCCCCATCCTGGTATGCATGGCCTCTTCATCCCCATCCTGGTATGCATGGTCTCCTCATCCCTATCCTGGTGTGCATGGCCCCCTTATCACTATCCTGGTATACTTGGCTCTTCAGCCCTATCCTCGTATGCATGGCTCCTCATGCCTATCCTGATATGCATGGCCTCCTCATTCCCATCCTGGTATGCATGGTCTCCTCATCCCTATCCTGGTGTGCATGGCCTCCTCACCCCTATCCTGGTATACATGGCTCTTCATCCCTATTCTGGTGTGCAATGGCCATCTTATCCCTATCATGGTGTACATGTTCTCCCCATCCCTATTCTGGTATGCATGGTCTCCTCATTCCTATCCTGGTATGCATGGTCTTCTCATCCTTGTCCTTGTATGCATGGTCTTCTCATTCCCATCCTTGTATGCATGGTCTCCTCATCCCCATCCTGGTATGCATGGCCCCCTCATCCCCTTCCTGGTATGCATGGCTCCCCATCCCTATCCTAATATACATGGCCCCCTCATCCCTATCCTGGTATGCATGGCCACCTTATCCCCATCCTGGTATGCATGTTCTCCTCATCCCTATCCTGGTATGAAAGGCCCCTTCATCATTATCCTGGTTTGCATGTTCAACTCATCCCCATCGTGGTATGCATGGCTCCTCATCCCTATCCTGGTATGCATAGCCCCTTCATGCCTATCCTGGTATGCATGGTCTCCTCATCCCTATTCTGGTGTGCATGGCTCCTTATCCCTATCCTGGTATGCATGGCCACCTTATCCCTCTCCTGATATGCATGGCCCCCTTATGCATATCCTGGTGTGCATGGCCCCCTCATCCCTATCCTGGTATGCGTGGTCTCCTTATCCGTATCCTGGTATGCGTGGCCACCTTATCCCTATCCTGATATGCATGGCCACCTTATCCCTATCCTGGTATGCATGGCTACCCTATCCCCGTCCTGATATGCATGGCCACCTTATCCCTATCCTGGTATGCATGGTCCCCTCATCCTTATCCTGGTATGCATGGTCCCCTCATCCTTATCCTGGTATGCATGGCCACCTTATCCCTATCCTGATATGCATGGCCACCTTATCCCTATCTTGGTATGCATGGTCCCCTCATCCCTATCCTGGTATGCATGGCCACCTTATCCCTATCCTAGTATGCATAGTCTTCTCATCCCTATCCTGGTATGCATGGCCACCTTATCCCTATCCTAGTATGCATGGTCTTCTCATCCCTATCCTGGTATGCATGGCCACCTTATCCCTATCCTAGTATGCATGGCCTCATCTCTATCCTGGTATGCATAGCACCCTAATCCTTATCCTGTTATGCATGGCCCCCATCAAAAAAACATTAAAAAAATAAAAACATCCTACTTACCACCCCTGCGTTCCCTCGCAGCTTCCTGTTCTGATGCCAGCAGCTGATTTATACTTGTAAGTAGCATATGGCTGGGAGTCATGCGCTGTCTACAAGCAGAGGACAGCTGCCGGAATACTGCTCTCCACGACGGGACTATGTGCATGGAGAGCAGTGAGTATTCATTGCTCTTTAGTAGTGGACTAAGTAGCAGCAGCCACCTGCTTCCTGCAGCTAACGGGCTTTCACGTGTGCCCACTACTAAAGGGAATAAATATTCTGTGGCCCTGGGTGCCCATGTAAAAGGGAATGTCTTCAAAGGGGTGTTATGAAATAAAATTTGTTCGTGACGCCACCTGTGGTACTTGGTCAGGGGTGACCGATGCTGCTTAAAGGGGTCCTCTGGGGTGATGTTATGGCAGCAGAGATGGTATGGCTTCCCACAGGTGAAGCTGGGTCTACCGGCGTGTTTGGCAAGGATGGTGCAGTGCCGGAAAATAAACAGAGGACACAGGGTTGCAGTCTCTTTACCTGGTATACTGATGGTAGACAGCCACAGTCCAGGGTACCGGATCACAGGTGCTGGTATGGTCCGGCCAGCTTGGAAGCGAATCTGGAATCCCCTTAACCAGGTGGGGTTGGAAGCTGTGTTGTAGTCCCTTGCTGCCTTAGGCTACTTTCACACTTCCGTCGGTAAGGGGCCGTCGCCATGCGTCGGCTCGACGTACCGACGGACGTTGTGAAATAAATGCACAACGGGGGCAGCGGATGCAGATTTTCAACGCATCCGCTGCCCCATTGTAATGTCCATAGAGGAGGGGGCGGAGTTTCGGCCGCGCATGCGCGGTCGAAAATGGCGGACGCGACGCACAAAAAAGTTACATGGAACTTTTTTTGTGCCGACGGTCTGCCAAAACACGACGCATCCGTCGCACGACGGATGCGACGTGTGGCCATACGTCGCAACGCATCGCTAATGCAAGTCTATGGAGAAAAAAACGCATCCTGCGGGCAACTTAGCAGGATGCGTTTTTTCTCCAAAACGACGCATTGCAACGTACGTCATACGACGCTAGTGTGAAAGTAGCCTTAGGCTGCTTTCACACATGAGTTTTTTGCCGTCAGGCTCAATCCGGCGAATTTTGAAAAAAACAGATCCATCGCAAATTGTGAAAAACTGATGCCACGGATCTGTTTTTTGCCGGATCCAACTAGCTTAACCGGTCTGGAGCTAAATAGCTGGTTCAGAGAGAGAGAGACCCCAGAATGGAAAACGCATGCGCAGTTTAAAAAAAATAGAATCCGTCACTGTCCGTTTTTTTGACGGACGCAAAAAACGTTACTATGTTTTTTGTGTCCGGCGAAAAAACGGACAGCGACGGTGCCGGTGAAAAACATATGAAACATGAGGCCATCCGTCACAATCCGTCACTAATACAAGTCTATGAGAAAAAATCGGATCCGGTGGCAATTTTTGCCTGATCCGTTTTTTTTTTTAAATTCGCAGGATTGTGCGTGGCGGCAAAAAACTGATGTGTGAATGCAGCCTTAGGCCTCACACAAGGTCCTCATGTTCTCTCTGTCCACAGGTAACTCGAGCCTTATTACAAGATCTCTATCACGACCCGGGCTCTATCTGCTACTGTGTCTTTGGGTGTTAATGGTGGACAGGTGACTTGAAGTCCAGCTGTCTGCCGGTTTCTGCCGTGGGGCATGAAGTTACCCCCACTACCTCGGTTTTCCGGTTACTGGTATCTGCGGTTTGGCGTGGAGGGAGCCCAGTCACAGCTTCCCTTCAGCTCTTAACTCTCCTTTGCTCCTTTTCCTCCTTAACGCTCTCTACAACTTGTTCTGTCCTTTTCCTTCTCCTTTCCAGGAGCTGCAGCACCTCACTTGGCTGCACGGCCCCTCACTTTCCTCACAGGAGCTGCAGATCTGCACGACTCCCTTCCTCTGTCTCCTCTCTCCTCACTCCTCTGTGACAGACTAACTACTTTCCCTCCAGCCAGAATATATATAGTTGAGCCACCCACAAGCGGGATCAGAGCTCCCCCTTCTGGTCTGGAGTAAGAACATGTTGCATGTTTGCGAATACCTGATAAAAGGATCCTTCCTCGCTTCCAAGCATGACATCACTCTCCCCTTGAGGAAAGCAATGCCACTGTAGCAACCAGGAACCTGGGGTGTTACACTAGTGTGACTCCAGCCTTAGCAAAACACTGACAATCATTATATTAGAGCATGCCTAAGGCTAGGGTCTCACCAGCATATATTCTCTCATTGGAGATAATTGGGCTGAATGTGCTAATCACACTGATCAGAGTGTTATAAAAGTGTAATCATAGTATGATCTGATTCTCTCGAATGAGGAGAAGATGGAAAAAAATTGTCCATCCTCTCCATTTTTTCAGTCTGTGAAAATCAGACTGCACTCAGATGTCGTCCAAGTGCAGTCCAATGTTTTTCAGACTCATTGACTTTCGTGGCCGAGTGCATCTGAATATCTGATCAAACTCAGGCAAGCTGCAAATTTTTTGCTCAGATCATCCGACATGTGCACGGCCCCGAGTGCGATCCGATCTTTTATCGGATGGCATGCAGGCTGAAAATACAGTCAAGTGCACAAGCCCGTATGAAGAGCCTATCTGTAGTAAGATGGCAGCCATGGGCAGCCATTTCTAGTTCCCCAGCTGCCACAGAAACCCATTAGCACCTGTGTCGCAAAAGGCGATGAGCGACAGAGGGAGCCTCCTAACCATGTCGCATCGTATAGATGCAACGGTAACTACTGAACGCAGCATCTAAAGGGTAAACTGCCAGGATTAGCACTTGCATCAGTCCCTGTAGATGAGGCATGAGCAGGACCAAGCAATTCAGCCTCACTCCTGCAGCTGATCCTGCGGGAGCAGTAACATCACCCGCAAGATCCGCCTCAGTCTGTCGCAGAGAGGGAACCGGCACGCAGTTATGATGTAGATTTTTGTCTCTTGTCTTACAGAATTTAAATGAATGAAGCCGGCTGTAATGGTGATCACATAAGTCCTACCAAGCTGGCTTTCCATTTCTTCTCTGAGTCATATGAGACAGACTGTTTGCTATGGTTACACTGCCTAACAACCACAGTTTATTATATGGGGATGAGGTTGTTATACAGGATGTCCCAAACATCTAGTCTGCCATCCATTACTCAGATCTGCAGCTCAAGGGCAGAATGGTAATCGAGGTGAAGGCAGAGAAGATCCAAGGAAGCACAAATGTCCTAAAACCAGATGGCTCTGTGCCTTCAGGTAGGTCCACAGGGGTCATATCTGATCCAGATTTCCTGTGGGCTTACCACTGATTACAGCCATTGTATTTTAAAACCGCAGTGAACATCCATGTCGTAAATTGACAAACTGCAGGTGTTAACATAGCGCCAGTTAATTTCTGCTTTAGATTTTATCAGCAACAAGTGGATGAAACTTGGAAAAAATCCATCGCACCCAGCTGGTGTGGACACACTTTTATTAATATGCAAATCAGACTATTGCAGAAATGAAAACAAAACCTCTTTAAAAAAATTATGTTTTTTAAGAAAGTGATATAAAGTACATAAATTATAAAAACATAAAAATATTATACATATTTGGTTTTGGCATAATTGTAAAGGTCTAAAGAAGTCCACAGAATAAAAAATAAATGGTACAAAAAGTGGTGGAATTTGCCCATCACCTATCAATGAGATGAGCGAGGAAGGGCAGAGGGGGCTCCCTCCAATGACATCTGTACTGAAATAACACAGCTCGGGTTTAAACACTTTGCCCCAAGGAGGGAAGTATTTTACAGTAGAGATATTACCATAATTGTTCTGCCCATGACATGAGATGACTGCTGATTACTGATCTCTACGGAACGGGAAGTGTCAGTCAGGAAATTGTTGGACTCGGTGACCAGAGTGAAAATTTCAAAATTTTCAGGATTGTTTATAGGTAAAGGCATGAAAATCGGAAAATACATATAATAATGACCCCCTGCCCCCCAGATTTAATATGTATTAAGGTCATTTTATAATGATAAAGCTACTTTAAAGGGAATACGTCAATAATGTCATCATTTTTTACCCAGCCCTATCCCATCATCCTAACAAACCTGTCATCATTTTTACCTGTCCCTATCTCATAGTACCTGCGTCAGCACAGGTACTGTGGGATAGGGCCAAATAAGTAATGATGAAAGATGCCTATAACAGTGCAATCCATTGTCAATGAAAGGGTAGGTTCAAAAATCATTCAGAGTTTCATCCAGAAAACTTGGATAATTTTTTTCTTACTTGTCACCTGTGTGCAGTCCGTATAAAATCCAGCTTTTACTGCAGTAGTTATTATTATTGGTGATACCAAAAGCAAATTAATTTTCATTCTATGATCTGTTTAATGCCATAATCTTAACCGTTTTTGAATACACTTTAATTAACCATTCCCTATCCTTCCCTAACTACACTATCTAACTGCTTTTCTTTTTTCCCTACTACCTTTTTGACGGCGCTTCATTTGAGAACCCCAATACATGCTGAGACAATCAAACAAAGCATCATTAGAGGGCAGTAGCTGTTGTCACTGCCACCGCCCTTGCCCTGAAATGAAATATCATCATTGATCTTCACTTCAGAGGCTGGGCTAGTCCCTCAATGTGCACAATGACGGTGCGCTCTCTCACCAGCTGAGAACAGTATTAACAAGTCAGCAACAGAGCGCTCTGTCAGTACACTGGAGTATGTTACTTCACTACAGTGGCCTAACATGATAAATTTGACGGGCAGACGTGACCATGCCCCGTCCTATCCATGCCCCTCTCATGCTATACCCATTTGGTGTAGTCGGCTTGGTAAATACCAAAAGTCTAAACATTTTTGAGCAACTGTCGAGTTGAGCAATAATATTGCAACTTATTATTGTGTTTACAGCAGGTTTCTGTTGTTCAGTTCACACAGGCATTTATTCACATACGGACAGCAAGTAATGGACTGACCAGGAATCTCCTACCTGAACTTACAGCATCATAGACACATATGAGACTGTGATTTGGGGTCCGGAGACCCTTGGTCAGTCCAGACGTCGTCGTTCCTATGCGGACTGTAAAATCCAGCCGACTGATTCCGACTTTACTCAGACTTTTCTCAGATATACAGAAAAAAATGAAATTATCATAAAAAAATGTAATTACATAAATAAATGGAAAAAAAATATTTAATTATGACATCAATTACAAATATAAAAGAAAAACAGTAATCAGACATTAATCAAGTCAGTCCAAATGTAGGACTTATAATGGCATAATGCTGTATATCTGCCTCCAACCCTACGTCATCCACTCAGGCTCCCCGACATTGCGTTCCTGCGCAGGCGTACTTCTCTGCCCTGACTAGGACAGAGTAAAGTACTGGGGGGAAAAAACATGAGGCATAGTATATTTCAACGTGCCTGATCTTTCTCTAAGGTGATATCTTAGGCTGCCAAGAGAGAAAATGGCAGAACATCCGGGGGAGCTGCCAAGTAATGACGGGGACCATCTAGATCAAAAGTTTTATTCAACCAACACATTTCGGAGCTGGTTCAGGTACATGATGAAGTAGTTGTACCAACTCCGAAACGCGTTGCCTGAATAAAGCTTTTTCTCTAGACAGTCCTCAACATTCCTTGGCAGCGCCCGAGCTACACCGCTATTTTCTTCCTCGACAGCCTATTACTTGTCTCCCACCTGCGGGGATTGGCTCAGCAGTCGGAGCAGCAGTCACACACTGATTTTTTTCATCCGTGCATATCGGAGTTGTGCCGGTAACCAACCCAGGTGAGCAATACCCTTCATATGCCTTTATACCTGCATTTGTGGTTGTACACATAGAGCCTTTTTTTTTTGCTCTAAGCTGATATCTGACAACAGGTAAGGCCTCTTTCACACTAGCGTCGTGCACTGTACGTCGCTATGCGTCGTTTTGCAGAAAAAACACATCCTGCAAAAGTGCTTGCAGGATGCATTTTTTCTCCATAGACTTTTATTAGCGACGCAGTGCGACGCATTGCCACACGTCGCAACCGTCGTGCGACGGTTGCGTCGTGTTGCGTCGGACCGTCGCCACCAAAAAACGTTGCTTGTAACGTTTTTTGGTGCGTCGTCTACAGCATTTCCGACCGCACATGCGCGGCCGGAACTCCGCCCCCGCCAACCCGCACCTCACAATGGGGCAGCGGATGCGTTGGAAAACTGCATCCGCTGCCCCCGTTGTGCGGCGCATTCACAGCTAGCGTCGGTGCGCTGCAACGTCGCATAGCGACGTGCAGTGCACGACGTTAGTGTGAAAGTAGCATAAGAGTCTGGAGATCCTCATAAATGCACAGGATGAATAACAACTGGTCTCACCAAAAATAGCAATTTTAATTATTTTTTACCAGTGTATGGAAACTGATTACATATTAATTGAGTTATAGAGATCACTGCACACGTACAAGAAAAATTTATGTTTGCAGGTGAAAGTTTATTTCTAGTGGTTGTGAAATCAAGCGACTGGTCAATAACGTTTCGGCTAATACATAGCCTTGGTCACAACGTCGCTGCAAAAAACATAAAGATACAGCTATTTACAATCTAATATTTACAATAACAAATAAAATCATATAATACACATCATATGCATGGTTACTTGGTGCAATTCATGTACAGAGATATGGCTCTGTAGGACTGTGTAACGAAGTATACTAAAGTTGAAGTCATTTAAAACCGAGGGTTATCTATAGAGCAAGGGAATGAAAGAAGGGGTTCCATGATGGGATGACATAGGTTGACATCGAATAGTATATGACAGCCTGGTATTAGATGTATACTACAATCCAAGAGTGGTAATGGATGCTATCCGAATCTAAAGGTGCATGCAAGAAAGAAGGAGAGGGGAAGCCCACCTAGTATGTAGAATAAAGTCTCAATTCAGGGTTGAACAGGTACTGATGAGGGATTATGTCCTGTGGGAATGAAGAGTCAAGGCAATGGGGTGAATGTGACTGCTAATGTTAGGCTCTGCTGAATAGTGCTATAGATTATTACCATGTAGTTTCCATGGAAACCCCAGTGGTTGAGGCTGAAGGATTGCTCCTTAGGAAAATCCAGTGGATGGCAGTCACGTACCCAAAGCCTGTGGAAAATTATCATAATGAGGACATGTCTTGTAGATGCCATGCTCAAGTAAGGCTTGGATAGCATCTGACCTGTGCAAATATGGAGTCCAGGATTGACAATGCTTTAGAAGGTACTCCAAAGGTTGCGACGCCCCTGCGTATTTAATTATCAGACAAGGTGGCAATATAAGATATATGTTGTGAACAGCTGATATGAGATAGATAGAATCTAAGAATACTCATCTGTTGAAGACGATATGTGTCCACGAGAGGCCTGTCAGTATGTTACTGACATAGTGAAAGAGCCCTCTGGGGTCTGCTCAGCGTCTGGCGGTGATGTGTAGAGATCCTGACACAGTCCGTGTCTAGGTATGTACTGGCGCTGGCGTCTGGGCTCCCCAATAGGTCCGGTGCTGACACTCCTGTGTCCTAGCGGTATGGACCATGTGGTGCTGTCTCCATGGTCGGCGCTTAGTTATAAAGCGCCAGAGGGACATGGGACCGGAAGTGTTAGTGAACGCCGGCGCCTGCGCACTGGGATGGAGTCCATTCTCAGTAAGAGAGGTGCCGGTGACATCTGCGCGTGCGCACATCCGGTTTGCAGAGCCGGAGTGTACGAGAAGTATTAGAAGACATGGCGCATGCGTGTGTAAGGGCAGGAGGCTGAGCGGGACCATATCATGTTATATTAATGCGGGGGTGCCATGTACGGATGTTGCACAGGTTGGAAAGATAGGTGTCTTTATGTGGTGGCAACGAGTCCTACAGTGAAGCCTGTATAGTATTTAGATAAGTCATGTTCCATCCGGAACATGGTGAATGATACAATACGTACGTAGGTAGGTAAACGAGATGGTTAAATGGAACCAAACCCAGCTGAATGGCATGACACAGATTGGTGTAGTTAAACATTTACAACGGTAACTGAATCATCATTATAATATAATAGAAACCTATGAGTACCACTTTTTCTGGGGAGGCAAGCTGGAAGAATACAATAACTGTAAATGTGGTACATAGTGGTATAAAATAAACTGAGTAGGAGTCCAAACCATAGGAGCAAAAGGAAACTTAGAAGGGAATAAGCATAACTGAAGGAAACTTAGAAAAACTGAAGGAAACTTAGAAAAATTCTGCACTAAGGTGGGGAATCTTACCAACTCCACAAAGAGGATTGCTGAGTGGTTGCGTGCAACTATTCAGTGGGTCTATGGAAGAAAAAGGTATCATGTTAGCCAGTCAATTTCACGATTAAGTCCGTTAGGGCTGAGTGTGTCCAACGTATAAATCCAGTATGTTTCGCGTTGTCTCAACATCTGGATGTGGTTACCACCCCGTCTTGGTCTGTGTACTTTTTCTAACACCTGGAAACGGAGTTGCGATATGTTGTGCCTGGCCTCTTTAAAGTGTGCTGGTAGTGGTAACCAGGTTTTTCCACATCTAATTGTAGATTTGTGGCTTATGATCCTATCTCTGATGGTTTGAATTGTTTCGCCTACATACAGTAAGCCACACGGGCATTTAATGATATATACCACATAGTTTGACTCACACGTATGGTAATCCCTGATTGGATACGATTTACCCGTCCGGGGATGGACCACCTCACTCCCTTTGATGATGTTTGAACAACATGTGCAGCTCAGGCATGGGAATGTGCCCCTTCTGGTTTGTCCACTAAGTGTGCGGGTCATGGTTTGTTTAGAGGAGCCTAAGTCGGCCCTGACCAGTTTGTCCTTTAAATTGGGTGGTCTACGTAAGCACATCAGGGGGGGATTTTTGAAAATCGCTATTTTGGGGTATGCCCTAGCAAGAAGTGGCCACTGTTTGTGGATCAAGTTGTGGACTCTCTGCATGGATGGATGGTGCCCATGGACGAAAGGAAGCCTAGATGGTTTGGGAACCGGGGTCAAAGGGGAGTTGGTTACCGATAGAGCTTTGGTCATCTCTGTAGTGAGAAGTGTGCCCGGATAATTCCTGTCCTCAAATTTTTTGGACATCTCATGTAGTCTGGATTGTCTGATGGTGGGGTCAGATACTATTCTGGAGACCCTTTTGAACTGAGATCGAGGGAGACTGTTTCTGGTGGATTTTGGGTGGCAGCTGTTATATAATAAAAGATTATTTCGGTCCGTGGGTTTAGTATAGATGTCAGTGGTGAGGGTGCCACTGGCATCTTTGCAAACTTTGGTGTCTAGGAACGTGATTGCCTCCATATCATGAGAGATAGAGAATTTGAGTTCCGGTCGGACTTCATTAATGGTGTTGTAAAATGCTGTTAGGGAACTATGGTCCCCCAGCCATATGCAAAAAATATCGTCTATGTAACGATACCATTGACGGGCGAACTGTTGGAATAATGTGTTGGTATAGATGAAGTCCTTTTCGAACCGGTCCATATACAGGTTAGCATAGGCGGGCGCCATGTTGGAGCCCATGGCGGTGCCGCATGTTTGAACGTAGAAGTCGTCACCAAAGAGAAAGTAGTTTTCCCTGAGGACCAAATTGAGTAATTCAAGACAGAGTTCTTGTGAACGTGTGTCCATTCCTGCTTCAGATAATGTAAGGGAAACCGCCTCTATGCCTGTGTTGTGTTTGATAGAGGTATATAGACTGTTGACATCGAAAGTGCATAAAATGCTGTCAATCGGGACAGAGTTGATGTCCTGAATCTTTTTAAGAAAGTCACTCGTGTCGAGGATGAAGGAGGATTTTGTAAATTTTTATGAATTTTTGGGAGAATGTAAATTACTGGTGTTATCGGATGGTTATTGATCAGGAATGTTTTAGTTTTAGCGTCAATAGTATGTGAGTGTTTCGTTAGGATACTGTCAATCTTTCGTCGAATGTTGTAAACTGGGTCTGATTGGATTTTTTTATATGTGGTGGTATCTGCTAGTTGTTTCTCGATCTCAGCTGTGTAGTTGCTCTCTGTCTAAGAGAGTTATGAAGGTCTCGACCGCGTGGTTGGTCGAGACCTTCATAACTCTCTTAGACAGAGACATTAAGGAAACAATCCGTGACCAACGCCTAGGTTTTCTTCCAATTCGACATAACCTGACACCCCTTGAAAAACAAGCACTGACTGCACTCAAGGAAAACAAACATATTGTTATCAAACCGGCAGATAAGGGTGGGGCCACGGTAGTGATGAACAAAAGCAACTACACAGCTGAGATCGAGAAACAACTAGCAGATACCACCACATATAAAAAAATCCAATCCTCCTGGACGCCCTATTGTGGCATCCACTGACTCAATTCTTAATCCCATATCCATCTACTTGGAGAAAATACTCACGCCGCATACCCACAAAACCAAATCCTTCATCCTCGACACGAGTGACTTTCTTAAAAAGATTCAGGACATCAACTCTGTCCCGATTGACAGCATTTTATGCACTTTCGATGTCAACAGTCTATATACCTCTATCAAACACAACACAGGCATAGAGGCGGTTTCCCTTACATTATCTGAAGCAGGAATGGACACACGTTCACAAGAACTCTGTCTTGAATTACTCAATTTGGTCCTCAGGGAAAACTACTTTCTCTTTGGTGACGACTTCTACGTTCAAACATGTGGCACCGCCATGGGCTCCAACATGGCGCCCGCCTATGCTAACCTGTATATGGACCGGTTCGAAAAGGACTTCATCTATACCAACACATTATTCCAACAGTTCGCCCGTCAATGGTATCGTTACATAGACGATATTTTTTGCATATGGCTGGGGGACCATAGTTCCCTAACAGCATTTTACAACACCATTAATGAAGTCCGACCGGAACTCAAATTCTCTATCTCTCATGATATGGAGGCAATCACGTTCCTAGACACCAAAGTTTGCAAAGATGCCAGTGGCACCCTCACCACTGACATCTATACTAAACCCACGGACCGAAATAATCTTTTATTATATAACAGCTGCCACCCAAAATCCACCAGAAACAGTCTCCCTCGATCTCAGTTCAAAAGGGTCTCCAGAATAGTATCTGACCCCACCATCAGACAATCCAGACTACATGAGATGTCCAAAAAATTTGAGGACAGGAATTATCCGGGCACACTTCTCACTACAGAGATGACCAAAGCTCTATCGGTAACCAACTCCCCTTTGACCCCGGTTCCCAAACCATCTAGGCTTCCTTTCGTCCATGGGCACCATCCATCCATGCAGAGAGTCCACAACTTGATCCACAAACAGTGGCCACTTCTTGCTAGGGCATACCCCAAAATAGCGATTTTCAAAAATCCCCCCCTGATGTGCTTACGTAGACCACCCAATTTAAAGGACAAACTGGTCAGGGCCGACTTAGGCTCCTCTAAACAAACCATGACCCGCACACTTAGTGGACAAACCAGAAGGGGCACATTCCCATGCCTGAGCTGCACATGTTGTTCAAACATCATCAAAGGGAGTGAGGTGGTCCATCCCCGGACGGGTAAATCGTATCCAATCAGGGATTACCATACGTGTGAGTCAAACTATGTGGTATATATCATTAAATGCCCGTGTGGCTTACTGTATGTAGGCGAAACAATTCAAACCATCAGAGATAGGATCATAAGCCACAAATCTACAATTAGATGTGGAAAAACCTGGTTACCACTACCAGCACACTTTAAAGAGGCCAGGCACAACATATCGCAACTCCGTTTCCAGGTGTTAGAAAAAGTACACAGACCAAGACGGGGTGGTAACCACATCCAGATGTTGAGACAACGCGAAACATACTGGATTTATACGTTGGACACACTCAGCCCTAACGGACTTAATCGTGAAATTGACTGGCTAACATGATACCTTTTTCTTCCATAGACCCACTGAATAGTTGCACGCAACCACTCAGCAATCCTCTTTGTGGAGTTGGTAAGATTCCCCACCTTAGTGCAGAATTTTTCTAAGTTTCCTTCAGTTTTTCTAAGTTTCCTTCAGTTATGCTTATTCCCTTCTAAGTTTCCTTTTGCTCCTATGGTTTGGACTCCTACTCAGTTTATTTTATACCACTATGTACCACATTTACAGTTATTGTATTCTTCCAGCTTGCCTCCCCAGAAAAAGTGGTACTCATAGGTTTCTATTATATTATAATGATGATTCAGTTACCGTTGTAAATGTTTAACTACACCAATCTGTGTCATGCCATTCAGCTGGGTTTGGTTCCATTTAACCATCTCGTTTACCTACCTACGTACGTATTGTATCATTCACCATGTTCCGGATGGAACATGACTTATCTAAATACTATACAGGCTTCACTGTAGGACTCGTTGCCACCACATAAAGACACCTATCTTTCCAACCTGTGCAACATCCGTACATGGCACCCCCGCATTAATATAACATGATATGGTCCCGCTCAGCCTCCTGCCCTTACACACGCATGCGCCATGTCTTCTAATACTTCTCGTACACTCCGGCTCTGCAAACCGGATGTGCGCACGCGCAGATGTCACCGGCACCTCTCTTACTGAGAATGGACTCCATCCCAGTGCGCAGGCGCCGGCGTTCACTAACACTTCCGGTCCCATGTCCCTCTGGCGCTTTATAACTAAGCGCCGACCATGGAGACAGCACCACATGGTCCATACCGCTAGGACACAGGAGTGTCAGCACCGGACCTATTGGGGAGCCCAGACGCCAGCGCCAGTACATACCTAGACACGGACTGTGTCAGGATCTCTACACATCACCGCCAGACGCTGAGCAGACCCCAGAGGGCTCTTTCACTATGTCAGTAACATACTGACAGGCCTCTCGTGGACACATATCGTCTTCAACAGATGAGTATTCTTAGATTCTATCTATCTCATATCAGCTGTTCACAACATATATCTTATATTGCCACCTTGTCTGATAATTAAATACGCAGGGGCGTCGCAACCTTTGGAGTACCTTCTAAAGCATTGTCAATCCTGGACTCCATATTTGCACAGGTCAGATGCTATCCAAGCCTTACTTGAGCATGGCATCTACAAGACATGTCCTCATTATGATAATTTTCCACAGGCTTTGGGTACGTGACTGCCATCCACTGGATTTTCCTAAGGAGCAATCCTTCAGCCTCAACCACTGGGGTTTCCATGGAAACTACATGGTAATAATCTATAGCACTATTCAGCAGAGCCTAACATTAGCAGTCACATTCACCCCATTGCCTTGACTCTTCATTCCCACAGGACATAATCCCTCATCAGTACCTGTTCAACCCTGAATTGAGACTTTATTCTACATACTAGGTGGGCTTCCCCTCTCCTTCTTTCTTGCATGCACCTTTAGATTCGGATAGCATCCATTACCACTCTTGGATTGTAGTATACATCTAATACCAGGCTGTCATATACTATTCGATGTCAACCTATGTCATCCCATCATGGAACCCCTTCTTTCATTCCCTTGCTCTATAGATAACCCTCGGTTTTAAATGACTTCAACTTTAGTATACTTCGTTACACAGTCCTACAGAGCCATATCTCTGTACATGAATTGCACCAAGTAACCATGCATATGATGTGTATTATATGATTTTATTTGTTATTGTAAATATTAGATTGTAAATAGCTGTATCTTTATGTTTTTTGCAGCGACGTTGTGACCAAGGCTATGTATTAGCCGAAACGTTATTGACCAGTCGCTTGATTTCACAACCACTAGAAATAAACTTTCACCTGCAAACATAAATTTTTCTTGTACGTGTGCAGTGATCTCTATAACTCAGTGACTTTGGAGCAATTGGTTCCCTTCACTAGCACCGTCATCTCCACTTTTGTTGAGTGCTAACCATCGCTTTTTTTCTGGATTACATATTAATTGAGACTTCAGTTGTTACTTTTATCCTTATTTTCATTTGTACCATGTTGTATTACATTATCCTATATGATGAAAAAAAAAATATGGCTATACATTCTGGCCAAAAGGACACTTTTCGCATACGTGGGGTAATTGTGACATTTCTCACAAGACGGGCTTTTTTGCTGCCCCAATTGTAGCAGACATTGCCCAGATCGTGATGGCGCTATCCCTTGTAGTGCGGCCATATTAAGTCACTTGCGTTACTTCTATCCATATTATTAAAAGGTATGCAGCATTATATGATGGCTCATAGCAGCGGGGGCAGCGTGTCCGGGGTCTTCACTAGGCCTGAAGAATATATTGCTGAATTCAATACAAACATTGGGTTAGATATTATGACACTGTACCTTCCTATTACTATACATACATTAATTCTCTTTAATAATCATTTCATCCTATGTTTTATCATTTTATTAATCATCACCTCCTTGAAAGCAGTGACAGTGGACTCAAAAATTTAATTAAAAAAATACATTAAAAAAAAAAACTAGTCATACAGCACTTTCATGTCATCATAAACTGTTTTACAATAGGCATTGTGAATCACGCAGTTACATAATTAAACCGAGATCCTGCTCGTACAAACCTTAAATAGGACAGAAGATGTGCCAAGATGTATATTTATTGTTCCGCATAAACTCATATTAAAAAGTCTGTCTGCCAGTTTCGAACTGTAGAAAACCCAAATATCCCACCTCCCACATATTACACTCATAGGGATTGTATGTAATGTTAGTATGTCATTAAACGTAATAATTACCATAGCTGTTTCCTTTTTAAACCTAATTCCACGCAATTCTATAAAGGGGCAGTGCAGCCGGACACATTTACCAACTATCCTATGGATAGGTTAAAAAAATGCTATCATCAAATGTTGGGATACTTAATGACTGCCATGGAATGCCACTCCATTCAAGGTCTATGGATCATGTTTTGCACTGATGAGGGGCAACAACCCCAAAACACGTGTCTGCCAATTTAGATTATGGTTTGACTCTTATCCTAAGTCATGTGGGAAGGCTCATTAAAGGGTCGATACTGACTTTTAGGATTTCTACTTCCAATAAATGGCATTAGAGTTTAAGTCCTCTTCCTCTATGATGAAATTTGCACATCTAATTTCCCAGAAGAGCACTGCGTGGCCTATAAGTCTCCTTACATTGGCATGTCAGGCATATCTCTCTCCACAAGGAGAAACATTAACCTTAGACCCCATGGTCTGTGGCTGTCATGGAAACAGCCGAATAATGTGCTCAACAGTTCCTGTAAGTGCCATAGACAGAATGCATATGCTAGACCACCACTAAATTAATGACACTCCCAGCTTGTAGCTGGGGGAAACATGGCACTCGGGACCCTGACAAATGCTTGCTGTTGGAATACCCCTTAAAAAATAGAATTACATTTCAAGTATTTTTTCACAGATTCTTGATGGCTGAAGCCATTCGCAGGCCTAAAGGTACCGTTACACTAAACGACTTACCAACGATCACGACCAGCAATGCGATCGTTGGTAAGTCGTTATGTGGTCGCTGGGGAGCTGTCACACAGACAGCTCTCTCCAGCGACCAACGATCAGGGGAACGACTTCGGCATCGTTGAAACTGTCTTCAACGATGCCGAAGTCCCCCTGCAGCATCCGGGTAACCAGGGTAAACATCGGGTTACTAAGCGCAGGGCCGCGCTTAGTAACCCGATATTTACCCTGGTTACCATTGTAAAAGTAAAAAAAAAAACACTACATACTCACCTTCTGATGTCTGTCACGTCCCCCGCCGGCGGCTTCCCTGCACTGAATGTGTCAGCGCCGGCCGGCCGTAAAGCAGAGCACAGCGGTGACGTCACCTTGGTTTCAAGTGAACACATCGCTGTATCGGTGTCACACACACCGATCCAGCGATGGACAGCGGGTGATCAGCGACTAAATAAAGTTCTGGACTTCTAGCTCCGACCAGCGATATCACAGCGGGATCCTGATCGCTGCTGTGTGTCAAACACAACGAGATTGCTATCCAGGATGCTGCAACGTCACGGAACGTTGTTGTTCTCGTTGTAAAGTTGCTGAGTGTGAAGGTACCTTAAGGCTTCACATGCACAACGTAGTAATAGCACTGCTGGGGACACGTGTCAGTATGGCACCCACTGCTGCAGCAATTCAGAGACCGGCAGGAAAGTACATTTCCCTTGGTGCAGGAGCGGCCCGGATTTGAAAAGTATTTGCATGTTTAATAGGATCATAGTTTGCTGCTAGAAGGTTTTTTAGGCAAGAAACCCCTTTAAAGGGAAATTTGAAAAATATAGCTGCTTTCTTACAAAGACAGCGCCACACCATTCCACAGGTTATGTCTGACATTGCAGCTCAACCTTTCTTATGAAAACTTGGCTGGGCGGCAATCCCACACTTACCTGGAGGACAGCAAACGAAGCCTGTTGTGGAGAGACTTGTGAGGCCTCCACACCCACCAGCAAATAAATGCTTTTCTTGTAATACCTTAGGTCTCCTTCACATGTCCGTGTTTCCGCTGCGTGTGGCATCCGTTTTCTTCATGGATACCATGCTGCCCTATTATAACTTATGGAGATCTTCTCATGTCCATGTTTTCACAGGGACCGTGTGTCCTTGTGAACCACACAAGACATGTCATTTATTTTCGGCAGCACGGATGAGAAGGGCCAATACAAGTCTATGGGTTCTTGAAATACACATACAGCACGCAGATGGCATCTGGGTACCATTTGTGTGCCATCTGTACGTGCAAAGTATAAGAGAAGCTTTGTCATTTCACTGGTCCCGTTTTTTCACGTACGTGTTTTATACGGACATGTGAAACTGACCTTACAGGGAATCTGTCAGCAGGTTTTTGCTACCGCGTCTGAGAGTAGCATAAAGTAGGGGCAGAGACACTGATTGTAGCACTCGGTCACTTAATGGGCTGCTTGCCGTAGTTCTGATTAATTACTGTTTTATCTGCTGCACATCTACCAGTTCTCTGAATGCTGAGCTCTTCATAGCCCCGCCAACATCAGTGATTGACAGCTTTCTGTGTGCACTGTGCATAGGCAGAAAGCTGCCAATCAGTGGTGGAGGTGTGGTTATACAGAGCTCATGAATATGGCGGACTACGTGGCAGCAGGTTTGCTTGTCAACTCAATGATAATCTCTTGCTGATAAAACATTGTGTTATCAAAACTACAGCAAGCAGCGCAGTAAGTGACACATCCCTGGAAACAAGGTCTCTGCAACTACATTATGCTGTTCTCAGAAGAAGAAGTAGAAACCTGGTATAAACCTTTCTGCACTCTGCATACACAGATAGCGGCCAGTCAGTGGCGGTGGGCCAGGATACGCAGAGCTCATGAATATGGAGGTCTACAAGGCAGCAGGTTTACTAGTCCTATGTTGTATTTTATCCAAACAGCAAGCTGTACATTAAGTGACACATCCCTGGAATCAGGGTCTCTGTTGCTACATTATGCTGCTCTCATATGAAATAGCAAAAATTTGGTGAAAAAGTCTCTTTAACACAAAAGTGCCACATAGCTAGCCATTGTAGGAAAATCTTAGCCCTCCTGTTCGAGGCCCTATTAAATAAATCCTGCTGGATCCTAGTGAATGGCATGTTGGGGTGAAGAGGGGCACAATACTGAGGTTAATCACTGTCACATCTAAAAAGAACCTGATTATAGAATATAATACTTAATACAGATTTATATAAACATACAGAAAGACTTAGATTTATAGGTTCATTATTGGCTATGGCTGCATTTAATGACAGGTAGTTACAGGAGAGGCTCAGATGGTTTGCAGTTTGGGGAAATACAGAATGCAACACATTGGACTGTAAATACCTTTGATCTTCAGAAACCAGCAATTGCTGCTGAACAGATGCCCTTGGGCACAGGCTCCTGAGCAAACAGAAATTTGTATTGTGTATTTTGTTGTGTTTGCCGTTTGTGTTATACCTGGTTTAGATTTCGCTGACCCCCTAAGGTCCTAGAGGACAGTATGGACGTCTCCTCCGACAACGCCGGAAGTGGTCCTTGATGAATATTGATCATTTTTCTTCAGATACAAAGTTTCTTTGGAGCAGCAAGTGTTTTTTTTTTATGTTGTGTAAATTATGACTGTCACATTGCCAGAGGGGAGTGCAGCACAACAAACAGGTTTGGTAAATTGTCCATGGTAACAAAATGCTTTGAAGATGTATTTGTTGTTATCTTTTCCTGTATTTTATTATCGGCTCAGTAAATAACTCTCCCGCTTGGCGTGTCATCACGGGATGTTTACTACCTGTAACTTTTATTAATTTAATTGAATACGTAATACACAGAATATGTCATAGAAGGTAATTCCACAATCGTCATATTGCGCATAGCCGATCATATTGGCAAGAAGCATGAAACTAGGACAAGGCAGCTGAAGAGGTTCTACATTGCCCGAGGCTTCTCTAGCAGCCCATCCTCAAACTATGGACAGCATGATGGCAGTTTATAGCTTGTGTCCAATCTGCAGAACAAAGACGGTCATAAATGATGGACTATAGCTTGATGTCAAAAACACAGGTGAACTGCAGGGAATTTGGAAAAACCCTGCCTAATTTTCTGATTGCTATTGCTGATAGGACACACATGTTGTACAAGGCACGCCCTACTCATTCCTCCCCAATGTGCAGGTTTGGTCTCAGGCTCCCCTTGTGGGTTTATCGGCCACTGATCTGTGTCTAAGAAGATTATCCCTTCTTCCAGATTGAATTCCTGACTATTCCACTGGAATTAGCATACAAAGATGGATTGTAAAACAAGTCTTCCCCTAAGCATGCAATGAGGATGACAAAATCAGCTCAGATGAGTTCCGCAAAAGAGAAGCATGGGATCATGTTGCTGCTGAACGTCAGGTAGGTATGGAGGAAAGAAGATCCAGCTTTAGATGAAAGATACAGTAATAAAAAAGAAAATTCTTTTTTCAATGATTAAAATATAAGGCAACACTGTACTGCACCTGGGCATAGGTGTAATTGGGGATAAGGGGTACATGAGGAGAATAAAAAGAAACCTAATGCATTTCAAACCCTTGGGGCATTCTTAGACTCTGTCTGAATGAAAGACGGAGTTTATATTTCAATTATTGAATAAAGAATATTCTATTTTAATTAACTTTCATCTGAACCTGAATCTTCCTCCATTCTCCTAATCGTGCCCCCTTACCTGCCTAGATCCAATCCCAGGCTCCACTTATCGCATTAGTGGTCACCGTTGGACATCAATGCAAACCCTACCTGTCCATTCTACGGTAGCCCACTCCGATCCAATCCCAGTCTCCTTGTTATTGGTAATCAAGGCAGATCTCGCTTGTTCCTCTCTTAAGGCCCCGTCTCACTAAGCGATTTACCAACGATCACGACCAGCGATATGACCTGGCCGTGATCGTTGGTAAGTCGCTGTGTGGTCGCTGGGGAGCTGTCACACAGACCGCTCTCCCCAGCGACCAACGATCAGGGGAACGACTTCGGCATCGTTGAAACTGTCTTCAACGATGCCGAAGTCCCCCTGCAGCACCCGGGTAACCAGGGTAAACATCGGGTTACTAAGCGCAGGGCCGCGCTTAGTAACCCGATGTTTACCCTGGTTACCAAAAAAAACAAACACTACATACTCGCCTTTCGGTGTCCAGGTCCCTTGCCGTCTGCTTCCTGCTCTGACTGAGCCGCCGTACAGTGAGAGCAGAGCGCAGCGGTGACGTCACTGCTGTGCTCTCACTTCTCACTGTACGGCCGGGAGTCAGTGAGAGCAGGAAGCAGACGGCAAGGGACACCGAAAGGCGAGTATGTACTGTTTGTTTTTTTTGGTAACCAGGGTAAACATCGGGTTACTAAGCGCGGCCCTGCGCTTAGTAACCCGATGTTTACCCTGGTTACCAGTGAAGACATCGCTGGATCGGTGTCACACACACCGATTCAGTGATGTCAGCGGGGCCTCAACGACCAAAAAAAGGTCCAGGCCATTCCGACACGACCAGCGATCTCGCAGCAGGGGCCTGATCGCTGGTACGTGTCACACATAGCGAGATCGCTATGGAGGTCGCTGTTGCGTCACAAAACTTGTGACTCAGCAGCGATCTCGCTAGCGATCTCGCTATGTGAGACGGGGCCTTTACTTGCTCAGGTCCAATACTACATTTTCCCATGTCGGATCAGTGATCACCTTATTGCATATCAAGGTATAAAACAGCTCTCGGAACAAAAATACGAAAAACATCACAGAAGATTAAAAAAAAAAAAAAACAGCACTATATAAGTGCACCACACAAGACAGACGCCCTGAATCTCCCAACCAACACTAAAGGGCCTGGCTGCATCCTGCAGGAAATGGAAACAAAGTACAATAAAAAGATGAAAAATAGTTTATAAAATAAATACATTAGATTAAGTAGTGGTTAATATTTTCTCCATAATACGCAAGCTCACAACCCACATCAAGGGTCCTCATACTTGCGAGTCCTATCACTAAAATTAAACACGCCTCACAAAATAGGAAAAAAATTGAAACATGTAGCGATCCTAAAAGTTACTATCAGCCCTCTAAGGAGCCTTGTCACATGACTTAGCCAAGACCAAAATCACAATTCAAAGACAATGTGTTTCAGAGTTCTGCCCCTCGTCAGTGCAAAGTGTGAGACCTGGTTTGGCTGGGTGAGAGGCTTCTGACCGGGATCCAAGGGGTAACGGTTCTCCTTGTGGAGAGTGACATGTCAAGCCTGACATGCCGAGGTGAGGAGACTTTTAAGTTGTGCAATGCTCCTCTGGGAAATATGCATATTGTCTCTTCAGAGAGGAAGAGGACTAAAACTCTTGTCCCATCTATCAGACGCCTCTCACACAGCCAAGGGTGGGGAGAGCAAATGATAATTAATTGAGAGGAGGGTGGGTTGGAGACAGCAAATTAATTGAGGGTGGGGGACAGTAAATGATAAGTATGAATTGAGGGTGGGGTACTAAATTGTGATGTATTGAGACTGGTGGATGGGGGACAGTAAATGATGATGAATTGAGGATGAAGGATGGGGGACAACAAAAGATGATGATTGGAGTGGGGGGCAGCAAATAATGATAAATTGTATTGCATGTGAGGGAGAGCAAATGATGAATTCAGGGTGGGGTAGAGCAGTTGATAGTAAATATAGGGTTGTGGTGGGAGAGGACATAACAATGAGTTGCGGTGGAGGGGGCATATAAATATAATGAATTGGGAGAGCAGGAGATACAGAGTGTGGGCATTGAGGATGCAGGAGTGTGACTGGTAATGAATTGGTGGAAACAGTACAGGTGCTAAATAATTTATACATTTATTGGGTGGGGAAAGTGGATAATTATCGTTAGTGGGGGCACGGTGGTGGATTGCAATTTATTTTTGGAACGGTGGGTGCATAATAATTAATTATAGATTAATGGTGGGTGTACATCTATATTCCGGAGCATAGTGTAGAAGGTGGGGAAAAAGTGGGGAATGTTCTCGTGAAGCGGTGCTCTAGATAACTGAGTGATATTTTCTGCAGAGATGGGTCCTGGTTGGAAGAAGTGATGGCAGTCTATACTGTATGAAGAAGAGAAGCGAAGAAGAAGGACTTCAACTAGAGACATCACCAGTGTGTCAGTGTGTTACCTGTACACTTATGCTATATACTATATACAGAACTCCTGTGTATAATGTCACTGGTGATCACTGTATTATCTGTACAATGACACTATATACAAAGCTTCTGTGTATAATGTCACTGGTGTTCATTGTATTACTGTATCCCTGTATTACTTGTGCACTATACACTATACACAGAGATCATGTGTGTAATAGCACTGGTGATCCCTGTATTATTTGTGCACTATACACTATATAGACAGAGATCATGTGTATAATGGCACTGGTGATCCCTGTATTACTTGTACACTATACACTATAAACAGAGCTGTGAATAATGTCACTGGTGATCACGGCATTACCTGTGCGTTGACACTATACACTGTATAGTATGTGTATAATGGCACTTATGGTAATATCAGTATTGTGGTTTTTTTATTAATGATCATTATTGTAGTATTCGGTAACTATGTGATGGTAATATGTGGTCTGTTCATGGTGTGGCGGTACTGTTCCCTGTATGTGGTATTATTCGGTCACTATGTGGTGGTAATATGTGATCTGGTCATGTTGTGTCAGTATTTGTTACTTCTATGTGGTATTATTCAGTCACTATGTGGTGGTAATATGTGATCTGGTGACAGTGTGGTGGTATTTGTTCCTTCTATGTGGTATTATTCGGACACTATGTGGTGGTAATATGTTATTTGGTCATGGTGTGATGGTATTTGTTCCTTGTATGTGTTATTATTCGGTCACTGTGGTGATGATATGTGATCTGGTCATGGTGTGGCGGTATTTGTCCCATGTACTGTATGTGGTATTATTCAGTCAATATATGGTGGTAATATGTGGTCTGACCATGGTGTGGCGGTATTTGTTCCTTGTATGTGGTATTATTAGTCAATTTAAAAAATACATGTGACACATTCCCTTAAAGAACAATAAAGAAAAATATACCTAAAAAAAGTATTTGATATTTTAAGAAGTGTTTAATAGGTTAGAATAGAGTAGGTCACAGTCAAAACAGTCTGCATTGTCATGGTGACGGCTTAAAAAAACTTTTGGCCAAAACAAAAGCTGATGGTCATATATATGATATGGTGTTCGATGGGAACTGTTGATGTGTGATTGGTGAGGATGTGGTGCAGAAGTGGATTTTTTTCAAGAGTGGGCAGTAGAACTGTGGAACATTCGAGAGGTGGAGGCGGGGTGGAGATGGAGCTAAGGGTTGAGTCCCAAGGGGGCCCGAAAATTTTGCGAGCACAGGGTACTGAAATTCCTGGTGGCAGCCCTGTTTGCAAGCCAAAATCAGGTGTGGAGCAATCAGAGGAAAAGTATAATAGAAACACGTCACCACTTCTGTATTTATCACCCACTCCTGGTTTTGGCTTACAAATACTGAGATAAAAAAATGACCAAATACTGCTAGTGTGAATGTGGCCTCAAGGGGTTTCCCAGCAATAAAAAAAGAAAAGAAAATGTGAATTTAAATACATATTTAAATACTTTTAATTTACAAATCACACTTACTTTGTTTAGGCTAGTTATCGTTATAGAATTAAAATATCAGTATTGTGTTTTTTTTTTAATTAATGATCATTATTGTAGTAGGGGAGAGCAAATGATAATTGAGAGGAGGGTTGGTTGGAGACAGCAAATTAATTGAGGGTGGGGGACAGTAAATGATAATTATGAATTGAGAGTGGGGTACTAAATTATTATCTGACAGCATCTGTATTTACCTGCAGTAAAAGTGATAATCTGCATGATCTGAGGGTATACACCGTTTTAAACATATGCAGGTGTCTAGTTGAAAGTTTAGCTGGAGGGAGTAAATGAAGTTATATTGTCCCTACAGCCGCTCACTTCCAATCATCGTGTCAGCGCTGGGGGCTGTAAACAGTCCCTGGTCACTACAGAGTGAGCGTGATGTGATCACTCCCCCTGCACCTTGACGGACATACACTGTACACTGCAGAGCAGGATGGCTATCAAGGATCAGTGGGCGTGATTGCAGCACTATATAGTAAGTAGTGGCTGAGTGACTGCAGAGAGAATACAACTTCATTTACTCCCTGCAGTTGAACATTCAGAGTGCTGCCTGTGTTTAACACTGTAATTACCTGCAGATTCCCACTAGGCCCGCAGCTGAATACCAATTGTTTTTGCTGGCTGTTGTATCTGCTTGGCCGGGGCAATTGTCAGATTTGCACTTCTGATAACTATATTGCTGAATTTCGGGGACTAGGGGGTGGAAGACGTTATCATAGATCCTTGCCTAGGGTATTAAGGGTATTAAGAGTTGTTATCCACCGCTGTTCTCCAGCGCCTGTTATCTCAGACAAGGTCCTGGGCCGGTTAGCTTTTAGACTGAGATCATAATTTCGTTTTGTCCTTAGGTCCTGCCGTCTTAGCATTTTGGTCAGTGTTTTGACTGCTTAGCATTTCCATCGGGTTTCTTAGGCTACTGTCACAAAGCGTCGGCCAGGAAAGAGACAGAGAGAGAGATTTCCTGCTGGGCATGAGCAGACGGAAAAACTGGATACAACGCACAGAAAAACGTTCCCTTGAACGTTTTTCCCAGACGACGGGCCGCCAAAACCTGACGCAACCAGTGCACAACGGACGCAACATGTGGCCATACGTTGCGATCTGTCGGCAATATGAGTCTATGGGAAAAAACGCATCCTGCGATCAAATTTGCAGGATGTGTTTTTTTTTACCAAAACGACGCATTGTGACGGGGAGTGCCCGGCGGAAATGTGAAAGTAGCCTTAGCATTTTATATGGGGTCTTGGTTACTTATTTTAGCCTCCGCTTCTGTCTGCAGAAGTCTTAGCTGCTTTGCATTGGTGCGGAGGTTTTGGCTGTTTCACATTTTGGGTGAGACCTGGGCTGCTAAGATTTATGCCTGTTTCTTTTTAGCATTTTGTCCAGGTACAGAAAAATGTTGGGTTATGCTGATTGTCATCAGGGTCGGACATAGACAGAAGATGGCCCCTGTGGGAGAACACTATATTGGACCAATGCAATGCGCCCATTTACACCTGCACAGAGATGGAAATGGGGCTCTTTTCCTCTTGGACCCCTGTGTGGCTGCACCAAATGTATGTCCACCCCTGATCCGAATGATATTACACCAACACCTGTGCTTTTACCGAAGAAGAACAATAGAAAAGAACATCTAGACACCAATACACAGTGCTAGAACATGAAATACAACGTTTCGAGCACATTACATCCTTCCTCAGGAGTTTTTACATGCAGAAAATGGACACAGCTAATGTCCCAGGTAGCAGCAGAGAATATAACCCAACTTTAGGCCGGCGTCACACTAGCGAGTTTTACGGACGTATGAGAGGTGCAGAAAATACGGATTGCATACGGTACAATGATTCTCTATGGCCCAGTTACTATCTGCCGTATTTTACTGATCCGTATTATACGGTCTTGTACGGCCGTAGAAAATCACAGCATGCTGCGTTTGTCACCGTATTCCGCAAAAAATCCGCCAATGAAAGTCTATGGGGGCGAGAAAAATACGGATTACACACGGACCAGCAGTGTGACTTGCGAGAAATACGCACCGGTGTTCTCTAGAAAAGCCGGCAATTCAATGCGGTGTACAGTAAAATCACACTGACAGAATAGAATAGAGTAGGTAGAATAAATGTCTACACATAGAATAGGTATATATATATATATATATATATATATATATATATATGTCAGTGAGACACATATGTATTTATATTTCATACAGCGCTAGATATAATAAAAGCCGGTAATTCAATTGCCGGCTTTTTCTTTCTCCTTCACAAACCCGACATGATATGAGACATGGTTTACATACAGTAAACCATCTCATATCCCTTTTTTTTTTGCATATTCCACACTACTAATGTTAGTAGTGTGTATGTGCAAAATTTGGGCGCTGTAGCTGCTAAAATAAAGGGTTAAATCACGGAAAAAATTGGCGTGGGCTCCCGCCCAATTTTCTCTGCCAGAGTGGTAAAGCCAGTGACTGAGGGCAGATATTAGTAGCCCAGAGAGGGTCCATGGTTATTGGCCCCCCTGGCTAAAAACATCTGCCCCCAGCCACCCCAGAAAAGGCACATCTGGAAGATGCGCCTATTCTGGCACTTGGCCACTCTCTTCCCACTCCCGTGTAGCGGTGGGATATGGGGTAATGAAGGGTTAATGTCACCTTGCTATTGTAAGGTGACATTAAGCCAGATTAAAAATGGAGAGGCGTCAATTATGACACCTATCCATTATTAATCCAATCGTACGAAATGGTTATTAAAACACACACACATTATTTAAAAGTATTTTAATGAAATAAAGACACAGGGTGTTTTAATATTTTATTATACTGGTAATCCACCTGAAGACCCTTGTCACCTGAAATAAAGTAAAAAAAAAAAACAAACAATAATATCCCATACCTTCCGTCGTTCCGTCAGTCCCACGATGTAAATCCATCTGAAGGGGTTAAATCATTTTACAGCCAGGAGCTGTGCTAATGCAGTCGCTCCTGTCTGTAAAATGTTGTGAATGAATGTAATGCAGGGGAATGTCCTGTAGTTACCTTGAGTCGCGGTGATGCGCCCCCTGCTGGATGTCCTCATATGAACTCGAGCGTGGGAACTTTTCCCAGGCTCGAGTTCATATGAGGACATCCAGCAGAGGGCGCATCACTGCGACTAGTAGTAGTGCATTAGTAGAGCTCCTGGCTGTAAATTGATTTAACCCCTCCAGATGGATTTACATCGTGGGACTGACGGAACGACGGAAGGTATGGGATATTGTTGTTTGTTTTTTTTTTAATTTATTTCAGGTGACAAGGGTCTTCAGGTGGATTACCAGTATAATAAAATATTAAAACACCCTGTGTCGTTATTTCATTAAAATACTTTCAAATAATGTGTGTGTGTTTTATTAACCATTTCATATGATTGGATTAATAATGGATAGTTGTCATAATTGACGCCTCTCCATTATTAATCTGGCTTAATGTCACCTTACAATAGCAAGGTGACATTAACCCTTCATTACCCCATATCCCACCGCTACACGGGAGTGGGAAGAGAGAGGCCAAGTGCCAGAATAGGCGCATCCTCCAGATATGCCTTTTCTGGGGTGGCTGGGGGGCATATGTTTTTAGCCAGGGGGGCCAATAACCATGGTCCCTCTCTAGGCTATTAATATCTGCCCTCAGTCACTGGCTTTACCACTCTGGCGGAGAAAATTGCACGGGAGCCTACGCCAATTTTTTCCGCGATTTAACCCTTTATTTTAGCAGCTACAGCGCCCAAATTTTGCACATACACACTACTAACATTAGTAGTGTGGAATATGCAAAAAAAAAAGGGATATGAGATGGTTTACTGTATGTAAACCATGTCTCATATCCTGTCGGGTTTGTGAAGGAGAAAGAAAAAGCCGGCAATTGAATTACCAGCTTCTCTGATATCTAGCGCTGAATTAAATATAAACATATATATATATATATATATATATATATATATATATATATATGTGTGTCTCACTGACATACATATATATATATATGTATATATATATAGATATATATATAGATACTGTATATATGTTTTAACGAACATTTGAGCCTATAAATCCATTAGATGTCGGTTTTGCAAGCCTGCGAGAAAATATCGCAGTACGGATGCCATACGGATTACATACGGAGGATGACATGCGCAAAATACGCTGCCACACCCTGCTTACGGATGACATACGGACCACTATTTTGGGAACATTTCTGCATATTACGGCCGTAAAAAACGGACTGTATTTTCATACGCTGAGTGTGACGCCGGCCTTAGGTAAATTTATCTGTGAAGATGGTGGTGATGAGAACCTGCACCCAGAAATCTCAAGATGCTTGCCTGGACCACCTGAGTGCCTGAGTGGTTAGCCATCACTTGTGTGAAGGTAATGTGGCTTCTTACCAGGGGCTTTACTTTGGTTTTACTTTATTAAAAGATCAAAACCAATTTCAAACATCATCTTAAGCTTACACCACCAGAAAAAAATTATTTTTGCAGGTATGTGACTTAACTCAGGTTTTGATGAACAGCTATGCTGTTTACATAAGAACGAAACATCTTTTAGGAAAAATCAGAAGCTGCTGATGTTTGAACAGTCTTCTAGCCCGCACACGCTTTTTTCTTCTATTTGAACTGGTGCAGCATTGTAAGTCATAGTGATCCTATTGTTGAGGCTTCTCCTGATGTAATTGCAGGAATCTTAACATTCCTCAGAGTCTTGCTGTGAAATTATTGGATACAGTTCCATCATTAAACTATCTCTACCTTCAGTTCAGGTCTGTTAACTGTTCGGTATCAGAACACAGCTAAAGCAAAGCGGCGGCTATTTAGAGAAGCTTCCATCCATCCCATTCTTATAAATAATACTAATTCTTTGGGATTGCAGGAATTGTACAAAGGCCCAGTGTTTGTGTGTGGCACAAAAGCTTCAGAACAGCTGCAAAAAGCCACAGGATTGATGCCCCGGTCTTTTGATGTTCATGATACAGCATTAAAGCCCATTCACACTGGCATTTTGATGAATTTTATTGAGCCAAGGAAAACTGCTTGAGAAATTCCCATTCCTTTAAGATTATTGCCCTTTGTCTAAGCCTATGACTTGTCCTTTATTTGTGTCATAATATTAACACAATACCAAGTCATTTAAAATGACTATTTCCTTTGGTCTCAGAGCGGCTTTAAAGCGCATTTTAAGTGTAAATGTATATGGGATCTTTATTCTGGAATAGTTGTCTCTGTTTCTTTCTCATTTGAAATCATTGCAGAAAATAACCACCAAAAATACAATAAATCTATGTGATAAACACAGTAAAACCCCAATGGGTAACGGAACTAAGCAAATTAGAATTCAGAGTTTCTAGGGGGGTTTTTGTATATTTTATGTAACAACCCTGCTGGCATCACTGCATGGCCTCCCAACCCCCACCTGCCTTACACATCAACTTACTCACTAGTCCTGGCCATGCTGTGAGTTCTGTCTTCTGCCGGCTCCATGCTGTGTGTCTCATGTCTCCTGCCTTCTCTGTGCATGCTTCCTGGCTGTGTGCATAGAGGGGCAGCACTGGTCCCCTGCCAATTGCCAAGATGCCTCAGATACTTAAGGCATCCTGTTGTGAATTTGCTTTTTGGCTCCCTCTAGTGGTTGCTGGTGATTTGACTCTGGGTATGTCAGTCATCCCTTGTATGCTCACCTGGGCCGTTAGTTCAGGGGTGTTGCTATATAAGCTCCCTGGACCTTCAGTTCAATGCCTGGCAACGTTGTAATCAGAGCTAATCTGTTGTGCTCTTGTCTACTGATCCTGGTTCCTGCTAGATTAAGCTAAGTCTGCTTTCTTGCTTTTTGCTATTTGTTTTTGTTTGCATTTTTGTCCAGCTTGTACATATCTGTATCCTAACCTTGCTGGAAGCTCTAGGGAGGCTGGAGTTCTCCCCCCGGGCCGTTAGACGGTTCGGGGGTTCTTGAATTTCCTGTGTGGAATTTTGATAGGGTTTTTGTTGACCATATAAGTTATCTTACTACATTCTGCTATTAGTAAGTGGGCCTCTCTTTGCTAAACCTAGTTCATCTCTGTGTTTGTCATTTCCTCTTACCTCACCGTTATTATTTGTGGGGGGCTTGTATCCAACTTTTGGGGTCTATTATCTGGAGGCAAGAGAGGTCTTTGTTTTCCTCTTCTAGGGGTAGTTAGTCCTCCGGCTGGCGCGAGACATCTAGCGACCAACGTAGGCATGTTCCCCAGCTACTTCTAGTGTTGGCGTTAGGAGTAGATATATGGTCAACCCAGTTACCACTGCCCTATGAGCTGGATTTTTGTACTTCGCAGACTTACTTGTTCCTCTGAGACCCTCGCCATTGGGGTCATAACAGCATCCCCACCCATTGGAGGATGCCTGAGCAACTTTCTCCCTCAGATAGTGTCTTGCTACTGAGCTGCCAGGTCCTGTCTCAGCCACCCAGTGGGGCTTTGTAACCTGGCCTGAACCTGTGTCTCTAGTCTCAGCCACCCGGTGGGGCTTTGTACCCTGGTCTGAACCTGTGTCTCTTGTTTCAGCCACCTAGTGGGGCTTTGTACCCTGGTCTGAATCCTTGTCTCTGTGCCTTGTCCCATTCCTGATCCTGTCTGTACTCTGGTCAATATCTTTCCTTGCCTGTTTGTCTTTCCCACTCTGCTGTGCATACCCTTGTGTCCATTCCTTCCTGTTCCGCATGCCACAACCTGTGGCTCAGCGCCTTTATGCTCTGTTCGCCGCAAACCTACGGCTCTGCTCTGCTGTGTACTTTACGGCTCTGATCTGCCCACCGTTACCTGTGGCTCTGCGTCTCTCTGCTCTGCTCGCCACAAACCTGTAGCTCTGCTCTGTTCTGCTCTGCTGTGCACTTTGCAGCTTTGTTCTGCCTGACGCAACCTGTGGCTCTGCCTCTCTCTGCTGCAACCTGTTGCTCTGCGCCTTTCTGCTCTTGGCTCCTCCTTCAGCGGTTCTGCTCTTGGCTCTCCGCCTCCAGCGGTTTTGCTCTTGGCTCTGCCTCCAGCGGTTCTGCTCTTGGCTCCGCCTCCAGTGGTTCTTCCCTTGGCTCAGCCTCCAGAGGTTCTGCTCTTAGCTCTGCCTCCAGCGGTTCTGCTCTTAGCTCAGCCTCTTGTGGTTCTGCTTTGCATCCCCTCCTTGTGGTCCTGCTCTACTTCCGTTCTGCAACCTACGGGTCAGGTTCCTACCTGTTCCCATTTACCCTCCTGTTTGAACAGGTCCCTACCTATTTCCATTTATCTGCCTGGATTCCGGTCCCTACCTAGTCAGTACCTGTTCTGCCAGAGTACCAGCCGTATCCGCCTGTCCTGCCAGAGTGCCAGCCGTGCCCGCCTCCCAGTGTCTCAGCCGTGCCGCCTGCCTGCAAGTGTCTCAGCTGTGTCCGCCTGCCTGCCAGTGTCTCAACTGTGTCCGCCTGCCTGCCAGTGTCTCAGTCATGTCCGCTTGCCTGCCAGTGTCTCAGCCATGTCCGCCTGCCAGTGTCTCAGCCTCAGCCTGTGGGATCCCCCCAGTGGGATCAGCAGTCACAGCCAGACACCACCCTGGAGTGGTACCTGGTAGCTTCCTACCGCACAAGCCTGACCTCACCATCAGAAGCTCCAGTGAACACCAAGGTAGCTGCTTAGTCACGCCCCTTCCAGGGTAGTCTGGTTTGTGGCACAGTGGGGCCACACCTCCACACTCGCGCCAACCAGTCTGGGCGCGAGCGTTACATTTTATATATAAACTATTCACCCGATTAATGCCCCCAAAATATGCTGTATGGTCCCCAACTGAATACCCTATCACACAACCAACCTCTATATCAGAGTTGTGATTGGAGTGAAAGCAGAAATGGTCACCGATTAGAAGCATAAAATCCAACTGTACTTTCAACAAACATTGCATAAATCAATGGTACAAGTGAATATCATGAACTTTGTCATGCACCCCTTAACACTGAAACTGCAACACCAAAAAAATCATGTAGTTTTGGAAATTACAGGATCTATACAAGTGATAATGATATGCAAATGGCGAAAAAATGAAAACAAAATATGCGGCCTGGAGTCGTTGTGTTGTAGAACAACTTCTGGAACACTTCAGCATCAAATGGTGCATACAAATGTGCAACTGATGTGAATAGCAAGTGGATATATTAAAACTTAACCTTTATTAGGTATAGGTAAGATGTTCAATTGACCTCACGCCATTGTATTGAAAGGGTATCAGAGCAAAATGGCAATGGCTCGTGCTACAGTGAGCAACCTACTTATACTAAACATGCTGTCATGGCCTGCAGGAATTGTGTCCCAACTTTTCGGGGCTCATCTTATACACCGGGTGTCGTCTTATACGGCGTATGCAGGGAGCGGTCCCGGATGGTTCCCAGGGTCTAGAGGAGAGGAGACTCTCCTTCAGGCCCTGGGATCCATATTCGTGTAAAAAAAAGAATAAAAATAAAAAATATGGATATACCTACCTTCCGACGGCCCCCGGTGACCGCGACGTCACAAAGGTCCTTCGTGGCGTGCAATGCATCCTTGGGAACGGAAGCCGCTGCATGCATCGCGGAGAGCCGGGAGAACTCTGGGGGCCGTCGGAAGATAAGTATATCCATATTTTTTATTTTAATTCTTTTTTTTTACACAAATATGGATCCCAGGGCCTGAAGGAGAGTCTCCTCTCCTCCAGACCCTGGGAACCATCTGGGATCGCTCCCTGCACCATATGCGGCGACTTCAGAGCTCCGCACATGCCGTACCTGGCGTATAAGACGACCCCCGACTTTTGAGAAGATTTTCAGGGGTTAAAAAGTCATCTTATACGCCGAAAAATACGGTATATATCGTATCAAAGAAATAAGCTTTCTTCACTTATCAGCCATTTTTCCTCTCCCCGTCATTCTCCACTCTGAACAGGCAGCTCAAATCGGTCTCCTCAGAGAAATGAGACTGACAGCACACTGGGGTGTCATGTCTCACGGCCGATTTTACTCAATGGAGAGGGGAGGAGGATTTAGGAGCACAGTTAGGAAACAAGCAGAGGGAGACACATAAAGAAGATGCTGAGCTCTCTTACAAGCCTTTTGCCTCACATAAGAGCTTGATTCACAACCATATAGCTCAGTACTGCTGTATTATGTCATTCATAACTCTTCTTCACATTTATGTATGCTAAAACAGGAATGGAGAGCGGTAATCTCTTTCTGTGTGCTGTTTATGGGAGAGATCACAGCAGCTTGTCTCTTCCCATCAGCTCAGAGTAGAATGCAATTTAAGAGCTAGAGCCTACAGAGAGTAAAACTGGTGATAATGCAGGATATAAGTCATATAATGGCCAGAGTTAGTGTTATTCCTCATGTACACACACGGGACTGCTTATTCTGAATAGTTACCTGAAAATATGGATATCCTTTAAATTAATGGGCTAAATGCTCATTCTGCCAATAGCTTTTTGTCACATTCCCCCAGTATACATGCTGCTTGGGTGCATGTTTATGTGATCTAAATGGGGTAAGGAAGATAAAGCTGCTGCCATGCATTTCTGGCAGCAGCTTATTTACTATAAAAACAAAGAATTGGCCATTAATACTTTATACCAGCTTGCCTTCCTTGGCCTCACAGAAACATGGCTAACACCCTCTGACACCGCCTCCCCTGCTGCGCTGTGTTATGGCACCTCCACTTCGCCCGCACCCCCCGTCCCAGCAACAGACATGGTGAAGGAGTGGGTCTTCTCCTTTCTTCCAACTGCACCTTTAACCCAATCCCACCTCTACCCTCCCTTATCCTTCCCTCTTTTGAAGTCCACTCTGTCCGCATCTACTCTCCCTCCAACCTCCAAGTGGCCGTCATATACCGACCTCCAGGCCCAGCCACTGCCAATTCTCCACCTGGCTTCTTCACTTTCTCTCTGCTGACATTCCCACCATCCTCATGGGTGACTACAACATCCCCACTGATATCCCTCAGTCAACAGCCTCCAAACTTCTGTTCCTTATTGCATCTTTTGGACTTAGGCTACTTTCACACTAGCGTCGGGCTCGGCCCGTCGCGGTGCGTCGGGCCAAGGTTCCCGACGCTAGCGTTGTCTCCGCCGCACAACGGGGGCAGCGGATGCATTTTTCCAGCGCATCCGCTGCCCCATTGTGAGGGGAAGTGCGGGGAGGTGGGGGCGGAGTTCCGGCCGCGCATGCGCGGTCGGAAAAAGCGGACCGTCGTGAGCAAAAAACGTTACATGTAGCGGTTTTTGGTCCCGACGGTCCGCCACAACACGGCGCAACCGTCGCACGACGGTTGCGACGTGTGTCAATCCGTCGCAATACGTTGCTTAATGTAAGTCTATGGGGAATAAACGCATCCTGCAAGCACTTTTGCAGGATGCATTTTTTTCGGCAAAACGACGCATTGTGGCGGATTGCAGTTAACGCTAGTGTGAAAGTAGCCTTACTCAGTGGTCCTCTGCAGCCACCCACACAGATGGAGATACCCTAGACCTGGTCTTCACCCGTCTCTGCTCTCTATCTAATTTCACCACCTCCCCTCTCCCTCTATCCAACTACAATCTGCTCACTTTCTCATCCCTGTCCTCCTCACCGGTCACCCATGTCCAGCAACATGCGCACCCCCGCAGAAACCTTGCACACCCAGACTCCCACACGCTCTCTGACTCTACCCTACCACTGGCATCCATATCCTCACTCCACGACAGACACTGCCACTGCTTTCTACAATGCCACTCTCGCATCAGCTATTGACACGGTCGCTTGTTCATGGTAGAGTGCGACATATCAATAGACAACCCTGGCACAATAACACCACTAAAAAGCTCCGGCAACTGTCCAGGGTTGCAGAGCGGAATTGGAAGAAAACACATTCGCAAGACGACTTCACTGCATTCAAACAGGCAACACTTGCTTTTAAATCTGCTCTCGCCTCTGCTAAACAGGCCTACTTCACAACCCTCGTATCCTCCCTATCCTACAACCCCAAACAGTTATTCAAAACCTTTAACTCCCTCCTCTGCCCCCTCTAACCTCCCTCATCTCTGCTGAGGACTTTGCCACACACTTTAAAAATAAAATCGACCAAACAAGACAAGTCTTCATTGTTCAACCACCACAACCCCTTTGTATACCAGACCAATGCCAAAACCCCATAACCTCCCTCTCCCAGATCACTGAAGGGGGCTTAATTGTCTCCTCTCCAAATCGCACCTCACCACCTGTGCGCTTGACCCTATCCCATCTCCCCAACCTCACCACCACACATATTCCATCCCTAACCCACCTCTTCAACCTATCACTAACGTCTGGCACCTTCCCTTCTGCTTTCAAACATACCACAATCACGCTTATCCTTAAAAAGCCAACCCTCGACCCAACAGCTATGTCCAGCTATCGCCCAATATCGCTGCTTCCATTCGCTTCCAAACTCCTGGAGCAGCACGTCCATGCTGTACTTTCCTCCCACCTCTCATCTAACTTGCTCTTTGACAATCTACAATCTGGTTTCCGCCCCATCACTCAACTGAGACAGCCCTGACCAAAATCACTATTGACCTACTTACAGCCAAAGCTAATGGACAATACTCTGTACTCCTCCTTCTAGACCTGTCCTCTGCTTTTGTGCTTTTGACACATTTGACCACTGCCTCCTACTACAGATCCTCTCCTCCTTTGGCATCAAAGACCTCGCCCTATCCAGGATCTCCTCATACCTTTCCAACCGCACATTCAGCGTCTCCCACTCCCACACTACCTCCTCATCCCACCCTCTCTCTGTTGGAGTCCCCAAGGCTCTATTCTAGGACCCCTACTCTTCTCAATCTACACTCTTGGCCTGGGACAACTCATAAAGTCCCATGGATTCCAGTACCACCTTTATGCTGATGATACTCAGATCTACTTTTCTGGCCCAGACGTCACCTCTCTGCTGTCCAGAATCCCAGAGTGTCTATCAGCCATATCCTCCTTCTTCTCCTCTCGCTTCCTCAAACTCAATGTGGACAAATCTGAACTCATCATCTTTCCTCCATCTCATAGATCTTCCATACCTGACCTATCTATAGCAATTAACGACATCACGCTTTCCCCCTTACTGGAAGTCTGCTGCCTCGGAGTAACCATTGACTCTGCCCTGTCCTTCAAACCGCACATCCAAGCTCTTTCCACCTCCTGTCACCTCCAGCTCAAAAATATCTCCAGAATTCATCCTTTCCTCAATCGTCAATCTACTAAAATGCTTGTGCATGCCCTCATCATCACCCGCCTTGACTACTGCAACATCCTTTTCTGTGGCCTCCCTGCTAACACCCTTGCACCCCTCCAGTCCATCCTTAACTCTGCTGCCTGACTAATTCATCTCTCTCCTTGCTAATCCTCTGCTTCCCCTCTCGGCAAATCTCTTCACTGGCTCCCATTCTCTCAGCGTATCCAGTTCAAATTACTAATACTGACCTACAGAGCCATCCATAACCTGTCTCCTCCATATATCTCTGAACTAATCTCCTCATATCTTCCCTCACGTAGTCTCCGGTCCTCCCAAGACCTCCTTCTCTCCTCCACACTTATCCGCTCCTCACCCAACCACCTCCAAGACTTCTCCAGAATATCCCCCATCCTCTGGAATTCTTTGCCCCAACACATCCGACTATCAACCACATTCGGATCCTTCAGACGGAACCTGAAAACTCATCTCTTCAGGAAAGCCTACAGCCTGCACTGACCCCGCTGCTTCCTCACCACTACTGAAGCTACCGCCTCACCAACACCGGAGCTCCTACAACCCTCAACCTATTGTTTCCATCCCCACCATCCTGTAGAATGTAAGCCCGCAAGGGCAGGGTCGTCACTAGTGTTGAGCGATACCGTCCGATACTTGAAAGTATCGGTATCGGAAAGTATCGGCCGATACCGGCAAAGTATCGGATCCAATCCGATACCGATACCCGATACCAATACAAGTCAATGGGACTCAAGTATCGGATGGTATTCCTGATGGTTCCCAGGGTCTGAAGGAGAGGAAACTCTCCTTCAGGCCCTGGGAACCATATAAATGTGTAAAAGAAAGAATTAAAATAAAAAATATCGCTATACTCACCTGTCCGACGCAGCCGGGACCTCAGCGAGGGAACCGGCAGCGTTGTTTGTTTAAAATTTGCGCTTTTACTTGGTTACGTGAATTCCCGGCTTGTGATTGGTCAGGGCGGCCATGTTGCCGGGACGCGGACCAATCACAGCAAGCCGTGATGAAATTACGTCACGGCTTGCTGTGATTGGTCCGTGTCCCGGCAACATGGCCGCCATTAACCAATCACAAGCCGTGACGTCACGGGAGGCTGGACTTGCGCACTTTTTAAAAAACGCGCGTGTCCAGCCTCCCGTGACGTCACGGCTTGTGATTGGTTAATGGCGTCCATGTTGCCGGGACGCGGACCAATCACAGCAAGCCGTGACGTAATTTCGTCACGGCTTACTGTGATTGGTCCGCGTCCCGGCAACATGGCGTCGTGACCAATCATAAGCCGGGACGTCACTGGAGGCTGGACACGCGCGTTTTTTAAAAAGTGCGCAAGTCCAGCCTCCCGTGACGTCACGGCTTGTGATTGGTTAATGGCGGCCATGTTGCCGGGACGCGGACCAATCACAGCAAGCCGTGACGTAATTTCGTCACGGCTTGCTGTGATTGGTCCGCGTCCCGGCAACATGGCCGCCCTGACCAATCACAAGCCGGGAATTCACGTAACCAAGTAAAAGCGCGAATTTTAAACAAACAACGCTGCCGGTTCCTTCGCTGAGGTCCAGGCTGCGTCGGACAGGTGAGTATAGCGATATTTTTTATTTTAATTCTTTCTTTTACACATTTTTACATTAATGTTGTTTCGATACCGATACCCGATATCACAAAAATATCGGATCTCGGTATCGGAAATTCCGATACAGCAAGTATCGGCCGATACCCGATACTTGCAGCATCGGAATGCTCAACACTAGTCGTCACCCATCTGTATCAGTCTGTAATTGTTAGTTTGCTTACTGTAAGTGATATCTGTAATTTGTATGTAACTCCTTCTCATGTACAGCACCATGGAATCAATGGTGCTATATAAATAAATAATAATAATAATATACGCCTGATATGTCTCTCTCCCAATATTACCTGTTAGTGAGGAGTCGGTAGGCCCCTTATACATTTATAATTGTTGACCAGTCCTCAAGAAATTGATGCAATCTGCTGACAACAATCTAAGATGCCTGGCCACCTTGACTCTTATACAGTGAGGTAAGTAAAAGGGGTCTTCCCTACTTTTAAATTTACTGTCAATGGGTCCAAGGTGGGGAAATAATAAAAAATAATGTATTCACCTCCCGGACCGGTGCTGCTCCTCCGAACTTGTTACTTTGTTTTTTTTGCCAATATCAAAGCATTTGCATCCGTAAGGGGCAGCTGAAAGGCTGAAACCTTAACATTCCATCCAAGCAGAGGAAACCGGCTAGGTAAGAATGTAAAGGCTGCAGCCAATCAAGGATAACGTGATGCCACCCTGACCAGCGCGAAACACAATAGCACAGAACACTTCTCCTCTTGGAGATGCAATAAGAGAAAACTCCTTTATTATTATTATACATTTTTATAGGGCCATTTATTCCATGGTGCTTTACACGTGAAAGGGGCAAATTTAGACAAGTACAATAAACATGAGCAAAACAAGGCACACACAAGTACAGAAATAGAGAGGACCCTGCCCGCGAGGGCTTACAGTTTATCTTTAAGACTAGTACAGGTCTGGCGACGGCTGTTTGTGACTAATGTATATGTTTATGAATCCTTGTGTCATGTTCGGACCCTAGAAGCCTGTACTCAATCAAGTGGGGGAGTGCTCCTTTAAATTTGCATGATTGCGATGTTATAACCTCTCCACCCTCCGACCAACTGTCTCTTCCCCAATTCCCCGTAGATTGTAAGTCTGTGACGATAGGATCCTCTCCCCCCTGTACCAGTCTGTCGCTGTTAGGCCACTGTCACACTATCAGTATTTGGTCAGTTTTTTACATCAGTATTTGTAAGCCAAAAATTGAATAACTAGGAACAGTTGGCTACTAATTTGTGGGGGAATTAAAATGTTTTGATGGCCAATATTGATGAATACAAATCATTTTTACTACTTTAATGCTTGCTGTCTTCATATGCTATAGCTTTACCCAGGTATTTCAAGGCAAATTCTCGATGGTTCCGATCGAGTGGAGCTATCATGCCACAGTGCACTTGTTTATGTAGTCGTGTCATGGATGGGCTACTTTTCTTTCCAGACATGCAGTTGTGAAGTGTTGAACCACTTTAGTGAGGTTGAAAGGGATAGTGTGTGGTTTATTGGGTGGCTCCCTGTGCTGCTGAAGACAAACACTGACCTTTGCAGACTCACTGTGAGGTCAGAGGTCACTTGCAAAGCATTAGCCCCATCATCTTAGCTATGTCAAAGGATTGGAACAGCTGAATTCCTGACCCTTGACATCTGCTTGATCCCTATCCTGATTAAAGTTAACATAGAGAAAGGGATAGAAACATAATTTTGTCCCAGGGTGGAACAAAGCATATGAATGATGAATGATAGGCTTCTTTTGTCCTATAGATATGGTTCATTTTTAAGGCATAGTAATGAGAATTGATATAAAATGTGTTATTGTGATTCTAATAATAAAGAGCATGGCTCAGGGATTTTGGTCTTTTACGTTATCTTTATAAGCTGGCATTTGCAAGGAAGTGAACTATAGTTTACCTGGGGACACAAACCAGCTTGCTTTTACCGTTCATGGTCCATCATCCACAAAGGCCAATGTTTCCTTTTTATGTTTTCCACACTAGACTAGCCTTGCAGGATGAGACTAACATATTGATCAATATGAGATCAGTGGGGGTCTAAAACTGGGCACCTCCAGCCACTAGCCTAAATCTGCTCTGACAGTGGCCAAATGTAATCGGTATTCTGCTCCATACATTGCATACAAGCGACCGTTGACAGGTGGAGGTGCCGAGTGTAAGACCTCAACTGATCTGATTATGATAACCTATACTATAGTCCCTGACAACTCCTTTAAGGATCCATTGGACAAGTGGATCCATACACATCCATACACATGGGTGACCAAACCACCAATTTTGACCACCTATCTCATGTGGGCATCCTATGAGGACCTCTTGACTTGATGACGTCAAGAAAAGAAAGATCGGAATTTCAACTCTGATTTTTTTTTGTTCTGCGGAAGATAAGCCACTGCCAAAGGTACGGGCACCTGCTTTGCCCCTCTGCCCATTCCAAACACAGGCACAATAGTGTGGGCATGAGAGCTATTGAAGGTGTACTGTATGGGCACCTTATCTGAATGGCAATTATAGACATGGAGCACTTGAATACTTATATTAATCTGGCCATCCTCCATGTTTGGTTTTACATTTTTCTATATATTATGACCATGATCTTTAAAAAGTTAATCAGTTAAAAGGGTACAGCATCAATTTAGTTTATGTCCCTAACACCAAATAATTGTACAGGATTTGCATGAATTTGCAATTAGTATCCATGTGTAAATCTACTGCGTATACTACGTGCTGAGTTTATTACTACAAATGCTGTAAGTTTGTATTATGGTGGGTAATTTGTCAAATGTCCATTTCATAGTTCTAAAGCACAACAGAAGGAGAAATAGGATTGTAGAATACAAGGATAGAAGAACTATTTTCATTTCACTGTCACATGAGAATGTCCATTCTTTAATAAACACGTTCTAGCTTTTATAAATCCGGCCATAGACTAGCGATTTTAGCCCAACAATCATATGGCCAATATGGATCTCTCCTCACACCCCATGAACACACACGCTTGGATGGACTGAATCATGTTTATTTCAGTGGTGAGATAAAATAGGCCACTGTCAGACATTTTTGCCAGCAGGTTTTTTTCCCACAGACAGAATGAATGTGGCATGCTGAAATCCAATATGCCCAAGCCTTCTTTCCCATTATCATGTTGCTGCCATACACATTAGTCCATTTTCAGGGGTTGTCTCATCAAGGCGAGCTCATTTTACAATGAAGCCGACCTGGCAATTAGCCAATAACCCCCGTTCCAACTTCTGGAAACCTCAGCTGTTACTGAAGTATTACTTACCTGCCTTTCACGTGAATGGCTAACCATGTAATAAGTAGCTTGGTCTAGGATGGAAGAGCAAGCATCAATATTTGGTAGTGTTTCTCAACTCTGGCTAATAGAGCTGGAGGTCTCAGTGAGCCCCCTCCTTTATGACACTCACATGGCCCTTTTGCGAAAACCCCATTGATATAATTTATATACAGTGGGTACGGAAAGGATTCAGACCACTTTAAATTTTTCACTCTTTGTTTCTTTGCAACCATTTGGTAAACTCAATAAAGTTCATTTTTTCTCATTAATGTACACTCTGCACCCCATATTGACTAAAAAAAATAGAAATGTAGTCATTTTTGAAAATTTATTAAAAAAGAAAAACTGAAATATCACATGGTCATAAGTATTCAGACCCTTTGTTCAGTATTGAGTAGATGCACCCTTTTGAACTAGTACAGCCATGTCTTCTTGGGAATGATGCAACATGTTTTTCACACATGAATTTTGGGATCCTCTGCCATTCTTCCTTGCAGATCCTCTCCAGTTCCATCAGGTTGGATGGTGAACATTGGTGGACAGCCATTTTCAGGTCTCTTCAGAGATACTCACTTGGGTTTAGGTCAAGGCTCTGGCTGGGCCAGTCAAGAATGGTCACAGAGTTGTTCTGAAGCCACTCCTTTGTTATTTTAGCTGTGTATTTAGGGTCATTGTCTTGTTGGAAGGTGAACCTTCAGCCAAGTCTGAGGTCCAGAGGACTCCGGAAGAGGTTTTCATCCAGGATATCTCTGTACTTGGCCGCATTCATGTTTCCTTCAATGACAACCAATTGTTCTGTCTCTGCAGCTGAAAAACACCCCCATAGCATGATGCTGCCACCACCATGTTTCACTGTTGGGATTGTATTGGGCAGGTGATGAGTAGAACCTGGTTTTCTCCACACATACCGCTTAGAATTATCACCAAAAAGGTCTATCTTCGTCTCATCAGACCACTAAATCTTATTTCTCAGGGTGTCCTTCATGTGTTTTTTTTAGCAAACTCTATGCAGGCTTTCATATGTCTTGCAGTGAGGAGAGGATTCCATCGGACCTCTCTGCCATAAAGGCCCGACTGGTGGAGGGCTTTAGTGATAGTTGACTTTGTGGAACTTTCTCCCATCTCCCTACTGCATTTATTGAGCTCAGCCACAGTGATCTTGGGGTTCTTCCTCACCTTTTTCACCAAGGCTCTTCTCCCACAATTGCTGAGTTTGGCTGGACGGCCAGGTCTAGGAAGACTTCTGGTGGTCTCATACTTCTTTCATTTAAGGATTATGGAGGCCACTGTGCTCTTAGGAACTTTGAGTACTGCAGAAATTCTGTTGTAACCTTGGCCAGATCTGTTCCTTGCCACAATTCTGTCTCTGAGCGCCTTGGCCAGTTCCTTTGACCTCATGATACTCATTTGGTCTGACATGCACTGTGAGCTGTGAGGTCTTATATAGACAGGTGTGTGCCTTTCCAAATCAAGTCCTATGAGTTTAATGAAACACAGCTGGACTCCAGTGAAGGAGTAGAACCATCTCAAGGAGGATCACAAGGAAATGGACAGCATGTGACTTAAATATGAGTGTCTGAGCAAAGGGTTTGAATATCTATGACCATGTGATATTTCAGTTTTTCTTTTTGATTAAATTTGCAAAAATTTCTACATTTCTGTTTTTTCTCAGTCAAGATGGGGTGTACATTAATGTGAAAAAAATGAACTTTTTTGAATTTACCAAATGACTGCAAGGAAACAAAGAGTGAAAAATTTAAAGGGGTCTGAATACTTTCCGAACCCACTGTTCATAAAGCTGAGTGTATGTATGAGTGTGTGTATGTATCAAGCCACGCCCACTCCACAGAGCCACGCCCACTCCGCATAGCCACAGGGAAATAGCCCCTGGTCCAGGGACACCGGACAACAGTTGTGACACACAGTTTGGCCTCACATACATTGCACACACAGCTCTGCTGCAGGGACCCTCTGACCTCATGTATACGGGGTTACTATATTTCCCCCAGGGATGTGATATAAGACCTTGCTCTGTGACACGAGCTGACACTTCTACTCCAGCACCAGCACAGCCCTGCATGTCTCCTCCGCCCAGCACGTGACTGGTCACATGGTCGTGACTAGGGTTGAGCGACTTTTATTTTTATAGGATCGGGTCGGGTTTCACGAAACCCGACTTTCTCAAAAGTCGGATCGAGTGAAATCGGCCGATCCTATAAAAAAGTCGGGGTCGGCCGAAACACGAAACCCAATGCAGTGCAATGGGATACTATAGTTCCCAGGGTCTGAAGGAGAGGAAACTCTCCTTCAGGCCCTGGGATCCATATTTTAGTGTAAAATAAAGAATCAAAATAAAAAATATTGATATACTCACCCTCGGACGCGCCCTGGTACTAACTGGCAGCCTTCCTTCCTAAGAATGAGCGCGTGAATGACCTGCGGTGACGTCGCGGCTTGTGATTGGTCGCGTGAGCGGTCACATGGGCGGCCGCGACCAATCACAAGCCGTGACGTCATCTAAGGCCCTTCACGCGCTCATTCTTAGGAAGGAAGGCTGCCGGAAAGAAGCCGAGGGTGAGTATATTCCTATTAGGTATATACTCACCCTCGGACGCGCCCTGCTTCTTTCCGGCAGCCTTCCTTCTTAAGAATGAGCGCGTGAAGGGCCTTAGATGACGTCACGGCTTGTGATTGGTCGCGGCCGCCCATGTGACCGCTCACGCGACCAATCACAAGCCGCGACGTCACCGCAGGTCATTCACGCGCTCATTCTTAGGAAGGAAGGCTGCCAGTTAGTACCAGGGCGCGTCCGAGGGTGAGTATATCAATATTTTTTATTTTGATTCTTTATTTTACACTTAAATATGGATTCCGATACCGATTTCTGATATCGCAAACATATCGGAACTCGGTATCGGAATTCCGATACCAGATTCAGAAGATCACCGACCTCATGGCCGACCCCACACAGGGGTCGGGTTTCATGAAACCCGACTTTGCCAAAAGTCGGCGACTTCTGAAAATGGCCGACCCGTTTCGCTCAACCCTAGTCGTGACATCATCACAGGTCCTTTAGCTGCCCAGGATCTCTCATTTACTGACAGTTCAGCCAGGGAAGAGAGGAAAAAAGCAGCAGGTGGCACGGGGCGGTACCATCCTCTCTGGCAGTAGTGACGGCCCCTCTCCGGAGTTTCACTATGTCTGCACTGCTCGCTACCAGCAATGTGCTGATTTGGACATAAAGCCCAGAAACTCTCCAGACCCGGGATTCGATCTGTGCACCAGCTGCTGGCCTGGCAGGAAGGAGGAAAGAAGAAACCCCCCCCACACACAGGCAGAGCCCCCGTTGTCATTCTGCGCCGGAGAAGAGCAGCGACATGAACACCAACATCATGTACGCCAGGAGGAAGAAGCGCAAACCCGTGCAAAAGGCGTAAGTCCCACCTGTGACCCGCTATGGGTCCCCGCAGGCCTAATAGGGCTTAACGGGAACGACCTGAGGTCGGCAGAGGCCCACTGCTGGCATGGAGGGGACGTGGCAGTACTGGCATTGAGGGGACAGGGCAGTGCTGCCATGGAGGAGATGGGTAGTAGTGCTGCCATGGAGGGGACGGGGCAGTGCTGGCATGGAGGGGACAGTGCAATGCTGGCATGGAGAGGGTGGGGCAGTGCTGCCATGGAGGGGACAGGGCAGTGCTGCCATGGAGGAGACGGGTAGTAGTGCTGCCATGGAGGGGACGGGGCAGTGCTGGCATGGAGGGGACGGGGCAGTGCTGGCATGGAGGGGACGGGGCAGCGCTGTCTGCCTGGTGACACTGCCTGCCCCTGTGTGTATAAAAATGCTGTGTAAAAAGAAGGAGCATGAGGTGCAGGAGGAATAAGGCCCCTTAACTGCCGCCATTATTTGTCATAACTAACCACAGTTAGTTACTATGCCCAGGCAATGCTGGGCTCTTCAGCTAGTCTATATATATATAAAGCTGAGTGTATGTGTGTGTGTGTATGTATCAAACCACGCCCACTCCACATAGCCCCACCCACTCCACATAGCAACACTCACTCCACACGCAAAGCCCCGTCCACATGGCCCACATTGTTGGCGCACACGGGCAGAGACACATTCACCTCGAAAGCCACCCTGTAAAAATCACCGGCTGTCACGTCCCAGCCGCTGCGAGCTACAACTGGGGCCACCGCCTTCAGCGTATCAGTGCACAGCAGGCACAGGCCACATCTAGCTCCGTCATGTCTAGAATGGAGTTGCTCCTGTGAGGCACGACGTCAAGGGAAAGGGAGGAGCCTCATGGATTACACCGCTGTGCTAATAACAGGAAGTTGCTGTGCACATGTGAGGGGAAGAGAGGAGTGAGGTGAAAATGAGGAGTGAGGGGAAAGTGAGAGGAGTGAGCAGAAAATATTGGAGTGAGGGGAAAGTGAGAGGAGTGGAGGAAAACTAGTGGAGTGAGGGGAAAATGAGAGGTGTGAGGTGAAAATGAAGAGGTGTGAGTGGAAAATGAGAGGAGTGAGGGGAAAATAGTGGAGTGATCGGAAAATGACAGGTATGAAGTCAAAAAGACTGGTGTGAGGGGGAAATGAGAGGAGTGAGGGGGAAAATTAGAGGAGTAAGGGGAAAATAACAGATTTGAGGGGGAAAATTAGAGATGTGAAGGAGAAAATGAGAGATGTCAGGGGAAAATGAGAAAAGTGTGGTGCTGCTGCAGTATGAGGCTGTGTATAGAGAAGAGTGAGGCACTGCAGGTGGAGGCTGTGTATAAGGCCACATTCACACGTTCAGTATTTGGTCAGTATTTTACCTCAGTATTTATAAGCCAAAACCACGAGTGGGAGAAAAATACTGAAGTGGTGACGTGTTTCTAATATACTTTTCCTCTGATTGTTTTACTCCAAGATTTAGCTTACAAATACGGAGGTAACAAAACTGACCAAATAACGTGTGAACGAGGTCTAAAGGAGAAAAGTGTGGTGCTGCAGAAGTAGGCTGTGTATACGATACGCTTTATTGCAAATAGTGCAATTTCTCTCGGGATGAAGTGTTTCCAATTGTACATGGAAGAGGAGTGTGAGGTGCTGCCAGAGGAGGCGACTATAAAAGAGAAAAGCTGTGCTGCAGAAAAGTGTTGTGTATAAAGGAGGAGCATGAGGTGCAGGAGGAATAAGACCCCTTAACTGCTGCCATTAAAAGTCGTATCGGCAGTCGTTAAGGGGTTAACATTGTGTTAAAAAAAAACCTTTTGCTTCAACAAAGAGTTATGTGCAATATAATCATTAAAATTTGTTATAACTAACCACAGTTAGTTACTATGCCCAGGTCACGCCGGGCTCTTCAGCTAGTTTATTATAAAACTAGAAATAACGTTTCTAGCAGTTATGGTGTCTGAGTACTGGATTTTGCACACCAGGGAACATTTACATAACCCAATACTGCCCAAGATGCCACTTTGTGGAAGACACATCTTTGTACGTCTTGTGGGACTGCCACTTTGTAGAGGGCCTGTTGGACATCATGGAATAAAAACTCAAAGACTCAGAAGAAGTCTAATGTACCACTCGGTACTTTAAGGACTATTCCCTAGGATTTCATTCTGTTGGATCCATCAAAGAGGCCTGGATTCTTAGGCTGTTTTCAACATCATATTTTGGCCACTGGCTCCATCGGGGCAACTGAAGCCCTGAAGAATGGGATTAAGGCGGACCTGCCAACAGAACCATTGACTTTAATGAAGTTTTCGGAGTCACTTTTTTTCTGTCTGACATAATTTTCATCAGTGTCCACCTTTTTGAGGCAGGCACAATAGAATGGGAGACTGTGCTTTTGTAAACGCTTCAAAAAGGAGGACACTAAGGACACTGTGTGAGTCGCCAGGAACTGGCTCATTTGCGTAGGGAGGAGCATGTCCATCCAGGACTTCCAAAGTTTGATCTATATCCTTAGGCATCTTTAACAGTACATGTGTCGATGAAGAAGAGGACTAATCCCCCTTCTCCTCTCTTTGTCTCTCAATAAAGCTTCGGACCTGTGATTTCCCCTCCCTGTCCCCTTTTTCCCATCCCTTTTCCCCTATCACACCTTGTAATGCTTTGTTGGGTTACTTGCCGTACTAATTTGATGTATAGTGTATGATAGCCTGTAGCGTGTGTGCCACTCTCATGCTATAGTCGGTAAACGGTATTATTCATTGTACGCTGCGTCGCAGTATATTGTATGCTTGTGTTTGACAGCTGATAGCTACTAAAGATATTATAAGTGAAAAACAATAGATACCTGCATGCACATAAATGGCAGGGCGTGTAATAGGTGGCTTGGTCAAGTGTGGCCGAGCAAAAGTCAATATGTGGTAGTGTCTTCACATTCTGGTTAATAGAGCTGGGGGTCTCAGTGGGACCCCCTTCTTTAAACACTTACACGGCTCTATCGGGAAAACCCCGTTGATATAATTAATATTTATGTTTATAAAATGAGAAATGAAGTTTATATTACTTCTGTCTGACAAGTCTGAGGAGTGACAGTGAAACCGTGCACATCAAAAGCATTCCACAGTGCATGAGAACGACATGATTTACATGTCAGCGTAAATTACTTTTTGGGTGTAGTTCTTTGATTAACATAAGATGTAGCAAGGCGATAATTACCCTTAAGAGACATTGCAGGAACATATTTCTGCTCATTAGACCAATGCACGACATATAAACCTTCTGCTGACCTTGTTTCAGGTTTCAGAAATACAAACAGGCTTGGACTGACCACTTTCACTTAAAGGGAACCTGTCATGTCCCCAAACACTACTAACCTGAAGATATGATCTGCAGGTAATGGCTTCCAATGGACTGAAGGCTGCCGGTTTTTAGTTATAGAGGCGTGCACACCGCTCAGTACACAGTGGCGGCTCTTAGGCTACGTTCACATTTGCGTTGTGCGCCGCAGCGTCGGCACCGCAACGCACAACGCAAACAAAAACGCAGCAAAACGCATGCACAACGCTGCGTTTTGCGCCGCATGCGTCCTTTTTTTCATTGATTTTGGACGCAGCAAAAATGCAACTTGCTGCGTCCTCTGCGCCCGGACGCGGGCGCCGCAGGGATGCATGCGGCGCAAAACGCAAGTGCGACGCATGTCCATGCGCCCCCATGTTAAATATAGGGGCGCAGGGCGCATGACGCATGCGGCGGCGCTGCAGCGCCCGACGCTGCGGCACCGACCGCAAATGTGCACGTCGCCTTAGCACACCCGGCACTTTGATTGACAGCTTACTCTGCACAGATGCGCTACAGAGCGAGCTGTCAATCAAGGTGTCAGGGCATGTACTGAGAACTCAGTGGCCGGACAGCATTGGAACACTACTAACCTTCATACTTAACCCTATATATAGTGTTTGGGGACATAACAGGTTCTCTTTAATACAGAAGTTTTCTGGTCTTATATAAAAAAAAAAAAGGCATTTAATAAGGTGGAGTTTTACTCCTACATGTATATTTTCGCTAGTATTTTCCTTTACTTTCTGATCGGTAAGTGCACTACTTCCGACCCCGGCACCGATCCTAAGAATGAAGGGGCTGGAGGAGTCGTGCAGCCAGTTCTTCTTGGGAATGTCTGCTAGGACCTCCATCATACAGAACGGTGGCTCACTGGTCATTGGCATGGTTTCTTTGCAGAGCTGGGGTCCAGGGTTCAAATGTTAAGTAAATTATGCAAACATAATAAATAAATGTCATATCCTGCGGAAATACCATGAATATACAATATGGTCATACCCCTTGCATGAAAGTAAGGCTGACACCAAATATTCACTGGAGTCCTAAAATGGACTAATGAGTCACATGACAAAGACAAAGAGCAGAAAGGTGTACATTCATCGGAATCTGACAGCTGTGTAATCTAAGAGCAGCATAATGTATGAGCAGAGACCCCGATTACTGTGATGTGTCACTTACTAGGCTGTATTTTGCAGTTTCAATAAAATCAGCAGATTATTACTACAGGACAACTGGCCTTGTGCATCCTAGTCCAACTATGTCCCCAGCACTGATCAGCAGCTCTCTGCAATGTATACAGTACAGACCAAAAGTTTGGACACACCTTCTCATTTAAAGATTTTTCTGTATTTTCATGACTATGAAAATTGTACATTCACACTGAAGGCATCAAAACTATGAATTAACACATGTGGAATTATATACTTAACAAAAAAGTGTGAAACAACTGAAAATATGTCTTATATTCCAGGTTCTTCAAAGTAGCCACCTTTTGCTTTGATGACTGCTTTGCACACTCTTGGCATTCTTTTGATGAGCTTCAGGAGGTAGTCACCGGGAATGGTTTTCACTTCACAGGTGTGCCCTGTCAGGTTTAATAAGTGGGATTTCTTGCCTTATAAATGGGGTTGGGACCACCAGTTGTGTTGTGCAGAAGTCTGGTGGATACACAGCTGATAGTCCTACTGAATAGACTGTTAGAATTTGTATTATGGCAAGAAAAAAGCAGCTAAGTAAAGAAAAACGAGTGGCCGTCATTACTTTAAGAAATGAAGGTCAGTCAGTCCGAAAAATTGGGAAAACTTTGAAAGTGTCCCCAAGTGCAGTGGCAAAGCTGTTATGATCTGGTGGCCTAGGAGCAGCATGGACGAGCTCTGGAGTAGGTGGCCTCTATACTGACCACAGACCCTTAACTTAACACCGCAACTATAAGTAGCCGTGGGATGTTCCTGTCACTCCCTCGACACCTCGTCACAGCCGGAGGACTAATTACCCCTAAAGAAAGAAACAGGAAAACTATCTTGCCTCAGAGAAAATCCCCAAAGGAAAGACAGCCACCCACAAATATTGACTGTGAGAGGAGAGGGAAATTACAAACGCAGACTGAAAACAGAATTTAGCAAAGGAGGCCACGCTACCTAGAAAGAAAAGACAGGACAGAGTACTGTGCGGTCAGTATTAAATTACTACAAAAATCCACCACAGAGAATACAAAAATCTCCACACCTAACTAAAGGCATAGAGGGTAACTCTGCGACTCCAGAGCTTCCAACTTGGCTGAATAAATCCTTACACAGACAAAGCTGGACAAGAAAAAACAGCAATTCACTGAACTATAAAGTCCACCGCATGTGGACTGCAAAAACAAAGCCAGGACTTATCTTTGATGATTTGGACAATCCAGTAGGAGAAACCAAGCAGAGATGTGAATCCTCCAGAAAAACAATGGACAACTGGCACTCACTAAAGGGTGAAGCCAGACTAAATAGCCCCATCCAAAGTGGAAGCACCTGATGACTGCTGTGAAGGACAAACAGCAGCACTACCACTTATAACCACCGGAGGGAGCCCAAGAGCAGAACCCACAACAGAATTCACAACACAAATCCCATCAAGTGCTACAAAGAAACTGTCTCACATGAGGACCACCCCAGGAAAGGAAGACCAAGAGTCACCTCTGCTTCTGAGGATAAGTTTATCTGAGTCACCAACCTCAGAAATCGCAGGTTAACAGCAGCTCAGATTAGAGACCAGGTCAATGCCACACAGAGTTCTAGCAGCAGACACATCTCTACAACAACTGTTAAGAGGAGACTTTGTGCAGCAGGCCTTCATGGTAAAATAGCTGCTAGGAAACCACTGCTAAGGACAGGCAACACGCAGAAGAGACTTGTTTGGGCTAAAGAACACAAGGAATGGACATTAGACCAGTGGAAATCTGTGCTTTGGGATGATGAGTCCAAATTTGAGATCTTTGGTTCCAACCACTGTGTCTTTGTGCGACGCAGAAAAGGTGAACGGATGGACTCTACATGCATGGTTCCCACCGTGAAGCATGGAGGAGGAGGTGTGATGGTGTGGGGGTGCTTTGCTGGTGACACTGTTGGGAATTTGTTCAAAATTGAAGGCATACTGAACCAGCATGGCTACCACAGCATCTTGCAGCGGCATGCTATTTCATCCAGTTTACGTTTAGTTGGACCATAATTTATTTTTCAACAGGACAATGACCCCAAACACACCTCCAGGCTGTGTAAGGGCTATTTGACCAAGAAGGAGAGTGATGGGGTGCTACGCCAGATGACCTGGCCTCCAGTCACCAGACCTGAACCCAATCGAGATGGTTTGGGGTGAGCTGGACCGCAGAGTGAAGGCAAAAGGGCCAACAAGTGCTAAGCATCTCGAGGAACTCCTTCAAGATTGTTGGAAGACCATTCCTGGTGACTACCTCTTGAAGCTCATCAAGAGAATGCCAAGAATGTGCAAAGCAGTCATCAAAGCAAAAGGTGGCTACTTTGAAGAACCTAGAATATAAGACATAATTTCAGTTGTTTCACACTTTTTTGTTAAGTATATAATTCCACATGTGTGAATTCATAGTTTTGATGCCTTCAGTGTGAATGTACAATTTTCATAGTCATGAAAATACAGAAAAATCTTTAAATGAGAAGGTGTGTCCAAACTTTTGGTCTGTACTGTACATAAAGCTGTGGTGTGGGTTGGGATTATACACAGCTCACCAACTGAGCTCTGCTAGATCTGCAGCAAACTGTGATTCTATCATAACGGCTGCACCCAGTATAGTAAGTGACACATCGCTGTAATTAGGGTCTCTGTCTCTACCTCATTCTGCTGTCAGATTACATAGCAGAAACCAGCTGACGGATTCCCTCTAGTGTAACATATTAATGCTGATAAGGTACAGATGGTGCAGTGCCTCTATGTGGAGCTGTGTCCTACCTTAAAGAACTGTGTTCTACTCTAAAAGAACTTCTGCAATTTGTCCTTTTTTTAGTAATGTAATGGAAAAACCACCATGTGAAACGCAAGAGAATTTTATGAGCGCCGTGTTCGGCCATATACATGAGGCCCCTATACATCTTCCTCTTTGGTGAAAAGGACTTACCGTATATAACTTTGAGAGACAGTGATGTTTTGGAACCAGTGGCGTAACTACAAAGTTATGGGCCCCGGTGCGAACTTCCAAATGGGGCCCCCCCCCGCCATAAAATTCAATGTAACCCCCATAGAATACAATGCAGCCCCCCTCATAGTATAATGCAGCCCCTCCATACAGGGGCAGTGAGAAAGACACGAGCAAATGGTGACTAGGGGGCAGGGGAGAGGGCACAAGTGGGCAAGGAAGACAGGCACAAGGGGACACATGGGGGCTAGGAGGCAGGGGAGAAGGTTACAAGGGGACTAGTGGGCAAGGGAGACTGACACAAGGGGACAATGGAGACTGACACAAGGGGCACATGGGGACAAGTGGGCAAGGGAGACTGACACAAAGGGCACATGGGGACTAGTGGACAAGGGAGACTGGCACACGGGGACACACGGGGACAAGGGACAAGCACAAGGGGACAAGGGAGACAGGCACAAGGGGACACACAGGGACTAGTGGGCAAGAGACTGACACAAGGGATACAAGCACAAGGGGACACACAGGGACAAGTGGGAAAGGGAGACTGACACACAGGGACTAGTGGGCGAAGGAGACTGACACAAGCACAAGGGGACAAAGGAGACTGACACAAGCACAAGGGGACATAGGAGACAGGCACATGGGGACACACAGGGACTAATGGGCAAGGGAGACTGGCACATGGGGACACAAGCATAAGGGAGACAGGCTCAAGGGGACACACGGCCCCCTGACCTGCCAGAGCCGCTTGCAGCTGTGACGTGGTAGTTACGCCGCTGCCTCACACACACACATACTACAGATATCACACACACACTACAGATATCACACACACACACACACACATCATACTACAGATATCACACACACACACACACACACATCAGTTATCACACACACACTACAGATATCACACATACACACATACTACAGATATCACACACACACTACAGATATCACACACACACACATCATATTACAGATATCACACACATACTACAGTTATCACACACACACTACAGATATCAAACACACACTACAGATATCTCACACACACACACACACACACACACAGACATACTACAGATATCACACACATACTACAGTTATCACACACACACTACAGATATCACACACACACATACTACAGATATCACACACACACACACACACACACACACACACACACACACACACACACACACACACACACACACACACACACACACACACCAGAGATACCAGCTCATATACACAACTCACAATCTCCTCTCTGGTACAGGGGTGGCTGATGTAAACCGGCTGCAGCTCCTCAGCTTCTCCTGACTAAAGCGGCTCTGTCCCGCACCTCCCCCCTGCTCTCGCCTTCTGTCCCGGGGTTATTTTGGCTTTCTCTTAAATACGATCTCATTCAGAGGTACATGAGATGTATGAGGGGGAAAAAACAGATTGAGAAGCTGTCTCATCGTGATGACTGGAGCTGCTTCCTGTCTCTCACGTGCCCCGGCTGCCCCCTTCCCCTAGATACGCCTCGGACTGTTGCTGTGCAGGAGGAATCCCCTGCACTGCAATATGGTGTTGGGTGCCAGCACAGCCCGCACAGTGGTCTATCCAGCACAGCCCGCACAGTGGTCTATCCAGCACAGCCCGCACAGTGGTCTATCCAGCACAGCCCGCACAGTGGTCTATCCAGCACAGCCCGCACAGTGGTCTATACAGCACAGCCCGCATCTCTCGCCCCCCCCGAGAATGCCCCCACAGTCCAGTAAAAAAACAAAAAAACACTCTCCTTACCTTTCCTCTTGCCAGCGTTGCTTCCTGCTCCGATCTCAGGCTCGGCTGCAGTCTGCCCGGGACACAGCAAGTGCGCGATGATATGACGTCATCGCGCACCTGCAGTGTCAGAGGCAGAGCGGGTAATGATGGGAGAGGGAGCGTCTGTAGACGCTCTCTCCTCCGTCATTGCATTTAACTGTACCGGCGTCATAGACGCCGGTATAGTTGAATGCGACGGCAGGGGGGGTGAGTCGGTGGCGGGGGGAGGCGGATCGAGCAGCCCATGACTGGCACCGGCTCTTCTGGCATTTGCCAGAAGTGCCCGATGGCCAGTCCGGCCCTGCTCTGACCTGCCAGCCCCGGGCCCCTGACCTGCCGGGCCCGGTCGCAGTGGCGACCGCTGCAACCGCGGTAGTTACGCCCCTGTCCATACTGTACAATGGCCACACATAGTGCTCTATACTGTACAATGGCCACACATGATGCTCCATACTGTACAATTGGCCACACATGATATTGCCTACAGTATAATGGCCACACATAGTTACTCCTACACACGCGGCTGAGCTCCGTACACATTACACATGCGGCTCCCCTCCGTACACCTCGTACACACCCGGCTCCGCTCCGTACACCTTGCACACACGGCTCCGCTCCGTATACCTCGTACACACATGGCTCCGATCCGTACACCTCGTACACACACGGCTACGCTCCGTACACCTCGTACACACACGGCTACGCTCCGTACACCTCGTACACACGGCTCCGCTCCGTACACCTCGTACACACACGGCTCCGCTCCGTACACCTCGTACACACACGGCTCCGCTCCGTACACCTCGTACACACACGGCTCCGCTCCGTACACCTCGTACACACACGGCTCCGCTCCGTACACCTTGCACACACGGCTCCGCTCCGTATACCTCGTACACACATGGCTCCGCTCCGTACACCTCGTACACACACGGCTCCGCTCCATACACCTTGCACACACGGCTCCGCTCCGTATACCTCGTACACACCCGGCTCCGCCTTGTACACCTCATACACACACGGCTCCGCTCCGTACACCTCATACACACCCAGCTCCGCCTTGTACACCTCATACACACACGGCTCCGCTCCGTACACCTCATACACACCCAGCTCTGCCTTGTACACCTCATACACACCCAGCTCTGCCTTGTACACCTCATACACACCTGGCTCCGCCTTGTACACTTCATACACACACGGCTCCGCTCCGTACACCTCATACACACCCAGCTCCGCCTTGTACACCTCATACACACACGGCTCCGCTCCGTACACCTCATACACACCCAGCTCTGCCTTGTACACCTCATACACACCCAGCTCTGCCTTGTACACCTCATACACACCCGGCTCCGCCTTGTACACCTCATACACACACGGCTCCGCTCCGTACACCTCATACACACCCGGCTCCGCCTTGTACACCTCATACACACACTGCTCCGCTCTGTACACCTCATACACCCACGGCTCCGCTCCGTACACCTCATACACACACTGCTCCGCTCTGTACACCTCATACACACACTGCTCCGCTCTGTACACCTCATACACACACGGCTCCGCTCCGTACACCTCATACACACACGGCTCCGCTCCGTACACCTCATACACACCCGGCTCCGCCTTGTACACCTCATACACACCCGGCTCCGCCTTGTACACCTCATACACACACAGCTCCGCTCCGTACACCTCATACACACACGGCTCCGCTCTGTACACCTCATACACACACTGCTCTGCTACATCCACACAAACCCCTCCTGACCTCACACAAAAGCTTACCCTCCTCCAGCATGATGACAACCAGCACTGCACTACTGTCCTGCACTACACGGAAGCCCTTGATCATGTGACTCCGACTCCTCCCCTCCTGTGACCTCATACTAGGTCCTGTGCGCACAGAGCAGCTGCAGCCATAGTTGTGGTGTGCGGCTCTCTGCGGTGGAGGGGCTCTGCTGCCGTGACAAGTGCAGTCCCACCCGTGATCGCGCATGCACTGAGAGAGTGCACGCGCACCAGGGCCTGTAAAGAAGGTTTATAAAGGGCCGGCGGCCCATTTTGTAGCTCAGAGTTCTTAGGGGCCCCTAAGCACTGCGGGCCCCGTCGCAATTGCGACCCCTGCGACCGCGGTAGTTACGCCCCTGTTTGGAACCATATTAGCAGAAGACACCCAAGATTCAGACTGTTGATCATTATGGTCACTAAGCTAAAACTAGTCCTGCAGATTCACCACGGACAAGGCAAGCAATGGCCGTCCTGCTGATGTGGATCTACAACCCCTTCCAGAATTTCTCTACTCCTTCCAGTACTTCTTCCTGGAGAGCAACTTTTGGACTAAGCTTCTAATCTCTATCTCTTAAACTGGTGCAAAACTACAACTCCCAGCATGCTCTGACAGCCACAAGTTAGTGACCCCTACGCTGCATTAGTCATTGCCTGAGAGATCATATTCCTATAAGAAAACATAACCTAGAACTGCAGGGAGACTTAAAGGTAAAGGCGTCTTTACAGGGTGATATCTCCGCAGATTCCCTTTACAAGCCTGGAAGGGTTGTCCATCTTTTTTTAAAATGTATCAAAGGGCTCTAAAAATAATAAAAAACACATAACTACCGCTACCGATCCCCCGACACTCCTCTGCACCGCTGCTGGGGATCCCCAGAAGTCTATGTAAAGAGGATCATTCCCTTTAAATTTGAGCATCACTAATAGTTAAGAACTGCCAATGTGGGAGCTGTGCTGTTTGCCATTTTTACTTTCTCACGTGCCCCTGATGTCCTTTTACAAAATCAACGATCTCCCCAACCTTATTTTCTAAGCATTGTGGGGAGTAAAAGGGGGACTCATAGCCGTGCCTCCCCTTACTCCTGCTCGGTTAGCGTTGTGGTTGAGTTGTAACAGCAGACGCGGCCTGTCTACCAAAGTGGCGCTGTTTCTGAACGGACACGTACTTTCACATGTAAAGCGCCATGGAATAAATGGCGCTATACTAATAAATAATAAGAATAGTTCTAATCTCATACAATGCCATTTAAAAGCTACGTTAAGGCCGGTTTTACATTTGCGGTTGTGTCCGCAGCGTTTCTGACGCATACATTCGCGTGCGTCTTGATTTCATATCTTTTACATTGTGGACGCAGGTGCATGTGTTCACCCGCGTTTGCTTACGCATGCGTCTTTTTGCGGGGCGTGGCTAACGCACCATGTTGCAATTTTTGAGGCTGCAAATTTTCGTCAAATATGTGCAGGCATGCGCATGTGCATGAGGTCGTTAAAAAAATTGATTACTATGGGAACGCATGCGTACGCATGTCTTTGCGTATGCATGCGTTCAATGCGCTTGCGTACTTCGGACTGCGCATGTCCAGTAGCTGATTTAGACACGCCCATTGAGACACGCCCTCCTGGAAATATCAAACGCATGCGCATAGAAAGCGCAAACGCAGGCAAAAAACGCAGACAAGCACAGCGGGTTTTTTTCCGTCATGCGTAAGCTGATGCAGATAAAAAATGCTGCGTTTTTGCAGGCGTTTGTGGTTGCGGACAAGATGCTGCGGACACGACCACAAATGTGAAACCGGACACTAAGGGTCTCTCCTGTGAAAAAAAAATCTTCAGTGAAAACTACAATTAACCTGTAGTAAACAAAAATCCATGGATGGAGGAAAGCAGATTGAATGCAAATGTTGTTGTGGGATACGAATCCAGACCCACATTAATCACCACGTGACCACTGACTATGAAAATGCTTATGGCTGCAATTACTTTGAAAACTGCACCAAAATAAAAACAAGTGTGAACAGGATCACAGCACAGCTTGCATGTCGGCCGCACAGGGGCAATGCTTGTTCCCATTGGCAGCCCTGGTACATCCTCCCTCTGGTCTTATGCACCACAGCAGGGCTGGACATGCCATGGGTGCCATGTGTGCAGCTGCATAGGGGCCCAGTAGGTTGGGGGCGCCATGTTAGGCTGATAAACTTAATGGTTCTTGGAATGAGAGAAATAATGAGGGTCTTTCTCTTTGTGGTGAACTAGGGGGTGTCATACACCATGTCAGTATATATGTCCAGCACAGTGATGCCTGAGTGACACCCTGACACACAGCCTGCTCGCATTATGTGCCGCCACATGCAGAGACAGAGAGGAGGCAGCAGGCAGGGAGCTGCCATCTGTCGGCCAGGCTGCAGAGGGAGTCTGGGAGCCAGCAGAACCACATTCTCCAGTGAGGGGGGAGGGGAGGGGATCGCCTGCAGCTGCTCCACCCTCACTTTGTGTCAGCAGGTAGGAGCACAGCAGCAGCAGCAGCACAGTCCCCGGGGAGGGAGCTCAGTGTCCCGGGAAGCAGCGTCCTCCTCACTGCGAGCCCTGAGCCGCGGACACAGGCTGCACACAGGGCGGCCGGAGCTGGAATCCACCTTCTGCTCAGCGGGGATTGGCTCCGGGAGATGTGAGTGGAGCTAGAAGGGGCCTGCGCTGCGCTCGCTGAGGAGGAGGAGGGGGCACTGGCCGGCGGCACGGCCTCATCTACCTGTGCACCTCGCCGGCTCTGCGCCGCACGCTGCCGGCATGATGCCGGCCCAGGCTGAGCTTCCTGCTGCTGAGAGGAGCCAATGAATGGCCGTGACTGTGCGGTGAGCAGCGACTGAGGAGGAGTACGTGACAGCCCAGGCCATGGATGGGGGGCCCCTGCCCTGGGGGTAGCGGCGGCTGGCACTGCTGGCACGCAGGGTTCCTGGGACTGGCTATGGATGCCCGCTGCTGGCTGCAGTATGACTAGAGCCCGGCTGCAGCTGGCATCCCTCTGGCTGCTGCTTCTGGTAACTCTACAGGCGAGGCTGGCACTGACGGAGCAGGACCACCAGCAGAAAGCCCTGCTCAAGGTGTACCCTGTGAAGATGGAGCACCCAAACTTCACTGTGGAGGGGGTGTTTGCCAAGGTGGCGGATGTGAGCGGCGCTGAGGGCAAGCTGTTCCAGGTGAGTGTGACCAGAGTACCTGTCCTGGCCCCTGGCATTTCGCGCCTGTGGCAGACGTCCTGAGTGACCAGGCCTGGCAGTGCCCACGTGTCGTGGGCACAGATGTGGTGTGTGCTGCCATGTTGGCAGAGGCGAGAATAACTCTGAAGTGCAGGGAAATACCATGAAAGCCTCCGCACATGCTGCCCATCATTCCCGAGGTCACCCGGAAAGGTACTTGGCATTCCATGCCCGCTGCCCATACACCTGATGGCTTCACATGGGCGACCCGGGCAACCATGTGCCGGAAATCCAGGTAATAATGTGTTAGTAATATTTCCTAAGAACAAGATTCCAATTGATTTTGTCTGAATGTCGGCGCCTGATTCCCAGGTATTATCATAAGCCATAAACACGGGGTGAAACGCCAGCGCGGCTATGGCGGCTCTGCTGGCACAGGCACTAAGTACTCGTGATGTGGAGATAAGGACTTCCAGTGCCGGGTAATAATGACCTTCATGCAGCGTGGTATGAAACCTGCCATGCCAGATAACGACAGCCTCGTGTGACGCGCTCCTCATGGATTGTCAGACACTTCTGTGCGGGAAGAACACCCAAATAATCACAATAAGTTGTGTGACATCAGCACTGAACATGGGGCACTGATCGCACCTCCGAAAACACCACGTTATCTCATCCTTAGGCCCTGGTCACACTGCTGCTATTTGCCTTCCATTAGTTTCTGGTTTTTTTACAGTCTGTGCCGCCATCATAAGACAGCGAAGACCCTTCTAGATTTCAGGTGCAGCCCCCTGAGCTGCCGACATCATAACCCCCAGATTAGTGATAGTTTAATCACATAGTGACCGGTTCTACAATGGTGTAACATCATTTTGTCCGGTGTTAGGGTTTCTGCTTGCTGTCAGTGAATAGAAACATTCTTGATTACTTCCAGAGTCTGAAAACCCCATAAAGACCCCAGTATAGGGGTGTCTGCCATTGCGGCCAGTCCAGGCCGTCCACTGATCTGTTCTCATTGCTGAGAGTTTAGCTTCCATGTTTATGTACATTAATATCCCCAATATTTACCATAGAACTGACAACACGGCTTTATTATCACCCCGCATCTTGGGATCCTGGTCACTTTCAGGAATCGTCACCAATAGCAGTGGCATCAGACAACGTACCGGGACCATTTTCTGGGCTACCACAAGTAGTGTTTGTGCGCTTGTAAGACTGTAGTGGTAAAGTGCTGATACTTCACGTTTGCTGCCACATTGAAGAAAATATTAAGAAAGCTTCTTAAAAACTGGGAAACTTGCGAAATTCAGTCTAATGATGAACTGGGATGTGTAAACTGGCTGAGGGTCTTCTGATCAAACACGACAGCCTCATATCTGCCTATGGGACTGTCGTATTTGGGTCTGGAGACCCTCGGCCAGTCCGTGCATCTCAGTCCGTACTTGGACCATTAATGTTGGAGGTGTGAATCCGGCCCAACTCTCCAACATAATGGGGTTTTCTGCTAGTTAGGGGCCTGGGAATGCAATTGCCAAATGAAAGTGACCCCAAAGGTGAAGCGTCACCAATCTTAAAGACCATGTAGCGTTTGCTTCCAGGTTCAGGTTTTGGATGCAGCCTATGAAGCCAAAGCTAAGGCCTCGTTCAGACATCAGCGATTTTTCAGACGCTAAAAAACAGTCCACGTTTCATCAGTGTTTATGATCTGAATTGTAGCAGTGATTCAGTTTGGACCGTCAGATTGTCATCACTGTTCGGTCAGTGTCAGGTTTTACCATCAGAGTTTCATCAATGGTTTTATGAAAACATTTTTTTTTTAGAAAGTTTCTCCTATTCATTTCAGTATCTGTCATGGACAGCGCACTGATGCCATCACATGGACCTGTATGGTTGATATTGATCCGTGGCTCCCATCTAAAACGGACAGTTCCATGAATGTTTTGCGGACACACAGTTGACACATAGTTGACGTTTACAATGGGTATGGGTTTTTTTATGTGACGGCCATACATAAAACATATACAGTATGTGAAAACAAAAGTCTGAATGAGGCCTGGGAGTGTATTCCAAAAAAAGAAGTCTTAAGAAATAATTCTTGAAGATAGGTCCACCACTGTAATATGCAGCAAGGTGCACGCCGCCGGTGATGAATGTCCCACATCTTTCAGCCAGAAATCTAGGGCATTTCTGCTATAATTTATCATGTAAACTAAAGCCAAGGTGTTGGGCAGCCATAAGCCACGCTCCCTCCTGACAACAACTTTTCAAAAAATTAATGGACTTGGCATAAAATCACCAAAAGTCACGAAATCTTTCCGCTGCGCAATGTGTGCATAAACTAGTCATTTTCTGGTAAAAATCTTCGCAATGAGTTCACCCCTCAGAGTTTTCTTCACAATCATCATCTTCTAGGATTTGTTTCTGCATCTGATTTCACAAGTCGTGCCTTCACTGCGGACACAACACTGATTTCTCAGATATTTTTACAAAATGTTGAAAAAATACAGCAAAAAAAGACCACACGGCATGAGAGCGCAAGTGCAAACTGCATAAAGAAAACTTAAATATGGAAAATGTCCTTGATTTTTAGATGCTGATTATTTAGACTGTACCAGGGATGGACAAGAGCTCGTTAGATCACTACCAGAGCCATACTGAAATGCTCCAAAAGACAGGCTGATAGGGAATCTAGGTTGCGAGCTCCGATGGGGACAGTGATGAAGATGTCTGTAAAGGCTGTGGAATAAATGGCGATATATAAGTGAGATAGATAAATAAATACAAATTCATTGTTTAAATGGCCAAACTATATCTAAAAAAATATTCATAGATAGCAAGAAAAAGCAAAGCAAAATGTTAGGCCACTTTCATAAAATCAGAAGTGGAACCTACAGGGACCTAAACCGTCAGCTACAGATTTCTGGATATATTGGCTGTCTATCAGCGCTAGCAAACAATGGCAATGTAAGGCTATGTTCACACGTTGTGTTTTTTTCAAAGCAAAGTTTAAGCTGCTTCCAAAAACCAGGTTTTGCTTAGTTTTTGCGGCATTTTTGTCAGGGTACATTTGTCTGTTGTGCACACTGATAAAGTTTAGTGCATAAAAAACAAATCTGATCCTACTTCATCAGGTTTTGGCACCAAAAACGCAGCAAAACCTGATACCTGCGGTTTTTGCACTACCCATTGAATGGGAGAAAAACGCTGAAAGAAGTGACAAGCTGGATTTAGCAAAAATTCAGCTCTTTGACAAAAGTCGGGGAAAAAAAGGTGTGTGTAGAGATTTCTGAATCTCATAGACTTTGCTGGTACTGCATCTGTCATCTATCTATCTATCTATCATCTATTTATCTATCATCTATTTATCTATCATCTATTATCTATCTATTATCTATCTATCATCTATTTATCTATCTATTATCTATCATCTATCTATTATCTATTATCTATCTATTATCTATCATCTATCTATTATCTATTTATCTATTATCTATCTATTATCTATCATCTATCTATTATCTATCTATCATCTATTATGTATCATCTATCTATCTATTATCTATCATCTATTATCTATCTATCTATTATCTATCTATCTATTATCTGTCTATCATCTGTCTATCTATCTATCTATCTATCTATCTATCTATCTGTTCCGGCTGAATGACTATAAGCACCCTTGTTTGAATATGGTAGTGCAGGGGTGATAGGATTCAGAGATGTTTCCTGGTTCCACATTGTTTTCTATTCACATATCATTGTAAGATTTCTTTTGGGAGGTTCTCGTGGCTTTCAAATTATTTCCATTTACTTTACCTTTAGTTACCAGTTCATTCATAATATTTAAACGGGTTCTCCATCTCTACTACTGGACTACCTTTTATTAATGGCCACATGGTACATAAACAAACAAATCCATACTTACCATCTGGACTAACGTCACTTCTCAGTGAATTCTGGGTCCCCCGCTGGTCTGTTATTTATTATTATTATTATTATTATTATTATTCATTTTTATAGCGCCATTTATTCCATGGCGCTGTACATGTGAAATACGGAGCAAATATAGACAAATACATTAGACATGAGCAAAAAAAAAAAAACAAGGCACACGGGTACATAAGGAGGGAGGACCCTGCCCGCGAGGGCTCACAATCTGCAGGGGATGGGTGATGATACACTAGGAGAGGGCAGAGCTGGTTGTGTTATAAGCAATTTTACATGACCGCAGCAGCCAATCACCGGCTATGGATCAGCTGTAGCCTTCAGAATCCTGTCTGAGTAGGAGAACCGTGTTCTTCCACCTAGATGGAAATATGAAGGCCACAGGCGATCAGCGGACGCCGATTGGTTGCCGCAGTCACATGACAGGTTATGTCAGGAGACCGAGATCTGAGGAGCGGCGCTGGTCTGGGAGGTAAGGAAAGATTTTTGCTAGGATTGATGCAGCACATGGAAGTCATATATAAGAGTTTGCCCAGTAGTGGGCATTGGACAACCCCTTTAACTCTTCTGAATTATATGGACAACCCCTTTAATAACCCAACATCACTCAGGTACCATTCATGCCGGATTATAGGATTTTTTATGTATGAGATACAGGGTGAACATGATGGTGAGAACACAGGGGTCTGCAGAGAATACACATCTAGGTTCTGCCGACTGCTGGCATACATTAGGTGGCATCTGCCATTGGCAACCTGGCACCTGAACACTATCCTGTTCTCATAGGTAATCATGGCTAACGGAAAGAAAGGTCACTCCATCTGTCCTTGTGTAGAATATATATATATATATATATATATATACAGTATGTGTGTATATATATATATATATATATATATATATATATATATATATATATATATATATAATCTTTAAAGACTAAATTGGGACATTCCCTTTGTTTCCCATGAGCCCCATCGCTGTGAGAACAATACGGTACATTTACATTGTGTAAGTATAGTTTTCCCCGTACACATGACCTTGTGCGCGCCCTGTAATAAGCAGCAGAGCCCCCTGTAATCCCGGCATTCCTATAATGAGGCACAGAATAACTGATTCTACAGATTACTATAATAATATTGCCCGCTGACTGCCAGCGCTATCATGCCACACAAGTGCCTCTTTGTTCCAGTTTGGTGATTTTATATCTTCATGTATAACATTAGGATGCGTGCTCACTTTTATCATTTCTTACATTCCATCTCCTTGGCAAGTCCAGCCCCATAAACCTCAGTGTGCTGCCATCATCCAGATCACAATTTACATAAGTACTGTATATCTGCGTATTCAAAGAAATGAGACCGTTTGCATAAATCAATAGTAGAATCAAATATTAGAAATATATATTTTCCGAGCTTCTTTCTCCACTTATGAGCCACTTCTCCCCCTTACACCTCTTCTTCTTAATTCATCATTCAGTCTAAAATACAGCTAAAATTCATCCCAATTGAAATAAGACGGGCTGGCAGCTCACTGCAGTATCAGGTTACAGCTGCATATTGAAGTCTATGGGAAGGGGATGAAAAGGAGAGTTTTTTTTATTTTTGCATGTACATGACCTAGGCTCCTGTCCGCCCCCTGCAATTTTGGAATCCACAGACTCATGTAAGGCTGCGGGCCCCATTCATTGTTGCATTTAAACCTTATTTTTTGCCTAGTTTTAATGTGTTTTTTTTCTTGCTCCTTATTACTCTTTAATAATTTGTGCTTTATTTGTTTTTATGTGTTTTTTTTTTTCTTATATTTATCATTGTGAGCATGTTTGCTGTTACAAGATGCTTTCTTCTCAACATTTTTGTGCAACTGTACTGTGCTACGGTCACCCCCTGGGGTGATTTTTATGTACTCCTTTTTGTTTTAACTTAAATTTTGCAACACCTAAGTGAAACATGTGACTGCGCTAAAAAGTCACAAAGTGGGGTTTAATTAAAAAATAAAGAGAATGTTTGATTTTCTGCAAAATTCATGAGCCACATGTGCCATTTCAAGGAATTTGGCACAAAAAAATCAACAAATACCATAAGGCAAAGAAAAGTGACTTAAAAAAACCTCTGCAAATGATGAATCAGGCCCTATTTGTATATTACACTTAGTCCCAACAAAAGCTCCCCGTATGTACGTTATCGTTGCCATAGGCTCCATTCCCTTAGTGGAGGCCAAAAGGACACTATCAGGCTGTTATATGTGGGCACACTGTTATACCGTATAGGAAAGTGCTGCATACAGAGGACCGCTGCTAAAAAAGCATGCCGTGCTATGGGTTTTTATGGTGGACGGATGCGATGGCCACTGTTGTGTATATACTTAAACACCAGTTTAGCCTTAAAGGGGTTGTTCTCTTTCAGAAAATGTTATTATAAAGGGAAAACGTTGTGTACCCAGCTTCACATCAGGTTATTATAAAGAAAACAGTCGCTTTCCAGTACGTCCATACAGGTTTCCGACTCCCTTTTCACCTTGGTGCAATAAGGAGGAGCAGTAGCCTATGGTGGTGTCTGTACTGGGGGCTTCCTAATAGAGACTCCATTGTAGATGCTGATGCTTTTGAGTAGAAAAATATCACTAGTTTTCATCTGAACACTGTTAGGTAGGTCCATCGGTGCCTGTGCTTTCATTACGCAGGATAGGTAATATAGGATAGCTGGGGTGTAGCTGCTGGGGCCCCCACCAATTGTAAGGACAGGGAACCCATGTGTGAATCGACCAATAGCGCCACGTGTGGCTACTGCTCCATTCCCTTCTATGAAACAGATGGCTCAGCTACGTCCTCATTGCCATATAGATGAATGGAGTAGTGGTCACCATGCAGACTACTGCTCCATGCACACAGGAGACTTTGGATCCCAGCGGTTGCACCATCAGCGATCAGACATTTATCACTTAAAGTAAGCTCATGGCCCCCAATGTAAAACCTCTAACAGCGGACCCCAGCTCTCACAGGTCTTTAATAGTATTGGTCTTCTTATGGGACTCCCTAGATTCCAGAGCTACAAACGCTGTAGTTACGCTCTGATCACCTATCAAAGTAATGTAATTAGTGGGAAGACCTATTTGTGGGATCCCTGAGGATCCTAATGGTGTTGTCTAAGCTACTGGCGGACAGACAGAAGAGGCGCCCGTGCAAGAACTCTATATGGGCCCTTTGCAGTCCAATAGCTCATCATGATGCACAATTTGTAAATGGGCCCCCTTACCTCTTGGACCCCTGTGTGACTGTACAGATTCCACCATTGTGTCCACCCCTGGACTGAACACTTAGGATTCATTTACTAATATTTGGGAGCCTATTATGTATAACAAATGATACAAAGTTCAGATAAATGTGTCGCTGGCAAACGCTATACAGGATTGTGCAAGGAGCTTTACATATATCCCTCCTATTGAGAAATAGTGGGAAGCTGCGGTCTATACAAATGGATGAACTTTGGCCACTTCTCTCTAGTTATAGATTGTTTTTTAATTGTGGGGAATTATTCTGAATTTCCATCTATATATTCTATCGCTGCCATCTTTTAAGACCCTTTTATTTCCTCGCAGTGGTGTATGTAGGTGATGGTAACCCATAATAAAAAAAACTTTAAAAAGTGCATTATTCATCCCATGGGACTGCCAGTGAGCGCCAAGTACAGGGTTTGGCTTTTTCTGGCACTTCCATAGTGAATGAATGGAGCGGTGGTGGCACACATGTGAGGCCATTGCTCTATTCCAACAGGGCATTTCAGAGCCCCATTCTTGGGATCCTTGGGGGGGTCTATGCTTTCCATCCCCCACCGATCCACACATTATCCTGGGGATAGCTTTTAATGATAGGACCACCCCTTTAATCCAGATTGTGAATACAATACTTGCAAAATCCCAAGCACATAAGATAAATGGCCCAAATGAAGAAATAGCGTTACATAAAATGTAAGAAGAGCTGAAGTGTAAAGCATGGATTTAAAGCGGAAGAATCTCTGTTAAGACAGGAAGTGGATATCTGACAACTTCAGACATAAGACCAAGATGGATAAATTCCAGGAGTCATGGAGCCAATGCATCTTGAAAATTGCAAACCAATTTTAATTTGTTGGGTTTTTTTATGGCTAGTATGCCTCTGACAACCCATGTGTGAACAGGGCGAACAAAAAAATGACAGCGAGTGAACCGTGTAGCAGAAACTAGTGTAATATCAGGAGGCACCTTGTATAAGGCAGCTAGCCGTGGTGGCATTCGTCAGCCATATTTCACACTTGGTGAGGTTTGTGGGAACCTTAATGACTTGCAGCCCTGTGTTGTGCGCACACGCAGGCATTGTTCCTGGCAGAGATCGGTGCGGCGGCAGCAGCGGGTGCGTATTCCTGCCTGGCATGAGGACTTGGCTGTGGGAGAGGGAGCAGGTGGGTTGTAAGGAAGAGCGCTCGCTCTGTTATTGAAATGCAGGCTTTTTATTATGTCATTAATGTTACAACATACAAGAACCGGGGAACTTCTCATTATCCAACTCAAGGCTTCCGACCAGCGCCATTGCCAAAGAAAACAGATCTGTGCTCCGAGCAAGACGGTTTTTTTCAGGCATAAATTTTTATGGTGTTTTTAAAGTGCTTATTGAAGAAAGGAAAGTTTTGTGAGGACATATGTTTACATTTTCAATTTCCCCTCTTTATGTGTCATTTTAGAAGTGTCATACTCTCCAGGATATGGAATAATGGAGAAGGGCATGGAGTCAGAAACCTCATTATGGGGATCATCACTTATGTTTTTGGACAGGTTCATTACGGATTTAAAAAAGTCTCTGGAATAGAGAAATAGAGGTCTGAACATTGGGAACCCCAATGGCATCCAGGGACGAGTGTTCTACTGTAATATACAAAATAATGTGCAATAGTAGCCTCCACATACAACAAGTGTATACACAGAGGCCCCTAAGCAGATACCAATCCTTCAGTACAGAAGATAAAAAAATGGAGGCAGCACACCAGTTCAAAGTGGAAAAGTCCGAATTAATAGGCAAACATTTTTGAAAACTCCCTTTTTCTTGATTATTGCATAACCCTTTTCTGTGGTCTTACAATACATTTACTCCTGCCAGCTGCAACTGTCAGATGACCGCCAGTCGGCTATATACAAGCTAATTGGCAGTTATTTAATAGCTAGAATTTATTGCGCACAGAATGACCATTAGGGTTCACTCACACAAGCATATAACACGGCATGAGAGAACAATCGCAGATGTGTGGGCGCATGTGGAACAACGGACTGCACTTGGATGTCATCAGAGTGCAGTCCCAAGTATCGCAGACGCCAGCAATGGAAAAGATGGAGATATTATTTTTTCCGTTTTCTCCACACCTGTGCTGTGATTCTCTCATGTGCGAGGATCTGAGCACTGTGTGACGCCGGCCTTAATCTGATCATTTTGCGCGCATAGGACATCATTGTTATTGGGAGCACATCGCCTGTTTACACAGGGTGATGTGCTGATAATGGTTTTTCGCAGGTATGGTGATTGCCAGCAAGTTTACACAAGCCAGTAATCAGCCCACAAGTGTTCCTACTAATGCGAGCTCCCGATTATTGGCTCTTCTAAGTGCTCTCTACATTGACTAGACTTTCTCCCTTACAGCCAGGGATGACCTGTGCAGCTTCATCACCCTTGTATTAGATTGCCCCTGATAATTGACCCCAGGTTTTTGGTAATTACATTTAATTTTACAACAAAGTCGCCCATGTAGCCCTCAGCATAAGGATAATAACCATTTATCTTCCAGGAACACAGATTACAAGATCAAAGCAGAGCAGCGGTTTGTTTTGAGGCCAATTTAAAGATATATCACAAAGGCTCTCATGCTAAAAAGAATCCACTACCTTTTTTTTTGTGGTATATCAAGGTTTTCCAGTCCGAAGATGAAAGATCTCTCTTTTGATCTCTATCTGAAGCCCAGCGGTCACTCTTAGGCCACATTCACACTCCAGTTCTTTCATCAGTATTTTCCCATCACTGTAAGCCAAAACCAGGAGTGGATCAGGAATGCAGAAGTGGTGCAAGTGTTTCCATTTCTCTTTTGGTTTTGGGTTACAAATAATGATTAGTGATGAGCGAATATACTTGGTACTCGAGATTTTCCGAGCACGCTCGGGGGTCCTCCGAGTATTTGTAAGTACTCGGAGATTTAGTTTTCAGTGCCGCAGCTGAATGATTTACATCTGACATCCAGCATAAGTACATGTGGGGGTTGCCTGGTTGCTATGGAATCCCCACATGTACTTATGCTGGCTATTAGATGTAAATCATTCAGCTGCAGCACTGAAAACTAATTCTCCGAGCACTTACAAATACTCGGAGGACCCCTGAGCATGCTCGAGAAATTTCGAGTAACGAGTATATTCGCTCATCATGCTAATAATGGAATATGACAAACAAATACTGACGTGTGAACATGGGTCTAAGCAATTTCATGCGTCTGACGGTCACAGTTCATGTATAGACTGCGATGTCCAGACCGGCCACGTATCTCCTAACCTGAATTCAACAGCCACGTAGGCGTACATGCTGTTATTGTGTTCGGGTCAGGAGCAGGGCTGTTAATTTGGAGGCCATTTTGGTGGAGTCAGTCTGTGTCATTGAAATTGAGGAGTTGGAGTCGGAGTTTTGGCTTACCGACTCCACAGCCCTGGTCAGGAGACCCGCGGGTGGTCCAGACATCATGATTCGTGGGTGGACTTCTGAAGCTAACTAAAGGCCAAATGATGGTACTTATGTCAATTTTTGTATGGATAACACTCATTAATTAGTGAGGGCAAGACTAGAAAAAAAGTGTATTATGTTGGCCGCGTTCAAAATTTAATATAAGAGTTTTAACTTTTCCATGTGCAAATTGCCTCTGCTGAAAAAAAGAGGACTTAACTCTATAGCGCCACCTATTGGAAGTAGCGATCCTACAAGTCACAATCAACCCTTTAACGAGTCGTGCAATATGACTTAGGATAAAAGCCAAATCAGTATCTCAATTCGCAGACACGGTGTTTCGGGCTGTTGGCCCTCGTCAGTGCGAAGCATGAGAACTGATTTGGCTAGGTGAGAGGCTCTGGACTGGGGTCTAAGGGGTAACGTTTCTCCTTATGGAGAGTGACATACCAGCTGGCTTGTCAAGGTAAGGAGGCTTATTCGCCGTGCAATGCTCCTCTGGGAATTTAAATATGCAAATTGCCTCTGCTGAAAAAAAGAGGACTTAACTCTATAGCGCCACCTATTGGAAGTAGCGATCCTACTTTCCATGTGCATTTGGATACCATGTTAATGTATCTCACCATTGGGTAAGTGTAATAATGACTTGATAACGAAGACTGGCCACCATAGAAGGAGAAGATCCTTCTGTCATGGTCACAGGTGAGGCCATCTAGGCATCTCCATGTCCTTTCAGGGCCAGTAGCGGACCAACCATCTAGAGCTGTCAGTGCAGGCTCTGGCTTATCACTTTTTACGTTGTCTGTGTGAAGAGGACAGAGGGGTCGAGCCGTCATGAGTTCCCAGCACTGTCTGGAACGTACAAGAGATTGTCCTCACGAGCAGCTGCGGATCGGCTGCTGCCATGTCCTGTATTATCAGGGCACTGTGGCTGGCACAATGCAGGAGTATCACTTGCATCGCTAAGTTTTGGCATTCGGCTGAGAACACAGTAATCTCTCCAGCCTATGATCACTCGTGGTTTTGGGCAGGGTTATGGTGGACTTGTAGCTGAAAAATGTGCTGCTGAGGGGTTTCCTGAATAGCAGATGGTTATTATTGTGGGTTTGAAAAGAAGAGCGGCCAGACGCCCCTGTTATAGTATTTAGGGAATTACTGTAATAAGTGAAAGTTTATTCAAATGGAAAATGAAGAATTGGCCTGAAATTTTTGTAGATGGTTCATTTCTTCTTTTTAAAATCTGTGAAATTGAAATATCTTTTATCATCGGAAGAAAAGATGTCCTCTGCGGAAATGCTAAACACACAATGTGCCGCCCGTGAGCGCGCTCAGCAATTATTCCGTGTTTGTGTCTTTAGGTCTTTGTAGTTGTGCAGTGGTCTGTACTTGGAACTACTTTTTTCACTTTTGTTACCTGTTGCTCTCCACCTTTTATTCCCACTGCTCTCCTGAGTATTTCTTTTTTTTTAAATTAAATCTACCATACAGTTCCAGGAATATGGTCCTTTTTATTCAGTGCTAGTTGTTACGGTCTTTACAATGGGGTGTTTATCGCAGGGTAATAATGCAGAGTTGCCTTAGGATTCCCTGGGGACGTATCTTATGAGCCCTGCCCCCTCAGTAAAGATGATAAAAATCATCACTTAATAACAATGCCCATGTCTCTGGATCCATACGGCGGTTTTAAAATAAAAATAAAAAAACCTAAAATTGAATTCTGAAGGTGGCATGTAGAGCAGGCATAATTCAGAGCAAAAACTGGGCACTTTTGACCTGGTGACAGGTCTTTCTAGTGATTGGATTTCTCAAAAATGCTTATTTTTTTTTCATTGATTCATCATTTTATGTAAAAACTGCAAATAAAATGCTTCTTGCATCTGCAAAAAGAGGCCAAATTCCTATACTGCTGGTTTTAATATATGTGGCAGCTGCGGTCAGCAGGATTTTCTGCAGTTATAGGAAAGAGTTTATTCTGCATTTATGTAGGGACAATTTTCAATTAAATGTTGTAACTGTTTTTTTCTGACTTGCTTTTTTTTTCTACAGACAAGATAACCAATATGGTTATAGTGTGGTAGGGTGAGAGGAACCAAAAATAGTCCAAATTAGAAAATCCTGTGTGTTATTCACAGGTCATAATCACAAAGTCCGCAAAAGAAAAGGTTTATTCCTTGGTTTAAAGTAGATGAGCAATGTAAATAAAGCTTTTAATCTTTTCCACCAGGGAGTCATAACTGGCACTCCCAAGATAGCCTAGTTCACATGTCCAGTCATTATCGGTTGAAACAGATCCAGCAGCAATCTGTTATCTTAGCAGGACAAAAAGTTGTGCAGACACAACTTTTTTGTACGGCTAAAAAAGCTGATTGCAACTGGATCTGTTTGAGTCCTGTGAGACACGGCCCCCAAGGAGAGTCCTGTGAGACACGGCCCCCAAGGAGAGTCCTGTGAGACACGGCCCCCAAGGAGAGTCCTGTGAGACACGGCCCCCAAGGAGAGTCCTGTGAGACACGCCCCCCAAGGAGAGTCCTGTGAGACACGCCCCCAAGGAGAGTCCTGTGAGACACGCCCCCAAGGAGAGTCCTGTGAGACACGCCCCCAAGGAGAGTCCTGTGAGACACGCCCCCAAGGAGAGTCCTGTGAGACACGCCCCCAAGGAGAGTCCTGTGAGACACGCCCCCAAGGAGAGTCCTGTGAGACACGCCCCCAAGGAGAGTCCTGTGAGACACGCCCCCAAGGAGAATCCTGAGACACTCCCCCCACGGAGAGTCCTGTGAGACACTCCCCCCACGGAGAGTCCTGTGAGACACTCCCCCCACGGAGAGTCCTGTGAGACACTCCCCCCACGGAGAGTCCTGTGAGACAGACTCCCCCCAAGAAGAGTCCTGTGAGACACTACCCACAAGGAGAGTCCTGTGAGACACTACCCACAAGGAGAGTCCTGTGAGACACTCCCCCAAGGAGAGTCCTGTGAGACACTCCCCCAAGGAGAATCCTGTGAGACACTCCCCCAAGGAGAATGCTGTGAGACGCCCCCAAGGAAAGTCCTGTGAGACACGCCCCAAGGAGAGTCCTGTGAGACACGCCCCCAAGGAGAGTCCTGTGAGACACTCCCCCCACGGAGAGTCCTGTGAGACTCCCCCCACGGAGAGTCCTGTGAGACACTCCCCCCACGGAGAGTCCTGTGAGACACTCCCCCCACGGAGAGTCCTGTGAGACAGACTCCCCCCAAGAAGAGTCCTGTGAGACACTACCCACAAGGAGAGTCCTGTGAGACACTACCCACAAGGAGAGTCCTGTGAGACACTCCCCCCAAGGAGAATCCTGTGAGACACTCCCCCAAGGAGAATCCTGTGAGACACTCCCCCAAGGAGAATGCTGTGAGACGCCCCCAAGGAAAGTCCTGTGAGACACGCCCCAAGGAGAGTCCTGTGAGACACTCCCCCCAAGGAGAGTCCTGTGAGACACTCCCCCCAAGGAGAATCCTGTGAGACACGCCCCAAGGAGAATCCTGTGAGACACGCCCCCAAGGAGAATCCTGTGAGACACGCCCCCAAGGAGAATCCTGTGAGACACGCCCCCAAGGAGAATCCTGTGAGACACGCCCCCAAGGAGAATCCTGTGAGACACGCCCCCAAGGAGAATCCTGTGATACACTCCCCCCAAGGAGAATGCTGTGAGACACTCCCCCAAGGAGAATGCTGTGAGACACTCCCCCAAGGAGAATGCTGTGAGACACGCCCCCAAGGAGAATGCTGTGAGACACGCCCCCAAGGAGAATGCTGTGAGACACGCCCCCAAGGAGAATGCTGTGAGACACGCCCCCAAGGAGAATGCTGTGAGACACTCCCCCAAGGAGAATGCTGTGAGACACTCCCCCAAGGAGAATGCTGTGAGACACGCCCCCAAGGAGAATGCTGTGAGACACTCCCCCAAGGAGAATCCTGTGAGACACCTTTTGTTGGTAAAGACCATATAAATTACCACTCAACCAAAAGGTCTATATCTGGAACCACATGATAGATTAAAAAAAAAACCAATGCTGAGGGTAGCAGAGGGAATACAATAATAGCAAAAGCTGTCCACTTTTGACCTGATGAGAAGTTATTTTTAAAACAATGATGTCATGTGAATAGCTTTGGTTTTAGTGCAATGATGTAAAAGTTGAAAACAAGGGACACGTGACAATCTCTGTTTGCCTTGTGCTTCCAGTCATAAAGTGGTTAAGCTGCACACAGGATCCCAGGTAGTGACAGATCCCACTGGTTTTCTAAGCATTGTCCCATATATCAGTATGAGTCAGTCTATACTCTATGGTGCCATTTGTGCCCTTTTTAAAATGTGGCTGGAAATGCTGATGTGCGGAGAATGCAGAGGTTTCTTCATGGGTTGGAGTCACTGATTTTTACAAGATGTGTATCATTTGTCTGACAAATCATGTGTATTCTACATTAAGGCTATTTCATGTGTATAACTGTATTCAGATTCTTACTTTGCTGCAATGTGTTTTGCTTGTGTGTATTCCTCTGAGCGCTGCATCCAGAGTGTCACAACTTGGGATTCCGTTACCCCTCAGGTTTGGCATCTTCAGAGATAGATAGTTGGCACGGTGAATTAGGTTCTTCATGAACAGCAAAGGAAGTTACATTGTGAAAACAAAACAATCCCCCGGGACGTCTGCCCACGAACTAAACATCAGCAAGTTTTTTCAGTAAATCACACAAAATGGCATTTAATGGTATCGGACTTCAATGCGGTTTTCAGCTGGATTATTATAACTTCGGTGGAAATTGATTGCCTACTGTTATGGCCGTGTCATGGTGCAATTTACACTGAATTTATAATGATCAGGTTGAAATTGCATCTACATCGTGGCCAAGTGTTTACCTCTACTTGGGACTAACTGCAAATCTACATGATCCATTAAGGAACCCAACAGCTTCACCTGAGTTAGAGGCCTCATTAACAAGTCAGTCTTTGTAACCAAAACCAGGAGTGGAACATTCCCAGAACATCTTTGATTGAAAGACTTGATGCCCGTTCTCTGTTTTGGAGACACATGGTGATGACACACTGATCAAAAGTACTGATGTGTGAATCATTTTCCTTCACCACCTTCATCACCTTCATAAGCGGCGTGTCTGCGTCCTCGGTATGTCAGCAGCACCACTGAAGCCTGTGATTGACTGCAGCGGTTACGTATTTTAAAAGGTCGTATCATTAGAGAATCGTCCATTCCTTAATAACCATCTCACGAAGACTTGCCCAAAATTCATACTGGTTGAGAAGGAGTGTCATGTCCAATTACCCACTGGTCCGCCACTCTATTAAAATCCCAAGGCCAAAAATAACACTTATCCAAAGACCCAACATGTAACTTTTGCTGAGAAATACATATTTCCTGGATTGTTTTCTCTCCTGGGTAACATTCACCTTCTGTCAAGAACTTTTCCTGCTTTGGGCTCAAGAAAGAAACTTGGAATATTGACATTTACTTGTGTGAATTGGTGGAATTAGGTAGGAAGAAATACTGGTGTGTGTACATACTGGCCTCTGATTATTGCTATGGAAGGACAGTCCAGTCTGCTGGAAATAGCTGGAAGCATTCACTATGGACAGATTGAGGATCTGGGCAGAAAGTACTACATAGCTCAGCAGCTATGAGAACCCCAGTGCTTCTGCGATGACAGGGCCCAGTAGTAACATTACTTCCCGCTCCGCTGACTGCTTTCCACACTCACCCAGTTAATGGGCTGAGCATCTCGCCTCCGAGCAGGTCACCACGCCCCGGGTGTTCGGAGTCCACCCCTGGCTCGGAACAATATTTCATACTCATTTGCACAGCAAGTATATGTTAATAAATTAATTATCCTAGGTTTTGTCAAGGTGTGGAATCTTTTACCTCAGTAATGTGTAAATGTTTTATTAATGGTGTCTCCGGGTTTGTGTCAGTGTAGCCGTAAACAGGTTGGTGTCACTTCAGTGGGTGGATAGACGTGTACGTGCGTGTCCTCAGATCCTGGGTGTCACTATCGAGACGTGACATGAGTGGGGGACACTGCTCCTCCTGGGAAGGGGCTGGCTCAGTGCTTAGAAACTTTCCCGTGTTATGGAAAATCTGTACGTTTGGCTATTTTACTGTCTGATTTTTTTTCTTGATTGAAGAATGGCCCCAGATTTGGAAAGTGTATGGTCATAACAATCCTGGGATCACCCAATGTATATGGGAGAGACAGCAGAACCACTGTTCAGCCGACAGTTATCTAATGGGTATATCGGGCTATAGTCTTGTTTCATTTGTCTGTAAATAGCACCTTCGTTTTATTACTCCCTAGTTAAACGCAATCTGTCACCAGGTTTCTGCCACCTTATATAAGAGAAGCATAATGTAGAGACAAAGACCCCAATTCCAGTGATGTGTCTCTTGGCTACTTGCTGTAGTTTTGATTAAAATTACTGATTTACAACTGATTGGCAGTTTTCTGCCTATGCACAGTGTACACAGAACTGTGCCAATCATTAGTGTAGGCGGGTTTATACAGAGCTCAGCATTCAGAGAACTACTTGATCTGCAGAAGAAAACAGACTACTAAAGGCCAAGCAGCCCAGTAAGTGACACATCACTGGAATCCGGGTCCCTGCCCCTATATTATGCTACTCTCAGATGGGATAGTAAAAAACTGGTGACAGGTTTGAATTAACCTTCTGCTTCATTATTTCCCATAAACATGTGCGGATGGGTTCTCTTTAAAGACAGAACCAAACTTGAGCGCTAAAACATTTGAATAATTGATAGGATTTCTCCAATCTGTTAGAAGAAAATGAAGTGAGCTCATGTTCCGCTGCTTTTTACAGTCATTCGTTTTGTGGCTTAAGCAGGAAACTTGGGGAACAGTTGACGGCTTGCAGAAAGCTGTAACATGGTTGATTATTCTCGCTTCTACAGTTCTGTAACTATTAAATCCAGCCCCGCTCTGGCACAGCTGCATTGTAAGCACGGAGCTGGAGCGGGGTTAAAGTAAGGGCAGTGCATTGGTATCTTATAAAACACAGTGTAAAGTAAATAAAAATGTCACTACACGTCGAGAGATTAATATTAGTAATCAGGATCCCTGCGCACAGCTAAACATGAAAAACCACCCGTGTGCTCCTCTAGAAAAGGCAAACCCCAAAAGGATTTTGAAAGGCACACTTCAGAATCGAGGGTTTTCTGCAGATTAGAGAGGTTGTCCCCTTCTCAATCCCTACGTTGCCCCCTTGTTATGTAATAACATTTCTTTTCACCTCTGGTGCCAGCGCTATTCCAGCATTGTGGCACTGGCTCTCCACGAGATCACGTGACATTATGTCATGTGGTCCTTGCAGCCAATCAGTGGCCGCTTCACTATCCCACCTTTGGACGAATCACATACATCTGGAGGAAATGCTGATTGGCCACAGGGATTGCATGACATGACAATGTTACGCAATCACCGGGAAAGCAAGTGTCAACACCGCTGAAACGGCGGAGGTGAGTATTGAGGATTGAGAAGGGGCTGTCCGAGTAGTGAACAACGCCACATGGTCGTAATTTTTTTTTCTTCTTTTCCTCCAGAAGAAACAGTTGATCTTTCATCATTATTGGCATCCATTTTTTTTACATCAGCAATAAATAAAATCTACAACACTAAATAGGGTGGGCAATGTATCTGGAAAAAAAATAATCTGTTTACTGGTTGATCTGTATAGGATTTGATTTTGTTTGCTCACCCATACACTGGAATAGGTAAGCCTCACCTGAAATACGGAAGAAAATGGTGCATTCTGCAATGTTTTTTATGCAAACCTTCAATCCATGTGAAAACATGAACAGCTGTATTAAATAACATTGGTCCTAGTGCTTTCCGTTTTTTCCATGGACAACACTTAAACCGAAAATATGTTCATGTGAATTCAGTCTAGTGACTACAAAGCTGTCTATCTGGTTCCTCACTATTCGGCTTTGTGACCATATCTAAGCCTTTTTCAGCTTAAATCCTCCACCCCCCCAGATCTGATCCGCTACTATTAAACGTGACATGGTGATATTAGCAGGATCTAAGTGGGTTCATTTTATAACTCTATAATTACTCATGTGTCACTTGCAAAACTTTTCGACAGGACCCCTGTAAAATCACTGGGCTTCTGCGGTTCTGTGAACAATATTCGTAAAGCAGATGCTACATTATTGGAAACGCGGCTTTGCCGTCCTAGTGGCCCGCTCCTATTTTTATTTGCCTTTCTTGCTAGTTTCAGACTGTCATTAAGTTTTACAACCAATAAGTGTAAATACTAAACCTGGGTCATTGCAGGAAACCCAGGCAGGTCTTTGATCTCGCTGGAGAAAATGCCTGCATAGCATATCCAATTCCTTCCCAGCAAGAGATTATTACTAACAAAGGGCAGAATTTCACATGTGTAAATCCATAGCAACTAGTCATCATTTAGCTATTGAATGACCCCGCACATGACAGACCACTGTGATGATCTGCTGAACACTTAAGGAGGGGGACTTACGCCAGCGAGCAGTTTCTAGATTCTTTTGAAAAATTTTCACCCAAGCATTTTATTAGTTTCATATGCTGTGATTAGTTCATTTCGTTTTTTTAGGTTGGCTCATCCAGACACGATCGTGGATCTTTGCAATTTGGCGATCGAGTAAATGGCAATTTCTGTAGTCGGCCGAAAAGGACTATAGTTATTCTCTTGTGCCAGTACACATTTGAAACTACAACTATGGGTGATGGACAAGCACGGAAATGTTTTCACAGAATTCTCATTCAACTAGCCTGGTGTCCTTGCTCTTCCACTGCTTCTGGCCTTGATCTATGCGATTGCTTAGCAATTCTAAGCCTACATGGGAGGGCTAGACTGTAGTAAACAGGATTCCAGTTACGGTACTTTTCTTACTGGTCTCCAGTAACTCAAACGTGGTGAGCTTAAAGGAAAGGCAGCTTTGAGTTTATTAAACCCACCGGCGAGCGTGCCACAGCGCGTTATGTTCCCTCTGCCACATCCAACCGTATGGTAACATCTCGTGGTGATGGCTCTGTTATAAATTCTACATTTGGGCCCTGGAGATTCTAATTACGATACAACCATGCCACCTTGTATGGACCGTAGGCCATCGAAGCATCAAAGTTTATATCAGAACAATAAATGGACCTTGAGAGTCATCAGATGGAAAAATCCTGTAGACATTTTTTATGTACAGACACCCCCACACATTGAAGGGGTTGCCAACTACTAGGACAACCCCTTCTTGATCTAAATGTTTGGCCCGATAAAATAAAAAAGCCTATACTCGCCCTCCCGTATCAGCGCTGTTCCAGCGGTGTCGGCACACACAGTCCCGTGGCTCTCGTGAGGTTTTGTGACACGTGGTGCCCGGTGCCCAATCAGCGCTGGCGTCACTGTCCCCGCCTTCGGACGAACTGAACATGAAGAGGAAGCCAGGGCTGCAGCTGATCTCTGGATTCCTCATGTTCAATTCGTACGAAGGCGGGGACAGTGACGCCAGATCTATACACAATAGATAGCTGTCGGAGGAACAATGGTTCGGTCTATCGTTTGTCCAGCAATTATGCCTCCCAACTTCCTCAATACACTGGAGAGCTCTCCCCGCCGAGCATTCCTGTGCTCTCCATGAGAGCGCCACTATCAGACTCCTCTGCAGTTTATCTTGCCGAGGACAAAAGGATGGATCCTTATCTCCCCCAAGTCTGATGTGTATGGGGGCCTACAACAAAATCCACCATGGCAGAACAACAAAAATGTGGGATCGATCAGCTCAGCACCTGTCACACTCTTTTTTTTTTTTTTTTTTTTCATTGTCACTAATAATGACTATGGTAGGAAGAAAAATGTCAAAATCAGCCTTGGCTTTCTAGTGGCATGTGGATTTTTTGTGCTGAGTTTATGAAGTGGAAACTAAGCAGAAACTCAAGTTTTTGGGAAGGATTTGGAGAGTTTCCACACAGTCTCTGTTCCAAAACTCAGTGTAAACACACCCTAAAATATATGTCCACCTTCAAAGCTTAGCTCAGTATTTGAAGTGTTTGTAAGCTTAAAACACTGCCTTGTGATGCTTCCTAAAATCTGGATTATAATTATCATGTTCTTGTGAAATGTGTTTTGGACATGGCTGGATGATTGGCTGAATAATCATATCAGCTCATTTAGCATTGCAAATAAATTATGTTAAATAATATGTCGTTTTGTTGCTTAATCCTTCAATTCATCATCAAAATGTGGACATAAAAGACTAGGCGATTTGCGTATCAGTTGTATTATCTAGAATTGACCTGTGGAGAAAAAAAATGATAATGTAAGGTCTGCATTGACATAGATCATCATCTGTGCAGTCTGAAGGTGCATTTACACTAAGAGTATTGTGGACAATCATTCGTAAGAACGCTCGCTTCACGATAATCTTTATTTGTAAACAGGCTGTCGATCACCGAGTGCACATAGACTACCGAGAACAATGGCAGCCTTCGCGCACTGAATATTCTACTATGGATCCTTCACTATGCATCGTTTACTGTGGTCAGAGTCAGTAATCAGCCTGTTATATGACTGCCGATTGGTAAAGGTTTATCAGCCAACAGTCGTTTACTGCCCCCGGTCATTCCGTGTAAACAAACCTTCACTATTCTACTTGGTGGACAATTACCCATGGTATCAAGACGTTGAATTATATTCCCAGTTGGTTGGAGCATGAAAGTCGTTGTAACTCCAACAGTTGGGTGACCATATGTTGCCTACTTTTGCCGAATATTTATCACCTACTTTTTGGCCAAGTGCCCAAACGCATGATACAGAAAGAAGTTAAGGCCTCATTCATACGAGTGTATTATACAGATGTATAACGTAATTGAATAAGGCTGTTCAGATGACTGGGCGTAGGTGTGAAAATAATAGCGGCATGAACTAATCTCTTCCGTATATCCAGTGAGACGTGCCCATTGAAGTTTATGGGTGCTCGAAACAAATCGGATCGATCCCATTGCCATTTTTAACACCGGGAACTGTATTTTACTAAGTACATTTTAAATGTCGATGTAGAAAGACTGATGTCACATGGAAATACAACATGGACACTCGGATGACAATACTGATGAAATTCGCCCATGTTTTCTGGATGAAAAAAAGGTGAATTTTCATACTCTCATCTGACCTCATCCAAATGGTTGATGGAATGATCGTCTTGTGAATCATCACTAAGCTGATGTAACCATATCCATTCTAGTAAACCTGTCAAAAACAATTCAAAGAAAGACAAACAATCTTTCTAGGAATGTTCTTTGTATATAGATCTTTTGTGGACTAGCGACTATCGGCTGAAAATATTAAACTTCTTTACAGATGGTCAGTCAACAATCAGTTAAAAATGATAGTTTTGTTGTTAAAGGGTTTTTCCACAAACAAAGTTCATTTTAATCAACATTTTTAAATTAATAGATCTTGGAATAATAATAAGTTCCACAATTAGATGTGTTAAAAAAATGTTCCTGTGCTGAGATAATCTTATAAATGTGTACGGTCAGGGTATGTGTCCACGTTCAGGATTGCATCAGGATTTGGTCAGGATTTTTCATCAGTATTTGTAAGCCAAAACCAGGAGTGGGTGATAAATGCAGAAGTGGTGCATGTGTTTCTGTTATACTTTTCCTCTAATTGTTCCACTCCTGGTTTTGGCTTACAAATACTGATGAAAAATCCTGACCAAATCCTGATGCAATCCTGAACGTGGACACATACCCTCAGACACAGCCATTACTCAGTACACAGCAGAGGCACATTTATAACATTATCTCAGCACAGGAAATTGTGGAAATTATTTTTATTCCAAGATTTATTAATTAAAATGAACTTTGTTATTGGAAAACCCCTTAAAAGGGAATGAATCATGATAAAACGACCTATTGTTTAAATCAGGTTTTTGTGTTACATGTATTACAAAAATTGCAATATTTTATAATATGAACTTAAAAAGAAAAGGTTTTGGTTTCCCTATGACATTCCGGGTTGGACTATATATATATATATATATATATATATATATATATATATATATATATATATATATATATATCTTATTTTGCGGATTATGAAACGCATCGGACTATAAGACGCACCCTAAATTTGGGGGTGGAAAATAGGAAAACATTTTGTTTTTAAAATCAAATGGTGGTGCATCTTATAATCCGTTTTAATTGTAGCTTACCTGGGAAGTGGCGGTGGAGCAGGGTCACATCAGGCAGGGTCGCTGCTTCAGGAGGCAGGAGTGCGGCGATGCCTGGGCGCTCATCAGATGTCAGGGCCGGTGAGCGGAGTCCCCTTTCCCATTCAGGTCCCTGTGGTGAGCTTTGGGAAAATGACCACCGAAGGCAGTGCATGCGCAGATTAAAATCCCTGGAAATGAGATCTCCCGTGATCTCAATGTGCTCATGCACCGCCTCCGGTGGCCATTTTTCAGGAAGACTTTTCAGCAAGGCTCCATATTAGCAGAGTCATGATTACAATGACAGGTGACACCTCTACACACCGGTGATAGCACAGGACCCACCAGTCATAAGATGTTACTCCTGACCCTGTCCCCCCCCCCCCCCTCATAATTACTTTTTACACTTCAATACAAAAGATCGGCTCAGGATCTGACAATTGTGGCTATGAACATATGTTATTTCCTGAAGCAGTAGGAAGTTAAGGTCTAAAAAAAAAAAACAGTGGTCAGTGTGAAAATTGCAAGATTTCTTTTTTTATTTTAATGTAGTCTGTGACATGTTAAAAAAACATTTGCACAAAAACCTGATTTACCCAATAGGTTATTTTCTGATGACACATTCTCTCTTTCATTTCCAATCATTTGGTTGAAATAATCCCTTGTGATCCACTTTACACTAATGTGTATGACCTCCAGTAGGGTGACTTTGTGGAGGAGATGAGTTCCATTCGGAGGAGTAATGACATATTCTGCCACCTCTTTGGTTGGCCTTACCGTTGGGCAGCACGAGGATTCCGCCGGCTTTACATGTTTTATAGAGTATGTTCTACGCTGCTTAGCGTTCTGGTGCCAGTTGTAGTCTTTGCGATAGACCCTGTGATACTGGAGAAAGGCAATCCGTTCTGATTAATACGGTAACTGTTTCCTGTGAATCAAATAACCTGTAATTGATCCTCTCTTGTGTTACACCGGCCTCTGCTGATTTATGGTGTTCATAGCCATACATTATAAAGGGGGTGGAAGTGGTGGCGGTTCACCAGGAGTATTAACTGGTTGTGTCCCACTGCAGCCTGCAGCCTAATCATCTGCATTAGGTTGTGTTTCGGTTCAGTGCTAATAAGGGTCAGTGAAGGGCAGAAAGCAGCAAAAGTCTTTTTCCGAACCTGACCTACTTGTGTGTTCGTTTTAGTCCTCACTCAGACGTTCAGTTTTCCCATAAGAGTCTGTGTCTGTGTTTTTCACAGATATCATAGCACTCATGCCTGTGATATGCTATGGGGCCATTCACATATCCGATTATTTTTTCCTCGAACCAGGCAGTCTGCGGAAAATATCAGAGACATGTCCAATTTTGATACAAGAGTCTGATCAACATCAACAATGAAAGTCAATGAGTCCGTGAAAAAATCGGACTGCACTCGGATGACATCTGAGTGCTGTCCTGTTCTAGCAGACTGGCAGAATGGAGAAGGAGGAGAAAGTTTGTTTTTAAAATTATTCCACGTACAAGAAAATCTGATGAAACGCGGAGCAAACTTTGATCAAACTCTGGTGAAACTCAACTCTCATACTTGAAAAAATCGGATGTCTGAATAAGGCCTTCTAGTTTCCATACATGTTGGTACATATACCTGTACTCATTGCACTCATTTCTGCCAGCAATATATTTTTGCTTGTTTGTTTTGTCATTTTGTGTGATACGTCCATTATATTGTGTACTCCTGAGTAGTCATTTGATTGCAATAGGAAGGTTTAACTTATTTTGGAGTCTGAATTTAATAGCCTTTGTTTTCTGTTTTTTTTTTATTTTTATTTTAAATGTAATCCATTCTTTAACTAAAAATGAAAGAGTATGGAGTTGAGATATTTTATTTTGCTCTAAACTCTTTTGGCCATTTTGGACCCCAGACTTGGCCATCAGAAACCAGTCACGGCTCGACCACTGATAATTGGGGGATAAGCAGGGTGTAGGGTGCACCAGGCTCGGAGTTTTCCCATTGATGACATGCGGGATTAGTGACTTGTCCATTTCAAACAAAGTGCGATTAGTTTTGTTTTTCTCATGCAGGCGACCTAGGACCGCAGTATAAGGCTACGGTCACACTAGCAGTATTTGGTCAGTATTTCACATCAGCATTTGTTAGCCAAAACCAGGAGAGGATCAAAAATACCGACTTGGTGACGTGTTTCTATTATAGCTTTTCCCTCTGTTTGTTCCGCTCCTGGTTTTGGCTTACAAATACTGCGTAGTTCTTGCTAAAGATAGCAAACCTTACTTATGGTTCAAGACTGATGAATGAAACGCCAATCTTGATAAATTCTCCCCAGCGTGTACCTTCATCAAGGCTATGAGCTGAATAAGGTCATATATACCGTAGCTTTTCTGGAGTTCGCCAATAACATTGATTGTAGGGGACGAGCCTGTGACTTCTGAACTAACTGCTTATCTACCAAAATGAGATTTCGGTCATATCACACAAGATATGTTCAGAAATAAGGGTTTGTGCCCACATCAGGCTATGTTCACACGTTGCGTTTTTGCTGCGTTTTTTTTCCCACAGTCAAAACCTGCTCTCTTGGCAGTAAAGAAGCGGTTTACAAGAAGCAGATTATGCTGAGTTTTTGTTGTGATTTTGTTGTCTCTTGTGCATGATGATATAGTTTAGGCTACTTTCACACATCAGGTTTTTTGCATCAGGCATAATCCAGCGAATGTTGGAAAAACCGGATCCGACTAGCATATCCAGATAATTGGATTGGCTCCCATAGGCTTCATTTCTATCAAACAGCCGGAAGCGCCGAATCCGGCGCTTCCGGCTTTTTCGTGGGAGACAAAAAACATTGCTATGGTTGTTTTTTCCAGAAACTGGAAACGGCAGATTTGCCTGATCCGGCGAAAACCGGACGAAACGCAATGTCATCCGGCACTAATAAAAGTCTATGGGAAAAAAATGGATCCGGCGAATGTTGCAACATTCGCCGGATCCGTTTTTTTTAAATTTAGCCGGATTGAGCCTGACAGCAAAAACCTGATGTGTAAAAGTAGCATTAGTGGCCCCCCAAAAAGCACGATTTGTCTGATTTTTGCACCAAAAAAAGTTCAAAAACTGAAACCCGAGTTTTTTGCTGCGTTTTTGCACTTTACCCTTTGTTTTCGCTGAAAGAATTGCTGCAGTTTGCAGAAGCGCAGCAATTTTTTCAATTCAGTCAGGAAAACAAAACCAATGTGTGCGCATGAGATTTCTGAGATCTTACAGACTTTGTTGGTGCTGTAAAATGCAGCTTAAAGTTTGCATGAAAAACCGCAATGTGTGAACATAGCTTAAGTATTTTCTGCAGGCTTTTTTTTCTCATTCATTAAGATGGGAGAAAAACTCTGAAAGAATTGACGTGAAAATGCTTCAAATCTTCAAGGAAAAAAGCAACGTGTGCACAAGACTTCAGAAATCTCATTCACTTTGCTAGAACAGCAAAATTTGGTCTTTTTCAAGCAAAAACCCCGCTACATGTGAACAATACCCTAAGTTTAGATGTTTTTCTTCTTCTTGTAAAACTGATGCCCATAACCTTCTCCTTCTCGTGTGTGTACAGCGCACTGCGGTTGTAAACCTGAAATCACAGCTCACAATGTGCTTTTCTCCGATAAAGCAGCCATAAATGAGTGTATGAACTTACTGTACAATTGTGCTTTTGTTCGGATCTTTGGAGCGTTCCGTAGTTTTATGTGTCAGCTAATAGGTAATCTTTTTATGCCCCTCACTTTTTATTTTTATGAAAGACAGAACTGATAGCATTATCACAGTTGTCATGAGAAAGTTGACTTACAACCCGAGATGTACGGCCATCTAAGAGTAGACCTGGGGTAATAAAGGTGTAAAATGTCTTTATTAACTTGAGTTGGTTCAGATGTCTATAAGGCCAATCATATCACAAATATGTGGTATTCTTTTCATGTCCCTAAGAGTATACGGTCACATTGTCAGTCATATAGACTATACTCCTTACACATTGTCCACATACAATATACCTCTGATCTTAGAATTTTCTTTGTTTTTCTGAATTAATTTTAACGAATCTGAGCTGCAATACCAGACATAACCAGTGGACAGGTGTGGTGCTGTTTTTGAAAGCAGGACCACCCCTATAGGCTATGTTCTCCCAATGAGCTTTTGGTTTGTTTTGACGCTGCATATTTTTTTTTTAACGGCAAGGTTTCCTGACCCATCTTTAGCATTTCATCATTAGGCTACGTTGCCACAATGAGCTTTTGGTGAGTTTTTGACGTTGCAGATTTTCTGCACCATTTCTGAAACCATTGACTAAAATAGGTTACTTGCATTTTTTCAATAATATGCAGCGTAAAAAACCCCACCAAAAACTCATCTTGAGAACGTAGCCTTACAATCCCAATGACAAAGACTTTTTAATCCCTTTTCAAATAGAGCATGGATGTCAAACCAACATTAAAAACTTGGAGAAAGACGAGATCCAACATTGATATTTATTAAAAAAAAAAGTTTTTCCTGATCAAATATAACAATTAGCCTTTTCAAATGGAAGCAACTGAAAGGGGTTGTCCTATGAATAAAGTATATTTTAATTAATAAATATTAGAATAAAATAAATAACCACAAATGAGGCATGCTGGGATAATATATGTTAGGTAAGAGCAGTAATACCATATGGCCCAATGGTCTAAATTAAATATGTGATAACAAAAGATAAAAACCTGACTAAGGCCGGTTTCACATTAGCGTTTGCAGCAGCTGCGGAGGGCTGCGGACTTCTCCGTGAAGCCCCGCCCTCGGCCGCTAGCTCCGTCTATTTCTGCATGCGGCCAGCATGCGGCCTGTGTACCTATCTTTAAATTAGGTACACAGGTCGTGCCGCAGTATGCGGATGCTTCCGCATGCATCGTTTTGACGATGTGGCGACCAGCGTAGGACGCAGCTTGTAGCAATTTCTTTTTTTTTCCGCATCGTCAAAACGACGCATGTGGAAGCATCCGCATACTGCGGCACGACCTGCGTACCTAATGTTAAAGATAGGTACACAGGCCGCATGCCGGCCGCATGCAGAAATAGGCGGAGCTAGCGGCGGAGGTGCGGCCGAGGGCAGGGCTTCACGGAGGAAGTCCGCAGCTGCTACAAACGCTAGTGTGAAAGTAGCCTAATACAGATAATAACATATGATGCCAACAAAGGTGCCCACCAAACAAAGTAAGATACACCCACAGGGAAATCTTTCATAGTATCCTCCACAAGCACGGTACAATGACCCTACTGTACACTCCATCAACCTCATGGCAATGTATGGTGGCCACATCACTGTATGTTCAACTGTGATCTCCACAGAGTCCTCCATATAGTATAATGGGACCTGCTTAGTATTCCATGCAGAGTAATGAGCCCTATATTGCCTTCCGTACAGTGTAATGGCCCAACACAGTCCTCCATAAAAAAATAATGGCCCTACATTGCTTTCCATACAGTATAATGGCCCCACATAGTCCTCCATACAACATAATGGGCCCTGCCTTGCCTTCCATACAGTATAATTGCCCCACATAGTACTCCATACTGAAAATTGGACCCCCAATGCTTTTCATACAGTAAAATGGGCCCTGCATTGCCTTCTATATAGAATGATGACCCCAGATAGTCCACAATACAGTATACTGGGCCCCATATAGCCTTTCATATAGCATGATGGAACACACATAGTCCTCAATACTTTATAATAGGCCCTGCATTTCCTTCCATACAGTATAATGGTCCTACATAGTCCTCCATATAGAATAATGGCCCTACATAGTTCTCCATACAGAATAATGGCCCCAAATAGTCCTCCGTACAGAATAATGTCTCACGTAGTCCTCTATACAGTATAATGGGCCTTGCATTGACTTCCTTACAGTATAATGGCCCCACATAGTCCTCCATACAATATAATGGGCCATGCATTGCCTTCCATACAGTATAATAGCCACAAATAGTCTTCCATACAGTATAATGTCCCTAGAATGTCTCCCCAGTCCCTCGCTGCTCCCGTCTCAGCATCGAGTGCTCTGAACCTCTGCACTGTGCGGCCCAGCAGGCATGTAGTAATGACGTCATCGCACCTGCTTCACTGAGACGTCAGGTGCAAAGAGAGAATGATGTCGGAGGGAGCGTCAGCTGACAACTTCATCTTTCATCATTGCTTTTAATTGCATCGGCATCTAGTATGCCAATACTGTCAAAAATGCGATGCCATGTGGGGTGGTTGCGGGCCAAATACATTCACCCTGTGGGCCAGATTTGTCTGCAAGTCAGAGTTTGACATGTAGAATGTGATTTTGTGCCATAGAGGAGCAGATTTTTAATTATCTTCATTTATTTTATTGATTGAGACCTTACTTATTACGAACAGTCTCCGAAGTCAAACGCACACTGACAAGTCATAGGACTTTGTCTTTGGGAAAACCCTTTTGTACAGCACTCAGTTTTCATTATTTAAAGGGATGCACAAAACATGGAGGCTTAGTCGTTAACCACGCTTGGACCATACACTTAGCTCTGACTTGGTGCATAAACTTTACATTGTATGCCTTTGTTCATGCGGGTCCAGTATTCCAGTTTCATTTTATATGTAGGTTTAATAAAAATAATAGGAAAACCATAAATAAGACATTTTTTCCTGCATGAATATAAAATAAAAATTCCATGATCTCAATGGAAAATTGTCACCTCCAAGTATGGGGTTTGTCAGCAAAGATCATTGAAGATTTGGAACAGGTAAACAGAGATTATACATAGAGGTAAAATATTACAATTGTGTTGTAATAAATGTTTCATAGATTCATAGTAGTAGAAGACATATGGTTATCGAGTACTTGCCTATAACCCAACATGTTGATGTAAAGAAAGACGTTATGTCCATGAGGTCGATGCTAATTGTTCCATTAGGGGAAAAGTTCCTTCCCAGCTTCATATACGGCTATCGATCTACGTCCCTGGATCAACCTCCCATCACAGAATCCGGTACTCAGAACCTGTAATATTATATTTATCAAGAAAGGCATCCAGGCCTCCTTGTACTTGTTTAGTGAATTGTCCATTTCCATGATCTCACTGCTTTTGCAGTAAAGAATCTATGACTATGATGATTAATAAAACCCTCTTTGCACAGGACGTAGATAATGCCTCCTTGTCATCCATGCAGGCCTAATTGTGAAAAGATCATTCTACAGATCTCAGTACTGTCCCCTCATGTTTGTACATTGTAATAAGATCGCCCCTAAGCCTTCCTTTTTCCAAACTGAATGACGCCAAGTTCAATAACCTTGGTCGCTCTTCTCTGCATCCACTGTAGATCATCTATGTCCTTCTTCTACACTGGAGCCCAAAATTGAGGAAACAATCAGGAAATGAGTAGTTTGGGGACCTTTATAAAGGGGCAACTAAAACCAAAACCCATTTAAAAGTACCTTTTATTAATATAATTCTAAAAAAGGTAGTAAAGCACCTGGATGTAAGCAACCAAACACAAAGCTATATCTATTGATATACTGTATGCAAATTGTCTCCTCAGAGAGGAAGAGGACTAGATCTCTAGCGCCACCTATAGGAAGTAGCGATCCTGAAAGTCAATGTCGACCCTTTAACGAGTCTTGTCACATGACTTAGGATAAAAGCCAAAACCAGAATTGAATTTGCAGACATTGTGTTTCAGGATACTGCCCCTCATCAGTGCAAGGTGTGAGATCTGGTTTGGCGGGGGTGATATAAAAGTACACACTACTTATGGTCTGGGGAATGCTTGCATCCATTATAACACCGCTTCCTCTTTCTTTTTTTCCTTCACTGTGCGATTCCACTGATGAACCCCTGGATTACCAGAAGAGGGGGGAAACGCATCGGGACCCTCCTTTTATGATGTCCATCAGCTGGCGGCTCTTCTAAGAACCTTCTTATTCAGGCCATACTGGCTCCATTTCAGCTTATCTATATTGTCTATTATTTTGGTTGCTGTCCATCATCAGGGACATACGCCCTGTGTGTAGGGATGAAGATTGTAATGTCATTTTGTATATTACTTATAGGGTTACTTAACCGAGTCAAAGGGGGATAATCTCCTTTTAGCGGGGGAGCCATATCATATTGATAGGGTGCCAATTTCTGAGGACAGAAAGGGAAGAGTATAGGGCAAATTACTCCCCAAATTCTCTATTCCACCACATGACCCTTTGTGTGTATATGTATGTCTCCGAATGTATAAGCAATAAATTTGTTGTTTTTTTTCTGAAAAGGAGAAATGGTCAAAATTTAAAAAAACAAACAAAAAAAACCAGTGCTTTCAGACCTCAAATAATGCAAAGAAAACAAGTTCATAATCATTTAGAAACAATAATACTAATGTTTTAACACAGGAAGAGTTCGGAAATCAATATTTTGTGGAATAACCATGATTTTTAATCACAGCTTTTATGCGTCTTGGCATGCTTTCCACCAGTCTTTCACACTGCTTCTGGCGCAAAAATGTAAGCAGTTCTTCTTTGTTTGATGGCTTGTGACTATCCATCATCCTCCTGATTACATTCCAGAGGTTTTCAATGGGGTTCAGGTCTGGAGATTGGGCTGCCCATGACAGGGTTTCTGATGTGGTGGTCTCATAATTTATGCCAGAGCTGTATTTATGCATTATATATTATTAGTGTTTGCTTACATCCAGGTGCTTTAGTACATTTTTTTAGAATTCTGTTTATAAAAGATACGTTTTTAATCCTCAAATTGTGCACAGTAGTAAGTGTGGCCGCATCAGGGATTTTTACAGAGGCGAAATAAAAGTTCTTGAAACTTTAGCTTCCATTCCTTCTCTTTATTTTTGTTTTTCATGGATGTTTTTGATGTCTAAAACTCTTTTAGTGATCCGAGTCCAAGGGGAAAACACTTTTGGACTAATAAAAAAAAAAAAAAGTTTAATCTACTTATTCTTTCATATTAGGTGAGTCTCCGCAGACCTGTCACCTGAATGTTACAAGGCAGGAAAGTCCTCTAGATGTTTTTGTTAATGAGTCTGTTTACTCCTTGACTTGGGCATGGAGGACTGTTAATAAATAGGAGCACTTAGAGGCGGCGAGGCAGGACATGACCTTTCCCTGCATTATCACTCTCCTGCTATAATGGAAGGATAATATACTTCAGAGGCACCGCTCATTTTGCCTTCAGAACACGCCCTGGGAACAACTTTTTTTTTTTATTACAAGTGGAACAAAAGAAATAGTTTTATAACCATGCTACGTGCAGCTGCTGGCAGGACTGATAAAAGGGAGCGAGTTGGGGGAGAGTGAGGGAGACTAGAGATAATTCCTTCCTTCACAGTAGAGACCTGTAGGACTTTGTTCATTGAACTGTACTCCAAGGTGAAGAAATGCTGGAGCTGCGTCTGCTGGATCCATGTAGACATGTGGGAAGACGTGTCGGGATACGTAGCCACAGAGGAATTCTGTTTGCCTGTATTCACAAAGACGTGAGGAGGCATTACATTGTCTAATGTGTTGTAAAATGAAATATGGTGTTATTATACTTGTAGTATTAATACTAGGGCTGCCTGTTATTGAGAAGAGAATCTGTAGTATTTCCCGTAAGAAACAAATAAAATAACTCCAAACGTTCCCATTACAGCTCCCATATATGCTGTCATCCATCTTCTTCCAGATTCCAAAATGATGTTTCTGTCTTAGCCGAATTTTGGAGACTGTCGTTTTCATTTTTTTTTTACTTTGGGCCTAAAAACTAAGGCCACGTTCACACGCTCAGTATTTGGTCAGTATTTTACCTCAGTATTTGTAAGCCAAAATCAGGAGTGGAACAAACAGAGGAAAAGTATAATAGAAACACGTCACCACTTCTGTATTTATCACCCACTCCTGGCTTAGAAATACCGATGTAAAATACTGACCCAAATACTGATAGTGTGAACGTGGCCTAACAGGCAGCTAGTTGCGAAAAAAAGCAACTACCTGCCTGTTCCACCGTGCGTTGGCTCAGAGTGGTCACTGCCTGCTCCTGATGACTATTAACCTGCTTTGCGTCTACTGAGCAGCTCTTCTGCTACCCCACTGCTCTGTCAATGGGGTGTGACTGCCGGCATCATGCTGATCGACAGCCAGGTTACTGCGGGTAGGCAGCAGGGAACCAGCTATCAATCAACATTACCACAGCAGTTACAGCAGAGCGGAAGAGAAGCCTCTATTTTGTTGACGTGACATCAGCGGAAGCAGTTGAATCGCTGGCAGGAGAAGTTTGTGACCGCTCTGTGCCGACAGAGATCAGTCCTGGGCAGAATAGGCAGGTAGTTACTGCCTTTTACTTTGTAGGCCATAGTAAAAAATTAAAAAATCTGGGATAATCCCTTTAACCGGGACATAAACATGTGTGCTGTGCGTGGGCGATTTGTCTGAACAAATCCTAATTTTACTGGGATGTTCATGATTTACTGGGATGTTCATGATCAAAGGCACTAGGATGTTGGGTGACAACCTAAGTTGGGGAGCTGTGATCGGAGCCTTATGATTTGTTCTGAAAGTGAATCTATCATCAGAATATGACCTATTTGTTAAATCAGGATTTTGTGTTATACATATAAAAATATATTGGGAATTGTTTTTTTCATATCATAATCTTTATTTTAAAAGAATGAGTAATCTTACAATTTTCACAATGGCTTTTTTTTCTAAACTTTCTGTCCTTTCAAGAAGAGTTTGCAGCAGGCTCCTTATCAGCAGAGGCAAGATTACAATGACAGTTAACACCTTTATACAAAGATGATAACACAGGATCCACAATAAATAATGTCACACCTGGCGCTGCTCCTCCTCCATCACAATGGCCTTAGCGCAATGCTCATTATATACTTCAATACAAAAAGATCCAATATGACCATTGTCGCTCATGTACACATGTTGTTTCCTTAAACAGGAAATTAGTCTTAATAATCCACTGTGGCCACTGTGAAAATTTGCAAGTTTTCTATTTTTATACATATGTTTTATATAAGGTATAAATAAAATTTAAAGAAAAAATCCAAATTTTAAAGAAATATATACAATTCAGAGAAAAGTCTGATTTAAACAATAGGTTGTTTTCTGATGATACTCTCTCTTTGAAGAAACAGATTACAGGTCCCAGACACATTAGATTAATTCAACCAAACCTGTCAATTATGCCAGGACCTGCTGGCCAACTAATGTGTACTGGAGTGCCTTGACAGCCAACGTCAGATGTGATGGGAAAGAAGGGTCGGGTATGTTGGATTTAATAGACCTGAGTCTTTTTACAACCATATCAGCTGTGTTACTTGCCCAAACTTGGTCAGGTAGCCCACTGCTAGAGACGCTGGGCAGCTGGCTACTACTGACTTGTATATGGGAAGTTGGCAGAATCAGGGCTGAGGAGTCGGTAAGCCAAACCTCCGACTCCTCAATTTCCATGACACCAACTCTGACTCCACCAAAATGGGCTCCGACTCCACGACTCTGACTCCACAGCCCTGCCAGGGCTGTAGAATTGGTAAGCCAAACCTCCGACTCCTCAATTTCCATGACTCCGACTCTACCAAAATGGGCTCCGACTCTGACTCCACAGCTGTGGGCAGAATAACTGGCGACCAAAAGATTTATGTATACCGGTAATCCTTTCTAAAAGGAAATCTGTGGTCTGTATTATTAGGCTAAAAATAGTGATAAACAATTTAGAATATTTTAACAAGATTTATTTCAGTTGATATAAAAAAGTTTACGTAAGCTGTCCATAGACATGAGATATTTATCTGCAGATGATTGGTAGATCCTGTTCATCTTGAGTGTGACCAACACAGACATCAGATTCTCCACAGACCTCAACATTTTTCAGCCATATACATTCAGTGTCAGTGGCTCATTTGAACAAATTTTTGTTAAGTATTTTGCTTCAAAACTTGTGTGAATGTTCACATGGTTGTTGATATTTTTGTCACATGAATGGCGGCAATCTGACTGCAGAAATCTAAGGACCATCGTCAGGGTCCTATCACAGATTCGCTGCAAAAACGTAAGATTTTTTTAAAATTTTGAGGAGAAATCCTCTGTGTGAACAGAATTTCTATCCATTTTAGCCATGTCTAAAATGAAAGGCTCATTCATTGAGTTAATATTTTTGGTTTTTAGTTGTGATTTTTGTTCTATGGTCCTGGAAATGTCAGAAGAAAAGAGACCCTTCACCCACATGATAAAATCCACACAGTGCTTCACTTGCCGCTTGCTATGTCTTCTGAACTTCCGGTCATGCACAAGTGCGCCTCTGTAGCCGGAGAACCGTACACCCAACTTCTGAGGCGCACTTTACATGACCGGAAGTTCAGAAGATGGCTCCCGGTCATGCGTAGTGCGTCTCTGAAGTCGGGAAGCGTGCGTACACCTGGCTACTGTGATGCTGCCGAAATGTGTGGCGGGCGTACGCGAGATTTGCAGTATCTGGCGATGACGACAGCTCCTGCAAATTATGTTAGCTCGCCCACAGGGGTGTGATAACATGGAAAGAGGGCTTACTAGTCTAGGGCAACTAACGCCCCATGGACTAGTCAGAGCCTGAATTATCATAGGAGGCAGGGACAATATAAATCCTTTTTTTAAACCTCATTTTTACTGAAAAATGTTATACGGAGCTAGTTAGGAAGGGAATTTCCTCATAAATATATGAATGCTGCTGGGTTGGGGTGTACGACACGTTCCCTTTAATGGGTAAATGGCTTTTAGTCCTGGACTATTCTGGATCTTCATGACTGTATACTGGGAAAATTACTGAAGTGAGAACAGACTGGTGGAGCTAATTTGTGCCTGTTTGGTTGGCACCGTTTTCAAAGGAGTAAACCTCACTCGGCTTGGATCCCCATTACACAATGCCAGCGCTCATGTAGCCATTCAGAGAGCAGGCTGTTTTTTTTTTTCTAAGTTTCATACGCTACAGCACGGCCTCTGAGAGCCAAGAAGTATGGAACATTTGATTAAATTAACTCCATTTTCCATATGTGGGAGTTGTTACATAAGATCACACGTTTCGAACAAGCCCTTATTAAATGGAACAGATCATAATTAATACTATATTAAAGGCATTGTTAAAAATAACACTTACACAAAGTAACCACATTACTGATTTATGAGGCAACAACTTATTAACCAGGGACGTCTGAAAACTGCTGCAGGTACCATGCAAACCATCTGTGATTTCATGTTCTCGCACCCTGCAGCCCCCAAGGCTCGCCCAGAAGGCAGGAACCAGGAAGATTATCTATAGCCGGGAAAAAATTGAACATTTTGACTTTTAACAGCTAATTGCATCATGTCTCTTAATAGACTTTTAGATTCATTGAGCGCTGCTCATGAATTTTAATTTTTTTTTTGTGGAAATTACTTTAATCATATTTTTCTGCCCAAATTATAAAAACTTCCATGAGCTCACGTATGATTCAATACTCTTGAGTGCATATCAGCAGCACATGGTGCGTTAAGACAGGTACAAGCATATACAAGAGTATATGACATGTAAGCTGCATTACGGCCGCAAAACATATCCTTTGATTGAAATAATTGGCCCACAAATTGGGCAATTCGTGTGTGCCCACCAGCCACAACCTTTCTTTGATGAGACCCTAACCTTTTCTATTAGACATACCTCCCTTGGGGCAAAAGTCTACAAATTTAAAGTGCAAATAGGATCCAGCACTAATTTAAGAAAGCCTAAAGCCTCATCCAGACATCTGTTTTTTTGCATGCATGTTCTATCTGTGTACCCATTGTAGTCTATGGGGCAGTTTACGTGTATGTGGGTTTTTTTTGATCTGCACCAAAATACAGACACAGATCAAAATGACCCACACTAGTCTGTGACAAAAAAACAAGACATCACAGATGCCAGCTATATACTGTCTATTTTTAACATTGCAAAAGGCAGGAGAAGCTTTGCAAATTTGGGGGTGTGGGGGCATATGAGGAAATCGCTGATGAAACACTGATGTTAAAAAAATTTGAGAAACTGACCCAACACTGAAAATCTGATGCAGAACACTGATGAAAACAGTCTGAATGAGGCCGTAGACTGATGGGAGGAGGGCTCAGCCCACCATGGAGGCAGGCACAACCTCCAAATGTATTCTTAAAAAAAAAATCTGACCAGCACCTGCTAACGGAATGAAACAAGTGTGAACAGGAGCAAAAGCTGCTGTGCCTGCAATGTATCATGTATTCAAACACTTCCATATTAAATATACTTACAAATTCATGTGTGCCCACCAGCCACAACAAGGCTAGCTTTCTTTGATGGGACCCTAACCTTTTCTATCAGTCATACCTCGTGTATCCATTGCACGGGTATGTTCACACTTGACTTTTGTGATGCGGTTTTTCTGCTTGGAAAACGTGTTAGTAAATGTTTAATTTTGCCCCAGAAACTATAAGAATGTACACTTTAAAGACAAGCAGACAGATGAGAAATGTTGTTCTTGTAATTTGTCGCAGTTGCATTTATGTTTTATACTAAGGAATCTTTCACCACCAGGGGTGTAGCTATAATAGGTGCAGGGGTTGCAATGGCACCTGGGCCCTGGAGACTAGAGGGGCCCCAAAGGTCCCTTTGTGCCATATGAAAAGATAATCACTAATTAAATCCTGTGGTCGTTAGGAGCCCCATTGGAGATTTTGCATTGGGGCCCATGCAAGTTACGCCACTGTTCACCACACAACACCTCATATACTCTCAAACTACAGTAAAAAGGGGATAGGTTAGTCAGGCTTACTGTAGGGGAATGATGCTGCAAATATGACCATCACAGATTCAGAATTAGCGTTGTTTTAGCTCTCCAGCCTTTCTACTAGTTCAAGGGATAATAGGGATATTTCTGTTGTCATGCCACATAACCCTTGTGTAATGTCAAGTTAAAAATGAAACCCCCAAATGCTACATTTTACAGGGAATACATCACCAGGTTTTTGTCACCTAATGTCAGCCCAGCATGATGTAGAGACAGAGACCCTGATTCCACCGATGTGTCACTCACTGGGTTTCTTGCTGTAGTTTTGATAAAATGACAGTTTTATCAGCAGGAAATTATCACTAGAGGACTACTAAATTTGCTGCCATGTAGTTCTGCGTTTTCATGAGCTCTGTATAACCCCGCCCTCACTACTGATTGGCAGCTTTCTCTCTATGCACAGTGTACACACAAAGCTGCCAATCAGAAATGTGGGCAGAGTTATGCAGAGCTCAGCATTCAGGGAACTGCTAGATCTGCAGCAGCGAAAACCGTGATTTTATCTAAACTGTAGCAAGCAGCCCAGTAAGTGATACATCGCTGGAATCAGGGTCTCTGTCCCTATACCATGCTGCTCTCAGATGGATAGCAAAAACATGGTGACAGATTCCCTTTAAGTTGCCTTATTGTTGGGAATGTTTTGGAGCTGTTTTTAATATTAGTTATACCTGTTTCTGGAAAAGCCGGGTAACAGTTGATTGACCTCAGAAGTTCATGAGTGAAGCATCTATAGCCTTATTGTTCAACCATCACAATATAATCTTCACAGGCATTCAGAAAAAGCTTTACAGATGCCATACCGATGCCAATTTAATGCTGGCAGCATAGTTTTTATCTCTGTGTATACGGGGCCTTACATATTCATTTACCACTGCTATATACTGTTTGGATGGCTCATTAATAAGTGGCTGACCTATCATTAATGCACATTTTGTACAGGTCACTTTGTGTACTTACGGCTTTTCTGTCTTATTGTTATGTTGGCATGACTTTATCTTTTATACTTTGTTTAGTAGAAGGAGTAAAATATTAATACCCAAGTTCAGCACATGTTTACAGCGCGAAGAATCCTCCCTTCGCTTCTTTTCTGCGGCTGCCCCTGCTCGCTCCTTTTATCAGCATGTTGGCTTCTGTGAGAATGTGCCACGGGTGTGTAAGAATTTCGGCTGGCAGCCAAGGCACACACTGCCTGCAATCGTTAACTCTGCTCTGCAAAGAGTTCAAACAGCACTAAAGGGGCCGACAGTTAATACAAGATGGAAAGGGAGCGAGGAGGCAGGTCGCTGCAAAATCTCAGCGCCTGCCCTGTCACACACATATCCCTCTGACTTTTCCATTTTATAATCCTACATTTTTATTTATTTTTTTTAATCTCTGCAGAATAAACTTTGCAGTTGGTCTAAGGCTAGAGGCATTATCCCCCCAACCCTGACTGTCTGTCTCTAAACAAAACTAAAAGTTGGGTTTTTGACCACATTCAGTCTCAATAGCCTTACCTTACGTCACACTCAGCCGGTCGGGATTGGGGTCCACACACTGGAGAGTCGGTGGTCACCTGTAAACTATGGCTCTTCAGAGTTGGGAAACAGGCAAACACTTGCACAGATTATAGTCACCGATGCCTCCATAAAAAAGGAAAGACCTAAGGGCTTGTTCACATGTTGCGTTCTGTGTTTTGTCGTGGAAAAAAAACACCATTTATAGTATCAGAAAGGTAAATGAGATTTCTAAAAATCAGCTGTTTATTTTTTCCTTGTTGATTTTAGACTTTCAGTGTTTTTTTCAGATCTGCAGTGTCAGTTTTATCAGCATTTTTGTGTGGTTTTTCACCCATTCAAATGAATGGGGAACAAAAAGCGCAAGTAAAAGCACATCAAACTCACAAATTTTATGCAGCATTTTTCCTGCCAACATTGGTTGGATGTAAGCTCTGTCGGGGCTTACATCCGAACCCCCCCACAAAACGAGACTCAGAGTTATGCGCCGACAGGTCCACAGACTATAATAGTGCTGACAGAGTCAGCGTGCGTGCTGTCGTTCATCATTTTCAGCATATACACCTATTGGAGGTGGACACTCACGCGCCATCTCATGCCTTGAGTGTGGCCTCCAGTAGGCGTACGTGCTCGAAAATTATGCACAGCAAAGCGCATGTTTGCTCTGTCTGCACCATTATTGTCTATGGCCACGTCGGCACATATGCCTGAATCCCGTTTTGCGGAGGGGGTCTTTGGACGCAAGCACCAATAGGGCCAAAACACAATGTCAATGCACCCTGAGTCTTATTTTGGCTTAAAAAAAGACCCTTTCAAAACTGCTGTATGGTGAACCTTTCCTAAAGAAGCCCAATAGCAATTGTCCAGCAGCTAATCTTCCCCCTAGTAATCACATGCCTGCTCTGCTAAGCTTGCCTGTGTTTTACATAGATAGGGGGGAGGCAGTAAGCCCCTGTCAGACACCTCTAGTGGTGGCTTATCTCACGAAAAACAAATCTTTGTCACCACTGACTTCCTCTGTTAGAAGAGTCGAGGCCCCATACACAGACAGCCGAGGCCTCATACACAGACAGCCGAGGCCTCATACACAGACAGCCGAGGCCCCATACACAGACAGCCGAGGCCCCATACACAGACAGCCGAGGCCCCATACACAGACAGCTGAGGCCCCATACACAGACAGCCGAGGCCCCATACACAGACAGCCGAGGCCCCATACACAGACATCTGAGGCCCCATACACAGACGGCCGAGGCCCCATACACAGACGGCCGAGGCCCCATACACAGACAGCCGAGGCCCCATACACAGACGGCCGAGGCCCCATACACAGCCGAGGCCCCATACACAGACGGCCGAGGCCCCATACACAGACGGCCGAGGCCCCATACACAGACGGCCGAGGCCCCATACACAGACGGCCGAGGCCCCATACACAGACGGCCGAGGCCCCATACACAGACGGCCGAGGCCCCATACACAGACGGCCGAGGCCCCATACACAGACGGCCGAGGCCCCATACACAGACGGCCGAGGCCCCATGCACAGACAGCCGAGGCCCCATGCACAGACAGCCGAGGCCCCATACACAGACAGTTGCTGTCCTGCACATTTTGCTTTTATACATCTAATGCTCAGTAGTTTATCTTTCTAATCACCTATCAGCTTACACATATAGAGACATATTTCATAACATCGTTTAAATACCTTAAGTGAACTGGGTCAATTAGAGAAAAGCCTGAGCAAGATTTGAAGATCATTATGTTTTTCTTCCTTTTTAATGTTCTTGATTGCGCAACATTTCTATACTTTTTATACGCTGATTTTTTTGTTTTGTTTTGCAATAGTTTTTTTATGGTGTCTAAAAGACCTTATCTTATCTCCAATCAGGCCTAAATGGTAACCTGGCGTTTTCATGTTCTATATATTCTGCGGCAATGTTTTTTAAAAGCTTTTTTTTGTTAGTCATTTCAAGTATTTTCCTTGTAGAATTCAAAAGTTTGTATTTAAGGAATAAAAATGAAATCCATGAACATCTCGATCTGTCAGTGTGAATGTGCTACATCCATCTCTTCTTTTTAGTAATAGATCTTGTGTGTCAGACAGGAAGAATTCAGCCCGGTCTTGTCGTAGTCTGTACATTTTGCCATCTAATGTTAGAGAATGCCCTAGAGGTTATTCCTGATTCTGCAGATACGTCACTGCTTTTTAATTTAAAATAATTGTTTCCTGAATTTGTAACATGACATTTTGGCGGACTTGCTCATTTTTACAGCTAATTTTTAGGTGCAGAGGTTTCTTTGTTCTCTTTAGTGTTCAGACAAAGTGGAAATGCAGATAACGAAAATGTGAATCAACTTGATCAACCTCATAGGTGGCATCAGTGAGCAGGAATTCCTTACCGCATGAGTACTTGGCGAGTATGGGTGCCCATACCTACTAGATTAAAGTTGATGGAAAAAGACGATTTCAACTGGAAGACTTGATCTGCTGGATTGGTGAAATGAGCAACATTTTGTTTCATGACTAACAAACGTTCATAGTCATTAAAAACACTGGTTTGGCATGTTTGATGTTTTGGGGCTCACAAGCTGCTTCCCAGATCATCCTCCAATAAAATCAAAAGTGTTGAATGAATAAAAATGGGTAATTAATTAACGATCGTTGGTCGCTCAACCAACGATCGTTAATCAATCTTCCAGTTTTTATCTAATGCTTAGAGGTGACCAGACTCAGTAGATGAACATCAACTCAACGAAAAGTGGACCAGTCAACCACCGAATGTGTACAGGGTGGTCCTGACTCTACAATGACACCAGATGTCTGGGGAAAGATGGTCGGGTTGTTGAATTTTAATATGACTGACTCCTTGTTCTCCCTAGAGATAAATAATTTGCTGTCAGAGGATATTTCCCTCTTCCGTAGAGAGCACATGTTCAGCTGTGCATACACGTACATAGGAAGGTTCCACCAAATCGATGTCCCAGCCCAGCAAGTATTGTATCTACGGTGCACAGCTACCTTAATTGGTTATTTCCAACATCAGTTATCTACAGGATAGGGAATGTTTTGTTGATTAATGGGGGACCGATGACTGGGACTCTCACCGATTCCGATATCCGTAAAGTATCCCTTAGTCTTTTGATAGGTAATAACTTTAAATGTTGGGAATAACCATTTATGGCCATTAATGTTACCATAAACTGTCAAGAAAGAAGCAGACAGCTCCAATAATTCTTAATCTTCACTTGTATGTGTAATATCATTGACATCTGCTTTTTGCTTTTACTCCAGTGAGTGCTGTATCGGCGGCATACATCGAAACTTGTCCTAATTGTGAGGCTGATGTGCTGTGTAGAATAGGGCTGGTCTGTGTATACGTGGTCGGATTGCCTTCATACTGTACAGAGAGGGTTTTGTGGTTTATCTGTGCATCTGGGTCCTTCTCTCTTCAGACTAAATATTGTTATCCAGCTTTGAGTGCACAAGCATTCCTTGTGGCTGGATTGGAGCGAGCGCTGGAGCCAGGAGCACAATTATTATATTCTCATACGCAGGTTCTTCGTGTTTAGAACGTCTGGGGACATTCCTATCTCATTCTATCTCCTTCATTTCCTCCATGGAGCCCCTCAACCTAGATACCTGATATTGTTCATCTATCTGCAAACATTTACCTTGCACTCTCTCCTTGTTTGCCCACCTATCTCATTTCACTGTCACTCTTTTTTTGCAGCTCTCCGGCTGCACGGATATTGTTCAGCATGCTATGAGGCTACATTTTTTCAAATGTACTTTTTTTTTTAATCCGTGCCAAGAAAAGCAGAGGTATCGCCCACAGGGGCCAAATGACCCCTGATCTGGTAAACACTGGGAGCAGCATTCAAGTATTGACTTTTAGCTGAGTTTTTGTTAGAGGTAAAGCAGAGGGCATTGAGTGAGACCAAATTTCATTCCACCCACACCTTCTGGAAATCACAAGCCTTCAGTTATTTCTAAACTATGACCCCAATAACGATCTCTACTATCCCTCTGGTAGTCCTCCTGGTAAAGTAGGGTTCAATTGTTTAGTGAAGGCTGGCCTCACTCAAAGTTTGGTTTGTGGCCAAGTTGGAGTGGATACTTGTAGTCATTGTGGACATCCTGTAGATAGCCACGGTTCATACCAACATACCATTAGCACAGCAGGTTTTTTTGTCACATTGATTTACATTGTACTGTAAATCTCTTGTGGATCTGCAGCGTTTCTGCACCGCAAAAAAAGCTGCGGATCCGCAGGAAATCCGCAACGTGTGCACATACCCTTATACTTCTTGTATGGCAGCCCTGATGGGAAGTGCTTCAGCTCATATTAATATATGTCTCTAGCCTTGTGGTCTACAAGAAAAAATGGGCAGGATTGCTGTTTTCTCCCATTTTCCATGTTCTCAGGAGTCTTTTTATTTCCCCAAAAAAGTTGACCTTTCCTTGCATAAAGAACCAGCACATGGCTGAGCACTTACTGATGTTTTTTTTTTCTCTTTTTAGTTTCACCCACTGTCTCTTTGCAATGCCAGTGATGACGACCCGCCAAAACCTGTATTCATTTCCATTGTGAAACTGGAGAGCCCAGAACGTTCCCCCCAACCATGCCTATCCCTGGCAAGCAAGGTAAAGTAGTACCTTATATAAAAGCATAGATAAATGAATGCTCAATAAGTCTGGATGTTTAAAGATGTTCTCTTTGGCGAAAAACATATCAAAGGGGGGTTCAAATGATAACATTATCTCTCCCAAGGGCTCCGGGACTGATACTTTTGGCTAATTTTTGGTAATGCTTAATTACATGCTGTGTGATAGACTGCTCTAAGAATAGGGTCCATTCACCCATTCACAGCTATAGCTATTTGTCAATTTCACTGAACTGGAGCAAGTTCCGAGAAGAGCTACCAGGATGGTGAGCGGACTGCAAAGTATGTCCTACGAGGAATGGTCACAGGATTTGGGAATGATTAGCAAAAAAGAAGGCTAAGGAAACTTAATACTGTCTACAAATAACTGAAGGGATGTCACAGTGTGGGGGGATCATCCTTCTCATTTGCACATGGAAACACGAGAAGCAATGGAATGAAACTGAAAGGGAGAAGATACAGATTAGTTATTCGAAAAAACTTTTTGACAGTGAGGGTGATCAATGAGTGGAACAGGCTGCCACTAGTGATGAGCGAATATACTTGTTGCTCGGGTTTTCCCCAGCACGCTCGGGTGACCTCCGAGTATTTGTTAGTGTTCGGAGACTAAGTTTTCATTGCCTCAGCTGAATGATTTACAGCTAGTAGCCAGGCTGAGTACATGTGGGGGTTGCCTGGTTGCTAGGTAATCCCCACATGTAATCAAGCTGGCTAATAGCTGTAAATTATTCAGCTGCGGCGATGAAAACTTAATCTCCGAACACTAACAAATACTCGGAGGACACCCAAGCGTGCTCGGGGAAAACCCGAGCAACAAGTATACTCGCTCATCACTAGCTGCCACGAGAGGTGGTGAGTTCTCTTCAATAGAAGTCTTCAAATAGAGGCTGGACAGACATCTGTCTGAGATGGTTTAGGGAATCCTGCATTGAGCAGAGGTTTGGACACGACGACCTTGGAGGTTCCTTCCAACTCTGCCATTCTATGATTCTTGTATGGATGGAAAGTAAGTATATGGCTGCCGTCACACTAGCAGTATTTGGTCAGTATTTTATATCAGATCAGTATTTGTAAGCCAAAACCAGGAGTGGAACAATTAGAGGAAAAGTATAATAGAAACATATGCACCACTTCTGCATTTATCACCCACTCCTGGTTTTGGCTTACAAATACTGATGTAAAATACTGACCAAATACTGCTAGTGTGACGGCAGCCTAACAGTGATTTTTTTTTGTGCTCCTATGGGCCCTCACATCAGCCTTTGTTAAAAGCCATAGAACTAAGATTGTTTTCCTAGCTAACAGTGATGGAGACACGCCACAATCAAAAACCACAGACCACGCTCATCTTCTTTGGGTCCACTTTATGAGCTGTGTATAGGACAGCCTGAAGGAAAATGAAATTGTGCTCCATTATTTTAGGATCTATAGTATGTAGTTCCACCAATACAAACACCCTGAGGAATTGGTAGCAGAGTCCTGGTAATGACAATGGTGTATGTAGCTCCGTCTCCTTGGGTGCTTTTCTCATCCTGCTTTTGATCAAACAGCTGGCCACTGACCTCTGACCGTGCACCTGAAGCCATGGAATGCAGAGGGGGGTAGTAGTAGTTAGAAGCCATCTGTTATCCCCTGTCACCGGTCTCTGTACTCTAGTACCCTATGCTACACACAGATGGAAATTTAGGATAGGTGCCGTACCTGACCATTAATTGATTGCACTTTGCAAGTAAATTCCTCCATTATTATGCCTCGAATATAGAATAGTTTAACCTGAAAAAAAAAACCCTTTGGTGCTGGAATTTATGAATATTTTAAAAGGTTGTGTGCGCTTCCAAAATATAAAATTTCCTTATAGGTCTATTCCTGGTTTACCTGTGCAGGTATTCATGATGACTTTCACCATGTAACCAATATCAGTTATCTTAAGGAGGCCATAGACTTTCAATATTTGATTACAAGGTAGTTCTGGGGGCATAGCTGGCAGTCTGGTGGGCAAACAAGTGGCACTTGTCTATAGATATGGGTCCCTTGTTTTATACAAGTGCCTCACATCTGAAATCAGTCCTGTAAAGGACATCACTATATGACCGTCATCCTGACATTTAGATTTGTGATGAAAAGGACTAAAGACATCCAACTAGGGTAGGACAAAGTCAGTGGATCAAGGCCGGTAGCAGTCGTAATCTGACCTACTAGTTTTAAGGTTAGAGGAGTTTTCCTGAACTTTAATGCTGTTGATCACATTGTAACGGGGGCCAGGGTGGTCGCCATACCGAGGGATTGCTGCTGCTTTCTCATCACACCCCGACGCTCCGTTACAGAAATATCATGTCCATTTTGTGGTGTGCTGTGTGTGTCACGTATTTCACCCACCTGTGGGTCAGAATCCTTCACAGCATACAGGGCTCCAATCCGTCGCAGACACACAAATGTTCTCAAAGTCCCAGTTCATTTTCAATAAAACTTTACTTAACTCGTGCATCTTCATAACAGTTACAGTCCATCCATTTTCCCAATACGTGAGTAATCCATCTCCTGCGTTTTCCCTGGTCTGCTCCCTCAGCTTTTCTTCCTGCACCGTGGCTCCCAGGCCCGCAGCTTCCTGAACCATCCAGCTAGCTAATACTGAGTGCTCCCTGTCCACTTTCCTCATCTTGGGTGAAAATTCAGGTTGTCTCCGCAATTCCTGTTCGGACCGTAAGTCTACACTGTTGTTCTGTTCAGCTTTCTGTCAGAACTCCTTCTAGAACAATTCTCCTCACACCACTTTAGCTCCTCCTACTACCTGAAAATTACCTCAGAAAGGCCCTCTCCCTGCCACTACACTGGCTCCGCCCCCTTTCTCAACTGTCACTACTCTGACTGAAACCAGTTCTCCACACACTCTAATCTCCTACTCTACAGCGCCCCCTTAACACTAACCTGTAACTACACTGCCATAACCCTTACCAGTGCTGACCTACCACTGCCCCTGACTGTCCCTATTCCTGTCCCTAACACACAGATACAAGAACAGTGTCAGCCATTATCATATTAAACAGTGTCAACTATCATAAACTACACAGGGCACACAGCAAACACAAAAAGTACCCAGTTTCATTAGGTAGGCATGCACAGGAATACAGGGCTCAAACCAGCCGCCTGCATACCCCCTTACATACCTCCCTCCTAAAACCATGGTCGTCCCCGACCATACGGTACCGGCAGAATATACACATCACAATAAGCACAATGTAATGGCATCTTATTAAAACATCAATAACTTTAACAATTATTATACATTATAACAAAAGAACTTTGCTCCAGTCCACCACGTTTAACCCATTTCTGGTCAGGACTGGTACCGGTCCCACTTGGTTGGGACCCTGGAACAAATAGTTCAGTTCTTTTCTCACCAGCTCACCATCACGTGAGCACAATCCTGGCGTAACCCGGCTCGACCCTCGGGTTGTCCAGACACCAATATAGATCCATTTGACCCCGGTCTTCTCTTCCTGAGACCCGGACAGACAGACAGTTCTCTATAGGACTCTCCAGGTCCACTGACCAGTCCTAAACTGACTTGAATGTCCACACTCTTCTTCATGGCCCACATGGCCAAATTACTACAGCGCCAACCATTCAGGAGCATGCAGTCCATTCTCTTCTGACCTGGCTCACTCATCAGGTCATCCTGCATATGTTTCCTCCCCCTCCCTCCTATTTCCAGACCACTGTCCCTTTAAAACATGTGTGCTGCTCAGTTTACCTCCTGCAAACAAAATTCAGGTTAAACAACACCATTTCACAGATCTTATCACAGTCTTCAGAGCAGTCACACACGGTTCAGCAACAGTCCATAGGGCACCATCTCTTCATAAGGTCTGTGTCCTGCAATCCAGCAGAAGGGGCGCAACAGGCGCAACAAAACTTGGAGTGGAGAAAACAGTTCAAAACAATTCTTTAACTGCAGCCATTCTCACCGCACTGTCTTCTGGGCTCCTGCCCATGGGACGCAGAACAGTCCCTCACAGCATTACAGGGCTCTTGCCCTCAGGGATACAGAACAGTCCCACTCTTTCACATCTGGAGCAACTGGCACAATTTTCTGATCCGGGGTGCAGTTACAGTCACTGTCCCCACTTATCATCAAAGGGGGTACCGGAGGAGCGTCCACTAGCCTCTGCTCCACTTCCCCTCCAGTCCCGTACATCATCTAAAGGGCTCCATGCCTGTGCTCCAGCTTTCACAGGTGACTCCAGAGCTGCAGCTGATGGATCATCCTTCCATTCTCCAGGAATCTGGTGCTGGGGATGAGGTTTCTTTTTCTTTTGCTGGGCCCACCGCGGGCGGGCACCGCCCACAGTGGGATCTACCCTGGCCTCAGGCCACAGTCTCTGCCCGACAGATTTTCGTGCCATTTTCAGTTTAGAATGCCCACGATGGACAGAGCTATTTCCTGCTTCTGCACCATTATCCACCATTTTAAAGTCTTTAATGACCGCCATCTTTGCCATTTCAAGGGTTTCTCCATTTTCCAAATGCAAGGCATCTGGATCCTGCCGACTACGCCACTTTGTAACGGGGGCCAGGGTGGTCGCCGTACCGAGGGATTGCTGCTGCTTTGTCATCACACCCCGACGCTCCGTTACAGAAATATCATGTCCATTTTGTGGTGTGCTGTGTGTGTCACATATTTCACCCACCTGTGGGTCAGAATCCTTCACAGCATACAGGGCTCCAATCCGTCGCAGACACACACAAATGTCCTCAAAGTCCCAGTTCATTTTCAATAAAACTTTACTTAACTCGTGCATCTTCATAACAGTTACAGTCCATCCATTTTCCCAATACATGAGTAATCCATCTCCTGCGTTTTCCCTGGTCTGCTCCCTCAGCTTTTCTTCCTGCACCGTGGCTCCCAGGCCCGCAGCTTCCTGAACCATGCAGCTAGCTGATACTGAGTGCTCCCCGTCCACTTTCCTCATCTTGGGTGAAAATTCAGGTTGTCTCCGCAATTCCTGTTCGGACCGTAAGTCCCGGACGTCACGGGAGGTAACCCACAGACTAGCCACTGATTCTTCCAGGCTGCCTCGCTCTCTTAACTCTACACTGTTGTTCTGTTCAGCTTTCTGTCACAACTCCTTCTAGAACAATCCTCCTCACACAGCTTTAGCTCCTCCCACTACCTGAAAATTACCTCAGGAAGGCCTCTCCCTGCCACTACACTGGCTCCACCCCTTTCTCAACTGTCACTACTCTGACTGAAACCAGTTCTCCACACAATCTAATCTCCTACTCTACAGCGCCCCCTTACACTAACCCACAACTACACTGCCATAACCCTTACCAGTGCTGACCTACCACTGCCACTGACTGTCCCTATTCCTGTCCCTAACACACAGATATCGGAACAGCGTCAGCCATTATCATATTAAACAGTGTCAACTATCATAAACTACACAGGGCACACAGCAAACACAAAAAGTACCCAGTTTCATTAGGTAGGCATGCACAGGAATGCAGGGCTCAAACCAGCCGCCTGCATACCCCCTTACAACATCAATATCAGCTTAATTGGGTCTGAATACTGTCCAAGCCATGATGTGCTGATTGAAGGTGCTGCTGCGCACTGGATGTGATATAGCTCTGTACATGGTGTAGTACATGTGAGTAGTACTGCAAGCTTTCCCCTGTACAAGTAAACAGGAGAGATTGCAGTACCATTCACAGCCACTACACAGTGTCTGGCGCTGTGCCACTCCCGGTGGTGTATAATAATAATAATAATATGGCGCTGTACCACTCCCGGTGATGTCTTGCACTGTGCCACTTCCGGTGGTGTATGGAGCTGTGCCACTCCCGGTGGTGTATGGAGCTGTGCCACTCCCGGTGGTGTCTGGCGCTGTGCCACTCCCGGTGGTGTATAATAATAATATGGCGCTGTACCACTCCCGGTGGTGTCTGGCGCTGTGCCACTTCCGGTGGTGTATGGAGCTGTGCCACTCCCGGTGGTGTATGGAGCTGTGACACTCCCGGTGGTGTCTGGCACTGTGCCACTCCTGGTGGTATATTGTGCTGTGCCACTCCTGGTGGTGTATGGTACTGTGCCACTCCCGGTGGTGTAGGGAGCTGTGCCACTCCCGGTGGTGTATGGCACAGTGCCATTCCCGGTGGTGTCTGGCGCTGTGCCACTCCCGGTGGTGTCTGGCGCTGTCACTCCCGGTTGTTTCTGGTGCTGTGCCACTCCTGGTGGTGTCTGGCGCTGTGCCACTCCCGGTGGTGCACAGCACCTTCTATCTGGTGAATGGTAGGATTGCTCGGAGTCATACCCAACCAGTCTGATTTTGATGACCTATTCTAAGGTTGGGTCATCATTAAGGTTCCAAAAAAAACTCCTCTTATACAAGTTCAATAGAAGTCCACTTTACAATGTCCTTTTAATGAGATCCATCACAATGGAGGAGGCATGTTGTGGAAGCAATAGTTTTAACAAAGCCACATTTTCATGCCCAATAATGTAGGTAATACGGTGAATGACTTATTAATTCACCTGGAGAAAATTACATAGTTGGAGTGCAAACCTGGATGTCCTGCTTGGCCAGTAACAATGGCTGAGCTTATGACTGCGCTGACATATTTAGTGCTGGGGGAAGGAGTGATGTGTATCGGGATTTCTGCTAGGTAACATAATCGCACATGGTGCCGGCTTAGTCCAGGTTCCCCGGCAGATTTCCTTTTAGAATATGATCCGTAAGTGTGCCGCTACGCTCTGACTCCTCACCCTCCTTTCTCCCCGATCCCTTTGTTTTCCTTTGTACTGTGGTATCTGCCCTCCAGTAATCTCATGGCTCTTATTTCAGGTTCGCCTCGCAGGGGAGAGGGGTTCTCGAGCTATAATCTTCGATATTACTGACGATCAGGGAGCTGAGCACCAGGTAATTCAAGCCGTGCCGCTTTGTGAAATCTGTACACCATTTTTCTGTATCTCTGGGCTATTTCAAAGTGTTCAGTTCTGCGAGATGTAAAGCAGATACGCAGCCCACTCCCTTCTTTATTAAGCCTCAGTTCCCAGCATACATTTGCCCCTTTGATGTAATCATTTCTATCCTACTGGTGTTTTAGTTGCTTGTAGCTTATAATTACTTATTCCTATCTGACGGCCACTCTCAGTGCACTGATCTGCAGTGTAAAGCATGGAGGAAGGAGCCAGAAAGTAAGACTAAAGAAGACTAGGTCAAAAGTGGTCTCAGAATGTGATCAAGTGCTAACAAAACAACCACGTGACCGCTGCAGTCAGTCATTTTTCTCAGCAGTGAGGTTTGGATGTACAGCACAAGACAATTAAAGGGGTTGTCCGGCCTTACGCTTCAAGTCTGTAGTCGCTCTATGTGATTGCAGATTTGTGAATCCTCACACTGTATGCATTGTGCACTGTGAGGATTCACCAGCAGTGGTTTCATGACCGCAGGTGTGTGACTAGATGGGCCGACTAGATGGGCCCACCGTAGCACAATGCGCGTGTATGAAGCAAGGCCAGACAGAGTGACTGCAGACTTGTAGCTTGAGGCCAGACAGCCCCTTTAAGATCAGCCATTGCCTGGACTGCAGCCGAAACATGCATGTACGGTAGACAAGGACTGTCAGAGACCACTGAAGTTGACGGGTTTTGAAACTTAGCCATTTTTTTACATCCTGGACAATTTATCTTAAATAAGTATCCTTCAACAAAATGAAATATTGTGTTGCGTGTAGCAATGTGCTTACAGGATTGCTTTTCTTGTTACGCAGTTACAACAGCCCGCGGAGCTCAACACTCCCGTGGTCCTAGTACGCGGCCGGGATGCAGAACGGCTGATGACCCTGGTGCACAATAACACTGAAGCCTACGTGAAGATTGAGGTTCAGACTCCAGCGAAGCTGGTGAGGCGCGGTGATTACTGTGTTACTATGATGGGTGGGGGAATTTGTTAGAAGTCCTCTGCCTACAGAAAGGTGCCCAAAACTCATGAACCGTTTCCATTCTTAGTTCGTCCATGACATCTGGATTCTGAGCACAGTGGTTGGAACAGTGGCCATCATTGTCCTATACTCTGTGATTCGGGTTCGTTGCAAGCCATCCCCAGCACAGGTAACTGAAAGAAAGATATGGGATTGTACACTTTTGAAAATTTTCCTGCATCCCAATATCCATGTTGCCCACTACCTTCTCCAATATCAGATTTAAAGGGGCTGTCAGCACAGAATGACTGATGAAACCAAGTACAGGCGCTCGGGGCTCCATGGTGGGGCCAAACATTTATATACACCTTCCCTCCTGCTGGTTTCCATCTATCTCCACCCTTTGGCTCTATGAAGCCAGAGCTGTCAATCACATAAGGGGTGGAGAAAGAGGGAAAACAAGCAGGCGGGAAGGTCTATGTAAATGACTGGCCGCGCCTTGGTTTGAACAGTCATCCTGTGCTGACCCTTTAAGAGTAGTTTTGAAAAGGACTGGGATTTATTTCTGCTATAACATGACAGCCCTCGACTTTAGGAAAAATTAGGCATTGTCTAAAGTCTTCATCTACAGATGTAATACTATAAGGGTGAAAGGCAAAGCATCAATTTTACATTGCATCTGTGGCTTTTCTTCCAGGATACTGTACAGCAGCAGACTGCGCTGGCCATAAGTCGCCTCGGCTCCAGAAAATATCAGTCTCGCGTAGCAAGCGATCATCATAGGACTTCCAATGGTTGTCATGTAGAAACCGGCAGCACCAGCAGCTCTGTGCCTGTGTGCGCCATATGTCTGGATGAGTTTTCCGATGGGCAGGTAATCCTTGTGAAACGTTTCTTGTACTGGTGTCACATATACAGCAATGTACTCTTCTGTGTTTCCGTGATATGGGCACTTATGGCCAGGAGAGTATAGGGTGCAAGGATTTTATCACTTATGGCAAGTACCAATTCTGATGGCAGGTGAAACAAACATTGGGTTAAATACCGTATGTGCACTATCCCTACAAATACAATGGAAACTACTTGTATATTACAAAGATGTTGGTATTGTAAAAGCGTTTCTCTGACTTTTTTTTGTAGGATTTACGGATTTTACCTTGTAGCCATGAGTACCATCTGAATTGTGTGGACATTTGGCTGAAGGACAATCACACCTGTCCCCTCTGCATGTTTGACATCTTAGGTAAGTGAACACGTTACTGGGGGATGACGCTACAATTCTGCGGGTGAGGTCGCATTTGTCAGCAGCTATCGATAGATCAGTAAGTGATAGCTTTATCCGCTTTGGCTTAAAGAAAAATATACAAATTTTCCAATTAACTGTGCGCAAAACAGTAATCTTAAGGGCTCGTGGAGGCGACTGTGTTTTCTGTCTGAGTGTGGTCTGACAAAACATCGGACCGCACTCGGGCCAATGTTATTCTATGGGGCCGTGCACAAATCTGATATTTTCCTTGGATTGAGTCTTTCAGAGGAAAATATCACAGCATTGCTCGATTTCCATCACGCAAGTCAATGAGTCTGTGGGAAAAAAACAGACTGCACTTGGATGACCTCCGAGTGCCATCCGATTTTCACAGACTGACAGCACGGAGAAGATGGGAAAAGAAATGTTTCTACTCGTCCTAGAAAATCAGATCACACTCTTGATTAGCATAATTGGACAGATTTTCTCTGATTAAGGAAATTACTGTTGTGACTCTAGCCTATAGGAGGGTTGATTGCTTTGGATTTTCTTCATATATTGCAGGACTTATTGTTGTGTCTTTTTTTTTTTTACAGCAGAACCAAGCACTACTTCCCATCCTGCACCAATCAGACCTGCATCACACCCACAACTATGGAGACAATATCCGGGAACTGCTCACTTTCAGTATCCTACACATCCTCACACGACACCATTAATATATCCTCCACTGAACAATACTATATTTTTGTCCCGCTCCCCATATACTCTTGGTACTGGACTTCAGTGGGAAGCAGCAGTGCCCCATTCCCACCGTCGTACACCAGAAGGACCCAGAGAAGTTGGTATTTCTCCGCTCTGCCACGTGTCCAGTGGATATTTACCTGATGACCCGGGCAGTGATAGCAGCTCAGGTCCTTTTAATGGCTCCTCCAGTGAGAATTGTACAGATGTCAGTCTACGTTGCCTACAAGGATCTTCCTCCTCTTCTTCTTGCCACAGCTCTCAGAGCAACCGAGGAGATTCACCACCTCCAGCACTTGCCTCTATCCTTCTACCTCATAATGATCTCCCAGGATTTAACACTGTTGTGCCTGCTGAAAGTTCCTATGCCAGCCATGTTCACTACCACCAACACAGACATCACCACTACAGACGGCAACAAACCAATTCATCTCACCCGCCCAGACCCAAACGGAGATCTAGGCTCTCTAGGGGGGAGACAAGGACAGACCTTGGAAGTCACAGGGAGCACAGGTCAATTAATGGCCATAGTGGGGAATCTAGATCTCTTTTGACTAGAAAAGAGCCAAGGACTCAGTCATGTAGGCACTACCTTGATTCAAGGAGCAGCAGGGAAGCTGTGAGGCACAGCCAGTCCTCACAGCAATCTCCACCACCAGAACATGAGCCAAACGACCCTGAAGCCCCAGTGTCTTTTAGGGGGCATAGGAGTGAACCTTCAACTAGAAGTCATCGGAAGAAAAGATCATCTGCGCAGGTGCATCTTCCCCCATATAGCACCCGCAATACAAGCCATGGCGTCCAGCACTCTGAAAGAGACCATCCACTCTGGACAGATGCAGACAGACTCCCGCATACAAATGTGAACACGCATCGGGAAAACACAGCAATGATGCACTTGTATCACCCTCCGCATCACTCTCCTCACAGCCAAGGTACGTCCCATGGAGGTAACCAGGAGGTTCAGCTCAGGAGCTCTATGCTGACAGCAATATGGTGTCTGCTAAAGACCCATACACATAGTGGCTCTATCCCCAGATTCCCCAGTACAAACTGCATATATTCGTAAAATGGTGAAAATCCATGTCAATGACTTCATACTGAGAGTAAAATGGGCATATTATGAGTAGGGCTAGAGCTGAAATAAAAGCTAATTTTAACATTAAGCAGGAAAACTATAGAAAGAGTTAAAGAAAACGTTCAAAGGAAGAGCGCCATCTTCATCTCGTCTTAGGCAATTAAATAGTTTGCAGTTTGTATTGAGAAATCTTGTGCCTTTTTTTCTTGTAAGACCGCAATACATATTAGAGCAATGTCAGCTGAACCCATTGTTTTTTTGGCTGAACTGGCCAGCTATCTTATGTATATGGAGGCATCCTGATTCTGCCATGACCAATAATGTCAGGCAAAAGAAGGCCAGGGTTGTTGAGTTTTAACGCCCAATATTTAGTTTCCCGGGGAAGATAAGCCCCCAGCATAGATGTCAGGCAGCAGCTTACTCCGATCTTCACAGTGAAAACACAAGCACAATTGTCTGAGCAAGAATTCTGCATGTGTATGGGAGACGGAAGGAAGAACGGTCAGCCAAATTACGGCATCTTAGGCAATCGCACATAATTTATATGTTCTGACTCTCCATTATCACCAGTGTAAACTACAAAACGATGCCAATAAGCTTGGCAAAATGCTCCTCATGTTGGGATTTGTCTCCTAATTTTTTTTATATATATATTTTCCTCTAGGTGCTGGTACTGAAGAGATTGAAGCTGTATGTGAACACGCAGTGTAAAACATCAGGCATTACAACTATTTGGCAGGACCCACCAGTACAGGCTCCAGTGATGGGGACTCAAAGTCCCCGCAGGCTGCCTCCATATTCAAGCTTCCAGATTTTCCCTTAGCCTCCGAGGTCATTTTACACCCGTTTCATCTCCATCGTATCTGTGCAGCTGCTGACTGAGCGGAGAACATCTGTGCATGTGAGTTTACACTTCCTTTTCTTAAGCCTGATGAGAAATCTCTAAAACATGTCACAGTGTTTTCTAAGTATATTCATTCTGTGCCAAGAACCAAGACAGTTTAGCAGATACAAAAAGCATGTTAATGGTAAAAATGAAAAACATATGGTCCTCAAATGAAACATGGGGACTAATAGATAAGGTCCAAGCTCCTTATAGATTTTTCGATTTAGTGATTGAAAGCTGGCAGATTTGAGCAGCCGCCAAGAAATAGATGCAGCTCTCAGCTGGGCGAGTTATTTTTTGGAAATGTTTAGTACAGAAGCTGGTGATGTGTAATAATTTAACCCAAGACACATCAACCTAACACCGGCTCATTACCATAGTGGGGATACACTAGTTTTCAGACTTCACAGTGAATTATAGAGGCTTGAGTTTTAATACAACCTCCAACCTGATCCAACTGAGCCCCGCATAACCACTAGATGGCTACTCAGATGGTAGCCGCCTCGGCCATTTCTCCCATGTACAGGATCATTAGTTCGATTGAGCACTTCTGTCTTTTCTATGAAAGAGTCGCCACCAGGCTAGTCTGGCGGCGTTTCTTTCCCTAACGGAAAAAAGTGAACTGTTAGTCCAAAATTGACATGCCAGATTGATGTGTTGGCTGATATTGGCAGGTTCGGCCAACATTAGTCTAATGTGTATGGAGGCCTTAAGGGAGAAAGGTGGAACAAATCGGCGTCATGCTTTTGGGATAAGACAAGAAATAGATTTCAAACTATCAGCTTTGACTTACCGTACTTTAGAAAATACTGCTAAGGCCAGATTCACATTTCTGTAAGAGGCTCTGCTTCCGTCTTTTATGTACGAAAAGATAGCGTAGTATTATTTTTTCTGATAAAATGAAAAGATACAAAGGACCCCATTATGAATCAACAGGGCCTGTCAGGGTAGTGACGTGATTTGACTCTCTGTCCATCATAGAAATAGAAAACCGGTAATATAGATGTTTGTATAAGTTAAACAATATGTGCCCTAATGTAGCAAAGAGAAGTAAATATCAAAGAATATTAATAACTGGCAAGAATTGTTTGAAACTGGACATGCTATAAAAACTGGACCAATGATCAACACACATCGGGCTGTCACGGGCATCCCATCGTTGTCCTTCTCATCAGGATCCAGCATACCAAATTTTACAGCAAGGTCCCTTTTGGGGTCAACAATTATTGGGAATGGATCAAGCGGACATTTCGTTTCTTGTCCGTATAATCGCCCTGTCCATAGATTCTGTGCCAGATCATCTTGGCTAGAGCAAGGACATAAATTCTTACAACTGTGAGGAGCCAACAGAGACCCTACCCTTCCCAATAATTGCTGACCCCAAACGGGACCTTGCTATAAAATTGGGTATGCTAGATCCTGATGAAAAGGACAACAATGGGATGCCCACGACAGCCCGATCTGTGTTCATCATTGGTCCAGATAAGAAAATGAAGCTGTCAATCTTGTATCCAGCAACCACTGGTAGAAATTTTGATGAGCTCTTGAGGGTTGTAGACTCCCTTCAGCAAACAGCCCACCACAACGTTGCAACTCCGGTAGACTGGAAGCCTGGCGACCATAGTTATGGTTCCTCCAAATGTTCCTGAGGCAGAAGCTAGTAAGATCTTCACCTGTGGAGTTTTCACCAAAGAACTATCTTCTGGGAAGAAATCCCTGAGATATACAGCACAACCAAAATAAAGATTCCTTCTGCTGAGGAAGTTTCCCATAATTTTACATTTAAAATCTAATGAGCTTCTGAGATTGTCCTCTTAATATCCTATAAAACCTCATGGAGCAGTGACATCTGGCAGCATCAAATCCATATATCTTGTTGTCATGCCTTATAAACTGAAAATACATAGCATTGCTTTCAAGACAGTGGGAAAAAAGTGGGGCTGTATGTGGTATTGCAGCTTTGTTCCATTCATTGGAATTGTTAATGCCTATTATAATCCCTTTTTTTCTTTACCTTATAGAGTTCCATGTGATAAGACCTTCAGGGCTCTGTTCCTTACCCTAGAAGAGTGCCGGATGCATCTCCCCACAGACCACGTCTGCCACTTTTATAACGTTGATCCAGAAGCTCCACTCTTCACACAAAATTTAGCTGTGAGGAAAACCTAACGAGGATTGCTCTGTGACTGCATATAGGAGCACATCCTCCTTGGAGACATCCAGTGCACAGCATGGATGGTTTTTCTCCAGTACTGAACCATTCCATTGGGAATAGAATGTCACAACGTGCGGCCGATGGCCTAATCGCCAATGCAATATATACTGTATTTTATCAAATTCACTGGACACAAGGTGTTAAAAATGATTTTAGTTTGCACTTAATGATTCACTTTTTTTTTTTAAATTAAATTATAGACTGAAAGCCGGTTTTGGCCTTAAACCATAGCTGAAATCTAATCTGTGATATGGCAGCTGTTGTGTTCGTAGTCTGAGATTCTAGAAATTGGGTACCTGTTTGGGTAAATTTCCCACAAATGACATATCTCAGGTGCTCTCAGTGAATCCCAGCTCTACATGTCCACACTTAGAAACTTCTTATGTTAAATTCTACTATCTGTGCCTCAAGTCCTAAAAGAACTGATTGTAAGCTCTTGTGCCTCTTTTATGCCTTGTACAAATTGTATAAAAAATATGGATTGTATATTTGTAAAAGTTTTATATTTATGAGACAATGTGGTTCTTTGAAGAACTAATGAAGCTAATTTTCCTATGGATATATGTTGTACTTGTCATTTGTTGTCATGCTGGTAATTCAAAAAGAAGAGTAAGACACTTCGCCCCAAAGTAAAAAAAAAAATGTTTCCATGGTTACCAATCCCAATTTTGCTTTTCATTTTTATTAATTTAGCAACTTAGGCACCACCACCAAAGTTTTTTACTTTTACTGTTACACTTTTAAATTAACTCTTAAATCTACTTGGACACAGCATAAAACCCAGTGGGGGAATTTTTTAAGACTGTTTTTTCCCAGACTAGCGGTTAGTACCTACTGGAAGTGGTATGAAGGGAAACAATTGAACCAATTACAAGGCCATGGGTAGTCAAAATTCATTAATACACAGGAAGAGTGACAACTAGCCAGTATGGATTAGTTGCATTAAAGAGCCATTTCGGCAGAATTTGCAGAAAGTTAATGCTGGCTATGGTAGAAAAGTTTGAGAACTCGCAAAGAATCCAAGCTTGCAACAGACAGACTGGTCAGAATGCCAGGGGCGACCCGTCTACCACCAAAAACACGTTTAAAAGGGTATTCTCAGGTTTTAAATATTTACCCATATCTATTGGATGGGAGATAACTTTTCAATCATTTGTGGTCCGACCACTGGGACCCCGGTGATACTGAGAACTAGTGATTTGATGAGCCCAGTGAATGGAGCAGTGGTCGATTATGTGCACTGCCGCTCCATTCACGTTTAAAGGGGGCAGCGGAGATTCTTGAGCACATTCCTCGTCTGATATTTGGCACTCCTATTAGAATGGATTGAGTGGAAATGTACATGATCGACCTCCACTCCATTCACTTGGGGCTCTCCAGAACAGTTCTCCGGATCACTGGGGGCTTCAGCGGTCACATACCTAGCAATCAAAAAGTTATCCCCTATCACAAGGGGAAAAGATTGAGAAATACGACAAAGAGATGACGTTCTTGACCTGACCTTCAACTATCAATCCAATTTTGATTCTGTGGACTGTCCTGCAAAACCAAGTCTGATGTAGGGGCGCCCCACCTCACAGCATAAAGGATCGGTTGCTAAAGTCTAGATGCCAAACAGCGCAGGACACCTTCAGTGGCTGTGTGGTGGTCATGTCTAAAGAGGTCAGAGCTGTTTTGGCAGCATAAGGGGGAAGTACAGTTGTGCTCAGAATTTTTGCTTTGTTGGCTTTTTTTCAGAGAATATGAATGATAACACCAAAACTTTTTCTCCACTCATGGTTAATAGTTGGGTGAAGCCATTTATTGTCAAACTACTGTGTTTTCTCTTTTTAAATCATAATGACAACCCTAAACATCCAAATGACCCTGATCAAAAGTTAACATATCCTAGTGATTTTGGCCTGATAACATGCACAGAAGTTGACACAAATGGATTTGAATGGCTACTAAAGGTAACATCCTCACCTGTGACCTGTTTGCTTGTAATCAGTGTGTTTGCATAAAAGCTGAGTAAGTTTCTGGGATCCAGACAGAATCTTGCATCTTTCATCCAGCCACTGACGTTTTTGGATTGTGAGCCATCGGGAAAACAAAAGAATTGTCAACTGATCTATGGGAAAAGGTAGTTGAACTGTAAAAAACAGGAAAGGGATACAAAAAGATATCTAGGGAATTGATAATGCCAGTCAGCAGCGTTCAAACTGTGATTAACAAAGGGAAAATCAGGGGCTCGGTTAAACAAAACCATGGTCAGGTAGACCAACAAAACTTTTGTCCACAACTGCCAGGAAAATTGTTCTATATTCAAAGAAAAACCTGAAATGCAGGACTCTCTGAAAACTAGCGGTGTGGCTGATTCACAATGCACAATAAAGGAGGCACTTGAAGGAAATATGGGCTGCATGGTTGAGTCGCCAGAAGAAAACCATTACTGCGCAAACGCCACAAAGTATCTCGCCTACAATACGCAAAACAGCACAAAGACAAGCTTCAAAACTTCTGGAACAAGGTAATTTGGAGTGATGAGACCAAAATTGAACGTTTTGGCCACAACCATAAACATTTCATTTGCAGAGAGGTCAACAAGGCTTATGATGAAATATTATGGCCGATGGATCAATATAATATTTAAATTATATGTTGGGCAATTTTAGACAAAATACCTATGACTGAGCTTTACGTAAATATATATATATATATATATATTTCATTTTTTTCAATATACACTGCTCAAAAAAATAAAGGGAACACTAAAATCCCACATCCTAGATATCACTGAATGAAATATTCCAGTTGTAAATCTTTATTCATTACATAGTGGAATGTGTTGAGAACAATAAAACCTAAAAATTATCAACGTAAATCACAACTAATATTCCACGGAGGTCTGGAGTTGGAATGATGCTCTAAATCAAAGTGGAAAATGAAGTTACAGGCTGATCCAACTTCAGTGGAAATGCTTCAAGATAAGGAAATGATGCTCAGTAGTGTGTGTGGCCTCCACGTGCCTGTATGACCTCCCTACTCTACAATGCCTTGGCATGCTCCTGATGAGGCCAACTCCTGGACAATCTGTGGTGCAATGTGACGTTGGTGGATGGTGCGAGACATGATGTCCCAGATGTGTTCAATCTGATTCAGGTCTGGAGAACGGGCGGGCCAGTCCATAGCTTCAATGCCTTCATCTTGCAGGAACTGCTGACACACCCCAGCCACATGAGGTCTGGCATTGCCCTGCATTAGGAGGAACCCAGGGTCAACCGCACCAGCATATGGTCTCACAAGGAGTCTGAGGACCTAATCTCGGTACCTAATGGCAGTCAGGCTACCTCTGGCGAGCACATGGAGGGCTGTGCGGCCCTCCAAAGAAATGCCACCCCACACCATTACTGACCCACTGCCAAACTGGTCATGCTGAAGGATGTTGCAGGCAGTAGATCGCTCTCCATGGCATCTCCAGACTCTGTCACGTGCTCAGTGTGAATCTGCTTTCAGCTGTGAAGAGCACAGGGAGCCAGTGGCGAATTTGCCAATCCTGGTGTTCTGTGGCAAATGCCAAGCGTCCTGCACGGTGTTGAGCTGTGAGCACAACCCCCATCTGTGGACGTCGGGCACTCAGACCATCCTCATGGAGTTGGTTTCTAACCGTTTGTGCAGACACATGCACATTTGTGGCCTGCTGGAGGTCATTTTGCAGGGCTCCTGTTCCTCCTTGCACAAAGGCTGAGGTAGCGGTCCTGCTGCTGGGTTGTTGCCCTCCTATGGCCCCCTCTGTGTCTCCTGGTGTACTGGCCTGTCTCCTGGTAGTGCCTGCAGCCTCTGGACACTACGCTGACAGACACAGCAAACCTTCTTGCCACAGCTCGCATTGATATGCCATCCTGGAAGAGCTGCACTACCTGAGCCACTTGTGTGGGTTGTAGAGTCCGTCTCATGCTACCAAGAGTGTGAAAGTACAACCAACATTCACAAGTGACCAAAACATCAGCCAGAACGCATTGGTACTGAGATGTGGTCTGTGGTCCCCACCTGCAGAACCACTCCTTTATTGAGTGTGTCTTGATAATTGCCAATAATGTCCATCTGTTGTCTATTCCATTTGCACAACAGCATGTGAAATTGATTGTCAAACAGTGTTGCTTCCTAAGTGGACAGTTTGATTTCACGGAAGTTTGATTTACTTGGAGTTATATTCTGTTGTTTAAGTGTTCCCTTTATTTTTTTGAGCAGTGTATGTACATATACACACATGGACAAAATTGTTGGTTTCTTATGTTAAAGTAAGAAAAATAGTTGCATGAAACGCTCATGAATTCATATAAAAATATCGGCAACTAACGCAGCAAGTCCAGTTCGGTGTGTCGGAGCAGTCTAACACTCTCTAAATCCACCTATAAATTAAATCACCCAACAAATGGATTTTTCAGTAGAGATATTTTTATCGTATGAAGTGCAAAAAAATACAGTTTGGCAAGAATATATGCAAAAAATAGTTAACTTTTGGTAGAAATTGCTATCTTAGTTGGACATGCTGTAAATCCATAGGAGAAATTTCTACATGCTCAGACAATGCAAGGAGTAACGAGACGCCTGCACGCATGTGCAACGTCTGGGGGTAAACTACTCTTCTTATCTATTCTTGCTGGACTGTATCTTTTTACTTTTCATGAAAACAATATTTCTATTGAAAATCGGGTGTTTCAATTTATATGTAAAGTAAGAAAATCCCACAGTGGTCACTGAAATAAATTGAAACTGACAAAAGTAATTTTATATTTACGAAATATCAACTAATGAGAATCAGACATGGCTTTTGTATTCTGGTTCAACAGAAAAATAAAAAACAAGCTAATGAAAATTGCCTGGACAAAACATTGAAAATAATTTGACCATAGGGACATGATAAGCTAGTGTCTTGTAATTAGCATAACTGGTGTCTGCAAACTTGTAATCAGTCAGTCTGCCTATTTAAGGGGTGAAAAGTAGTCACTGTGCTGTTTGGCATCGTTAACCAGGCTGAGCATGGATGAAAAAATGTGTGTCCAATTTTATGCGTGTGTGTATATATATATATATATATATATATATATATATATAGATATATATATCACACTATGCCCCCATATACATGTTGAGAACCCCACCGATCGCTCAAAAAAAACAGCTCTGAAGTGCACTCCAAGAGAATGAAGTGCTCAGCCCCGCAACTACATTGCATACAGTGGTGTATGGGCTAAATAGAAACAAAGAGAACAATGACAGTCTGTGGGCACAGAAGGATCGTATTAACAATTCTGTGCCCATAGAAATATGGTCAAACTGTCTAATGGACAGTGGCAGTGCGACCAAAGCTGAGGGCCCATTATTTGCCATTGTGGTGAGCTGAACTTCAGCCACACTGTCGAGTCCTTCCCTAAACTGGCCATTAAACAGCGGTAGGATGGCAGGCATGTAGCCAAATTGGCAGTCATTTAATAGCCACAGACAGCCCGTCTACATAGCCCGATATACGGTATAAAATGGGAATGAATAAAAATGGAGTCAACCTTTGCATAATAATTATAATTGGTGTAAAAAGGGCTGCTTTTTCTTCCCCACCTGTTGAGAAGTGTAAATTATGTGCAGATTGTTAGCACATCTTTTTTTTCATTCTTTAGAACCATTGGCTTGCTCTTATCATAATACATAATCCCCAACAATTAACTGTTTGCCTATCTCCTTTTATCTCATTTTAACTTGGGACTTTAAACCGGAGATTATGGTTTAACTAAAGGTACCGTCACACTAAACGACTTTATAACGATATCGCTAGCGATCCGTGACGTTGCAGCGTCCTCGCTAGCGATATCGTTTAGTTTGACAGGCAGCAGCGATCAGGATCCTGCTGTGATGTCGCTGGTCGCTGAATAAAGTCCAGAACTTTATTTGGTCGTTTGATCGCTGTGTATCGTTGTGTTTGACACCAAATGCAACGATACCAGCGATATTTTACACTGGTAACCAGGGTAAACATCGGGTAACTAAGCGCGGGGCCGCGCTTAGTAACCCGATGTTTACCCTGGTTACCAGCGTAAAATGTAAAAAAAACAAACAGCACATACTCACATTGCGTCCCCCTGCAGTCTGCTTCCTCCTCTGACTCAGCGCCGCAAAGTGAAAGTGAAAGCAGCACAGCGGTGACGTCACCGCTCTGCTCTCACTGTACGGCGCTCAGTCAGTCAGGAAGTGGACGCAGGGGGACGTGAATGTAAGTATGTGCTGTTTGTTTTTTTTACATTTTACGCTGGTAACCAGGGTAAACATCGGGTTACTAAGCGCGGCCCTGCGCTTAGTTACCCGATGTTTACCCTGGTTACCAGGGGACCTCGGCATCGTTGATCGCTGGAGAGCGGTCTGTGTGACAGCTCTCCAGCGATCAAACAGCGACGCTGCAGCGATCGGCATCGTTGTCGTTATCGCTGCAGCGTCGCTTAATGTGACGGTACCTTTAGGTTTTCCAGCACACATTGCACAGGGCACACTGTGTAGAGAGTGTTCTTTTGATCTTGGCTTGGGGGCTTTCACCACGTGCGCTGTGTGACCCCTGAGGCTTGGAGGAGATTTTTTTGGCTTAAGTGCAAGGGCAGGGTGGTGTGATTCTGCTATTTAACTTTTAGATTTTCTCTCTGGTAGATTTACTGACTATCTCTAATTTCCATCAAGATAGAAAACCATGCTTTTAAGTACACAGCAGCATTAGGAATTAAATTATAGATGCTTTATAATGTACATATGTCATTGCTGCGAGACCTTGACGTCTTCATCCAAATCTTTTTGTTATATGAAATGTATTTATAAAGGGGAAAAATGTTGGCACCCTTGAAATTGTTCCAGAGGATGAAGTATTTCTCCCATAAAGTTATTGCAATTACATATTTTGTTATAGACATGTTTATTTCCTTTGGATACATTGGAACAACACAAAAAAACTGAGAAAAAATGGCAATTTGGACAAAAAGTTTTGGTGTTATCCTTCATATTCTCTGGAAAAAAGGCCAAGAAAGCAAAAATTCTGCCAGGGTATGTAAACTTTTGAGCACAACTGTAACATAATTTTGATTAAAAAAAATTGTAAAAGCCATCCCACCGCATCTAGGGACCTTCTTCTCTATTATTTAAACCATCTAAAAGGGAGCTGGTGGTAGGAGATCCCCGTATATGTTACTAGAAATAGTCTTGTTAGTTGGACCCCACCTATCTAATATTTGTCTTATTTAATGGTAATGAATGTTTTTTTTCTAAATCACCATTCTGATTTTTTTACTTCATTAAAGTTGATAGAAACATACTGAAAAGCAGATTGCAAAATGTATGCAGGGCAAAATTATCATCAATCATTTGTACGTTATCCAGACATATGTTAACCATTGACTAAAGACAAAAAAATATTGGGACATATCTATCATGTCAAGTGATGGGATTTTTCATGAGGTGAAATTCTGTTAAAATGAACAGATTTGGATAAACGGAAATTAACTGCTGTGTATAATGCCTAGTGCATCTATTTCATGACTAGCACTAGGCGACACAAACCTACATGGACAGTTCAGTGTACGTATATTCTGTTTAATTCAAGCTAGGAAGTCATGCCACCCACCATCCACCATTATGTACAGTTCGGCATAAAATACTCTAGGTCTGCAGGCAGATACTTTGTAGTCTACCTTCACCTCTATATGGCCACGTGCACACGTTGACTATTTGGTACGGTTTTTTACCTCAGTGGTTTTGGTTTACAAATACAGAGGTAAAAAAACTCACCAAATACTCAACAAGTTCACATAGCAAGCAGATGCTTGGTAAAGTTCGTCCATCTTCCAGTAAGGATATGGGAGTGTGACGCCCAGGGTCCTGGTTGTCAGAGTGGCATTGCTTTCCTCACGGGGAGAGTGATGTCATGCTTGGAAGCGATGGAGGATTCCTCTTAACGGGTAATTAGCACATACAACATCGTTCTGACTCCAGGCCAGAAGGGGGAGCTCTACACCCGACTTCAGGGGAGCTGCTTTCTCTGGACAGGAGGAGGAGTTAGTTGCTTAGCAGTTGCTAGGCAGTTAAGGTACCTTCACACTGAACAACTTAACGATAGCGATCCGTGACGTTGCAGCGTCCTGGATAGCGATATCATTGTGTTTGACACGCAGCAGCGATCAGGATCCTGCTGTAATATCGTTGGTCGGAGCTAGAAGGCCAGCACCTTATTTCGTCGCTGGATCACCCGCTGACATCGCTGGATCGGTGTGTGTGACACCGATCCAGCGATGTCTTCACTGGTAACCAGGGTAAACATCGGGTTACTAAGCGCAGGGCCGCGCTTAGTAACCCGATATTTACCCTGGTTACCATTGTAAATGTAAAAAAAAACAAACACTACATACTTACATTCCAGTGTCTGTCGGGTCTCCCGGCGTCCGCTTCCCTGCACTGTGTCAGCGCCGGCCGGCCGTAAAGCAGAGCACAGCGGTGACGTCACCGCTCTGCTTTAGGGCCGGCGCTTACACAGTGCAGGGAAGCGGACGCCGGGGAACGCTACAGACACCGGAATGTAAGTATGTAGTGCAAATATATGTTGCTGTTACATATTACTACTTCATATCTTGTTTTCATGACTGCTGTTACAATACGGGTGTGACATTAGCTGCTGTGTGCGGCCCTCGCAACAACCTCTTGTTACTCATGTGGCCCTCGGGGTACCCTGAGTTTGACATGCCTGGTGTATTGGAGTCATCCACAGACCATCTGCTTCTAATGGAGACTATTCTGGAGGTAGCAACTTGCGGATTCCCGACTGTGAAGTCCATATCTTTGTATGAATGCTAAATAGTGAAAACCAGGGAATCCTTTATACTCATCTCCCAATACTAAATCTGTTATGCTCACGCCCTGACTGATGGGCGTGAGCCAAAGGGGTTTGTGGCCCCACTGTGCCACGAACCAGACTACCCTGGAAGGGGCATGACTATTACAGCTGCCTTGGTCTTCACTGGAGCCTCTGATAGTGAGGTCAGGCTTGTGCGGCAGGCGGTGCGGGCATCAGGCAGGACTAGCAGAATAGCATGGATGAAACTCAGATGAGTAGGCTGGCACGACTGAGACACAGCTGGCAGGCCCGGCAGAGACACAGGGTTGGCAGGCACGGCAGAGACACAGGGCTGGCAGGCACAGCAGAGACACAGGGCTGGCAGGCACGGCAGAGACAGGGCAGGTTGGTGTGGTGTATGAAGGAACAGGTAGGGACCTGTTCACACAGGAGGTGCAGGTACGAATATGATGTATGAAGGAGCAGGTTGGGACCTGTTCACACAGGAGGTGAAGATAAGGAAACAAGCAGGAAGGAATGAAGTATGAAGGAACAGGTTGGGACCTGTTCATACAGGAGATGCAGGTATGGAAACAAGGAGGAAGGAATGGAGTGGGAAGGAACAGGTTGGGACCTGTTCACACAGGAGAGAACTGCAAGGCTGCGGATAGGAATGGTAGAGCAGCAGGAGATGGAGCAGCAACAGAAGCTAAGCAGAGCGGAACTACAAGGAATGCGGAGAGGAGCTGCAGCAAGAGGTTTCTGCAGCAGCAAAATCTAAGCAGAGCGAACCGCAAGGAATGCGGAGAGGAGCTGCAGCAAGAGGTCTCTGCAGCAGCAGAGCAGAGTAGAACGGAGCAGAACCGCAGGAGTGCGGAGCAGAGGCAAAGCTGCAAGAGAGCGAAGCCCAGGCAAAGTCACAAGGGTTCAGAGCAGGCAGAGACGCAAGAGTTTGGAGCATAAGCAGACTGAGAACACAAGGAAAGACACAGCAGGGAAGGAAGTCACAGACAAGGAGACAGAGATAGGACTAAGTACAGACAAGGTAATGGAACAAGACAAGGTACAAGAACAAAGACACAGGGACCAGGATATTCTGCCTCCTGGAGGGCGGACAACAAGATCAAGGCAAGAACACTGAGAAAAGCCTCTAGAGAGGGAGTAACACAGAGCAAGGCCTGGCAAATTTAGAAGCTAAACACAAACTGAGCTAACACAGTGCACAGGCCCAGTCCACTGGGTGGAGCTGCACTAAATACTGGAGGCCTCTTGGTAATTGGTCAGAAACAGATTAGGCTGGTTTCACACTTGCGTTTTTGTCTGCAGCGTTTTTTGCACAAAAAACGCATGCGTTTTTCCCCCCTATATTTAACATTGAAAACGCATGCGTTTTTTGTCTGCATGCGTTCATTTTCAAAAATGCTACCTGCAGTATTTTCTTGCGCTTTTTTTGCGGCAAAAAAATGCATTGCTGTCTATGTAAACGCATGCGTTTTTAAGCACATGCGTTTGTTTGCGCTAAAAACGCATGCGTTTTTATAGAAAAAAACCAGAAAACACACTGAAAAGCCACCCACCACCATCAAGGTGATAAAGGGATCCAAACCCTAACCCTAATCTACCCCTAACCTCACCCCTAACCGTTTAATGAACATTTTCTGACAGTCATATTGCCACGTATTTAAGTGCCACGTATCACGTATTTCAGTGCCACGTATGCCACGTGCCACGTATTTAAGTGCCACGTGCCACGTATTAAAGTGCCACGTGCCACGTATTTAAGTGCCACGTGCCACGTATTTAAGTGCCACATGCCACGTATTAAAGTGCCACGTGCCACGTATTAAAGTGCCACGTGCCACGTATTTAAGTGCCACGTGCCACGTATTTAAGTGCCACGTGCCACGTATTTAAGTGCCACGTGCCACATATGTAAGTGCCACGTGCCACGTATTTAAGTGCCACGTGCCACGTATTTAAGTGCCACGTGCCACGTATTTAAGTGCCACGTATTTAAGTACCACGTATTTCAGTTGCACGTATTTCAGTGCCACGTATTTCAGTCATGTTTAGGGTTAGGGTTAGGGGTAGGGTTAGGGTTAGGGTTTTCTTGTTTTTTCTTGTGTTTTCTTGTGTTTTTCTATAAAAACGCATGCGTCTAAAAAACGCATGCGTTTTACCGCGTTTACATGCGTTTTTCACACATGCGTTTTTTTTAAAAACGCATGCAGATAAAAACGCAAGTGTGAAACCAGCCTTAGACAGGTGTACCTGATTCCTATAAGAACCAGAGAGTTCAGGCGCCGCCCCCCTATGCACACAGCCAAGAAGCATGCAGAGAGCAGAGGCACAGAATATGGAACTGGCAAGAAACAGAAACCACATCATGACCTGGAGCAGTGGGTAAGATAATGTGAGAGATGAGAGGCCATGCCGTGATGCCAGCAGAGTTGTTACAAAATCTTTAGCAACCCAACAGGTTCACATCTTCCCAGGTAGCCTTTATAACGAAAACCAACTTCTCCACCATTACAGAAGATCGACTCTCCACTCTACTCTCAAGATCCCATCTCACCACCTGTGCACTTGACCCGATCCCTTCCCACTTCATCCCAAACCTCACCACAGTCTTCATCCCAACTCTAACCCATCTCTTCAACCTATCACTAACAACTGTTTTCCCCTCAAGCTTTAAACATGCCCAATCACACCTATCCTCAAAAAGCCCTCTCTTGACCCATCCTCTGTATCTAGCTATCGCCCTATATCACTTCTCCTCTATGCCTCAAAACTACTGGAACAACACGTCCATCTTGAACTGTGCTCCCATCTATCTTCCTGCTCACTTTTCGACCACTTACAATCAGGCTTCCGGTCACACCACTCCACTGAAACTGCCCTAACTAAGGTCACCAATGACCTATTAACCGCCAAGAGCATGCAACACTACTCTATCCTCCTCCTCCTGGACCTGTCCTCTGCCTTTGACACAGTGGACCATTCCCTATTACTACAGACCCTTTCATCCCTTGGCATCACAGACTTGGCCCTATCCTGGATCTCGTCATACCTAACTGACTGAACATTCACCGTCTCCCATTTCCACACCACCTCCTCACCTCGCCCCCTATCTGTCGGAGTCCCGCAAGGTTCAGTTCTAGGGCCCCTGCTCTTTTCTATTTACACTTCTGGCCTGGGACAGCTCATAGAATCTCACGGTTTTCAGTATCATCTCTATGCTGATGACACACAGATCTACATCTCTGGACCAGATATCACCACCCTACTAAACAGAATCCCTCAATGTCTACCTGCTATTTCATCCTTCTTCTCCACTAGATTTCTAAAACTTAACATGGACAAAACAGAATTCATTGTCTTTCCCCCATCTCACGCGACCCCCCCAATGAACCTATCCATTATAGTAAATGGCTGCCCACTCTCCCCAGTCCCACAAGCTCGCTGTCTCGGGGTAATCCTTGACACTGATCTCTCCTTCAAACCGCATATCCAAGCCCTTTCCACTTCCTGCCGCCTTCAACTCAGAAATATTTCATGGATCCGTACATTCCTAAACCAAGAATCTGCAAAAACCCTAGTCCATGCCCTCATCATCTCCCGCCTTGACTACTGTAACCTCCTGCTCTATGGCCTCCCCTCTAACACTCTTGCACCCCTCCAATCTATTCTAAACTCTGCTGCCCGACTAATCCACCTGTCCCCCCGCTATTCCCCGGCCTCTCCCCGCTGTCAATCCCTTCACTGGCTCCCCATTACCCAGAGACTCCAGTACAAAAGCCTAACCATGACATACAAAGCCATCGACAACCTGTCTCCTCCATACATCTGTGACCTTGTCTCCCGGTACTTTCCTGCATGCAACCTCCGATCCTCACAAGATCTCCTTCTCTACTCTCCTCTTATCTCCTCTTCCCACAATTGCATACAAGATTTCTCTCGCGTATCACCCCTACTCTGGAACTCTCTACCACAACATATTAGACTCTCACCTACCATCGAAACCTTCAAAAAGAACCTGAAGACCTACCTCTTCCGGCAAGCCTACAACCTGCAGTAACCACTGATCGACCAAACCACTGCACGACCAGCTCTATCCTCACCTACTGTATCCTCACCCATCCCTTGTAGATTGTGAGCCCTCGCGGGCAGGGTCCTCTCTCCTCCTGTACCAGTTGTGACTTGTATTGTTCAAGATTATTGTACCTGTTTTTATGTATACCCCTCCTCACATGTAAAGCACCATGGAATAAATGGCGCTATAATAAATAATAATAACAACAAATATGTAGTCCGGTGAGCCAGCTTATGGAAGGAGGAATACATAGATTTCACAGAATTATGTATTTTTTTTGCTCTTCTGTAACTGGCATGAAGCGAAATGAAATTAGGTGTTATTATATTATCTTGCCAACCTAAAGATTACTATGCTTCCTATAAAGCCTGATTGACCTCTTCTCTGTCTCTCTAATTTAGACATCAGAACAAACCTCCTCCTCAGCACTCAGAATGCAATACTTTGCCTAAGACTTGTTAGATTATTGCATGCCTCGAACATCAAAGCTTTGGCCTCCTTCTTAGTATCAATTTCCCTTTGCCTTTGGTGAGTTGTAAAAAAAAACAACAAAAGAGCACAGAGAACAACTCGGTTTGCAATACGATAACATTGTTCCCCATAGCAGTCACGGATGTAGTACCTTCATGGCCTCGGTTATTACAGAGAACAGGAGAATGATTGTCATTATTATCCGAACTATACTGTATATATGGATCATCATGTAAAGAACATTTCAAGACTGTAGGGAGTTTATTCATTCTGTTCTGTAAGTGTACAGTGTCCTACCATGTTAGGTAAGGTTCTCTCAAAAAGTAAAATTGATTTTGCAAAAATATTTTCTAGGAGCTTGTTATCAAGAAGGCAGCTCTAGACGGCAGATACTGACTTTTACCTCTAAGTATAACTTACAGTTTCAAGAGCAGATTCATGAAAACTAAAAGAAAAATCGTTTTGCCAATAGCAAGCAATTACAATGCACCTTTCATCAAAGTAAAAAAATTAGGTAAATTCAACCTTACATGCACAAAAACACAAAAACTCAACATGTTATTATACATTTGACAAAAACTAGGCCAAAGTACAGAAGCAGTATGTGAAACATTAAGTACATCCTCACTGCTTCCATAAGAATTAAGAGGGTGGGTAGGAGCCCGGCGCTGCTAATCAAATGCTCTTGATTAGTTGTAACCTCTTCTATAAAACCAGAAGTTTCAGAGCTATACTGGTCTGGAGCATTCAGCTGAATGTTAACATAATGTCAAGGAGGAAAGACATCAGCAATGATCTTAGATAAGCAATTGTTGCTGCCTATCAATCTGGGAAGAATTTTAAGGCCATTTCCAAACAATTTGGAGTTCATCATTCTATTTACAAGTGGTAAACATTTAAGAAAGCTGGCTATCTTCCTAGGAGTGAAGGCTCAGAAAAATCACTCAAGTTCAGACCGTGTAATGCTCAGAAAAATTGCAAAAAACCCAAGAGCTACAGTTCAGACTCTAAAGGCCTCTGTTTATGACATTACAATTAAACAAATGCTGAATTAGTGCGGCTTGTTTGGCAGGGTTACCAAACATGTCCTGAATAGAATCCAAATAAGATGTACTTACTTTTTCTTATAACTGTATAAGCCTTAAAGTTTAACTTGTTTCAAGTGAATTTTTAGAATAAGGTGTTGCGAGTATACAGTGAAAATAAAATCATATACGGCATTTATGTGTTTGTTTTTTTTAGCAGTTTTCTTCTCTTTAGATTCTATTACTATACGTCAGTTTTCCCTGAGCTCGGCTTCAGAATGGGCAGACACTAGAAGATTAGAGGTCTCATATACAGTACTCAACAAAGGACATGGGTACTGATTCTCATGGTCAGTCATAGGTGGTAAGTGAGCTGTCCAGTTCCAGCCAGGGAACATTTATCTGAAGGCCCCGTAAATGCAGATTTTGGGGCAGTAATTTCTTTGGGGTCTAATTTGTTTAATCCTTTTACCTTATTTGCCTTCAATTGAATTTTACTGGTCCTTTGATCACCTTTTCAAGAAGGTTAATAGAAAGGAAAATATTAACATATAACTAAACTAAAGACATTTTGCAAAGAAACATTTGTCCAATAAATGCTACCATAATCTGATCTGGAGACTGTAGTACAATAGAATCGGATATATACTTACAGTAAAGCAAACAAAGGTAGTGGCCTCAGGCCGCAGAATTGTGGACGCAGAAAACTGTAGGGAAATGATTTACTGAATAACTTACTTCATTCACAATTTCTGTTGACATTCTCCTTACCCTTCCCCCATTGCAATAAAAAAAATAAAAGAAATGTACAATAAAAGAAAATCTATTTGTACCTGGATCTGTAATACTTATAAGAATGTACCTTAAGTTGAATCTTAAAGGGAACCTGTCACCTGAAAAAAACGATGTTAACCTACAGATATGGGGTTAATCTGCAGATTAATAGCATTGTCAAAGTGCCCTGTGCCAGCCTTTAGACCCACGCTGCTGGGAGGAAATTAATTTTATTCCCCTCGGCAGCGTTCCATTGACAGTCATGGGGGGCGCCATCAGGGGTTCAGTCACCATTTTGCATATAGAGAGTGGCAGCTGTAATCACACCGGGACTGACTGACTGACAGGCGGCCCTAATGCTGAGCTGCTCTCAGTCAGTGCCGGGGGCGCAGTTACAGCTGACTGAACCCGTGCTGGCACCACCCTCTTGACTGGAATAAAGTTAATTTCCTACCATCAGCGTGGGTCTAAGTTTCCGGAGTTGTACATAGAACAACTCGTACATACCTTTTACAGCCTAATGTGATTGACCAGCCTGACTGCATCGTGGATCACAGCTGCAACACCTCAAATTAAATGCATCGTATGGAATGCAACTGAAGAGATGAAAAAGGAGGCACTCCGGGATCTCGCTATAACTTCTTTATTGCAGTGAGATAAAGTATGGATGCAAGGGAGCGGGTCATACAAAGGACGACGGACGTTTTGCGTGGGTATAACGCTTTAACGGGTCCAGGTACGGCTCATTGTGGGTGGGCGGTCCCTTATATAGAAAGGTACGCCTCTAATTTCCCATATCTCTGTAATCAAACACCATATCACAGAAATGCTGCATATTTTTATAAAATCACAGTCATATCTCTCTTTGTTAAAACCAATTGGACCCTGTGCATTCTAGCCTAAAATCCATTTATCCTCTCTACGTAGAAGTTATCTATTTAAATTACCTCCCTGATCGGGAAGATGTACTCTCTCTAGTCCAGCAAAGGTCCTGGATCTGAATTATGTGCATCGCGGACATGCTCTATTAGTCTAGTGGTTTCTTTTCCTGAAAGAATAGATTTAAAGTGTTCCCCAAAATGCACATACATAGGTCTGACGGTTTTGCCTATATAGTACCTTCAACAAGGCAAAAAAGATGTATACGACAAACTGTGTTTTACAAGATATAAATTCAGTTGCCTGGTGCGTTGTTGTACCAATTTTAATGGGGTTCATATTAAGGTGAACCCTACAGAAATGGTAAGAACCACATTCATGATTCCCAATGGCATCAAGGTTTTTTAACCAATTCGTGGAAGTAGTTCTCAATCGTTTACTGACTAAATTATCCTTTAAATTTGGGCAGTGTCTATAAGTAACCAATGGTTTATGTAAGGTTATTCCACACAGGTCTTTATCTGTTTCCAACACATGCCATTTGTTGATAATTGCTATCCATGAGACCAAATTGAAAATTAAAAATAAATCTTTTTTGTTTTTTTTGTCTATTGCGGCTATGTGTATGTAGCAAAGATTTTAGTTTGAATTTACTGGCCCTTACCAGAGCCTAATCTAAAACTCTTTCTGGATAGCCTTTCAAAATAAACCTATTTTTTATTTCAATTGCTTGTTTTTCCAAATTGAACTTTAGTATTATTGATTTTCCTTAAATGAAGAAGCTGACTCTAAGGTAAGTATTATGATCTGGTGGCCTAGGAGCAGCATGAGACGTACTCTGGAGAAGGTGGTACCTGTACTGACCGCAGACCCTGAACTTAACACCGCAACTAGAAGTAGCCGTGGAATGTACCTATCACTCCCTAGACATCTCGACACAGCCGGAGGACTAATTACCCCTAGAGATAGAAAAGGGAAAACTATCTTGCCTCAGAGAAAATCCCCAAAGGATAGACAGCCCCCCACAAATATTGACTGTGAGAGGAGAGGGAAATAACATACGCAGACTGAAATCACAATTTAGCAAAGGAGGCCACTTCTAGCTAAATAGAAAGGATAGGACAGAGTACTATGCGGTCAGTATTAAAACACTAGAAAATATCCACCACAGAAAATACAAAATCTCCACATCTAACTAAAGGCATGGAGGGTATATCTGCATCTCCAGAGATACCAGCTTGGCTAAACAAATCCTTATACAGACCAAGCTGGACAAGACAAAACATGGAAAATAACTAGAACGATCAGGCCCACAGCATGTGGACTGCAAAAAACAAAGCCAGAACTTATCTTTGTTGAAATGAACAGCAAGCAAGAGAGACCAGGCAGGGAAGTGAATCCTCCAGGAAACAATGGACAACTGGCACTAACTAAAGGGTCAAGCAAGACTAAATAGCCCAGTCAGAATTGCAATAAGTGGACACACCTGATGAATGCTGCGATCCAAAGACAGCAGCGCTACCACTTATAACCACCGGAGGGAGCCCAAGAGCAGAATTCACAACAGTACCCCCCCCTTGAGGAAGGTCACCGAACCCTCACCAGAGCCCCCAGGCCGATCAGGACGAGCCAAATGAAAGGCACGAACCAAATCGTCAGCATGAACATCGGACGCAACAACCCAAGAATTATCCTCCTGGCCATAACCCTTCCATTTGACAAGATACTGAAGCCTCCGCCTCGAAAAACGAGAATCCAAAATCTTCTCAACAACTTACTCCAACTCCCCATCAACCAACACCGGGGCAGGAGCATCAACAGAGGGAACAACCGGCACCACATATTTCCGCAACAAAGATCTATGAAAAACATTATGGATGGAAAAAGAGGCCGGAAGGGCCAAACGAAAAGACACCGGATTGACAATCTCAGAAATCCTATAAGGACCAATAAACCGAGGCTTGAACTTAGGGGAAGAAACCTTCATAGGAACATGACGGGAAGACAACCAGACCAAATCCCCAACCCGAAGCCGGGAACCAACACACCGACGACGGTTAGCAAAACGCTGAGCCTCCTCCTCAGACAACACCAAATAGTCCACAACAAGAGCCCAAATCTGCTGCAACCTGTCAACCACAGAGTCCACCCCAGGACAATCAGAAGGCTCAACCTGCACTGAAGAAAAACGAGGATGAAACCCAAAAGAAGGGCGAAACCAAGGTAGCAGAACTAGCCCGATTATTAAGGGCAAACTCGGCCAATGGCAAGAAAGCCACCCAATCGTCCTGATCAGCAGACACAAAGCATCTGAAATAAGTTTCCAAAGTCTGATTAGTTCGCTCGGTTTGGCCATTTGTCTGAGGATGAAACGCGGAAGAAAAAGACAAATCAATACCCAGCCTAACACAAAAGGCTCGCCAAAACCTAGAAACAAACTGAGAACCTCTGTCGGACACAATATTCTCCGGAATGCCATGCAAACGAACCACATGCTGAAAAAGCAACGGAACCAAATCAGAAGAGGAAGGCAATTTAGGCAAAGGTACCAAATGAACCATCTTAGAAAACCGGTCACAAACCACCCAGATAACCGACATCCTCTGGGAAACCGGAAGATCCGAAATAAAATCCATAGAAATATGCGTCCAAGGCCTCTCAGGGACCGGCAAAGGCAAAAGCAACCCACTAGCGTGGGAACAGCAAGGCTTGGCCCGCGCACAAGTCCCACAGGACTGCACAAAAGAACGCACATCCCATGACAAAGAAGGCCACCAAAAGGACCTACCAACCAAATCTCTGGTACCAAAAATCCCAGGATGGCCAGCCAACACAGAACAATGAACCTCAGAAATCACTTTACTAGTCCATCTGTCAGGAACAAACAGTTTCCCCACTGGACAGCGATCAGGTTTATCAGCCTGAAACTCCTGAAGAGCCCGTCGTAAATCAGGGGAGATGGCAGAAAGAATCACCCCTTCCTTCAGAATGCCGACCGGCTCAAGGACCCCAGGAGAATCAGGCAAAAAGCTCCTAGAGAGGGTATCCGCCTTAACATTCTTAGAACCCGGAAGGTACGAGACCACAAAATCAAAACGGGAGAAAAAGAGGGACCATCGGGCCTGTCTAGGATTCAGCCGTTTTGCAGACTCGAGGTAAATCAGATTCTTATGATCAGTCAAGACCACAATACGGTGCTTGGCCCCCTCAAAGGAATAGGACTCTGCAAAGGCTGCAAAGGGAACCCACAACGTCTGGCAAATTCAAAGTCCATTAAGTTTAAAGCAGCGCCTGAATCCACAAATGCCATGACAGAAAATGACAATAATGAGCAGATCAGGGTCACAGACAACAGAAATTTAGGTTGTACAGTACTGATGGTAACAGAACTAGCGATTCTCTTAGTACGCTTAGGGCAATCAGAAATAACATGAGCAGAATCGCTGCAGTAAAAACACAACCTATTCTGATGTCTGAATCCTTGTCGTTCAGCTCTAGACACAATCCTATCACACTGCATAGGCTCAGGACTCCGCTCGGAAGGCAACGCCACAGCGCGCACAACTCTGCGCTCGCGCAAGCGCAGATCAATCTGAATGGCCAGAGACATAGAATCACTCAGACTAGCAGGCGTGGTAAACCCCACCATAACATCTTTAACAGATTCCGAGAGACCCTTTCTGAAAATTGCAGCCAAGTCATCCTCATTCCATCTAGTCAGCACAGACCATTTTCTAAATTTCTGGCAATATAATTCTGCCGCTTCTTGACCCTGAGACAGGGCCAACAAGGTCTTCTCAGCATGATCCACTGAATTAGGTTCATCATACAATAACCCTAGCGCTTGAAAAAAGGTGTCTACATTAAGCAAAGCAGGATTTCCAGCTTCCAGGGAGAACGCCCAATCCTGAGGGTCACCGCGCAGCAGAGAGATGACTATTTTAACCTGTTGGATGGGATCATCAGAGGAATGGGGTTTCAGAGCTAAAAACAGTTTACAGTTATTTTTAAAGCTCAAAAATTTGAACCTGTCCCCAAAAAACAAATCAGGAGTTGGAATTCTAGGCTCTAAAACCGGAGTCTGAACGATATAATCGGAAATACCCTGTACTCTAGCAGCAAGCTGGTCCACACGAGAAGCCAATCCCTGAATATCCATACCAGCGCCAAACTCCTGAACCACCCAGAGGTAAAGAGGAAAGAAAAAGCACAACAGACTACAGAAAAAAAAATGGCTCAGCACTTTCCTTTCCTTCTTCTGAGATGCAATTAACTCATTGTGGGCCAGTTGTACTGTTATGATCTGGTGGCCTAGGAGCAGCATGAGACGTACTCTGGAGAAGGTGGTACCTGTACTGACCGCAGACCCTGAACTTAACACCGCAACTAGAAGTAGCCGTGGAATGTACCTATCACTCCCTAGACATCTCGACACAGCCGGAGGACTAATTACCCCTAGAGATAGAAAAGGAAAAACTATCTTGCCTCAGAGAAAATCCCCAAAGGATAGACAGCCCCCCACAAATATTGACTGTGAGAGGAGAGGGAAATAACATACTGAAATCACAATTTAGCAAAGGAGGCCACTTCTAGCTAAATAGAAAGAATAGGACAGAGTACTATGCGGTCAGTATTAAAACACTAGAAAATATCCACCACAGAAAATACAAAATCTCCACATCTAAATAAAGGCATGGAGGGTATAACTGCATCTCCAGAGATACCAGCTTGGCTAAACAAATCCTTATACAGACCAAGCTGGACAAGACAAAACATGGAAAATAACTAGAACGATCAGGCCCACAGCATGTGGACTGCAAAAAACAAAGCCAGAACTTATCTTTGTTGAAATGAACAGCAAGCAAGAGAGACCAGGCAGGGAAGTGAATCCTCCAGGAAACAATGGACAACTGGCACTAACTAAAGGGTCAAGCAAGACTAAATAGCCCAGTCAGAATTGCAATAAGTGGACGCACCTGATGAATGCTGCGATCCCAAGACAGCAGCGCTACCACTTATAACCACCGGAGGGAGCCCAAGAGCAGAATTCACAACAGGTAAGGCAATTTTTTTGTCGGGGGATTTGCGCTTCCAAAATGTAAAAGGGAATTGGTGGAGGTTGGCTTCAAATTTACTTCAGTTATCACAATACCTTTTTTTCTTTCAATTTTAACATCCAAGAAATTAAACTCCAGATAACCAAAAATTGACGTGAAAAGCATGTTCATATCATTTGACTGGTTCATGTATGTCACAAAATCATCAAACTGCTGCTTGGTGCCTGCCCATACCATGAAGATATTATCCACATATCGAGTGAAAACTTTTATGTTTTTAAAAAAGGGTTAGCAGGGGAAAAAATATATCTCTCTTCAAAAACAGCTAGGTATAAATTTGCTAAAACACAAGCTACGGGCGTGCCCATGGCAGTACCTGTGCATTGAATATACCATTTATATAAAAATGTAAACCATATTGTGTTAATGTAAAGTCCAGCGACACATATGAAGATAATGTAATCAGGATTTTTTCTGTGTTTTCCAGAATATTCCACACTGCTTCAATGCTTGAGCAACGTGGTATTCTGGTTTATAAACTCTCCACATCAATTAACATCAAATTTAAATCATCTTTCCACTCCTACCACTTTTATGAAATCTCCTTTGTCCGTTAAATAGGATAGAACATTTTTTTAGGAGGTGTCACAAGAGCCAGTCAATGCTCTTAGACAGTGCATCTGTCAGAAATCCCACTCCTGAAATTATGGGATGACCAGGCGGCAAGGTGATTGATTTGTGAATTCTGGGTATATAATACCAGTGCGGTTTGTTTGGGAATAATTTTCCTCTTATTTTCTAGGGCAAAATACCCTGATCAACATGTTTTCTAAGAAAAGATTGGAGTTTGGATTTGAATTTATTAGTGGGATGTTGAGATGAGGGGTATACATGGTAATATCTGAAAGTTGCCTCATGGACTTTTTTGTAAAATTCTCTTGTGAGTGGAACTATGTTATCCCCCTTGTCAGCCTGTCGCATTACCACATCCTTCCAATTTTTTTTTTTTTTTAAATAAGGGACCACCCACCCACATTGAGCCGTACCTGGACCTGTTGAAGCGTTATACCCATGCAAAATGGCCACCGTCCTTTGTATGACCCACTCCCCTGCATCTATATTTTAAGTTACTGCTTTAAGAAGTTTTAACAAGATCACGGAGTGCCACCGTTTTCATCTCTTCAGTTGGATATCCCCTACTAGCCGATGGAGCCGATTCATCAAAGCTTTTAAGCCAGAAAAGTGGCTTAAAATCTTTAAAAAGTCTTAAAACTTGTGGTTTTTGGTATTTTCAGTTTGAATCTCTCAACCAAAATGTGCTGATATAAGGAGAAGTCAGGGTGGGATGGAGGTGCAGCTGCGCCCACCCATCAGATTCCTTAAAAGGGCTAGTGTTTTCTACAGCAAAAATGCTGGTCCAGTCTTTAACTGGAGTAGTATTTTTTGCATGACGCAAGTGGTGTAAGCAGCATGCGCCTCTTAATGCATTCAACACCTTCTACTTCAGCAAGACTGGCACGGGCAAGCGCGTGTTATGCCACTCTTGATGAATCGGCCCCTATATGCTGGCCCCTATGTACTGTCAGTTTTCGGCTGACAGACCCCCATTAACCTCTACATAGTTATATCTAGTGGTTGCATTAAAATATGATAGGAGTCAATTTAATTTAAAGGAACCTGTCACCAGGGAAATTCAGTCCGATCTGTAGGCACCATGGTATAGAGCAGGGGGAACTAAGCACATTGGTATATAGTTTTATGAGAAAATAAACAGTATAACACGTGTTTTAATCATTTAAACCTTGGTATTAATAATTTAATCCTTTGATGTTTCTGGTATTTTCGGTCCAGTCGGCGGTCCTATCTGTGACTGACAGCTTTCTGTGTATTAATGTACATACAGAGGTAGCTGTCAGTCACTGATAGGACCGCCCACTGGAACGAAAATACCAGAAACATCAAAGGATTAAATGCCTAAAACACAGATTATACTCATAAAATTTCTCATAAAACTGTATATCAATCTGTTCAGCTCCGCCTGCTGTATAACATAGTGCCTGCAGATTGTACTGAATTTTCATGGTGACAGGTTCCCTTTAACCCCTTTCTGACATCAGACATAATAATTTGTCCATGTGCCCTGGGCCTATTTGACCAGGTATGGATTATTACGTCTGTGCAATCGCCCGCGGGTGGTGTGCAGGCAATCTCCGCCCGGTGTCAGCTGATTCACAGAGCGCTCCCAAAACTTTAACCCCCGAAATGCTGAGATCGAACACTATCACGGCATTCCGGGAGCCAGCAGAGGACTGACAGCACCTCTGCCTTTGGATCAGAGACCCCGCAGCGTGACGCGGGGTCCCGATCGTTGCCATGGTGACTCGATGTCGTCATGACGACATCCGGGTCAGCAGACTTAACAAACTTGCTGATCATGCCCAGTGCAGGATGATAATGTTTGTCAATGCAGAGCTGTCAGTTTCTACAGCATGGGGATGCTGCTGCATCCCAATTACAGTATGTACAAGCTATCAGACTGCAAAAAATGATAGTCCCATAATGGAACAAAGTAAAAAAGTTAGAAAAAAGTAAAAAAAAACCCAATTTTTAAATATTTTTTTTAAAAAATAATCAAAAATAATACTAAAAAACAAAAGATATTGTATCTCTAAATAAATATTTGAATGAAAAAAAATCGAAACAATAAAAGTGCACATATTTGGTATCGCCACATCCGCAACGACCCGACCTATAAACATGTCCCACTAGTTAACTCCTTTAGTGAACACCATAAAAAAATAAAAAAAGGCAAAAAAACAATGCTTTACCATTTTTTGTGCCGAACAAAAAGTGGAATAAATCACAATCAAAAAGACGGATATAAATAAACATGTTACAGCTGAAATTGTCATCTTGTCCTGCAAAAAAAGCCATTGTTCATTCTGCCTCCCAAAAATCGGAATAGAAAGCGATCAAAAAAATGTCATGTGCCAGAAAATTGTATCAATAAAAATGTCAACTCGTCCTGCAGAAAACAAGACCTCACATGACTCTGTGGACCAAAATATGGAAAAATTATAGCTCTCAAAATGTGGTGATGCAGAAACAATTTTTGGCAATAAAAAGCATCTTTAGTGTGTGACAGCTGTCAAACATAAAAACCCGATATAAATCTGTTATCGCACCGACCTGAAGAATAAAGTCGACCAATCATTTATACCAATATCATATATTAAAATAAATAAATAAAACCAATCCTTCACATGCTGTTGATTTTTTCATTCTGCCTCCCAAAAATCGCAGTAAGGCTCGGAGCACATTTATCCTGCACTTTGCGCTGAATGCTTACACCATGTAAATCTCTGAAATACGTGAATCAGACGTAACTCCCAGCAGAAGATTCCCTATAATAAGGCAGATGGAGGCATTGTGGACGCCATGTGACCTGTGATCCGGCGGTGTCCGTCTTTTAAGGATTGCATAAAAGTGCCATCTGCCACAGTTTTGTGCACTTCTGAAAAGAAGGACACCGCTGAACAAAGGCCAGATGGAGTCCAGAGTAACCCTGCTGCCTCATTATAGTGAATGGATTTAGATGGAAAACCTCAAAGTAAGTGCTCAGTTTAGAGCACCGGATAAATAGGATCCTAAACATTATGTAAAATGTTACCAATAAAAGCTTCAACTCAATCCACAAAAAAAGCAAGCCCTCACTCAGGTCTGTCATCTGTTAACGGAAATATAGGGGCTTCCACGTTATTGGTAGCACAAAGGTTATGGAAAAGCAAAATGGCTCCTCATTCGCTAAAAGAAATTCAGCAAATTTTGTGCTTCCATATCCAAGTGCGCCCTCCCTTCTGAGCTCCACAGTGTGCCTAAACTACATATTGCGTCCACGTTTTGCATTTCTGAAGCGATGAGAGCCCACCTAACTTACGGGTGCAAGCCTCCAGAAGCACGGGTTGGGCATAACGTACTGGTCACTACAGCATCCTGGTCACTACAACAGCAGTTTGCAATTTTCACTCGGCAACATTCATTGCTGCTTGTTTCTAGAAAATACCCATGGAGTCAAAATCGTCACTACACCTGTAGATAAATTTCCCAAGGGGTAGAGTTTCCCAAATGGGTTTACTTGAGGGGGATTCTGCTCTTCTAGCAATTAGAGGCTCTGTATATTGGGTCCGCAAACTGTTCAAGGAAAATCTGCGCTCCAGGAGGCAAATAGCACTCTGTTCCTCCCGAGTCTCTCCGTGTGGGTAAGTAGTACTGTACAGCCACATATGGGGTATTGCCACGTTCAGTAGAAATTGAGGGACAAATTTTGGTGCCATTTTTACCCACTTATTGTGTGAACATGTAAAATCTGGACATAAAACTAAATTTTGGTGGTAAAAATGTAGTTATTTTGTCTTCACTGACCAATGGTATAAAATTCTGTGAGGCACATGTGGTGTCTATATGATCACTGCACCCCTAGATGAATTCATTGAGAGGTGTAGTTTGTAAAATGGGGTCACTTATGGGGGAGTTCTGCTGTCTAGCACCTTATGGGCTCTTACAGTGGGTCATGGCACCTGCAAACCATAACAGTAATATATGGCGCTCCTTCCCTTCTGAGCTTTGCACTGTGCCTGAAAAATATTTCCCGTTTACATGTAGGGTATTGGCGCACTCAGGAAAAAATGGACCTCAGTTTGTTGTAAAAAAAAATTTCCTATTAGCCCTTAGAAAAATTAAAAACTTGGGGCTAAAACAACATTTTAATGGAAAAAATGTAATTTATTCTTTCTTCACCGTTCAGTGGTATAAAATTCTGTGAGGCACATGTGGTGTCAATATGATCACTGCACCCCTAGATTAATTATTTGGGGAGTGTAGTTTGTAAAATGAGTTCACATATAAGGGGATTGTTGTTCTGGCACCTCAGGGGCGCCGACAATGTGACATGGCACCCTCATTCACCAGCTGTGACATCATCGAGGCTGGGCTGAACCTCAGGACCGTGGAAAAATGCTGGTGATTATATCACTGCTGGTGAATGATGTTGCGCTCTCAGCATCTCATTCACCAGTGGTTTTCAGCCGGGACGGTCGCATCTTGGCATCGTCCAGGTTGAAAACTATTTAGCCCCCAGACATGAATTACAGCATGGGACACAACGACAGCCAGGCATGATATATTGTTGCCTTTTTATTTTTATTACAGGAGATCGAGGGCTTCGGGGAATTAAGCGTTGCGGTAAGTATGGCTTAATTTAGAATATTAAAGGAGTCTGTGTAATTTTTTTCAAACAAAGGATTTTAATCTGGCTGTGTCTTTATTTAACGTATACTGTAACTATAGGATTAATAATGGATGGGTGTCTTATAGACACCTCTCCATTATCAAGCTGTGAGCTTGATGTCACCTGACATTACAGAGGTGACATCAACCCCACAAATATGAACCCCACTTGCCACCACTACAGGGCAAGTGGGAAGAGCAGGGCGAAGCGCCAGAAAAGGCGCATCTAATAGATGTGCCTTTTCTGGGTTGCTGCGGGCTGCTGTTTTTATGCTGGGGGGCCTATATCAATGGCCCCTTACCAGCCTGAGAATAGCAGCCCCCAGCTGCGAGCTTTAGCAAGGCTGGTTGTTAAAAATGGGGGGACCCCACTCCGTTTTTTTTTATTATTATTTATTTAAATAATTAAAAAAAACAGCTTGGGGACCGCTCTATTCTTGATAACTAGCCTTGCAGAAGCTGACAACAGAGGGTTGCAGCTCCCAGCTATGAGTTTTGCCTGGTTGATTCAAGAAAATAGGGGGGAACCCACGGGTTTTTCATTCATTTATTTAGTTAGATTGCAGGCGATGGCTGTGGAATACCTCGATCCTCAGGTGTCAGATGATAGGGGTAAGAGTCCCAAAAGCCCCCACCTGCTGCCATTGTTCGGACATCATTCTCCTCCGCTCGCGCCGATCGCCGGCAGAGCAGGGGACAGTGATGAGAGTTGGCTTCAGCACCAGCCGTTGGGGAACAGCACTTACTATAGCGCTTCTTCCTTGGCGGCCGTCCGTGTGATACTGATGCATCACACAGACGGCATCCGCGTGCGGTACGTGTTTACACAGACCCATTGACTTGAATGGGTCTGTGTGATCCGTGCAGCTGCACAGAAACGGACATGTCTACGTGTGGGTCAGTCTGACACACGGTCTGTGAAAAAACACAGATATATGTGCAGACCCATTCATTTGAATGGGTCTACGTGTGTCAGTGTCTTCGCTACGTGTGAAAGAGGCCTACAATTGTAGATTTTATGAAAATAGGTGTTGACCTTCAAACTAACTATCATAACTGAGTTATCTTACTGAGGACATGCAAAGTAGTTTAATTAAAGAAATAATTATGCCTTGAGTCATGAGTGTAGATCTGAGTCCATGTGAATAATAATGAGTCACTGTAGAGTATGTATCTGGAAATTTGTATAGACAAGATAAGTGAAATTAGTGCATTTCCTGTATATCCCAATGAATGCTGGATGTGTGTGCCAGAGCGTCAGCGAATAGAGCAAGTGTGACACAATGATGAGATCCAGCGCCCTCTGCTGGCAATGATCCTGGTAGTACAGTTGTGTGGATACTTCTATGATCAGGACACTGATGCACACTACAATAATGATAGACAGGGCCGGGGCAAGGTACTTTGGTGCCCTACTCAGATGAACCCAGAGGTTAAGGTGTGCAGTCATTGGCGGATACCCCAATGGAAGCTAAACAGACCCCAATATAAAGAGATGGTTTTTATGTCCCTCATGCAACAAACATTTCTCGTTGACATTTTTTTGCTATTTTTTTTATTTATTATTTTCTTTGAATCCCTAACTTTTTCACTTCTCACACCTTTTCTTCCTCCTGTCTCCATTCCCCCTAGTATATAATGCCCTTCCAGTTCATGTCCTTTGTATCCACAATTATACATGAATTTTACTTCCCGGAGAATTCTATTGCCCCCCATATGTTCCATTTGTATCAGTTATACTTGTGTGTATATTACAAGTTTGTTAAAAGTAGTTGGGCAGGGCTCCTGATTCCTGAATCTCTGTGTCTGGTAAACCCTGGTTTAGGTGAGAGTATGGAGAAAAAGACAGATTTCTTTTATGTGTATGGTGTCCATTTTTCATATATGTCTGTTTTTTAAATCCGTATGACCACACTTTAAATAAATAAGGCCAAATACAGCTTTGTATGTAAACAGTGCAATGGATGAGTACAAAATGGATGCTATATGGATGACATCCATATGGAATTTTTTTTTATGCTACCATTTAGATCAAAGGGGATCACCAGGTTTTTGCTATCACATCTGTGAACAGCATAATATAGGGGCAGAGACCCTTATTCCAGTGATGTTTCACTTTGCCTGGTGTAGTTTTGGTAAAATCACTATTTTATCTGCTGCTGATCTAGCAGTTCTCTGAATGCTGAGCTCTGTATAACCCCGCCCCCAACACTGATTGGCCCCTGCACAGAAATCTGTCAATAAGTCTTAGGGGCGGAGTTATACAGAGCTCATGAATATGAAGGACTACCTAGAAGCAGGTTTACTAGTCCTCTAATAATAATAGACTACTGATCAAACAGCGATTTTATCAAAACTACACGACACAGTCCAGTAAATGACACATCGCTGGAATCGGGATCTCTGCCCCTACATCATGCTGCTCTCAGATTAGGTGGCAAAAACAAGGCGACAGATTCCTTTTAAAGGGTGTCTGGTCTAAAGACAATTGAGTGAAAGTGTTTAATCAAACACCAACATTGACAAAGATCCTTTCTTTAACTTGTAAAAAAAAATTACTGATTTTGATTGGAAGACCAATTGTAGCATGCATTTCCCTATAAGTTTATGATGGGGGAAAAAAAGCATGAAAAGCAAGTGTATGCAACACAATTCACAAATATGCATTCCTTAAATAAAATAATAATAAAAAAACACAAAAAATTATGTTTGTGAAAAAATAAGATAATCATGGAAGGTATTTATTTTTTCAAACCAAAAACAAAATTCTGACAATAATTCCATGTGCAGGAAGCCTGAGTGGAAATTTAGAAAACTGGTGTTTAAAAATCACAATTCTCTGTCAAAGTCATAAGTATAAGTACTAGAGTGGTTTTGGATCAATTCGCTGGGCTCGGTCCATCGGTCACATCTGTAATGTGGTGTCGTGAGGACTGCTGGTACCTGATGGCATCTCCGCCTTCACCTTTGATTCGCCCGCTTGGTGCAATGTCATCACTACAACGTGATACATATGTGACATCACGCCAATAAATGGAACTAAAATCAGTGGTGCAGATGTATTAATATATTAATCTACTTGTAAATTTGTGTTTGATGATGTAATAATAATAATAGTATTAAGGGGTCACCCTAAAAAGCAATAATCCTCAGCTGCTGGAAACCGGACAGAGTAGTGCCAAACTGTGTCTATACCTACAACATATAATACTAGATCGATGCCGCGCTTGAGGATAATTCGAGAAGGAATACTTCAGAGGAGCCAAAAAACAAAAATCCTAAAGACTCCAATTCCACTCAGGTTAATCAAGTGACCGTGTAAATAGCTAAAAGTCCATCTGGCGAACAGAACCACTATAGTGCCTGCGTGGTAAACTTATCCACCTGTCAACAAACATGTAGCTGCCAGCTTACCTGTATATACTGGGTGCTGCAGCGTGCGGTGTAATTATGGATCTGCTTGATGCAGGCTCACTTGCTTAGTGCAGACGTCCGGGGCTGCGGCGCGGTCTGTATCAGATAGTAGAGCGCGATGTAGAGCCAGGGATGCTCCGGCCGGTAGCGTCCTTGGATATCGCGCGGAGCAAAAAAAAAGATATCCGCCTACTAGTGACATCACGTTCAGGATGGAGCGCCATGCTGCTCAAAAAAGAAGGGGGAGCTAACCAACGCGTTTCAAAGAGCCACGCTCTTCTTCATCAGGGTTACCGCTCCCTAGAATATACCTTCCATATATACTCTCTAGCTGTATTTGTGTGCCGCCTGCCCGCCCATCATGTTAGCCCCAAACTGCCCAGCAAGTGCCTGTGCATCCATGCATTCACACCCAGACATATCAATCCTATATGGTTAGTAAAAGGCTAGGGCATTTACCCAAATATTTAAATGATGAGTATTGGACATACACACTATACAATAATTGATTGCATTGGTCTATGATATGAGTAAGTACGTATATGTGTTTTAAAACCAAAGTTTATTTATAACATTAATATTAAAAACATGAATACTTCTCCTAGATCAATTATAGTTACAACTACAAAAACATATTTTTCAGTATACTGTATATAATTATTATTATTCAGATTTAAGATTTAAGAACGGGGAGGGGATCAATTATAGTTACAACTACAAAAAAGTATTTTTTAGTATATATAATTATTATTATTCAGATTTAAGATTTAAGAACGGGGAGGGGATCAATTATAGTTACAACTACTGTACAAAAAAAGTATTTTTTAGTATATATAATTATTATTACTTAGATTTAAAATTTAAGAGCGGGGAAGGAACAAGCAAAGTCCTTGACCCTGAGGATTTAAAAAATAAATAATAAAAAAATAATTTTTAATAAAAAACATTGAGTGTCCAGCCTATTAATTTGGGGCCCCAGATGGGACCTGTACATAAAAAATTCGATTTTACTTATATTTTTACATTTTTGTGCATCATATAAAAATCCTGAATGTATATATTAACAATATTTTTCCTCACTAATGTCTACCAAACAATATATTAGTTGATGGTCCTTAATATATTTAAAATGCAAATAATTCCAACTCCTGATTTAGGCCCTTTGGGGCCAGACTGTCCAGAGTAAATGTCTATTGCGTCTCAGCCCTGGACATACTTCTAATAAAGTCACCTCCTCTTGGGTTCTGATGGATTTTTATATGATGCACAAAAATGTAAAAATATAAGTAAAATCAATTTTTTTATTTTTTTGCTCCGCGCGATATCCAAGGACGCTACCGGCCGGGGCATCCCTGGCTCTACATCGCGCTCTACTGATACAGACAGCGCCGCAGCCCCGGACGTCTGCACTAAGCAAGTGAGCCTATGGATCAAGCAGATCCTTAATTACACCGCACGCTGCAGCACCCAGTATATACAGGTAAGCTGGCAGCTACATGTTTGTTGACAGGTGGATAAGTATACCACGCGGGCACTATAGTGGTTCTGTTCGCCAGATGGACTTTTAGCTATTTACATGGTCACTTGATTAACCTGAGTGGAATTGGAGTCTTTAGGAGTCTTTGTTTTTTGGCTCCTCTGAAGTATTCCTTCTCGAATTATCCTCAAGCGCGGCATCGATCTAGTATAATAATAATAATAACAACAAATAATATTAATTGTATTTCTATAGTGCCATTATATTCTGCAACACTTTAAAATTCAGAGGGTACTTGTACCAACAAAGTAAGACATTGCAGGGTAATACACAGTTCAACGAAGAGGGTCGCACCCTTACAATCTATGAGGAACTAGGGGAGACACTAAAGATAAATGGTAAAAAATGCTTGTATTGTACGGTCTGGTCCAGGCATCAATATAATAAATAGCATTCAAATTACGCAACACGAACCAGTGAGCAGCCAGTATGTGTAGAATTACAGATACAAAGTGATTCTGAGTGCGTGGAAGAGAGAACAGGGAATAGTTAGTTAGATTAAGGTGAGGTGAGGTGATAGGTGTTTTTAGGCCACATTTGAAACTGGGAATTACCTGGCTTGTCTGGGGTAGTGCATTCCAAAAAGCTGGTGCAGCACGAGACAAGTCCTGGAGACGGAAGTGTGAGGTTCGGATCATAAAGGATAACAGTCTTAGATCAGTAGTGGAATGGAGAGGACGGGTAGGGTGGTGTACTGAGGTGAGGGAGGATATGTACGGCGGAGCAGAACTGTGGAGACCTTTGCGGGTAAGAGTGGTAGTCTATAATGAATTCTGTAGTGGATGAGCAACCAGGACAAAGACAGGCGCATGGTGGAGGCATAGGGAGTTAGGGAGGCCCATCTGTAGCTGTTGGGCATAAACATGATCCTGGCTGCTGCATCATTGACTGGAGAGGGGAGAGTTTAGTAAGAAGGAGACCAATTAGTAGAGAGTTTCAATAGTTCAGGCGAAAATGAATCAAATCAACAGTAAGAGTTTTTGCAGAGTCAAGAGTAAGGAAAGGTCAAATTCTAGAGATGTTTTTGAGGTATAAGTGAGTATTCCTGGACTTGATAACTTAGAAAATGCACAATCGCCTTACCAGCATCAATGGATAGAACTGACGAAGAGCATTTAGAACAGAGAAGATTCTTTGACGATATAATCACTAGCTGAAAATTATAAAGTTGAAAACATTACCATCAGAATCTTTCGGAAGTGCAGACTCACATGTTGGGTCTGTAGTAGTGATGAGCGAATGTTTTTGGGTAAGGTGTTATCCGAGCATGCTCAGGTGCTAACCGAGTGTCTTTGGGGTGCTCGAATAACATTTTCGAGTCATAACAAACAGGCAATCCATGCATGTATTGCAGGCGCTGTTGAACATCTGCGAGACATGCAGGTGCGGGGACTCAAACATATTATTCGAACACACCGAAGACACTCGGTTACCACCCAACTATGCTTAGATAACACCTTATCCGAGCACGTTCGCTCATCACTAGTCTGTACCTTCTAGCAGCTCTGTCTGGAAGTTAGATAGTTAAATTTGTCTCCAAATTTTCTATGTATATTATTGTAAAACTTACTAAGTAACTAAGCATTGGGCCAACATCTCTAGGTGAGAAGGAAAACAACAGAAGTTCATAGGTGGGGAAGTGCAGGATTCACAGAAGTTGTGGAAAGATCAAACCGCAAGACTGATGTGAAATAATGACTTGTTTGCGGCAAAGCAGAAGAATTAAATCAGTTTTACTCAGTATGTTCATGTCGATGTGTATCCGGGTCAGTTTAAATCTTGCATCAAAATAAAAATCATCAATTGATGATGTTTTAGACCCAGAACTTAGACATCCAACCCTGCAAAAAGTAGATGGGGACATCTTGAAAAAAAACTTAAATAAACCTGATGAAGAGTTTGGTCCAAACCTGAAACTCATCGATGTGGGCACTTTTAAAAAAATTAATGTTTTTTAAATCCTGATGAAGAAAAAGTCTGTGTCTGAAATGCACCAATGTGGACATGGAGCGTCGCTACCAGGGCAGTGGGGTACTCGGCATGGGGTCTGGTCTCTCTTAAAGGGGATGTCACAGCGGCTTTGACCCGTTCCATGGCCCTGGGCGCCCAATAAAAAGGGAACGGTCTCTAAAGGGGTATTGTAAATGAGTCTGTCATGACGCCACCTGTGGTGTTCGGTCAATAGTAGGACCGACGCTGCTTTAAAGGGTCCTCTGGGGGATGTTGTTGCAGCAAAGATGGTAACGCTTCCCACAGGTGAAGCGGGTTCCCAGGGGTCCTATAGTGTAAGGCAATGATGGTGTATGCCAGGCAATAAGTAAAGGACACCAGTTGTAAAGTCTTTACCTGGTTTACTGTAGTTGGCAGGCCACAGTCCAGGTACGGATGGTAACGTGGCCCGGCCAGCTCAAAGGCAATGGGAGAATCCCTTTTCCAGTAGAGGTCCATGAGCCTTTCCAACTAGCGCCGTTCTATGTGAGGTCCCTGCTGCCTGAAGCTTACTGGCAAAGTCCTCTTTTCCCCTATCCTGGGACAGGTACCTGCATGTTGGGCAGCTTGAGCCGTTTTACAGGCACTCTATCATGCTCCGGGCTCCTCAGGTGCTGCTGCATCTCAGGTGTGGTGCGGGTCGTTCACTTAAAGTTCTGAGCCCTCCGGTTTTGCCAAGTGTCCTACAGTTCCACTATAGCCTCCGGCTCCCAGTACCCGTAACTGCGCTTCGGCTCTGAGGGTGCCCCGTCACAGTTCCCCTCTGTTCCTCTCCTCTGCTCTTTTCCTCTGAAGCTCCACCACATACAACCCTGCGGGTCTTTCTCCTTCCAGAGGCTGCAGCTCCCACGTGGCTGCTGGGCTTCTCTGTCTGCACTCTCAGACTTCCTTCTCCTTCTGTGTCTCTCCCAGACTGGCTGACTCCTCCTCCAGACCAGGACATATATCCATATTTCAGGGAAGCTCCCCTGAATCCGGGTCCTGAGCTCCCCCTCCTGGTCTGGATTTGGAATGTGTTGCATGTGAGTGCCCTACCTGATAAAGGGAATTCCATTGCCTCTGAGCATGATATCACCCTCCCCGAAAGGAAGGCAACATCACTGCAACAACCGGCTACCGGGGGTGTTGCAGACATGTTGAAGAAAAGTTGTATAAAAATGATGTTTTTATCCTTATGAAGTAAGTCAGTTCAAGCCTGAAATATGTCAGTCAATGTCAACGTCTTGAATAAAGCTTGAATAAAACTGATGATATATTTTATCCTAATAAAATTTCAATGTGAACCTGAAATGCGTCTAAATGGACATCTTGAATGAAATGGCTTCTATTCTTAATTTTTATGCAAACAAAACCTAATTTCACAACAGGGCAGCCATGGTACAGGTCCTGAACGGTGGTCTCTCCACAACCTCTGTGTATCTGTATGGCTGCTGCTGGCGTCCCCACATAGCTCCTCTTCACTCCCCAGCTTGTTCCCTGCTCCCTGGTCTGTGTGTGCGTACCATACCTCCAAGGGGCACGCCTAATGCGCACTCCCCTGCTCTTAAAAGGGCAGCGCGCATATAGTAAAATGCTCCAACATTAGCTGGAAGGCAATTACTTTAACAGTAGACCTGCAAAATGGCTCCCAGACAATTGCTGGGAGGCATCTTGCTTAAAAGGCACCCAACCCCAATAGGGAGGTGCCAAGCAACACATTTAATTATTAGGTAGTGTGGTGTTATACCAGTGCAATTGTGAGGTCCCCTAGTCCTGTGTGGCCAGTGTCCTGAACCCAAATGCCTGGTCCCGGTGTGGCCAGCATCCTGAACCTGATTCCCTAGTCCCAGTGCAGCCAGTCCCGAACTCAAAGTCCCATGTCCCGGTGTGGCCAGGGTCCTGAACCCAAGTCCCTGGTCCTATTGCGGCCAGTTCTAAACATGAAGTCCCTGGTTCTAGTGCAGCCAGTTCTTGAACATTGTCCCCGGTCTGTGTGCAGCCGGTGCCAGTACCAGTATCCGAGATCCATGTGTCTATACATGTGCCTCAGAATATTCCGTACATCTGGACTAAATCCAGTCTCTGAATCATTCCAGTCTGAAAGTAGCCCAAGTCTGTGTCAGTGAACCTCTTTAGCCGCAGTACTGGGGACTGCCTAGGAGTGGTACCTGGCGGCTACCTGCATCCCAGCCTGTCTCCATCCATCAGCAGCTCTAGTGAACACCAGGTAGCTGCTTATCTACTCCCCTTCCTAGGCAGACCCTGCACTGTGTCACAGTGGATCCACCAACCACCTACACCACCTACGGTCGTGACAGTATCCTGCTCATCATGGCCTTCACAGGACTGGCAGTAGCAGTTTTGATGACCTATGGTAAATGTATCAACAGATGTGTTTTTAACACAAGATGAGACGGTGAACGGGCCATTACTCTTCACCCATTCTCAGCACTGTTCTATATGGTGTTGCCCTATAAGTTATACATTTAGTTATAGTATCTATAGGAGGGGGAACTGTCAAGTGTTGAATGATTTCCATGATAGTGAGGTGAATATCAAGTGAATGGTTCAAATAACTGTTCATTCTAAAAGATTACAAGTTTGATACCTGAAAAGTAGTCAGAAGCTCAGTTGTCAAGTTTATACGAAGGTTGAGATGGTGGTATACACTGAAAAGCGTTAATAGCATAAAAAAATACATGTCATCCCCATTACATAATGGGAAACCATATTTATTCCTGACCTTGGAAAGGAAAGTAGTAAAGGATGCTACTTTTCTTTACACTTCACCTATGGCGTCCACTTTCCTGTCTCCCGTCCAAGAAGTAACCTACTTCACGCAACCTTTTATGTTTGTATCATCAATATGGCTTTGTAAAACATGTAGAAAGACCACCCAATGTGTGTTGAAAACACTTAATTGTTCCAATATAAAATAAGGAAATACTCTTTAAGGCTTGATGAGGCGACATGTTGGAATGTGTCTGAATAAGATGATCATTCTATTGATTATACAACCGTACATGGAGGTTAGGAGGATGTCCATGATTAAATTGCCTTTATTATTCACTACTCAGACAGGTCTGTGATAAGTCACAGTCAGGAGCTGATGAGCCTTGGCTTCTGGCAAAATTCTATTTTTACTAGGTCACTCTACGCTAGTAGCATTTTTCTGCCACAGACATGGGTGGAACAAGACAATGTTTCATTCTTCCCACCTGCGCTTGGAAACACATTTCTACAAAGAAGCAGCGTGACACCAGAGGCTGAGAAAACTTTGCACTATTGCCTGCAGTCTCAACTTTGATTTCTTTGATGTTCCTTTATGAGAATGTTATTCACACGTGTATATGCATTTGTACACACATATTACTTACGTGGCATTGTAACCATTTTATGATATTTATTTACGAGTTAAGTATAGAGAGAGAGTGAGAGAGGTCTATGTTTCAAGGTCAAGGAAACATACTTCATACTTCATTATTGCATAGAGCATAATATATTTTTTGCTCGGGCCAAATTCAGAAATAAAATGAGAATATGACAAAGATTATTATGAATGGCTGCAAGAATTAAACACAAAGTAATTGTTTCATGCCCTACAGTCTAACACCTCTCCCAAGCGTTAACTCCATGAATAAACAGCAGCCGAAGAGTAAAGAAAATTCATAATGAAAGCTAAAACTCATTTACACATAAAGGAATATCATCAATCATGCTAGGATCATCTTTCTGGTACTGCCCTTCATTTTTATCCATTATTAAACTATGCAATTTCCCACAGCTGTCATTTGAGAACGCATTTGAAAGATCACAAAAGATATGAAGTTTCCGTATTACACGTCAAACATCTTTACACTAAAAGGCAATTCAATATATGCCGCCGTATCAAAGAGATTCATGAGTGATCATTATGCAAGTGCCCATGTGAGCTCCTGTGGGTGTGGGTTTATATTAAGCATGGTTTTATTATCAACGCAGAAAACATAAATAAAAAAGTATGTATATATATATGCAGCGCCCCCACTGCCGCAGGGCCGAGGGGTACCCGGTACCGGGCCTCTAAGTCTCTGCTCTAGGGTTGTCACGGTGGTTAGACCCGGTCCGTGACCCTGCTGAGGGGCGCCCAATGAAAGGTGTGAATGGTGGTGGTAGTGCGGTGCAGTAAATAACGAAGACACCAGGTTGCAGTCTCTTTACCTCTTTACTGAAGACTTCAGGGTCCTCAATCCGGAATACGGTTAACTGGGCTGCGCAAGCCTGGTCGGTCCGATGGCACATCCAGAGTTCCCTTTGCAGGTGGAAATCTGTGCCTACCCTCCAGCGCTTGTGTGTTGTAGTCCTTCCCTGCTGAGCACCACGGGATAGTCCTCACAACTCTTGTGTCTGTTTCTCGTGTTCCCTCACAACTCGATTATGATGTTCTTCCACGTCCCCCAGATCTTATGGTTAGGACGCACCCGTATGACGGGGAGGCTCGGAGCTCTTCCGGGACTCTAGCGTCGCCCCACTCCTGTTGTTACCCCCCTGTGTCTTCCTAGGTCTATTGGGTGAGACAGCCAGCCTATAACTGACTGTCCTGCCGTAGGTTTGAAGTTTGGCTTGGAGCTCTATACTTCCTCGGCGTTCCGGCCACCGGTTATGCGCCTCAGTAGGATGTTGCCTCGTCTTACAGCACGACTCCTACTGGTATTCTCCTTGTTGCGTTGATCTCGTTTCTCACTCAGCACAATATACCTCGCTTCTTGTCCTTTCTTGGGGTACCGCCGCTATATCATGCAGGCGCGGTCCCGTAACGTTCTCTCTGTTTGCTAGGCCTCTGTCAGGATCCCACCCCTGACAGGGACCCCTCTGAATCTTCCCCTACAACACCCTCTGCCACAAGGTGTTGCCTGGTTCCAACCCAGTCAGCTTTCTCTCCTAACTTCCTGCCTAACCCCCAGTTTTACCAGATTGTGAGGAGTGGCCTAATAAAGAGAACCCTTTGCTCCCCCTGGATGCCAGACTGTGAAATGTATTGGTGTCTGTGATACCTGGTCAGATGAACTCCTTCAGTGCCATCAGACGTACCATAGCCCCCCTTAGCGGCAGAGCAACAGTACTGCAGCGACCAGGACTCTGGGGCGCTGCACTCCCCCCCGGTTAAATCCAGTACTCTTGGACTGGGAAGAAAACAACAATACATGTCAGCAAAAAGACATACAATTTTGAAAATGCAAGTACAAGTAAACTTTTTTAACAGAGCTTCCCTTTATGGGAGGTGAGGACACTTGAACGTTACAAACATGGTTAAATATTTAAGTAACATACTATAAATAACTTCTTTTACCCAACCGGGTATTCTACTTAGTGCAAATCTTTGAACAATAATTTAACATTGCCTTTAAGGACGTACTCGCTAAATCCACTAAAGACCCTCTTATAAAACATTATAAGGCTAATCAACTTTTATGCATTCTCCTTCTTTACATTGGCAGGACCGCCTGTCCTAACTGCTCCAGACCTACTGCCTCTCCTTTCTGTTACAGGACCGCCCCTTTCTGCCCGGGCCTACTGTCTTTCTACTACTATACACAGTATAGAACATATCATCCATCTTTCAGTTCGGATTACTGAGCCATCTCTGTATGGCTCCTAAGAGGACTCACCACTAACCCCTACGGGTTCACTTCCTGTCCTCATTTTCTAGCACATTATTAAACATTTTCTATTAAATAAAACATTAAACTTCCTTCATTACTTTCTTACTGACATGTATGCAGGACGCTATGTCTACCCCTACGGGTCTGCTGCATCTTTCTTCTAGCTTTCACCTTTACAGGACTTTATTTCAGAGCACATTACCAACATTTCTTACAATCAACTAGTTAGTTACATTTAACTTCTTCTTTCAAGACATTATTGCCATTTAACCATCTTAAGGCAACACTGTTCATAAGTGCAATATGTGAACATTCCCTTTAAGAGGGAACCAAGTCTCTATGAGGTAGTGCAACTTCTCAAGCTGCAAGTCTGTTTGCAGTAAGGACTCCGATGCTGGTTCCTAGACCAGTGTCTTGCAAAGAGTCCTTTCCTTGTGTAAAACCAGTAGAGAGCACCTTTAAGAAGGTGCAAACTATTTACAACATCAGTTTTTGAATCATTCACCGTCCATGATTCGGCAGTCTCTTGATAACTGAGGCAACAAGTAGAAAACAAACAAAAGGCAATAGGGATCCCGGGTCAACAAAGGGATCCCTTTAAGAGTTAACCCTGGACGGGTTTTAGCAGCAAAACAGCAGAGAAACAAGCAGTTAACTATTTACAATCAATAAAGCATTCTCGCTTACTCAGTTTTCTTGCGGTGCAGGGGGTGGTCTCCTTCCAGGCCTCACCCGGCCAACGGGTCGCGTTGGTGCAGCAAGGGCCGGTCCCGACTCCAGCAACGACAGGATCCCTCTGCGGGATGCCCTCCTTACTCGGGGGCAAGCGCGACCCAGGGGCACACGGTGAGCCCGGACTTCCGGGGGTTCCACGGAGACAGGTTCCATCGCCTTCTCTGCAGGGGGCTCGTCCTCAGATGTCCCGGTATCGGCCTGGAGTGCGACACACCGCTGAACGCCCCGAGCTATCCAGCCGACCTCCCTCCTCCACCGGGTGTAGGTCACTGCATCGCCAGGCTCCAGGTCGGAATCGTACCTTCCCCCGCAGGGCTCCACTTCTTCCCGATCAACACGGACCTGTAGTGGCTTCCCGATCTCCTGGATAACTCCCCTTCTCTTCCGGGAGTTGAAGGACACCACAACACCCCAGTGTGACGGTGGAGTCTTGTCAGATCGACCCGGGCCGCAGGTTGGGGTCTGTTCCGCCAGGCCGTCATCAAACGTCGCAGGTGTTCTGCCTCCGGTAGGATCCTCAAGCCCTGTGCCTGCAGCTCACACTCCGCCGCGGTCGGGATGAAAGAAGGGGGGGACACCAGAGACAGGCGGACCTCCGTATGTTGGCCCAGTCGAGCGATCACACGGGCGTCGGCCTCCAGGCGGTAGGCTATCTGTCGGGCCTCGGCTGCAGCCGCACACTCCTCGGACGGCGGCCAGGGGGGTCGGCCCATCGGTAGCTCCGCAAGGGTCAGTTCCCGCAATGATGGCGTGTCCGGGGCTGTGTCAGGTTGTGCAGCCTCTCGCTGAGTCGGGTCATTCCCACGCGGTGCTTCCGGCGTCGCCATCTTCACTTCCTCTCCAGTGTCCTCTTCCCGCGGTCTCTTTCGTGGGTGGCCCCGTCTCCATGGTCTCCATCCTCCAAAGAGAATAAGGAGGTGGACCTCGGCTGCTGACGGGCACGTCCTCAGGACGCAGAAATACTTAGACTGGGCGGCCATTGTCTTTCGCGCTCTTCAGCTTGTTTACGCCCACTCCACACCCCTCTTCTTCTCCTGCGCTCTCCTCAGCGCTGTAATGGCGGATTTTGGCGGCAAGTGGCGCGGCACAGTCTTTGCATTAAGTCACAGTCCAAGTATAATAAATCACAGTTCCAAGGCACACATGACCTGATTCTTCAGGCTTAAGTAGATCCTGTTCGTGACGCCAAAATTGCAGCGCCCCCACTGCCGCGGGGCCGAGTGGTACCCGGTACCGGGCCTCTAAGTCTCTGCTCTAGGGTTGTCACGGTGGTTAGACCCGGTCCGTGACCCTGCTGAGGGGCGCCCAATGAAAGGTGTGAATGGTGGCGGTAGTGCGGTGCAGTAAATAACGAGGACACCAGGTTGCAGTCTCTTTACCTCTTTACTGAAGGCTTCAGGGTCCTCAATCCAGAATACGGTTAACTGGGCTGCGCAAGCCTGGTCGGTCCGATGGCACATCCAGAGTTCCCTTTGCAGGTGGAAATCTGTGCCTACCCTCTAGCGCTTGTGTGTTGTAGTCCTTCCCTGCTGAGCACCACGGGATAGTCCTCACAACTGTTGTGTCTGTTTCTCATGTTCCCTCACAACTCGATTCTGATGTTCTTCCACGTCCCCCAGATCTTATGGTTAGGACGCACCGTATGACGGGGAGGCTCGGAGCTCTTCCGGGACTCTAGCGTTGCCCCACTCCTGTTGTTACCCCCCTGTGTCTTCCTAGGTCTATTGGGTGAGACAGCCCGCCTATAACTGACTGTCCTGCCGTAGGTTTGAAGTTTGGCTTGGAGCTCTATACTTCCTCGGCGTTCCGGCCACCGGTTATGCGCCTCAGTAGGATGTTGCCTCGTCTTACAGCACGACTCCTACTGGTATTCTCCTTGTTGCGTTGATCTCGTTTCTCACTCAGCACAATATACCTCGCTTCTTGTCCTTTCTTGGGGTACCGCCGCTATATCGTGCAGGCGCGGTCCCGTAACGTTCTCTGTTTGCTAGGCCTCTGTCAGGATCCCACCCCTGTCAGGGACCCCTCTGAATCTTCCCCTACAACACCCTCTGCCACAAGGTGTTGCCTGGTTCCAACCCAGTCAGCTTTCTCTCCTAACTTCCTGCCTAACCCCCAGTTTTACCAGATTGTGAGGAGTGGCCTAATAAATAGAACCCTTAGCTCCCCCTGGAGGCCAGACTGTGAAATGTATTGGTGTCTGTGATACCTGGTCAGATGAACTCCTTCAGTGCCATCAGACGTACCATAGCCCCCCTTAGCGGCGGAGCAACAGTACTGCAACGACCAGGACTCTGGGGCGCTGCACATACATATATGTATCATAAAAAAAGATATCCGTGAGGGTTGCAGAAGAGCATATCTCAGTCTTTGAAGCCCTTAGAAAGTACCGTAAATTTGCTCCTGTTGAAGCTCCTTAGTGTTCCCACTCACTAAGGTACCCCTTTCATGGCCCCTGCCATATCATATGATGCCAAGAAAAGTGCCCTCCCATACACAGTATGATACCTTCATAGAGAATTCCTCTACAGTACCTACACACGCATTGTATGATGACCGTACATTACCCCCCTCGCAAAAAGATGATACCCACATAGTGATCCCCACACTTTATGATGCCCCCACAGTGACTCCAACACAGTATCATGACCCCCATAGTCCCCCACTCACAGTATGGTGACACCCATAGTCCCCCACACACAGTATGATGGCCCCCATAGTCCCAACTCACAGTATGGTGACACCCAGATTCCCCACACACAATATGATGGCCCCCATAGTCCCCCCCCACACACAATATGATGGCCCCCATAGTCCCCCCCCCACACACACAATATGCTGCATCCACAGCCCCCCCCCCCCCACAGGATTGCCCCAATGTCCTACCACATAGTATGAGGCCCCACACATTTCTCCACCCAGCATGGTGGAGACCACACAACCCTCCACACTGTATTATTGCAATTTCCTGCACACAGTATAATGGCATTTACTAGTCCTCCAAACGGTACAATGGCTACTCACATAGTCCTCCAAACAATATAATGGTCCTTCACAACTCTTCAAACAGTACTGTATATAGGCCCCCATCTAGCCCTCTAAACAATTTAATTGGCCTGGATATAGCCATCTAAATAGTATAATGGCTCCCGCAATACAATGATTGATTTAAAAAAAAAAAAAAAACCACAACCTCTCCCTGTTTCCCTGCTGCCGCAGGCTCCTGGGGTCTGTAGCATTTGATCTGAAGCTCTGCACATTTGGCACAATGTAGTGATGTTATCACGCCCGCTGTGTTGAGATATCAGAATTCACATCCACAGAGAGAATGATGGAGGAGAGAGCTGACAGGTCCCTGTTTCATCATTGCTTTCAACTGTATCTGCATCCAGGATACAGATACAACTGAAAGTGGGATGCTGCGACAGGAAAGCCCATTGTCAGCACTGGCACTGGGGACCCTACTGACTTTGGGAACCCATAGCAGCCACATGGTCTGCTGCTATAAACGGTATGCCACTGTAAATATACAATATATATATTGTAGTGTAGCGTAGCACCCCATGCAGTGATGAGGCAGCAGGGCCAGCCCGAGAGATTACGGCGCCCTAGGCGAAATTATTTTGTTGCGCCCCTACTACTTTTCACATACCTCCCAACTTTTGAAGATGGGAAAGAGGGACAAAGTTTGCGGCGCGCGAAGCGCAGCGCGGCAAATTTTAGGCCACGTCTCTGACCACACCCATTCATAACTAGCCACACCCATATCCACGTCCCAACCACACCCATTTAGCACTGCTGATCACACTGTTTCATAAAGAATAATTATAAACAAAAAAATTTGGCCACACAGTGTTCCATACTGTATAATGGCCACACATGATGCTCCATACTGTATAATGGCCACACATGATGCTCCATACTGTATAATGGCCACACATGATGCTCCATACTGTATAATGACCACACATGATGCTCCATACTGTATATTGGCCGCACATGATACTTCGTACCGTATAATGGCCACACATAGCTACTCCTACACACGCGGCTGCGCTCCGTACACACGCGCTCCGCTCCATACACCTTGTACACACGCGGCTCCGCTCCGTACACCTCGTACACATTTAGCTCCGCTCCATACACCTCATACACACACGACTCCGCTCCGTACACCTCATACACACGGCTCTGCTCCGTACACCTCTTACACACACGGCTCTGCTCCATACACCTAATACACATTCAGCTCCGCTCCATACACCTTTTGCCTTTTGAAAAGATTTTTTAGAATTTTTTCTATTTTTTCTCTGGCGCCCCCTTAGGGTCAGCGCCCTAGGCGGCCGCCTAGTTCGCCTATACTTTTGGGCCGGCCCTGTGAGGCAGTGACCCAGCAAAGTTCCAAACAAAAGTCTCTTTAAGGCATTTACCTTATAGCATTAATGTCCAACTCACAGCAATACACAGTTCACAATATCCTCCGGATCGCAGCCTGGAATTATATCCTCAAGTTTGCAGCCGATAGACATGCCAGTCCACCTCCGAGACCAGTTGCCGTGGGTGACTGAACCGCTGTGTACGCTGTGGGTGCCAGGCCTTCCAGCTGCCTTGGCTGTTTGGCTCCACTTGCCTGTGTTGCCTCACATAGGTGGAGCTCTGCAGAGCCAACCGCTCTGTACTCCTGCAAACACCAGAATGACACTGACTCTGAACCTGACACCCCCAACCCTCTGTTTCAGTGATTTTTACAAGCAACCTGTGGCCTTCAGCCACATGGAAAACCTGGTTAGGAATGAAATGGACTGCATGACTACTATTTTGCCCAAGACTAACACTTACTTTTATTCCGCATTGCAATTACAGCTACGCCTGTGACTGCAATGCAATCCCATGGCCTCAATACACCTCTGTGCGCATCCTGGGGTGAACACACAGTGACCCTTACATGCCACTGCCTCACAATATATAATATGTGTCTATAGAGAGAGCGAGAACATAGAAAAATGTGATACGATCAGACTTCAAGATGTTCCACAGCAATATACATTAGGTTGACATCTGATGGTACTCTCTTATTGTTCCTTCCTCATTTCTAGGCAATAAAGACAAAGTGCCAAATACAAAATACTTCTTCTGCAGCTAAGATCCAGAGCCCCCGACATTACATACATACATGGAATTTAAGGGGAATCTGTAAGCTGGATTTCACCCCTCAGACTATTTATGTGCATTTAAACCTTTTCAAAAGACTAATTTAGTAATAACTTTACATGCCCAGTCCAATCTTCAGTTAATGAGATATCAGCATTTGAACAAATATGCAGATAAGGTGGAGGTGCTTTCAGCACATGGAAGCTCTACCCAAGTCTCTACTTTATCCAGCGCCAACTCCTGCTTGATGTACACACAAAGAAAAAAGTATCACTCCCAGAAATGCACACCACGTATAAGGCCGGCCTCACACTAACGAGTTTTACGGACGTATGAGCGCATAAACTACGTCCGTAAAATACGCATTACACACGGCCCAATGATTCTCTATGGCCCAGCTCCTATCTGCCGTATATTACGCATCCGTAATATACGGTCTTGTACGGCCGTAGAAAATCGCAGCATGCTGCGTTTGTCACCGTATTGCGCAAAAAAAATCGCCAATGAAAGTCTATGGGGGCGAGAAAAATACAGATTCTACACGGACCAGCAGTGCGACTTGCGAGAAATACACAGCGGTGTTAGTGAAAAGCCGGTAATTCAATTGCCGGCTTTTCATTTCTCCTTCACAAACCCAACATGATATGAGACATGGTTTTCATACAGTAAACCATCTCATATCCCCTTTTTTTTGCATATTCCACACTACTAATGTTAGTAGTGTGTATGTGCAAAATTTGGGCGCTGTAGCTGCTAAAATAAAGGGTTAAATGGCGGAAAAAATTGGCGTGGGCTCCCGCGCAATTTTCTCCGCCAGAGTGGTAAAGCCAGTGACTGAGGGCAGATATTAATAGCCTAGAGAGGGTCCATGGTTATTGGCCCCCCCTGACTACAAACATCTGCCCCCAGCCACCCCAGAAAAGGCACATCTGGAAGATGCGCCTATTCTGGCACTTGGCCACTCTCTTCCCACTCCCGTGTAGTGGTGGGATATGGGGTAATGAAGGGTTAATGTCACCTTGCTATTGTAAGGTGACATTAAGCCAGATTAATAATGGAGAGGCATCAATTATGACACCTATCCATTATTAATCCAATTGTATAAAAGGGTTAAAAAAACACACATTATTAAAAAGTATTTTAATGAAATAAACACACAGGTTGTTTTCATATTTTATTGCTCTCTCAATCCACCTGAAGACCCTCGCTCTGAAAAATAATAAACCAACAATATACATACCTTCAGATGATCTGTCACGTCCCATGAAGTAAATCCATCTGAAGGGGTTAAATCATTTTACAGCCAGGAGCTGCGCTAAAGCACTCGCTCGTGCCTGTAAACCCCGGGTACTGAAAGGAAAGCAGGATGATCTGTACTTACATTGAGTCGCGGTGAGGCGCCCTCTGCTGGATGTCCTCATGAACTTGAGCCTTGGAAAAGTTCCCACACTCGAGTTCATATGAGGACATCCAGCAGAGGGCGCCTCACCGCAACTCAAGGTAAGTACAGATCATCCTGCTTTCCTTTCAGTACCCGGGGGTTTACAGGCACGAGCGAGTGCTTTAGCACAGCTCCTGGCTGTAAAATGATTTAACCCCTTCAGATGGATTTACTTTGTGGGACGTGACAGATCATCTGAAGGTATGTATATTGTTGATTTATTATTTTTCAGAGCGAGGGTCTTCAGGTGGATTGAGAGAGCAATAAAATATTAAAACAACCTGTGTGTTTATTTCATTAAAATACTTTTTAATAATGTGTGTGTTTTTTTAACCCTTTCATACAATTGGATTAATAATGGATAGGTGTCATAATTGATGCCTCTCCATTATTAATCTGGCTTAATGTCACCTTACAATAGCAATGTGACATTAACCCTTCATTACCCCATATCCCACCGCTACACGGGAGTGGGAAGAGAGTGGCCAAGTGCCAGAATAGGCGTATCTTCCAGATGTGCCTTTTCTGGGGTGGCTGGGGGCAGATGTTTGTAGTCAGGGGGGGCCAATAACCATGGACCCTCTCTAGGCTATTAATATCTGCCCTCAGTCACTGGCTTTACCACTCTGGCGGAGAAAATTGCGCGGGAGCCCACGCCAATTTTTTCCGCCATTTAACCCTTTATTTTAGCAGCTAAAGCGCCCAAATTTTGCACATACACACTACTAACATTAGTAGTGTGGAATATGCAAAAAAAAAGGGGATATGAGATGGTTTACTGTATGTAAAGCATGTCTCATATCATGTCGGGTTTGTGAAGGAGAAATGAAAAGCCGGCAATTGAATTACCGGCTTTTCACATATATCGCGCTGAATGAAATATAAATACAGAATATATATATATGTGTCTCAATGACATATATATATAATATATATATATATATATATATATATATATATATATATATATATACACTGTATGTACGTTTTAACGAACATTTGAGCACATAAATCCATTAGATGTCGATTTTGCAAGCCTGCGAGAAAATATCGCAGTACGGATGCCATACGGATTACATACGGAGGATGCCATGCGCAAAATACGCTGACACACCCTGCCTACGGATGACATACGGACCACTATTTTGGGGACTTTGCTGCGTATTACGGCCGTAAAAAACAGACCGTATTTACATACGCTGAATATGTGGCCGGCCTAAGAATGAGAGACAAGATACTGGAAAAGCACAAGATTTTATTGAAACACTACATAAAACATAATTAAAAACAGCAAACAAAAAGCCCTGTCCATAGCAAAGAATGCAAGGTACAATGATACGTACAAACAACAGTAAAGCTATAACATGCAATGCTATACACCTGCCTATACCCTAGATAGAGTAGGAGCAATATATGATTCAACTAAGAACACTAAACTGGCCAGGGAATGTAAATCCTACACCATCCTGTATATGACAATGGACATATGCCCCACCAGGCACCTAAACAAGTACAATAACCTGCGCTCATGGGACACTAATAAGCATGTAATCCAGACAAACTGGGCTGTAAGGGAAATCCCAAAAGGACATGCTAGCAGTAAAAAAAAAAAAAAAAAGTGCAGAGACCGCCCAGCAAAGTGCCAAAAAGATGCTGGGACAGAAGTTACCCAAAGCAAGATGGTGGCCAGGAAGAAGTCCGTGGGTGAACCGGCAAGTAAGCAGGACTAAGGCCAATGCAGCCCCACGCGTATCGCCCTCTCAAGTCCTGCTTGATGCACAATTCATTCACTTGATTTAACACAGCTAAGGAGTGGTCAGTTAGGCAGGAGTAGGCAGCACTTGGTGGGGAATAGAGTCGTAGTGACAGAGGTTTGGACAGAGCTTCCAAAGCACATCAGCCTCATTTGCACTTTCATTCAAACGTTGATTTCTCAGTAACGGAGGAACAGACTGGCCATGTAAGGTATTGCTGGGTTTCTCTTTGAAATAGCTACATGTGCATACAAAAAGTTTGGGGTGAAGTCCTGCTGACATATTCTCTTTAACCTCTTCACGACCTTGGACATATCCATATGTCCATGTTTGTAGGTACTTACCGACGACTTTGGATGTATGGATGCGTCATATCTTTAATGCGACACCGCGACTGCAGTCATAGTGATCGCATTAAGGTGCCTGTTGATTCCTCACAGCAGGGCACCTGAAGTCGGCATTTTCAGTGTTTCAGGCAATGAAACTGTGATGGGCCTTGTGGTGCCACAGACTTTTTTAAGTCTGTGCCAGCACTGCTGGTGTTCCTGCTGCTGTTGAAGAAAGAAGAAGACATTCCTTACCCTTCACTGATCTGTTCCTTATCCCTGATCTTTCTTAATCCACCTCAATCCCCTTCTCACCCATTTCCCACCCTTTTCCCATGTCTCCCTATCACCCTTCCCACACCCCTTCTGCTGCCGAGCGCTTATCAGTGCATGATCGCTCGATTTCTGACAGTTCTTTTTGTTCAGTCATATAAATAAGGCAGCACACTGTAGCGCTAAAACCTGCAAACATGAAACATGAAAATTGAATTGCATTACTGCACTAGAAATATGAAAAATTGAGAAATTTTAGTGCATAAATTGGCCAATTTATGTGTACCTCGTAGCCACAATAAGGCATTTATCGTCTACAAGGGCCTAGCAATGCCTTTCCTCTCTGAGAATAAAGTCTTCATCTGAATGGGAACCTAATGTGAGTCCTCTCTGACAAAATCTCTCTCTCTCTCTCTGTGGAGGGGTAGTGGTCCTGCTGTGAATAAAAACAACTGTGGCTAAAAGGAGGAGTGCTCAGTCAGAAGGATAATGCATACAAATTTGTTCTTTTTGTTCATGCTTTTTGTAGCCGCCAAACACTGATCAGTGACACAAATTAATTATCAACGTCCGTGCTCACTGTTTTCCAGGAATTTTTTCGTCCCCGTCTATTCCCCCCTTTGCACCACCTCCGTGCGTGTGTCCTCCAGCTGTTGAGTGTTGATCAGTGACACAAATTACTGATCAGCATCTGTGCTCACTGTTTTCCAGGACTTTTTTTTGTCCCTGTCTATTCTCCCTCCCTTTGCATCACCTCCGTGCATGCATCCTGCAGCCACTGAGAGCTAATCAGTGACACAAATCAATGATCCTTCTTGCTGTTTTCCAGGATTTTTTTGTCCCTGTCTATTTTCCACCCTCCCCTTTGTACCACCTCCGCATGAATCCTACAACCGTAGAGCCGCTTCTCAAAAGCATATCACTGATTGGCCCTGTACTCGCTTTTGGCAAAGCCTTTTTTTCCCTATTTTCTATTCCTTTTTACACCACATTCATGCGTGCATCTTACAGCCATCGAGCACTGGTCGGTGATGTACAACACTGACCGACCTCCGGTTGTTGTTTTTTTTTGTGCAAAAAAGAATAAAACATTTTTTTAGATTAGATGATAGGATTATATTACGGACAGTAAAAATATTCTGTAGTAATCAGCGACTACTACAGTATTTTCTACTGAGTATAGTCAGGGTTAGTGTCAGATAGTTGCGGATGCTCAGTAATTTATTGTTTTAAAAACATCTGTTTGGTAAGTTTATTTTAACAAATTTTTATATTCTATTTATTTTATTTTTTTAATTTTTTTTTCTAGATTAATTTCATTTTCTTTCTCTTCTAAATATAAAAAGTTTACACCATTCACACACACAAACACACCTGAGTAAAAATTGATACACACACAAACATTTCATACATGGAAAAATGTCCCCCTCATCCCAATCATGGTATTCAGTGGAGGAGGCATACGCTTTCTTTGCTCCGACCCTCATAGTGAGGGAGAGGATTCCACCTTCCTTTATTTTTCATCCACCTCCTCCTCTTCCTCATGTGATGCTAAACTGCCAAGCAGACGCCCCAGGACAGGAAATGAACCAGCACCCACCATTACTGACACCGTATGGACCTCAACCTCCTAAAGATTATGAGCCACTGATTCTTGATTTTGTGGCGCAATCAGGAAAAAAATTTAACACCACCAGTCTCACAGAAATAGACTTTTTAAAGTATTTTTCTCTGAGGATTTTGTACACCTCATGGTGACCCAAATAAATTTGTATGTCTAGCAATTTTTGGCACAAAACCTCCCTTTATCATTTTTTAACTGGACCACTATAGACTCAGTAGAAATGATGAAGTTTTGAGGGCTTGTCCTTCACATGGGGTTAGTTAAAAAGCCAGAACTTCAGCCGGCAGTCTTGACATTTTGTATAACACTCCACTGTTCCGCATGGCTATGATAACCTGTAACCGATTTGAGGCAATCCATAAATTTTTGTATTACAGTGATAATGCACAATGTCCTCCCCAAGATGACCCGAACTTTGACCGACTTTCCAAATTTTGGCCAGTCATTTATCACTTCAGCAACAACTTTGTTAAGGTGTACGTGCCCCAAAGGGACATCTGCATGGGAGAATCCCTAATACATTTCAAGGGGAGGCTCAAATGCGGTCAATACCTGCCCAGTAAGAGGGCCAGGTACAGAATATTAAGCTTTACAAACTGTGTGAGAGTACCTCAGGGTACACCCACAGGTTAAAAGTTTATGAAGGGAAGGACACCCAGATTGAACTCCCTGAATGTCCCGCTCTCCTGGTAGTGAGAGGAAAAATTGTGTGGGATTTGGTGGACCCACTGCTGGATCAAGGTTATTACCTCTATGTAGATACCTTTTATACCAGCATTACACTCTTTATGTCCCTTGCTGCATGAGCTACCGCAGCATAAGGTGATGTCCATAAAAATCAGAGAGACCTCATTAATGCTAATTGGGCAGCTGCACAGAAAGGGTGAGCACAGAACCCAATGTAGTGACAACATGCTGGTGGTCAAGTACAAGGGCAAGAGGGATATCCTTTCTTGATCAACATACTTGATGATGGCAGCACCCCCACCGCTCTACGAGGTACCTCTACATAGGTCCAGAAACCAAACTGTGTATTGGGGTACAACAAGAATATGGCGGGAGTTGATATCTCTGATCAAGTCCTCCAGCCATACAGTGCCATGAAAATAGTCAAGGTGTGGTACAAGAAGCTGGTCATGCACATCGTACAGATGGCAATGTACAACGCTTACGTGCTATTGTGATGTGCAGGCTAGACCAATACATACCTTCAGTTCCAGGAGGTGCTAATCAAGGCCCTAATCTTTGGCGATCAGGAAGGAGAGGGGGCCAGTACTTCCGGAACTGAAGATGCCAAATTTCCCCGGTGAGGTCCCTCAAACCAAAAAAAAAGCAAGTTGGCAAAAGAGGTGCCAAGTGTGTTACAGAACAGGGATACGCAAGGACATCACATATCAATGCAACACCTGCCCTGGCAAACTTGGCCTATGACTGACACATCTCACTATGCCAACCTGACGTACACTACACCTCACATATGTCAACTTCACATACACTACACAATTCACATATGCCAACATGATGCACTCTACAATACTCATGTATGCCAAAACCACAAAGAAAAAAACGAAAAGAAGTCCGATAATAGAGTATATATAACAAAATTTATTAAAATATATAATAATGTGGTAGGGTGGAAACAGATACCAGAAAAAGGCACTATACCAGGGACATACGAAATAAAAGGAATAATGGCAAACATAGATAATTAATTGATATAACTCAAGTGAAAGTTCAACATGTGTATACGTATCTATGTAAAAATACCATAGAATCAGTGAAATAAGTAATAATAACCATAATACACATAATAAACTAAGCAATACCAAAAGGTGTATGGCTAGATAAAGTGCATGTGCATATTTGATGGGGTGGCAAGAAAATACATGGCACAAGAAAATGTTCAAAACATAATATAAACAGTGATCAAAGTGATGTCAGCGTGATGTAGCCCATGTACAATGAAATGGGCCCAGGAAAAAAGGGGGGAAAAACAAGCCACCTGGTATTTACCTGCTGAGGATGGTGAATTCCCTAGGATGTGCCTTGCCCCGACGCGCGTTTCAGCGTCTGCCTTCGTCAGGGGGTCACATCTCACTATGCCAACCTGACGTACACTACACCTTACGTATGCCAACTTCACATACACTACACAATTCACGTATGCCAACATGATGCACTCTACAGAACTGACGTATGCCAATCTGATGCACTCTACAATACTCATGTATGCTAACCTGATGTAAACTACACAACTCACATAGGCCAAGCTGATGCACTCTACACAACTCACGTGTGTTAAATTGATGTACACTACACGACTCACGTCACTCTTTCACTTCCGAGCCTAGCAGTGCATGTAAACAGTAGTTTTCTGCACATATGGGGTAGGAGTGTACTCAGGAGAAATTGCACACATTTTTCTGTCCATTTTCTCTTATTACCCTTGGGAAAATAAAAAATTGGGGCTTACAGAACATTTTTGTGGAAAAAAAAATAGATTTTTTTTATTTTCATGGCTCAATTTTATTAATTTTTGTAAAGCACAAATGGGGACTCTAGATTTCCAAGTGGGGTCCATTGTTTTTTTTCACTGTTTAGGCCCATCAGGGGCTCTCCAATCATGATGTGGCATCCGTTCCCCATTCCAGCCAATTTTGTATTCAAAAAGTCAAGCGATGCTTCTTCCATCCATGCCCCCAAACAGTAGATTTCCTCCACATATGGGATATTGATGTACTAGGGTGACATTGTACAACAGTTTTTGTGGAAAAAAATAGATTTTTTTATTTTCACTAATAAAGGTATTTTAACTTTATGCCTATTGTTCCAAACTTTTTAACTATATGTTCGGTTTCTTTCTCCTTTGTCTTTAGAAGTTCCTTGAGGGGTCTAGTTTTCAAAATGGGGTCACTTGTCAGGGGTTTCCACTATTTAGGCACATCAGGGGTTCTCCTACACAACATGGCGTCAGCTCTCCATTCCAGACAATTTTGCATTCAAAAAGTCAAACGGTGCTTCTTCCCTTCCGAGCCCTGCTGTGCGCCCAAACAGTAGATTTTCCCTACATATAAGGTATCAGCATACTCAGGAGTAATTGCACAACAATTTTGGGATCTATTTTCTCCTTTTACCATTGTGACAATAAAAAATTGGGACTAAAAAATATTTTTATTGAAAAAATTAGATTTTTTTATTTTCATGACTCATTGTTATAAATCTCTGTATAGCTCCTGGAGGTTCAAGGTGCTAAACACACAGTTAGTTAAGTTCCTCGATGGGTTTAGTTTCCAAAATTAGGCCACTTGTGTTTTTTTTCACTGTTTAGGCACCTCAGAGGCTCTCCAAACGCGACATGGTGTCCGTTCTCGATTCCAGACAATTTTGAGTTCAAAAAGTCAAACAGTGCTCATTCCCTTCTGAGGCCTGCCATGCGCCCAAACCATATATTTCCTCAACATATGTGGTATCAACAAACTCATTTGAAATTGCACAATAAATTTTGGTGTCCATTTTCTCCTGTTACTCCTGTGAAGATAAAAAAAAATTGAGGCTAAAATAATATATTTGTAGAACAAATGTGATTTTCTATTTTCACAGCTCAACATTAAAAATTTCTGGTAAGCACCTGAGGGTTCAAGGTGCTCACATACTGTATATATATATATATATATATATATATATATATATATATATATATATATATATATATATATATATATATATATATATATATAAATTCCTTGGGGGGTCTAGTTTCCAAAGTGGGGTCACTTGCTTGGGTTTCCACTGTTTAGGCACACTAGAGGCTCTCTAAGCGCGACATGATGCCTGCAGACTTTTCCATCAAAGTTTGCATTCTAAAACATCACTCCTTCCCTTCTGAGCCCTGTCGTGCGACCAAGCAGTAGATTTCCCCCACATATGGGGTATCGGCATACTCACAGAAAGTGGACTTCAACATTTGTTGTGCAATTTCTCCTGTTACCCTTATTTTTTGTGACAAAAGTTAAATGTTCATTTTTCCTTCCACATTGCTTCAGTTCCTGTGAAGCACCTGAAGGGTTGATTAACTTCTTTAGTGTGGTTTTGAGCACCTTGAGGGGTGCACTTTTGTGTATTTTCTGTCATATACAACGCTCAAAGTCACTTCAAATGTGATGTGATTTAACATATGTGTACTTTTATTTTTTATTAGAGGATTTAATAAGAAACTATGACTCAAAGTCGTGTCACAGGAACAACTGTTTTAGCAGCTGACACTATATTTGAGCCATACGACATAAGAACTAAATGTCTCCAAACCTCTTAGTGTAGAAAATTGATTTTGTTGTAGGCTTAGCCCATTTTCCCTGAAGATTTTTCTTATATTTTATATATATTTAGCAGCTATAAAATTCATTATATTTATGATATATTCTTTTTATCCATAGCAAAGTACTGCAGTGCGCAGGTGCTGAGCCTCTCTGACCTTTCCCGGCGCCTGCACGCTGCAGTACTTTCCTCTGCCCTCAACAGGGCAGATAAGTATGCCTGCGCCGGAGCTCGATGCCGGGATATTATGAAGAAAGCAGGAGGGCGGCGATCATAAAAAGATGGGAGGCGCCGGACCCGAACCTGCGACACCCTTTGGACCGGACCGCCCCCGAGATGAGTATAATAAAACTTATTTTTCTTATCTTGCAGGTCAGATCAGGGGCTTATCTACAGCATTATAGAATGCTGTAGTTAAGCCCTGAAAGGCGGTGGCCAAACATGGTGATAGGTTTGCTTTAAGTGTGGCAAACATGTAAAGGAATAGGAAATCAGAATGGGGCAAACACTTTTTCACACAACTGTATATATAGGCTCATTTAGAGATTAGCACGAAATCCTGCCTAGACATTCTTAACAGTAACCCAATAATAATTTCTATATTGACAACTGTGCTTAATCAAACATAAGGTGACCATATGCCCAGAAACACATAGGAGCAAAGTCTGCAGCACTGGATGACTATCTTCTGTGTATGGGGGCTTTACTCTTTGAAGGAAAGAAGTATTGGGCCGGGGTCACACTTGCGTGTGCAATGCGCGAAACTCGTACGAGTCTCTAGCATCAATACCCGGGACTGCCGCTGGCATTTGGGATCGGAGCGTTCAGCTGCATAGAAATAAATACAGCCGCACCCTCCGGTCCTGAGTGCCCGCGGCAGTGCCGAGTATTGATGAGAGAGACTCGTGCCAGTTTCGCACATTGTACACGCAAGTAAGACCTCGGCCTTAGACATGTTAAATTGTAAGATGCCAAGTCCTTTGCACTCACAAGAGACAAGCTGCTACCAGAGCGGTCTGGCTTCAGCCACTGCTTACCAAAAATACATGTATACTCATCCCAACAGAGCATGCATGTGTATAGAGAATCAGGAAGGGTAACAAGTGTCCAGCCAACACCTATTGAAGGTGTTTGGGCTATTGAAGGTACCTTGTTACTAACCAGAGTTTTAAAATATGCTCTTTATATACAGTAAGATGTAGTTATTATATTATGGATGCATTATTTAATAAAGATTATTATTATCGCAGTTGGTTTGTGGCAGAGACTGCAGTCCTGGGTGGTCTTCCGAGAACAGATTCGATAGCACATTATCCCTTGGAGTGATTAATGTGCATCTATGATAATCCAATTATCACAGACGTAAGATCAAACCTCACCTATACCACCTCTATATTCTTGTGAGACACCGAGTCTGGAATTAGAAGACACATGTGTGCTGACACGTTGCTTGGGAATCTCTTCTTTAATCATTAGTATAAGTCTGAGTTCCAGGAAAAGAGCTTTTAAGTAAAGTAATGGAACATATTACCATAGATATTACCTTGACAATCACAGAGCTTTCCACTGACATGAATTAGTTACAGAGTATGAGGCTCGTGTATTTCCAGTTCTTCGCAGTTGCAGAACACCATGCACCATGTACAGTCCAATGTATTGATCCTCATCTGACATTTACAAATGTTACCGATGTTCCTCAGTGTTTATGATTTTGATGTTAAACTTCTCACAATCGTCACCATAATTACTGCACATATTTGGAGGAGGAGGATATTGCATAAGACTGTATGGGAAGACATACAATTTTAGAGCTATGTAATATTTAGGCAGATCTCAGTCCCAGTGCACACAATCTTGTGGTAACATATAAAGAACTAAATCAGCAAAGGGCAAGAGGCGACCTCACATGGCGGATGCACAGTTGCAGAAGTTCCTGTGATGTGGGTTAGGGCTCTGTGCCCAACACTGTTATGGGCAGTTGACGCATAGTAATTTTCTGTGGAGCCGCGTATCATACCATTAGTTGTGGTGACTTCTTTCATACATTCTGGTCTTGTGTGCACATTTTTGGGGGATTCATTGCCTATATAATATAAACCCATGAGTGTGAGGTTAAAGTGTACTGAGTTGCCCTTTCCTTGGGTGTTCATTGGAAATTTAAAGGGAACCTGTCAAGTGAAACAACACTATTAACCTACAGGTATGGGGCTAATCTGCAGATTAATAGCGTTCTGCACTTACCCAGCGCCAGCACTTAGCCCCCGCTGCCAGGAGGAAATTAACTTAATTCCTCCCAGTAGCATTTGGGTTTCAGTCAATGGGGCGGCACCGGCGTGGGTTCAGTTACCACTCTGTATATAGAGACCAGCAGCAGTAACCCCATCACCAACACTGACTGACAGCAGCTTTCTCATTAGGGCTGGCTGTCAGTCAGTACTGAGGGCGCGGTTACAGCTACCGCTCACTATACACAGAATGGTGACTGAAATCTTAACTTTAGCCTGAGGAATAAAGTTACTTTCGTCTCGGCAGCGGGGGTCTAAGTACGGGTGCTGGGCAGGTTCAGAACGCTATGAACCTGCAGATTAACCCCATATCTGCAGGTTAGTAGCATTTTTTCATGTGACAGGTTTGCTTCCTCACCTATGGAGCAGAATTTCATATAATGAAAAAAATGGGGAGACAATTACTGGCTGAAGAAAACGTCACTAATACAGGGACAGATGTTTTTGATGGTCAGAGCAGCAGCTTCAACATCCCCTGATCCAGAGGTGCTGGCGAAGCTATAGTGATCTAGCTTTTTCTGTTATTTAAAAGAAGAATTTGGTTATTACAAGAAGGCGGCCATCTTTTATTAGGTGAAGTACAGTGACCTTGAAAAACCAAGAATGAACTGAGTGACTTCCATACAGTAGACCAAATTATGATTACTGAAAAACATCACAGAAAAAAGCAGCTGTATTTCACAACACCAAGACATTAATGTGGAGCGCCCCCACGTAAGGGCAATGGGGTACTCGGTACCGGGTCCTTCAGTTCAGGGGATGTAACAGTGGCCCGACCCGGTCCGTGGCCCTTTGAGGGGCGTCCAATAAAAGAAAAGAGTTTTTATGGTTTTGGGAAAGGTCTTTAAAGGGGTAGTTCGTGACGCCACCTGTGGTATTCGGTCAGGGTGACCGACGCTGCTTAAAGGGGGTCCGCTGGGGTGATGTTATGGCAGCTGAGATGGTAAACCTTCCCACAGGTAAAGTATGTCCCCAGGGCTTCCCAGAGTGTAGATAGTGGATGGTGAGAGGCGCAGTGAATTTCGAGGACACAAGGTTGCAGTCTCTTTACCTTTTACTGAAGACTTCAGCATCCACAGTCCAGGGTACAGACCACAGGGCTGGCAGAGTCCAGCCGGTCTGAAGGCAAATCCAGAGTCCCCTTATCCAGGCAGAAATCAGTAGCCTTCCTCTAGCGCCTGTGTGTTGTAGTATCTCCCTGCTGAGCTTCTCGGTAAGGTCCTCACAACTCTTGTAGATGTTCTAGATGTTATGTCTTCCTCTTTGTCCCCAAGATGGTATGGATAGGACAAACCCGTATGACTGGTGGCCTGAGGCTTTTTACAGAGACCCTAGAGACGCCCCGGCCCCCACAAGTTGCCACCGTGCCTCCTGGATATATGGTCGGGCAGCCAATGTGGAATTGACTGTCCTGCCGGTCTCTGGAGCAAGGCTTAGAGACTGTTGCTCCCTCGGTGTTCTGGCCACTGGCTTCTGCGCCTCAGAAGGAGGCAGCCTTTTACAGGGCAGAACTCCTTCTGGTTTTATCTCCTTGTGCTAAGACTTTGTTTCTCACCCGCTACAATACAATTCTCTTCGTGTCCTTTCTTAGGATGCTGCCGCACGTGGGGCAGGCGCAGCTCCGTAGCCTTCTGTCTAAGCCCCTGACAGGATCCCACCCCTGTCAGGGACCTCTCTGTCTGCAGCTCTGATGTTCCTCCTTCCCCTCTGTCTGCCTGACAGGAACTGCCTGGGTGAAGCCCAGTCAGCGTCTGACTAACTCTCTATCCAGCCCACCAGTTTTACCTAACTGTGAGGAGTGCCCTAGTGAATAGGAGCAAGGCTCCCCCTGGTGGTCTGGAGTGTGAAGTGTGGTGTATGGTTTGTGATACCTGGTAGGAAGATCTCCTTTATTGCCATCAGACGTAATATCACTCCCCCTGGTGGAAGAACAATATTACTGCAACGACCAGGACTCTGGGGCGCTGCAAATGCACTGCAGGATGCAGCAGCTCCATGATAAAGGCTGAGGCAGCAGAGGTGCAAAATACTGAAGCAGCCACTCACACAACTACTATTATGAATGGGGTGGTCAAGAATAAATGCACACAAATAAGACGTCGGTCACACAGACACATGTAATGCACAGTGTCTGGCTTACGGCCTATAAGTGACTTTCATACTATTATATCAGGCGGGCTGCACAGCACAATATAAGCTCACCCCAATTCCCCAAGCCAATACTAGAGGGCTGGCTACAAAATGTGCAAAGAAAAAGATGTAAAAAATGCATGCGGTACGGTTATTTTGGCCCTCATTGTCTTGCAAGTTAAAGCAACTCACAGAAAAAGACCTGCTCATGGGGGCCTGATGGGGAGTCTGTCACCCCCAAAATGCATTTTAAATGGGTTATATGGTGTCGCAGCCCCTATAACATACTAACACTGTACTTCTTATTGGTACAGTGCCTGAGAAAATAACGTTTAATTCATATGCAAATAAGGAGGCTTAGGTGCTGGTACTTGCCAGGGCAGGCACTGTCTGAATGCTGCCAGCTGTGGTGCCGCCATCCGTGTACACAGTAGCCGGGCGCGTTCTCTCTCACTAATACAACCAGAAGTGCAGCAAGTTGCATCAGAGGAAAGGAGACAGAAACGTGCCCAAACACTGCCAGTGCGGATGGCCACACAAACACCTGCAGCATTTAGACTGTGCTCGCTCTGGGAGCAACAGGTATAGTACTAGTATGGTTGTTATAGGGGCTAAGTCCCCTACTACACTGTATATTCTATTCAAAATGGATTTGGGTTTGACCGACTCCCTTTACCAGCTGAATTACCCATCACAAAAACATACTTCCCCTCTGATCAGCTCCTCTGTTCCTGCTGTATCACCCAGCAATCAAATGATATTATGTCTTGTGGCGCTGCAGTCAATCGGAGGACACTGATCAGCTGCAGCCAATCGGAGGACACTGATCAGCTGCAGCCATTGAGTACTCTATCAGAGTTAGGGTATGTGCACACGCTGCGGATTTTGCTGCAGATACTGTATATAATAACCTAAATGCGGGATCAGCCGGTTGCACAACCCCTTGCACCTAACCTACGGTTGAAAAGTGTATAAGATATACACCTAAATGTCCATAGTCTTACCCAGCCTAGCAAATAATAGGCCCCTCGCTCCCTCGTTCTACCGGTATGCTGGACATGGTGAAACTAGTTAGCCAGGTCAGTGTAAACGAGGGGCCTATTATTTGCTAGGCTGGGTAAGACTACGGACATTTAGATGTATATCTTATACACTTTTTAACCGTAGGTTAGGTGCAAGGAGTTGTGCAACCGGCTGATCCCGCATTTAGGTTATTATATACAGTATCTGTTTGTTATCATACTGCATGCACCTTGGGTTGATGGCTGTGGAATAGCAGCACTAGTATATCTGAATCATCAGTCTGAAGCACCGACCTAGCTTGCCGTATATACCCTTTCTGGTGTGCTGAAGACCTTGGGATATAGTGGTTTATTCGGCCATATTCACTTATTTCTGGGTTATTAAGATAAGCATCTATACTTGTGGTATCCATGTGGTTTGTATTTATATTTTTTCTATTCATATATGACCGTTATATGGCTGCAACCATCATTTGGTAATATTGTTTATCCCAGTTGGCTTGTCAGAGCATTTCTATATGGTATATTATTCTTGTAATAATTATTGCTGACCTGTTACCTCTACTCATGTGGTGGAGGCCTTTTAATTGTTTTTAATGTTTTTGTGTGTTGTGTCTAATAAAAATTGATTATTTTTTGTACTTTATCATTGTCTGGTGATCCCATTTTTTGTGCATACTCTTTTCTTTTCTGGTTAGATTCTTGTTGTGAATTAGACTTTTTTGACTCCCTCTTGTGGTCACTAGTGATATGACTCTGGGATTGTCTTTCCTCAGTTTGGCACCCACCTGGGTCGTTAGTCCAGGGGTGTTGCTATATAAACTTCCTGGTTTCTCAGTCCTGTGCCTGGCATCGTTGTAATCAGTTCCTTTCTGTTTGCTCCTGTCTGCTGGTCTTGGATCTTGCAAAATTAAGCTAAGTCCTGCTTCCTTGTTTTTTGGTTATTTGCTTTGCTCTTATTTTTTGTCCAGCTTGTACTAAATGTGATTCCTGATTTTGCTGTAAGCTCTAGGGGGCTGGTGTTCTCCCCCCCCCCCCCCCCGGGCCGTTAGACGGTTCGGGGGTTCTTGAATATCCAGCGTGGAAATTTTGATAGGGTTTTTGCTGACCATATAAGTCATCTTACTATATTCTGCTATTAGTCAGTGGGCCTCTCTTTGCTAAATATCTAGTTCATTCTTACGTTTGTCTTTTCTCCTTACCTCACCGTTATTATTTGTTGGGGGCTTGTATCCAACTTTTGGGGTCTTTTCTCTGGAGGCAAGAAAGGTCTATCTTTTCCCTTCTAGGGTTAGTTAGTTCTCCGGCTGGCGCGAGACGTCTAGAACCAACGTAGGCACGTTCCCCGGCTGCTGCTATTTGTGGTGCTAGGATTAGATATATAGTCAGCCCAGATACCACTGCCCTATGAGCTGGTTTTTTGTGTTTGCAGACTTGGTATGTACTTTTGAGACCCTCTGCCATTGGGGTCATAACAGTATGCCAGGCCAAGGTTGAATGTTTAATGCATTGCAGAAGTGGGATTACAAGAAAGGAAAGTCTGAGGTTTTTTTTGTTTTTTTTTTTCTTTCCTCTCTTTTTTCCTCCCCTTTACCTCTGAGTGGCTTGTGCTTGCTGCAGACATGAATGTCCAGACTTTGATTACAAGTGTGGATCAGCTTGCTGCTCGTGTGCAGGGCATACAAGATTTTGTTACCAGTAGTCCAATGTCTGAACCTAAAATACCTATTCCTGAACTGTTCTCTGGAGACCGATTTAAGTTTAGGAATTTCAGGAATAATTGTAAATTGTTTCTATCTCTGAGACCCCGTTCATCTGGGGACTCAGCTCAGCAAGTAAAAATTGTTATCTCTTTCTTACGGGGCGACCCTCAGGATTGGGCCTTCTCGCTAGCGCCAGGAGATCCGGCATTGGCAAATATTGATGCGTTTTTTCTGGCGCTCGGATTGCTTTACGAGGAACCCAATCTTGAAATTCAGGCAGAAAAAGCCTTGCTGGCTATTTCTCAGGGTCAGGATGAAGCTGAAGTGTATTGCCAAAAATTTCGGAAATGGTCCGTGCTTACTCAGTGGAATGAGTGTGCTCTGGCCGCAAATTTCAGAAATGGCCTTTCTGAAGCCATTAAGAATGTGATGGTGGGTTTCTCCATTCCTACAGGTCTGAATGATTCCATGGCGCTGGCTATTCAAATTGACCGGCGTTTGCGGGAGCGCAAAGCCGCGAATCCTCTGGTGGTGTTGTCTGAACAAACACCTGATTTAATGCAATGTGGTAGAATTCAGACTAGAAATGAACGGAAAAATCATAGACGTCAGAATGGGTTGTGTTTTTACTGTGGTGATTCTACACATGTTATATCAGCATGCTCTAAACGCCTAACTAGGGTTGTTAGTCCTGTCGCCATTGGCAATTTGCAACCTAAGTTTATTTTGTCTGTGACTTTAATTTGCTCATTGTCCTCCTACCCTGTTATGGCGTTTGTGGATTCAGGTGCTGCCCTGAGTCTTATGGATCTGTCGTTTGCCAAGCGCTGTGGTTTTGTTCTTGAGCCGTTGGTAAATCCTATCCCTCTTAGAGGTATTGATGCTACGCCATTGGCGGAAAATAAACCGCAGTTTTGGACACAGGTAACCATGTGCATGACTCCTGAACATCGGGAGGTGATTCGTTTTCTTGTTCTGCATAAAATGCATGATTTGGTCGTTTTGGGTCTGCCATGGTTACAGACCCATAATCCAGTCTTGGATTGGAAGGCAATGTCTGTGTCAAGTTGGGGCTGTCAGGGAATTCATGGTGATTCCCCGCCGGTGTCTATTGCTTCCTCTACTCCTTCGGAAGTTCCTGAGTATTTGTCTGATTACCAGGATGTATTCAGCGAGTCCAGGTCCAGTGCTCTTCCTCCTCATAGGGACTGTGACTGCGCTATAGATTTGATTCCAGGTAGTAAATTTCCTAAGGGAAGATTATTTAATCTGTCTGTACCTGAGCATACCGCAATGCGTTCGTATATCAAGGAATCTCTGGAGAAGGGGCATATCCGTCCATCCTCTTCCCCTCTTGGTGCGGGATTCTTTTTTGTGGCCAAGAAGGACGGATCTTTGAGACCTTGTATTGACTATCGGCTTCTGAATAAAATCACTGTTAAATTTCAGTATCCTTTGCCTCTGTTGTCGGACTTGTTTGCCCGGATTAAAGGTGCCAAGTGGTTCACCAAGATAGATCTTCGTGGTGCGTACAACCTTGTGCGCATTAAGCAAGGAGATGAATGGAAAACTGCATTTAATACGCCCGAAGGTCATTTTGAGTACTTGGTGATGCCTTTCGGGCTCTCTAATGCTCCTTCAGTGTTTCAGTCCTTTATACATGATATTTTCCGGAAGTATCTGGATAAATTTATGATTGTTTATCTGGATGATATTCTGTTTTTTTCTGATGATTGGGACTCGCATGTAGAGCAGGTCAGGATGGTGTTTCAGGTTTTGCGTGAGAATGCTTTGTTTGTTAAGGGCTCAAAGTGTCTCTTTGGAGTACAGAAGGTTCCCTTTTTGGGTTTTATTTTTTCCCCTTCTGCAGTGGAGATGGACCCAGTCAAGGTCCGAGCTATTCATGATTGGACTCAACCCACGTCAGTTAAGAGTCTTCAGAAGTTCTTGGGTTTTGCTAACTTCTACCGTCGTTTTATCGCTAATTTTTCTAGCGTTGTTAAACCTTTGACGGATATGACCAAGAAAGGTTCTGATGTTGCTAACTGGGCTCCTGCAGCCATGGAAGCCTTTCAAGAGTTGAAGCGCCGGTTTACTTCGGCGCCTGTTTTGTGCCAGCCCGATGTCTCACTTCCCTTTCAGGTTGAAGTGGATGCTTCTGAGATTGGGGCAGGGGCCGTTTTGTCGCAGAGAGGCCTTGGTTGCTCTGTAATTAGACCATGTGCTTTTTTCTCTAGGAAGTTTTCGCCTGCTGAGCGGAATTATGATGTTGGCAATCGGGAGTTGTTGGCCATGAAGTGGGCATTTGAGGAGTGGCGTCATTGGCTCGAGGGTGCTAAGCATCGTGTGGTGGTCTTGACTGATCACAAAAATCTGATGTATCTTGAGTCTGCTAAACGCCTGAATCCTAGACAGGCCCGCTGGTCATTGTTTTTCTCCCGTTTTGACTTTGTGGTCTCGTATTTACCAGGTTCAAAGAATGTGAAGGCTGATGCTCTTTCAAGGAGCTTTGTGCCTGACTCTCCTGGAGTCGCAGAACCAGTTGGTATTCTCAAAGAGGGAGTTATCCTGTCAGCCATTTCTCCGGATTTGCGACGTGTGTTGCAGAGATTTCAGGCTGGTAGACCTGACTCTTGTCCACCTGACAGACTGTTTGTTCCTGATAAGTGGACCAGCAGAGTCATTTCCGAGGTTCATTCCTCGGTGTTGGCAGGGCATCCGGGAATTTTTGGCACCAGAGATCTGGTGGCTAGGTCCTTTTGGTGGCCTTCCTTGTCACGGGATGTGCAGTCCTGTGGGACTTGTGCTCGAGCTAAGCCTTGCTGTTCTCGTGCCAGCGGGTTGCTCTTGCCCTTGCCTGTCCCGAAGAGGCCTTGGACACACATTTCCATGGATTTCATTTCAGATCTTCCGGTGTCTCAGGGCATGTCTGTCATCTGGGTGGTATGTGATCGCTTTTCCAAGATGGTCCATTTGGTATCTTTGCCTAAGCTGCCTTCCTCTTACGATCTGGTTCCTTTGTTCTTTCAGAATGTGGTTCGTTTACACGGCATTCCTGAGAATATTGTGTCTGACAGAGGATCCCAGTTTGTTTCCAGGTTCTGGCGATCCTTTTGTGCTAAGATGGGCATTGATTTGTCGTTTTCGTCTGCCTTTCATCCTCAGACTAATGGACAAACGAAGCGAACTAATCAGACTCTGGAGGCTTATTTGAGGTGTTTTGTTTCTGCAGATCAGGATGATTGGGTGACCTTCTTGCCGTTGGCTGGGTTTGCCCTTAATAATCGGGCTAGTTCCGCTACTTTTGTTTCGCCATTTTTTTGCAACTCTGGTTTCCATCCTCGTTTTTCCTCAGGACATGTGGAGCCTTCTGACTGTCCTGGGGTAGATTCCGTGGTGGATAGGTTGCAGCGGATCTGGAATCATGTGGTGGACAACTTGAAGTTGTCACAGGAGAAGGCTCAGCGTTTTGCCAACCGCCGCCGCGGTGTGGGTCCCCGACTTCGTGTTGGGGATTTGGTATGGCTGTCTTCTCGATTTGTTCCTATGAAGGTCTCCTCTCCTAAATTTAAGCCTCGCTTCATCGGTCCTTACAAGATATTGGAAATCCTTAATCCTGTGTCCTTTCGCTTGGATCTTCCGGTGTCGTTTGCCATTCACAACGTGTTCCATAGGTCTTTGTTGCGGCGGTACGTTGTACCTGTGGTTCCTTCTGTTGAGCCTCCTGCTCTGGTGTTGGTTGAGGGCGAGTTGGAGTACGTGGTGGAGAAGATCTTGGATTCTCGTCTCTCCAGGCGGAGGCTTCAGTATCTGGTCAAGTGGAAGGGCTATGGTCAGGAGGATAATTCCTGGGTGGTTGCCTCTGATGTGCATGCGGCCGATTTAGTTCGTGCCTTTCACGCTGCTCATCCTGATCGCCCTGGTGGTCTTGGTGAGGGTTCGGTGACCCCTCCTTAAAGGGGGGGTACTGTTGTGAATTAGACTTTTTTGGCTCCCTCTTGTGGTCACTAGTGATATGACTCTGGGATTGTCTTTCCTCAGTTTGGCACCCACCTGGGTCGTTAGTCCAGGGGTGTTGCTATATAAACTTCCTGGTTTCTCAGTCCTGTGCCTGGCATCGTTGTAATCAGTTCCTTTCTGTTTGCTCCTGTCTGCTGGTCTTGGATCTTGCAAAATTAAGCTAAGTCCTGCTTCCTTGTTTTTTGGTTATTTGCTTTGCTCTTATTTTTTGTCCAGCTTGTACTAAATGTGATTCCTGATTTTGCTGGAAGCTCTAGGGGGCTGGTGTTCTCCCCCCGGGCCGTTAGACGGTTCGGGGGTTCTTGAATATCCAGCGTGGAAATTTTGATAGGGTTTTTGCTGACCATATAAGTCATCTTACTATATTCTGCTATTAGTCAGTGGGTCTCTCTTTGCTAAATATCTAGTTCATTCTTACGTTTGTCTTTTCTCCTTACCTCACCGTTATTATTTGTTGGGGGCTTGTATCCAACTTTTGGGGTCTTTTCTCTGGAGGCAAGAAAGGTCTATCTTTTCCCTTCTAGGGTTAGTTAGTTCTCCGGCTGGCGCGAGACGTCTAGAACCAACGTAGGCACGTTCCCCGGCTGCTGCTATTTGTGGTGCTAGGATTAGATATATGGTCAGCCCAGTTACCACTGCCCTATGAGCTGGTTTTTTGTGTTTGCAGACTTGGTATGTACTTTTGAGACCCTCTGCCATTGGGGTCATAACAGATTCTATTCCAGTATGTAGTAGGTGATCCCGGTGGATTATTTTGGGATGGTGCCCGCTCTAATTCATATTATATGCTTACACAGTAAAAGTACCATCCTTTTGTGTCCATTCCCACTATAACAGTGTCCCACAACAGTAACATTGCACTTGTAGTGCCTCCATATGCTAATATTGCCAAATTTATGCCTCACACGGTAAGGCCGGCGTCACACTAGCGAGTTTTACGGACGTAAGAGCGCAGAAAATACGTCCGTAAAACTCGCCAAACGGCACAATTATTCTCAATGGGGCTGCTCCTATCAGCCGTATATTACGGTTCAGTATTATACGGCTTTCTACGGCCGTACAAAATCGCAGCATGCTGTGTTTGTCAGCGTATTGCGCAAATAATACGCCAATGAAAGTCTATGGGGGCGAGAAAAATACGGATTCCACACGGACCAGCAGTGTGACTTGCGAGAAATACGCAGCGGTGTTTGTTGTGAAATTGGATTCTGGGCTCCCCCGGTGGCCACTGGTGGAATTGAACTTGTGTGCATCATCCTCTCTGTTCACCTGTTCCCATCAGGATGTGGGAGTCTCTATATAACCTTGCTCCTCTGTCAGTTTCATGCCGGTCAACAATGTAATCAGAAGCCTTTCTTTGCATGTTCCTGCTACTAGACAACTCCCAGCTAAGTTGGACTTTCGTCCTTGTTTGTTTTTGCATTTTGTTCCAGTTCACAGCTGCTGTTTCGTTACTGTGTCTGGAAAGCTCTTGTGATCTGAAATTGCCACTCTGGTGTTATGAGTTAATACTAGAGTCTTAAAGTAATTTCTGGATGGTGTTTTGATAGGGTTTTCAGCTGACCATGAAAGTGCCCTTTCTGTCTTCCTGCTATCTAGTAAGCGGACCTCGATTTTGCTAAACCTATTTTCATACTACGTTTGTCATTTCATCTAAAATCACCGCCAATATATGTGGGGGCCTCTGTCTGCCTTTTGGGGAAATTTCTCTAGAGGTGAGCCAGGACTGTATTTTCCTCTGCTAGGATTAGTTAGTCCTCCGGCTGGCGCTGGGCGTCTAGGGATAAAACGTAGGCACGCTACCCGGCCACTGTTAATTGTGCGGCAGGTTTAGTTCATGGTCAGTTTAGATTCCATCTTCCAAGAGCTAGTTCTTATATATGCTGGGCTATGTTCTCTCGCCATTGAGAATCACGACAGTTTGACCGGCCAAAAAGGGTTAAATTATTGGCTGAGAAAGGAGAGAAAAAAGAAGTCTGCTGAAAATTTTTTTTTTTTTTTTTCTCTAGTTCTGAGTGCTCATAATTGAATCACTTGCTAGTCTGCCTATACTGCAGCCTTCCTCTCTTTCTCTCCTTCTAATCCTTGAATGGCTCTGTGTTCACCTGTTTGAAATGGATCTTCAGAGTGTAGCTACAGGTTTGAATAATCTCGCCACGAAGGTACAAAATTTGCAAGATTTTGTTATTCATGCACCTATGTCTGAACCTAGAATTCCTTTGCCTGAATTTTTTTCAGGGAATAGATCTTGCTTTCAAAATTTTAAAAATAATTGCAAATTGTTTTTGTCCCTGAAGTCTCGCTCTGCCGGAGATCCTGCACAGCAGGTCAGGATTGTAATTTCCTTGCTCCGGGGCGACCCTCAAGATTGGGCTTTTGCATTGACACCAGGGGATCCTGCGTTGCTCAATGTGGATGCGTTTTTTCTGGCCTTGGGGTTGCTTTATGAGGAACCTCATTTAGAGCTTCAGGCGGAAAAAGCTTTGATGTCCCTATCTCAGGGGCAAGATGAAGCTGAAATATACTGCCAAAAATTCCGTAAATGGTCTGTGCTTACTCAGTGGAATGAGTGCGCCCTGGCGGCGATTTTCAGAGAAGGTCTCTCTGATGCCATTAAGGATGTTATGGTGGGGTTCCCTGTGCCTGCGGGTCTGAATGAGTCCATGACAATGGCTATTCAGATCGATAGGCGTCTGCGGGAGCGCAAACCTGTGCACCATTTGGCGGTGTCTACTGAGAAGACGCCAGAAAATATGCAATGTGATAGAATTCTGTCCAGAAGCGAGCGGCAGAATTTTAGACGAAAAAATGGGTTGTGCTTCTATTGTGGTGATTCAACTCATGTTATATCAGCATGCTCTAAGCGTACTAAGAAGCTTGACAAGTCTGTTTCAATTAGCACTTTACAGTCTAAGTTTATTCTATCTGTGACCCTGATTTGTTCTTTATCATCTATTACCGCGGACGCCTATGTCGACTCTGGCGCCGCTTTGAGTCTTATGGATTGGTCCTTTGCCAAACGCTGTGGGTATGATTTGGAGCCTTTGGAAGCTCCTATACCTCTGAAGGGGATTGACTCCACCCCATTGGCTAGTAATAAACCACAATACTGGACACAAGTAACTATGCGTATTAATCCGGATCACCAGGAGATTATTCGCTTTCTGGTGCTGTTTAATCTACATGATGTTTTGGTGCTAGGATTGCCATGGCTGCAATCTCATAACCCAGTCCTCGACTGGAAAGCTATGTCTGTGTTAAGCTGGGGATGTAAAGGGACTCATGGGGACGTACCTTTGGTTTCCATTTCATCATCTATTCCCTCTGAGATTCCTGAATTCTTGTCTGACTATCGTGACGTTTTTGAAGAACCCAAGCTTGGTTCACTACCTCGGCACCGGGAGTGCGATTGTGCCATAGATTTGATCCCGGGTAGTAAATACCCTAAGGGTCGTTTATTTAATCTGTCTGTGCCTGAACACGCTGCTATGCGAGAATATATAAAGGAGTCCTTGGAAAAGGGACATATTCGTCCTTCGTCATCTCCCTTAGGAGCCGGTTTTTTCTTTGTGTCTAAGAAAGATGGCTCTTTGAGGCCGTGTATTGATTATCGGCTTTTGAATAAAATCACGGTTAAATATCAATATCCGTTACCACTGCTGACTGATTTGTTTGCTCGTATAAAGGGGGCCAAGTGGTTCTCTAAGATTGATCTCCGTGGGGCGTATAATTTGGTGCGAATCAAGCAGGGGGATGAGTGGAAAACCGCATTTAATACGCCCGAGGGCCACTTTGAGTATTTGGTGATGCCTTTTGGTCTTTCAAATGCCCCTTCAGTCTTCCAGTCCTTTATGCATGACATTTTCCGCGATTATTTGGATAAATTTATGATTGTGTATCTGGATGATATTCTGATTTTTTCGGATGACTGGGACTCTCATGTCCAGCAGGTCAGGAGGGTTTTTCAGGTTTTGCGGTCTAATTCCTTGTGTGTGAAGGGTTCTAAGTGCGTTTTTGGGGTTCAAAAGATTTCCTTCTTGGGATACATTTTTTCCCTCTCTTCCATCGAGATGGATCCTGTCAAGGTTCAGGCTATTTGTGATTGGACGCAACCCTCTTCTCTTAAGAGTCTTCAGAAATTTTTGGGCTTTGCTAACTTTTATCGTCGATTTATTGCTGGTTTTTCTGATGTTGTTAAACCATTGAGTGATTTGACTAAGAAGGGTGCTGATGTTGCTGATTGGTCCCCTGATGCTGTGGAGGCCTTTCGGGAGCTTAAGCGCCGCTTTTCTTCCGCCCCTGTGTTGCGTCAGCCTGATGTTGCTCTTCCTTTTCAGGTTGAGGTCGACGCTTCTGAAATCGGAGCTGGGGTGGTGTTGTCGCAGAGAAGTTCCGACTGCCCCGTGATGAGACCTTGTGCTTTTTTTTCCGTAAATTTTCGCCCGCCGAGCGGAATTATGATATTGGGAATCGGGAGCTTTTGGCCATGAAGTGGGCTTTTGAGGAGTGGCGTCACTGGCTTGAGGGGGCCAGACATCAGGTGGTGGTATTGACTGACCACAAAAATTTAATTTACCTTGAGTCTGCCAGGCGCCTGAATCCTAGACAGGCGCGCTGGTCGTTGTTTTTCTCTCGGTTTAATTTTGTGGTGTCATACCTACCGGGTTCTAAGAATGTTAAGGCGGATGCCCTTTCTAGGAGTTTTGAGCCTGACTCCCCTGGTAATTCTGAGCCCACAGGTATCCTTAAGGATGGAGTGATATTGTCTGCCGTTTCTCCAGACCTGCGGCGGGCCTTGCAGGAGTTTCAGGCGGATAGACCGGATCGTTGCCCACCTGGTAGACTGTTTGTTCCTGATGATTGGACCAGTAGAGTCATCTCTGAGGTTCATTCTTCTGCGTTGGCAGGTCATCCTGGAATCTTTGGTACCAGGGATTTGGTGGCAAGGTCCTTCTGGTGGCCTTCCCTGTCACGAGATGTGCGAGGCTTTGTGCAGTCTTGTGACGTTTGTGCTCGGGCCAAGCCTTGTTGTTCTCGGGCTAGTGGATTGTTGTTGCCCTTGCCTATTCCGAAGAGGCCTTGGACGCACATCTCGATGGATTTTATTTCGGATCTGCCTGTTTCTCAGAAGATGTCTGTCATCTGGGTGGTGTGTGACCGTTTCTCTAAGATGGTCCATTTGGTTCCCTTGCCTAAGTTGCCTTCTTCTTCCGAGTTGGTTCCTCTGTTTTTTCAAAATGTTGTTCGTTTGCATGGTATTCCGGAGAATATCGTTTCTGACAGAGGGACCCAATTCGTGTCTAGATTTTGGCGGGCATTCTGTGCTAGGATGGGCATAGATTTGTCTTTTTCGTCTGCTTTCCATCCTCAGACTAATGGCCAGACCGAGCGGACTAATCAGACCTTGGAGACATATTTGAGGTGTTTTGTGTCTGCGGATCAGGATGATTGGGTTGCTTTTTTGCCATTGGCGGAGTTCGCCCTCAATAATCGGGCCAGCTCTGCCACCTTGGTGTCCCCGTTTTTCTGTAATTCGGGGTTTCATCCTCGATTTTCCTCCGGTCAGGTGGAATCTTCGGATTGTCCTGGAGTGGATGCTGTGGTGGAGAGGTTGCATCAGATTTGGGGGCAGGTAGTGGACAATTTGAAGTTGTCCCAGGAGAAGACTCAGCTTTTTGCCAACCGCCGTCGTCGTGTTGGTCCTCGGCTTTGTGTTGGGGACTTGGTGTGGTTGTCTTCTCGTTTTGTCCCTATGAGGGTTTCTTCTCCTAAGTTTAAGCCTCGGTTCATCGGCCCGTACAAGATATTGGAGATTCTTAACCCTGTGTCCTTCCGTTTGGACCTCCCTGCATCTTTTTCTATTCATAATGTTTTTCATCGGTCATTATTGCGCAGGTATGAGGTACCGGTTGTGCCTTCCGTTGAGCCTCCTGCTCCGGTGTTGGTTGAGGGTGAGTTGGAGTACGTTGTGGAAAAGATCTTAGACTCCCGTGTTTCCAGACGGAAACTCCAGTATCTGGTCAAATGGAAGGGATACGGTCAGGAGGATAATTCTTGGGTGACTGCCTCTGATGTTCATGCCTCCGATCTTGTCCGTGCCTTTCATAGGGCTCATCCTGATCGCCCTGGTGGTTCTGGTGAGGGTTCGGTGCCCCCTCCTTGAGGGGGGGGGTACTGTTGTGAAATTGGATTCTGGGCTCCCCCGGTGGCCACTGGTGGAATTGAACTTGTGTGCATCATCCTCTCTGTTCACCTGTTCCCATCAGGATGTGGGAGTCTCTATATAACCTTGCTCCTCTGTCAGTTTCATGCCGGTCAACAATGTAATCAGAAGCCTTTCTTTGCATGTTCCTGCTACTAGACAACTCCCAGCTAAGTTGGACTTTCGTCCTTGTTTGTTTTTGCATTTTGTTCCAGTTCACAGCTGCTGTTTCGTTACTGTGTCTGGAAAGCTCTTGTGATCTGAAATTGCCACTCTGGTGTTATGAGTTAATACTAGAGTCTTAAAGTAATTTCTGGATGGTGTTTTGATAGGGTTTTCAGCTGACCATGAAAGTGCCCTTTCTGTCTTCCTGCTATCTAGTAAGCGGACCTCGATTTTGCTAAACCTATTTTCATACTACGTTTGTCATTTCATCTAAAATCACCGCCAATATATGTGGGGGCCTCTGTCTGCCTTTTGGGGAAATTTCTCTAGAGGTGAGCCAGGACTGTATTTTCCTCTGCTAGGATTAGTTAGTCCTCCGGCTGGCGCTGGGCGTCTAGGGATAAAACGTAGGCACGCTACCCGGCCACTGTTAATTGTGCGGCAGGTTTAGTTCATGGTCAGTTTAGATTCCATCTTCCAAGAGCTAGTTCTTATATATGCTGGGCTATGTTCTCTCGCCATTGAGAATCACGACAGGTGTTAGTGAAAAGTCGGTAATTCAATTGCCGGCTTTTCATTTCTCCTGCCTAAACCCGACATGATATGAGACATGGTTTACATACAGTAAACCATCTCATATTCCCATTTTTTTTTGCATATTCCACACTACTAATGTTAGTAATGTGTATGTGCAAAATTTCAGCACTGTAGCTGCGCAAATAAAGGGTTAAATGGCGGAAAAAATTGGCGTGGGCTCCCGCGCAATTTTCTCCGCCAGAGTGGTAAAGCCAGTGACTGAGGGCAGATATTAATAGCCAGGAGAGGGTCCATGGTTATTGGCCCCCCCGTGGCTAAAAACATCTGCCCCCAGCCACCCCAGAAAAGGCACATCTGGAAGATGCGCCTATTCTGGCACTTGGCCACTCTCTTCTCACTCCCTGTAGCAGTGGGATATGGGGTAATGAAGGGTTAATGCCACCTTGCTATTGTAAGGTGACATTAAGCCAGATTAATAATGGAGAGGCGTCAATGATGACACCTATCCATTATTAATCCAATTGTCTGAAAGGGTTAAAAAACACACACACACATTATTAAAAATTATTTTAATGAAATAAACACACAGGTTGTTTTAGTATTTTATTGCTCTCTCAATCCATCAGAACACCCTCGCTTGGCAAAATAATAAACGCACAAGATACATACCCTCAGAGGAACCGTCACGTCCCACGAGGTAATCCATCTGAAGGGGTTAATTATTTGACAGGCAGGAGCTGTGCTAATGCACTCGCTCGTGTCTGTAATCCCCGGGTAATGAAGGAAATCTGAGTGTTCTGTACTTACATTGAGTTGCGGTGAGGCGCCCTCTGGTGGATGTTCTCATGAACTGCAGCCTTGGAAAAGTTCCCGCGTTCGAGTTCATATGAGTTCATCCACCAGAGGGCGCCTCACCGCAACTCAATGTAAGTACAGATCACTCAGATTTCCTTCATTCGCCGGGGATTACAGACACGAGCGAGTGCATTAGCACAGCTCCTGCCTGTCAAATAATTAACCCCTTCAGATGGATTACCTCGTGGGACGTGACGGTTCCTCTGAGGGTATGTATCTTGTGCGTTTATTATTTTGCCAAGCGAGGGTGTTCTGATGGATTGAGAGAGCAATAAAATACTAAAACAACGTGTGTTTATTTCATTAAAATAATTTTTAATAATGTGTGTGTGTGTTTTTTAACCCTTTCAGACAATTGGATTAATAATGGATAGGTGTCATCATTGACGCCTCTCCATTATTAATCTGGCTTAATGTCACCTTACAATAGCAAGGTGGCATTAACCCTTCATTACCCCATATCCCACCGCTACAGGGAGTGAGAAGAGAGTGGCCAAGTGCCAGAATAGGCGCATCTTCCAGATGTGCCTTTTCTGGGGTGGCTGGGGGCAGATGTTTTTAGCCACGGGGGGGCCAATAACCATGGACCCTCTCCTGGCTATTAATATCTGCCCTCAGTCACTGGCTTTACCATTCTGGCGGAGAAAATTGCGCGGGAGCCCACGCCAATTTTTTCCGCCATTTAACCCTTTATTTGCGCAGCTACAGCGCCCACATTTTGCACATACACACTACTAACATTAGTAGTGTGGAATATGCAAAAAAAAAGGGGATATGAGATGGTTTACTGTATGTAAACCATGTCTCATATCCTGTCGGGTTTGTGCAAGAGAAATGAGAAGCTGGCAATTGAATTACCGGCTGTTCACAGATATCGCGCTGAATTAAATATAAATACAGAATATATATATATGTGTCTCAATGACATATATATATATACTGTATATATGTTTTCCCGAACATTTGAGCACATAAATCCATTAGATGTTGGTTTTGCAAGCCTGCGAGAAAATATTGCAGTACGGATGCCATACGGATTACATACGGAGGATGCCATGCGCAAAATACGCTGACACACCCTGACTACGGATCACTATTTTGGGAACATTTCTCCGTATTACGGCCATATTACGGACGTAAAATACGGACCGTATTGTCTTACGCCAAGTGTGACGCCGGCCTAATAGTGACACTTCTGTGCCCCCTCACGGTAATAGTGCCGCCACATGTAAATAAATCCCTTATTTGCCACCATACGGTAATACTGCCTCGCTAGTACCTCCATATAGCAATAGTGCCTCCTTTGAACCCCCATACAATATCAACAATACTCTTTGTGCCCAACACAATAATAATAGTGCTCTCACAATAATGGTATTTCCACATAGTTATGTTTTTCATTTATGCTCCACCTGGTAATGGCCACATGTATGTCCTAACAATAGTCCAGTCACATAGTAATGTCCCCCACTTGCGCTCCCACACATTAATTTCCCTTACTTATGCCACCTCAAAGTAATGTGTTCCATTTGTAAACCCACATAGCGATATCCTTAATTTTTGCCCTCCCCCCGATAATAGTCCACCACATAGTAATATCCATATTTGTGTTCCCACACAACAGTCCTCCAATGTTTGTCCCAATAAAAAAATAAAAATAAAAAAACACGCTCACCTCCATCTTCTCCATTAAATGGTGATGATGTCTTCCTGCTCCCTTTATTTGGCAAAAGCTGCACATTGCCGTCACCCTTCCACGTCGTATGCGCTGGGCGCTGGCTGTAGAGTGTCTTCTATCTTCCTGTGGTCTGCACAGCTGGCATGATAATGTGAAGCTGTCTGTATCAGGAGTGTGCTGCAGAATTCTGGCACACCATGAGCCTAAAGCAACCTTTGGCAAGGATCTGATAGGCCATAGTGATGTTTGTCCATGAGATTTACCAAGTCTTCTAAGAGGTCTCCACTATTCTGGGAGCCTCCTGCACATTCCAGGAGAGTTGGCATGTAGGATCTAAGTCCTGGACAACCCCTGTAATGTAGGCCACCATAGAAATGCCTCAGAATTCACAGTTTCCTCAATGCTTTCTATGTAAAGGCCTGCATACCTGACTTTTAGTCACCAATTGACACATACATATCTGAACTATGTTTTTAAAAATTGTTTTCTTTTACAGATGGCCAATTGCAAGTGCATCACTATCAGGGGAAGAAGGCAAGTCAATAGACGTAGTGTCATGTTCTCATGCTGGAAAATACTGTGTCTTCACATTCAAGTGGATATTACGTTCTACCTTAAAGGGCCACTGTCACCCCCTCCAGCCGTTATAAACTAAAAAAGCCACCTTGTGCAGCAGTAATGCTGCATTCTAACAAGGTGGCTCTTTTAGTTTTAGGCTCAGGTATACCCCAAATAAAGCATTTCTATACTTAGCCACAATTCCTGTCTCTAGCCAGGTAGGCGGGTCCTCACTCCCCAGCTTGGCCAGCTCCTCTGCCGTCACTCCAATCTTCCTGCGCTTTTGGCGCCGCCCCCTCAGCGCTGTTATCTTTTCAAAACCGGCGCCTGCGCTGTGTACTGGTGTCCTGCGCAGACACAGTAAGCTCTGGCCGTCTGATGTCCCAGCCAGGCTTGCACACTGCGCCTGCGCGGGCATTACGGACAGCCACCTTTGGAATCCCCGCCCCGCACTGTGTTATGCATTATGCACAGTGCGGGGCGGGGATTGCAAAGGTTCCACCTATACAGAATATTCCGTGTAATGGCTGATACCAGAGAACAAAAGACATCCACAGAACACCAGGATGGATCTGCTGCACAGCAAATAGCTGTAGGACCTGCGGTGACGTCACTGCCATGTGATTGCCCTAATCACATGGCAGTGACATCATCGCAGGTCCTACAGCTATTTGCTGTGCAGCAGATCCATCCTGGTGTTCTGTGGATGTCTTTTGTTCTCTGGTATCAGCCATTACACGGAATATTCTGTGTAGGTGGAACCTTTGCAATCCCCGCCCCGCACTGTGCATAATGCATAACACATAGTGCGGGGCGGGGATTCCAAAGGTGGCTGGCCGCAATGCCCGCGCAGGCGCAGTGTGCAAGCCTGGCTGGGACATCAGACGGCCAGAGCTTACTGTGTCTGCGCAGGACACCAGTACACAGCGCAGGCGCCGGTTTTGAAAAGATAACAGCGCTGAGGGGGCGCCGCCGAAAGCGCAGGAAGATTGGAGTGACCCCAGAGGAGCTGGCCAAGCTGGGGAGTGAGGACCCACCTACCTGGCTAGAGACAGGAATTGTGGCCAAGTATAAAAACGCTTTATTTGGGATATACTTGAACCTAAAACTAAAAGAGCCACCTTGTTAGAATGCAGCATCACTGCTGCACAAGGTGGCTCTTTTAGTTTATAACGGCTGGAGGGGGGTGACAGTGGCCCTTTAAAGGGAAGCGATAATCAGAAAATGACTTTTTGTTAAATTAGGTTTTTTGTTCAATGTTATTTTTAAATAATGTTTTTCCTCATATCATGATCTATATAAAAAATAAAAATAAATAATAATCTTGCAATTCTCACACTGGCCACTGGAGCGTTATTAGACTGTAATAACAAATACGTGTACTTTTACTTTTTTTTTTTTTTTTTTACATAAATAAAATATTTATTAGTATAATGTTTTTCATTTTTAATTTATTTTGTGATATTTTTTAAACATTCTTACATTTTTTTTTAGTTACCGTATACTGACAGAAGTCTCTTCATTCATGCTCTTGGCATGGTCTTACAGGATTGCCATAGCTGTTAGACCCAGATGTCGTCATGATGACCTCTGGTTGCCATGATGATTGGGCCCTGGCTATGATGTGAAGGGGGCAGCGATTGGACAAGAGAGGAAGTCCCCTAACTATTCCAAGTCTCTAAAATGTTGCAATCGATATCAATCACAGCATTTAGGGGGTTAAACAGCGGAGGCAGTGTGGGCACCGTTCCTGGCAGTGACAGTGACTACCACGTAAGCCCAGATCCTGGCGGTGATCACGCAGGCGCAGCTCCTGTGTCCGCATGTTAACCAATGCGTACCTATACGTCAAAGGTACAGAACCCCTATCCAACCATGATGTATAGGTACATCAAAGATGGTGACAGGGTTAAAAAGTAACCGTCATTTTAATTTTTATTTCATAAATCAATAGTATACATGAAAGTAAGCAACTGTGTAATATATTTTGTCAGCGAAATCTGTTTCTTTATCCTCCTGGATAGATTTTTATACTCAATTAACGGCTAAAACATGTCTTCAGTGAATATAGCTTTTAATATTTCTGATATAGGAGATGACTGCTGGTGCTTATAACATTATGTGAAGAAAAGAGGGAAGATGAAGAGGGAGAAGCTAAAGGCAGACAGACATTCTGCTAATAGCAAAAAACAAGGAAAGTCAGCTCACCGACTCCGCACCTCCACCACCGATTATTCCACAGGACTTCCAGCTTACACTTTGGCCGATACAAGCAAACCATACCATTAGGCCGGGGTCACACTAGCGTATTGCATCCAATGCGAGAGCATCAGGTGGGATATGCTAATGACCCTCGGCTCCTGCTCTGCTATGAACAGGAGCCGAGTGTTATGCTACTGTGCTCTGAGCCTCTCGCACAGAGCGGATCAGAGAAATGACTTTCTCCACGGACCGCTCCTGGCACATTAACCCCCAGAACACTGCGATCAAGGATGATCACAGCGTTCCGGCGGCACAGGGAAGCATCGCGCAGGGAGGGGGCTCCCTGCGTGCTTCCCTGAGACCCTCGAAGCAACGCGATATGATCGTGTTGCTCCGAGGGTCTCCTTCCTCCTCCTCCCTGCAAGCTCGGATCCAAAATGGCCACGGAGGGCCTTCCGTGTCCCGCAGGGAGGTGGCTTACAAGCGCCTGCTCAGAGCAGGCGCCGGCAAGCGTCCCTGCAGTGCCTGTGTGATCGCTGATCTGACACAGTGCACTGCAAAGTGTCAGATCAGGGATCTGATAATATATAGTGATGTCCCCCCCTGGGGCAATGTAAAAAAGTTTAAAAAAAAAAACATTTACATGTGTAAAACAAAAATAAATTCCTAAATAAAGAAAACAAAAATATTATTCCAATAAATACATTTCTTTACCTAAATTAAAAAAAACAAACAATAAAAGTACACATATTTAGTATCGCCGAGTCCGTAACGACCCGACCTATAAAACTGTACCAATACTTAAACCCCTCCAGTGAACACCGTAAAAAAAAAATGAGGCAAAAAACGACGCTTTATTATCATACCGCCAAACAATAGGTGGAATAACACGCGATCAAAAAGACGGATATAAATAACCATGGTATCGCTGAAAACGTCATCTTGTGTTGCAAAAAACGAGCTGCCATACAGCATCATCAGCAAAAAAATAACAAAGTTATAGTCCTCAGAATAAAGCGATGCAAAAATAATTATTTTTTATATAAAATAGTTTTTATCGTATAAAAACGCCAAAACCTAAAAAAATTATATAAATGAGGCATTGCTGCAATCGTTCTTACCAGAAGAATAAAACTGCTTTATCAATTTTATTAAACGTGAAACGGTATTAACACCCCCCCAAAAGAAATTCATGAATAGCTGGTTTTTGTTCATTCTACCTCACAAAAATTGGAATAAAAAGCGATCAAAAAATGTCACGTGCCCAAAAATGGTACCAATAAAAACGTCAACTCGTCCCGCAAAAAACAAGAGCTCACATGACTCTGTGGACAAAAATATGAAAAAATTATAGCTCTCAAAATGTGGAGATGCAAAAACTATTTTTTGCAATACAAAGCGTCTTTCAGAGTGTGACGGCTGCCAATCAGAAAAATCTGCTAAAAAACCTGCTATAAAAGTAAATCAAACCCTCCTTCATCACCCCCTTAGTTAGGGAAAAATAATAAAATGTAAAAAAATGTATTTATTTCCATTTTCTCATTAGGGTTGGGGCTAAAGTTAGGGTTAGGGTTGGGGCTAAATTTAGGGTTAGGGTTGGGGCTAAAGTTAGCGTTAGGGTTGGGGCTAAAGTTAGGGTTAGGGCTACAGTTAGGGTTGGGGTTAGGGTTGAGGTTAGGGTTGGGGCTAAAGTTAGGGTTAGGGTTGGGGATAAAGTTAGGGTTAGGGATGGGCTAAAGTTAGGGTTTGGATTACATTTGTGGTTGGGATTAGGGTTGGGATTAAGATAAGGGGTGTGGTTAGGGTTAGGGTTGGTATTAGGATTAGGGGTGTGTTTGGGTTAGGGTTTCAGTTAGAATTGGGGGGTTTCCACTGTTTAGGCACATCAGGGGCTCTCCAAACACGACATGGCATCCGATCTCAATTCCAGCCAATTCTGCATTAAAAAAGTTTAAAAAAATTGGACAACAACTTTTGGGGTCCAATTTCTCCTGTTACCTTTGGGAAAATACAAAACTGTGGGCTAAAAAATAATTTGTGTGGAAAAAAAAATTTTTTTTTATTTTCACGGCTCTTTGTTATAAACTGTAGTGAAACACCTGGAGGTTCAAAGTTCTCACAACACATCTAGATAAGTTCCTTGGGGGGTCTAGTTTCCAATATGGAGTCACTTGTGGGGGTTTCTACTGTTTAGGTACATCAGGGGCTCTTCAAATGCAACGTGATGCCTGCAGACCAATCCATCTAAGTCTGCATTCCAAACGGCGCTCCTTCTCTTCCGAGCTCTGCCATGCGCCCAAACGGTGGTTCCCCCCCACATATGGGGTATCAGCGTACTCGGGACAAATTGGACAACAACTTTTGGGGTCCAATTTCTTCTGTTACCCTTGGGAAAATACAAAACTAAGGGCTAAAAAATAATTTTTGTGGAAAAAAGAATTTTTATTTTTACGGCTCTGCGTTATAAACTGTAGTGAAACACTTGTGGGTTCAAAGTGCTCACCACACATCTAGATAAGTTCCTTAGGGGGTCTACTTTCCAAAATGGTGTCACTTGTGGGGGTTTCAATGTTTAGGCACATCAGAGGCTCTCCAAACGTGACATGGCGTCCCATCTCAATTCCAGTCAATTTTGCATCAGAAAGTCAAACAGCGCTCCTTCTCTTCCGAGCTCTGCCATGTACCCAAACAGTGGTATACCCCCACATATGGGGTATCAGCGTACTCATGACAAATTGCACAACAACTTTTGGGGTCCAATTTCTTCTGTTACCCTTGGGAAAATAAAAAATTGGGGGCAACAAGATCATTTTTGTGAAAAAATGTGATTTTTTATTTTTACAGCTCTACATTATAAACTGTGAAGCAGTTGGTGGGTCAAAGTGCTCACCACACATCTAGATAAGTTCCTTAGGGGGTCTACTTTCCAAAACGATGTCACTTGTGGGGGGTTTCAATGTTTAGGCACATCAGGGGCTCTCCAAACGCGACATGGCGTCCCATCTCAATTCCAGTCAATTTTGCATTGAAAAGTCAAACAGCGCTCCTTCCCTTCTGAGCTCTGCCATGTGCCCAAACAGTGGTTTACCCCCACATATGGGGTATCAGCGTACTCAGGACAAATTGTACAACAACTTTTGGGGTCCAATTTCTTCTGTTACCTTTGGGAAAATACAAAACTGTGGGCTAAAAAATAATTTGTGTGGAAAAAAAAAGGATTTTTTATTTTCACGGCTCTTTGTTATAAACTGTAGTGAAACACCTGGAGGTTCAAAGTTCTCACAACACATCTAGATAAGTTCCTTGGGGGGTCTAGTTTCCAATATGGAGTCACTTGTGGGGGTTTCTACTGTTTAGGTACATCAGGGGCTCTTCAAATGCAATGTGATGCCTGCAGACCAATCCATCTAAGTCTGCATTCCAAACGGCGCTCCTTCTCTTCCGAGCTCTGCCATGCGCCCAAACGGTGGTTCCCCCCCACATATGGGGTATCAGCGTACTCGGGACAAATTGGACAACAACTTTTGGGGTCCAATTTCTTCTGTTACCCTTGGGAAAATACAAAACTGGGGGCTAAAAAATAATTTTTGTGGAAAAAAGAATTTTTATTTTTACGGCTCTGCGTTATAAACTGTAGTGAAACACTTGTGGGTTCAAAGTGCTCACCACACATCTAGATAAGTTCCTTAGGGGGTCTACTTTCCAAAATGGTGTCACTTGTGGGGGTTTCAATGTTTAGGCACATCAGAGGCTCTCCAAACGTGACATGGCGTCCCATCTCAATTCCAGTCAATTTTGCATCAGAAAGTCAAACGGCGCTCCTTCTCTTCCGAGCTCTGCCATGTACCCAAACAGTGGTGTACCCCCACATATGGGGTATCAGCGTACTCAGGACAAATTGCACAACAACTTTTGGAGTCCAATTTCTTCTGTTACCCTTGGGAAAATAAAAAATTGGGGGCAACAAGATCATTTTTGTGAAAAAATGTGATTTTTTATTTTTACAGCTCTACATTATAAACTTCTGTGAAGCACTTGGTGGGTCAAAGTGCTCACCACACATCTAGATAAGTTCCTTAGGGGGTCTACTTTCCAAAATGGTGTCACTTGTGGGGGTTTCAATGTTTAGGCACATCAGGGGCTCTCCAAACGCGACATGGCGTCCCATCTCAATTCCAGTCAATTTTGCATTGAAAAGTCAAACAGCGCTCCTTCCCTTCTGAGCTCTGCCATGCGCCCAAACGGTGGTTCCCCCACATATGGGGTATCAGCGTACTCGGGACAAATTGGACAACAACTTTTGGGGTCCAATTTCTTCTGTTACCCTTGGGAAAATACAAAACTGGGGGCTAAAAAATAATTTTTGTGGAAAAAAGAATTTTTATTTTCACGGCTCTGCGTTATAAACTGTAGTGAAACACTTGGGGGTTCAAAGTGCTCACCACACATAAGATAAGTTCCTTAGGGGGTCTACTTTCCAAAATGGTGTCACTTGTGGGGGTTTCAATGTTTAGGCACATCAGAGGCTCTCCAAACGTGACATGGTGTCCCATCTCAATTCCAGTCAATTTTGCATCAGAAAGTCAAACGGCACTCCTTCTCTTCCGAGCTCTACCATGTACCCAAACAGTGGTATACCCCCACATATGGGGTATCAGCGTACTCAGGACAAATTGCACAACAATGTTTGGGGTCCAATTTCTTCTGTTACCCTTGGAAAAATAAAAAATTGGGGGCAACAAGATCATTTTTGTGAAAAAATGTGATTTTTTATTTTTACAGCTCTATATTATAAACTTCTGTGAAGCACTTGGTGGGTCAAAGTGCTCACCACACATCTAGATAAGTTCCTTAGGGGGTCTACTTTCCAAAATGGTGTCACTTGTGGGGGGTTTCAATGTTTAGGCACAACAGGGGCTCTCCAAACGCGACATGGCATCCTATCTCAATTCCAGTCAATTTGCATTGAAAAGTCAAATGGCGCTCCTTCCCTTCCGAGCTCTGCCATGCGCCCAAACAGTGGTTTACCTCCACATTTGGGGTATAAGCATACTCAGAACAAATTGTACAACAACCTTTGTGGTCCAATTTCTCCTGTTAGTCTTGATAAAATAAAACAAGTTGGAGCTAAAGTAAATTTTTTGTGAAAAAAAGTTAAATGTTCATTTTTTTTAAAAAAAACATTCCAAAAATTCCTGTGAAACACCTGAAGGGTTAATAAACTTCTTGAATGTGGTTTTGAGCACCTTGGGGGTGCAGTTTTTTGAATGGTGTCACACTTGGATATTTTCTATCATATAGACCCCTCAAAGTGACTTCAAATGTGATGTGGTTCCTACAAAAAAATGGTATTGTAAAAATGAGAAATTGCTGGTCAAATTTTAACCCTTATAACTCTCTAACAAAAAAAAATGTTGGTTCCAAAATTGTGCTGATGTAAAGTAGACATGTGGGAAATGTTACTTATTAAGTATTTTGTGTGACATACCTCTGTGATTTAAGGGCATAAAAATTCAAAGTTGGAAAATTGCGAAATTTTCAAAATTTTCGCCAAATTTCCATTTTTTTCACAAATAAACGCAGGAAATATGAAAGAAATTTAATGACTAACATGAAGTACAATATGTCACGAGAAAACAATGTCAACATCACTGGGATCCGTTGAAGCTTTCCAGAGTTATAACCTTCTAAAGGGACAGTGGTCAGAAGTGTAAAAATTGGCCCGGTCATTAACGTGCAAACCACCCTTGGGGGTAAAGGGGTTAACATTGTTGCAAACCAAACCACTGAAATCTATTCCATGATAGGTGAACCTACTCAATATTAGGAAGATGGTTTTAATGCTTTGATTAATGGCTGATCAGTGTATTTCACTGCATATGTAAGCCATACTTCTATATCTCTGTTTCAGTGCAAATCTAGGATGTGGCTCTAGTTCCTTAAAGAAGTTGTCCGCTACTATAACCTTTTTTTTTTTTTTTTTCATAAATCTTGCTATTATGGGCCACTGAAAACATCTACTGTGTTTATTTTAGCAATATTACCTTTTATCATGCTGTAGCAGCACATCTTTAGTGCTGGATTCAGCTCTCATGGGGTTAATCGACAACTTCCTTTCTCCTGAGTTACTGTGCTCTAATACTACAAGTTCCATGATGCATTGCACTGCTACTAAGCACGAACCTACCACACCCACTCCAAAACACACCCCAACCCCTCCCTCCTCTCCCTCCTCTAGCTTCAGAAAGATTTGTGATGTCATCAACCTCCTCTTTACATTTGTCCAACCCACACTCCATTACACACAGATAGAGGGAAAGATAGATAGATAGATAGATAGATAGATAGATAGATAGATAGATAGATAGATAGATACATACAGATATATGTCTATTTCCATAGATATGTCCATATCCATGTTTCTAAACCCCTTCACCCCCTGGAGCTTTTTTGTTTTCGTTTATCGCTCCCCTTCTTTCCAGAGCCATAATGTTTCCGTCAATATGGCCATGTGATCTTTTACGTGACAAGTTCTACTTTTGAACGACACCATTGGTTTTACCCAGGGGTGGGATTCAGCCGGTACGACCCGGTACGGGGCAGCCGTTTACTAAAATTTCTATCTGCCAGCGTTCCGGTAATTGAAAATGGTTGCCACGCCCCCGGGGCCATAGCAACTGACAGCAGGCACGTGACGGGCTGCCGCTCCGGGGTCGCATGGCTACAGCAGGCAGCGCACGGCTCTGTCCCCTCCCGCTGCCAACTGTTCCAACCAATGCGCCAGAGCCCGCGCCGGGTGATGACGTAACAGACGTCAGTGCTTGGACCCACAACAGCTGCGCAGCGGAGCCTGCAAGGGCCGGAGTCCGGACCCTGCCGAGGATGCAGCCGCTGACTGTACGAGCGGCGAGGCCTTGATCTACCGCAAGGAACGGGGGCTTCACACCTTTCGGGCCGCAGCTGTCACCGGGCGGAGAAGACCCTGAGCGGAGCGTCCCCTGGTAATGATGGTGATGGCAGCAGATCTGTCACTAGTTACCTCTCCTGTCCTGCAGCTGTGCTGTGCCGATCACTGTCCGCATCATGTAAAGGTGCCGTTACACTAAGCAACTTACCAGCGATCGCGACCAGCGACGTGATCGCTGGTAAGTTGCTGTGTGGTCGCTGGGGAGCTGTCACACAGACAGCTCTCTCCAGCGACCAAGCGACTTCGGCATCGCTGAAACTGTCTTCAGCGATGCCGAAGTCCCCATGTAAAAAAAAAAAAAAACACTACATACGCACCTTCTGTCGTCCTTCATGTCCCTCGGCGCTTGCCGCACTGACTGTGTCTCAGCGCCGGCCGGCCGTAACAGCGGTGCCCAGCGGTGAACCGCTGTTACTGCGGGTTCACCGCTGGGCTCTGCTTTACGGCTGGACGGCGCTGAGACAGTCAGTGCGGGAAGCTCCAGGGGACGTGACGGACCACAGACGGTGAGTATGTAGTGTTTTTTTTTTACTTTTACCATGGTATCCATGGTAAATATCGGGTTACTAAGCGCGGCCCTGCGCTTAGTAACCCAATGTTTACCATGGATACCAGTAAAGACATCGCTGGATCGGCGTCACACACGGCGATCCAGCGATGTCAGCGGGAGAGTTGCGATGAAAGAAAGTTCGTCCACTCTCCCTGCAACCAGCGATATCCCAGCAGGATCCAGATCGCTGCTGCGTGCCAAACATAGCGATATCGCTATGCAGGACGCTGCAACGTCACGGATCGCTGGCGATATCGCCTAGCCTAGTGTGACGGTACCTTAAGATGGCTGCCTGTGCTCCTCTCCACACTGTGTGCAGGATCTGGCCTTCATGCTCTACTGTTCTCTGGTAGCAGCCATTCCATTCTAGGGAGAAACTGATGGTAGTTTTCTTCATTGGGGTTAGTGACAGGAAGTGGAGAAATGTCAGTGCCCCCAGTTACAGACCTCCGTATGTGCAGGTGTCTAGCGGACCTGTATATTGTTGTTGTGTAGATAGACTGACGAGTGTACGGTATCTGGTTATACCGGTGGTTGCAGTTGTTGTTCTCCGCCGTATGGATGATGCTTTTGCCTCGCTGCAGGCTAATGATGGTTGTGCTTGGTGATACGGTGTATACAATGCATCCATGATAATCATCTGTCGTTCGGGTAATATGTGATGTGCAGCTACACTGCCCGCACTCCGCAAGCTGCAATGCACGGGGGCGTCTGCCATCTTCCTATAATAAGGCTCTGATCACATGGTGCGCCGACATTCCCGGTGTCTGTTCTGTCTTAGGGACCAATAAATGGAATACGTGATCTGCTGCATCCTTCGTGCTCATTGTTGACAGAGTGGCCCCAGTGATCATGATTGGGTCTGGTTTTTTTAGAACAGAAAAAAGTCCTTAAGAAACCAAATCCAAACAAACCCCATAACTATCAATGAGGCCTCTCTCGTCTCCACTGGCATACCTGATACAGCGGATCACTTATTCTGTTTGTTCCTTAAACAGAACAGTCAGATGGAGTGTCCGAACATCAATGTGAACAGAACTTTAAAGGGTTAAACTCAACAATCCAAGTTATTAGCCAGTCCTCAGGAGAACAGCATTCAGCTTTCTGCATCAGTCCCATAGCCAATGTGTGGAGGGGTGGCATGCATGGGTCGCCACCACGCCATTCTGTCGGGGCATGTCACAGCCACCTTCTCAGGTTCAGTGAGAGTCCCAGGGGCCGGACCCCCCCCGGTCAGCAAGTTATCACCTATTCTGTGGGTGTAATAGATGTATGGAAATTATTAGCAGCTTTTACATTGTGGCATGCCCATCCTAACAGCATGAATTCCCACTCTATCCATGGTCGTGTTCACTGCAGGTTGTATTTCACTTTTGTAACGTCCCTTTGCTTAGGTTGGAATTGAGAAGAAATCCATAACTTATTGCAGATTTTTACATCATGTTCAATAAGTCCTAAAATCTATGCAAATTATTTCCTCCAATAAAATTGAGATTTCAAACAGACATTAAAGGGATTTTCCACTTCCTTAATTTACCTCTCATACTATGGCCAGGTTTTTGCCAATCACCCTGAGAGGTTTTTTTTTACTCTCCAGACTCCCAGAGTCTGGAGAATCGTGCCACTGGGCGTGGCTTATTAGTATGGGCGGGGTTATTGAAAATGGGCGTGGCCAAAATTCCGGCCGCCGCGACTTAGAGGACCTGTTGTTAAAAATTTGAATCCCACCCCTGGTTTTACCATGTCGTGTAGCAGAAAATGTGAAAAAAATGCAAAGTGCAATGAAATGGCAAAAAAGTGCAATCCCACACTTGTTTTTTGCTTGGCTTTTTGGCTAGGTTCACTAAATGCTAAGGCTGTGTGCACCCGTTGCGGATCTGATTGCAGATCCGCAGCGTTTTTTGCTGCACTGAATTGCATCAAATCCGCAGTGTAGTGTACAACCAATGTAAGTCTATGGGAGCCGCAGACTTGTTGTGCACATGCTGCGGAAAAAGCCGCACCAAAACCACACAAGAACTGCATCAAAACCGCACCAAAAACTGTATCAAAACCGCACCAAAACTGCAAAACTGCACCAGGTTTTGATGCAGTTTTTGGTGCAGTTTTGATGCAGTTTTTGGTGCAGTTTTGATGCTTTTTTTGGTGCGGTTTATGCGCGGTTTTAATGCCGTTTTTGGAAATAAGTAAATAAACAGAAAATGTGCATGATTTGAATGGAAACATGCATGAAAAAAACGGATTCCAAGGCCGGATTCATCATTTCACAGCTCAGTTTCATACGTTTTTTTGCCGGATCCGTTGCTGTGCGTTTTTTCGCCGGACAGAAAAAACGTTCCTCTGTATGTGTTTTCCATCCAGCGGAAACAGCTTTTTTGACGGATCCGGCAAAAAACGGATGAAACTCTATGAGAAAAAAACGGATCCGACGGAAAAAAATGGATCAGTTTTTTTCAAAACTCGCCGGATTGTGCCTCACAGCAAAAACCTGATGTGTGAAAGCACCCAAATATATGGATAGATACATCTATGTATCTATAGATATATCTATAGATAAATATATCTATAGATAGATATATCCATAGATATATAATAGAAAGGCCGATGTTTTTATAAGGCTACTTTCACACTTGCGTTTTCCGCAATCCGTCTTTTTGGGAATAAAACGGATCCTGCAAATGTGCTCGCAGGATGCGTTTTTTACCCATAGACTTGTATTAGTGAGGGATCGCGATGGATTGCCACACGTCGCGTCCATCGTGCAACGGATGCGTCGTGTTTTGGCGGACCGTTGGCACGTCCGTCGCGTCTGCCATTTTCTACCGCGCATGCGCGGCCAAAACTCCGCCCCCTCCTCCCCAGACTTCAGAATGGGCAGCGGATGCGTTGAAAAACTGCATCCGCTGCCCACGACGTGCACAAATTTCACAACGTGCGTCGGTACGTCGGCCCAACGCATAGCGATGGACCCGTGCCGACGCAAGTGTGAAACAGGCCTTAATGAGCGTTTAATAAAAAACTGAAAAAAACGGCGTGGGCTCCCGCGCAATTTTCTGCGCAAGAGGGGGAAAGCCGACGGCTGGGGGCCAATATTTGTAGCCTGCTATGAATATCAGCCCGCAGCTGTCTGCGTAGCCTTTACTGGCTATTAAAATAGGGGGACCACCCCAAAAAAAATGACGTGGGGTCCCCCTATATTTTATAGCCAGAAAGGCTATGCAGACAGCTGCGGGCTGATATTCATAGCCTAGAGAGGGGCCATGGATATTGGTCCCCCCCCTGCTACAAATACCAGTCCGCAGCCACCCCAGAAATGGCGCATCTGTAAGATGCGCCAATTCCGGCACTGAGGCTGGTTTCACACTTGCGTTTTTGGACGCTGCGTTTTAGCGCTAAAAAACGCATGCGTTTTTTTCCCTATACTTAACATTAAATACGCATGCGTTTTTTCGCATGCGTTTTGACGCGTTTTCGGCAACGCATGCGTTTTTGTACGCACGCGTTCATTTGCAGAAATGCAACCTGTAGTAATTTTTAGCGGCGTTTTTTTGCCGCAAAAAACGCATGCGTTTATTTGCGGCAAAAAAATGCATTGCTGTCTATGTAAACGCATGCGTTTTTAAGCACATGCGTTTGCATTAAAAACGCATGCGTTTTTATAGAAAAAAAACAGAAAAAAACACTGAAACACCACCCACCACCATCAGGGTGATAAAGGGATCCAAACCCTAACCCTAACCCTACCCCTAACCTCACCCCTAACCGTTTAATGAACATTTTCTGACAGTCATAGTGCCACGATATTTCAGTGCCACGTATGTAAGTGCCACGTATGTAAGTGCCACGTATGTAAGTGCCACGTGCCACATATATAAGTGCCACGTATGTAAGTGCCACGTATATAAGTGCCACGTATGTAAGTGCCACGTGCCACATATATAAGTGCCACGTATGTAAGTGCCACGTATGTAAGTGCCACGTATTTAAGTACCACGTGACACGTATTTCAGTGCCACGTATTTCAGTGCCACGGATTTCAGTGCCACGTATTTCAGTGCCACGTATTTCAGTGCCACGTGCCACGTATTTCAGTGCCACCTATGTAAGTGCCACCTATGTAAGTGCCACGGATTTAAGTGCCACGGATTTAAGTGCCACGGATGTAAGTGCCACGGATGTAAGTGCCACGTGCCACGTATTTCAGTGTCACGTATTAAAGTGCCACGTATTTCTGTCACGTTTACGGGTTAGGGTTGATGTCACCGCTCTATAGGACCCTCAGTGACACACTGACAGGAGGCAATGGCTCCTGCAGTGTATCACTGAGGTTACTAAAGTTCACTGGTCTCACTTTATGGCAAAGAGCTGCGTGGGAACTCTCTCATACAGCATGCCATAAAGTGAGACTAGGGACTATTTTCTCACAGGGGCGTAGGAATACATTGTGGGGAATACATTGTGGAAGGATACCTTCCTCCCCTCATTGTGTTCCTGGTGCCCCTGGTAAGTGGTTGCGTCAGCTGATGCTCCTGCTCTCCACGGGAGATCGTCGTGGGACACTCGTTTTAATTGGATTTCTGCGGATCAGGGAGTATAGTGTTTGTTTATTATTTTAATATTTTTTACAGATGACAATGGCTTCGGGGTTCAAAGTGACAAGTGATGGTGAGTATGTACTCTATGTTTTATGTACTGTATGTCTATATGTATGTACTGTATGTAATGTATGTATGTATGTACTGTATGTATGTACTGTATGCGCATGTCGTCGCATGGCGCATGTCCTGTATGTGTTCTATGTATGTATGTACTGTATATGTGTTTTTTTTTTTTTTTTTTTTTACATTTAACACATTAGCCGGATGATGGGACTACTACTGTCCCATCATTGGCTAATGTGTCACTGACTGTCACTGTAGCAGGCAGAGCCCGATGGGACTTGTAGTTCCATTGGACAATGCCTGCACACAGAGAGAGACACACACACACACACACACACCAAAGACCACCCCACCCCCCGCAGCAGACCCAGCACATACCGGCACCGGCAGCAGAGCCCCGGCGCCGGCCCCCACCCCCACATACTGGCGCAGAGCCCCGGCGCCGTACCCACATACCGGCGCTGGCACGCAGAGCACCGGCGCCGGCCCCCACCCCCACATGTCGGCGCAGAGCCCTGGCTCCGTACCCACATACCGGCGCCGGCACGTACATACAGACCCCAGTGCCCGCACCTTCATCATCCCTGCACAGTCCCGCCCGCCCCCAGCACAGCCCCGCAGGCAGCCACCAGCCCCGCCCACAGCCCAGTCACTCTTGATGAGTGACTGCTCTGACTGTGCGGCTGGGACACACCTGCTGCTGACGTCACGTCAATTTCCAGAGTCTGGAAATTGACGTGACGTTGACGGAAATAAGCGGCGGCTGCAGCCTGGGGATCACGTGACCCGGACTCAGCCGCCGCTACAGCGCCGCTCACAGGCAAAAAGGCAACAGAAGGTATTTGCACAATTCATCAGGGGCCCCGGGGGGATACATTGGGGGTTAATTGAAAGTAGTGGACAACCCGTTTAAGTAACTTTACATTAACGTACGTATTTCAGTAAGCCTTTACCAGTAAAGATATAGAAAATATACTGATAGATTATTACATTCAATAAATTGTGTTAGAAAAATAGAATTATTATGTTAGCATTTTATATGCAAGGGATGGTTAGAGTTAATTAAAGTAATAGGCAGTATTTGGCATTGATACATTACTTTTAAACTAAAGTTTTTCTCTTTTACTAGTGCCAAGCTTTCATACAGTGTACAATAAAGTCTGTCTAGTGATAGAGATCACAATGTTACCCTATCATTAGTGCTGATCATCTAGCAGCAGGGTTCTGGTATTTCTGTATGTGAACATCAAAGAAGCCACAGTCAGCATCAAAATACTCGCACACATTTTTAATCTTTTAATGTTATTAGAGCCTTCAGCATTGCACTGTCCATTCTGAGAGATGGCAGAGTATTTACCAAGGAACAGCAAAAGCTAAAAATACAGCGCTAGTAGGTCCAGGGCCAATGTTAGTGTGTCTGTGTGTATGTAACATACAGTGTGTGTAATATGCAGTGTGATTGAGTGTGTGTAACATGTAGTGTGTGTAACACAAAGTGTGTGTGTGTGACCTGTACTATAAAGAGTGTGTGAGTGTGTAAGACATAGTGTGCATAACTTGCAGCGTTAGTAACATGTAGAATGTGTGTATGCAGTGTGTGTGTAAGATTCAGTGTGTGTAACATGTGTATAACATACAGTGTGACATGCAGTGTGTAATTTGCAGTATGTGTAATATGCAGTATGTGTGTAAGATTCAGTGTGTGTAATACAGTGTGACATGAAGTTTGTGCATAACATGCAGTGTGTATTTGTAATACGCAGTGTGTGCAGAATGCAGTGTTTGTGTATGCGGTGTGTGTGTGATCCACATTTATATACTGTATCTCTCCTCCTGTACCAGTTGTGACTTGTATTGTTCAAGATTATTGTACTTGTTTTTATTATGTATACCCCTCCTCACATGTAAAGCGCCATGGAATAAATGGCGCTATAATACTAATATATACCGGCAGATGATCATGCGTAAGTGTAAACATGTTGGTAATCACTCAATGAAGAAGTAAAACGCTGCTCGTTCATCAGATGATTGATCCTTTATGGCAGAATGTCATGGATCTTAGCAGCACATGGCTCGGTGGCAATAAGAAATGTGCTGCCGAGAACATGATACTGTATTGGCATAGAGTGACCTATTAGCGATCATTCTGGTAAACAAGCGCCAAATGACTTCAATATTGTTGATCGCGCTCATTTAACCCTCTGTAATCAGGTCATGTAATTGCACCCTAAATGTTTCTGTGTGATGGTGCACTATGTTAGCTTTTAGGGCCCCACTTTGGGGCTGTGTAGGTTTTCTTTTCGTGTTGTTTCATCTCCGTTCTGACCCCTGCAGCAGTGAAGAGGTTACTGCACAGGATAAGAGGTTGTGTGGGTGTGACGGGGGCGTGTCGCAGCCCCCAGCAATCCCATTGGTGGATGGAGCAGCTGCCCATTACTATGTGAAGTGCGCACATTGTTCGGAGTCTCTTACACAGCAACTGTTATCGTTCCAACTTCTACACGTCTCTTATTATTCACTTATTATTCATCATCTTTCCTCCCCTCAGCCCTGCAGTTACATATTTCTGTTCCAAGTTAAATTGGCTCCCTTCAGATGTCAAGAAAATGTTGTGTGTGTTTAAGATTGTTGCACCATTGTGTTAGCGCTGCCCTTATCTTATTTGTAAAACAAACAATTGCTTATAAAAAACAACAGTAAAGTGAAATGATGAATATAATATTGCAATAGATTTACTGAGCTATATGGAAGATGAAAGTAAAGAGATATGCCATGCTAAATGATGGATTTTTAGTTCTTTGCTTTCACCACATGTGCGATGCCACAATTCATGCATCAAATACTCATCTATTGGCTGAAATCAGGGCAAAAAGCTTAACCTAAAAGGGGGCATTCTGACTTGAGGAAAGAAATAGGTTCCAAAATGACCATGTGGAATAGTACTTTTTTAAAGAATTGTTTCTTAGAGCGTAAGAATGTTCAAAAGAATTATGGGTAGACATTCTTTTCATTATTTCTGAAATGGAGGAAATATTCATCCATTTTCCACCCACGACACAATGGTGGAGGCTGCCCTCTTTTTCCAGCTGATAGCCAAAATATGGTATAGACCTATTTATTTGTTTGTTTCATATAAGCAAACACCAGTCATCGTGTATTATCATGCAAAAGACATAAATATTTGGATGCTTTATCATGTAATGTCACTTAATTCTGCTGAGACAACTGAGTGATTATTTTGCTGTTCTGATTTTTGCCTCAGCCATCTGTAAAAGCACTGGCACTTTATCAAGCCACTGGCACTTTATTATTTTTCTGGGAGATGTCATAGAGGGCAAGCTATAGCCCAGTGCACAGACTTCTTTGTGGTGGAATAGATATTAATAAGATGTTTTCAAAACAAAGAAAAATTGAACGGCACCAGTGGAACATAATCAACACACGTGAAGATGATTGATCCTATTTTACTGAAGCCAGGTGGAATAAATTCAACTGGAGTATGGCGCTCAGCATGAAAAACACAAGTGTATCTGAACCATAAGAAGAAAAAATGCCGTCAACGAGCGAGGGAGCCATTTGTCGTATCATTTAGGGTGCCAACCTCTGCTGCAAGATAGGCCCAGAGGATAGGGCTACCTAGGGCATCTTTGGGAAGATAATCATCGACTATATATTTGTTGTTTTTTGTGTGTTTGTCTTGGATTAATTTCCATTTTTAAGTATATCTAATAAAACTGATAATTTATTTTTTTTTTTATAGTTTTGGTTTTAATCTGGTGCAAAGTACAAAATATTATGAAAAAAATCGCTTATAGAATGTTTAGTATTGGAAATTATTTTTTTCCTAAATTTCCCATGATCCTGAAGGGGTTAAGCTAGGTGCTGATGTTTCACAACCTCTGCCCATTCCCAGAAACCGTGCATTTAAATTTCCCAGCATATTTCAAAGGGAATCTGCCAGCAGGATAACGCTGCGTGATCTGAGAACAACATAAAGTAACACAGAAAAGTAGAAAAAAGCTATGAACAACACACACATTGATCAGCTACAGCTTAGCAAAATTAATAAAAAATAACCAAAAAACATAAAATTCTTAGGATTGTTCACACATAACCGAAACTGCAGAATTTTACAATACCAGGAAAGTGAATGAGATTTACGGAATCTCCTGTGCACACGCTGCTTATTTTTTCCTTGCGAATTTGAACCATCAAAGCATTTTTTAAAATCTACAGCAAATCAAATTTTTATTGTTTTAGACCCATTCAAATAAATAGGAAAGACGCAAAAAAATGCATAAAAAATTAGCACAAAAACATGCGTACTTATGCAAGCCTTTCCTGCTAAAAATCTGCTGCAAATATCCAGTGTGTGTACATACTCTAAGTGAATATTTTGGTCAAAAGTTATAAGCCAGCTGCAACCCCTGGTGTCTAGAGGGTTGTGCGGCAAGAGGATTACTACCGAAACAGCATTGCGGCGGCAGGGAGAACAAGCCATGTGCCCAACAACTGCCAAGAGGTCCACACCCCTCCTCTGACATGGCAACACAGCAACAGCACCAAGGAAACTGATCTCAAAAACATCGTTTTCCATGTGTTCACTGACAACAAATTGAGAGTAAATAGGTGAGACTCTTATTGTAGTTGTCTGCTAAATTAAAACCTAAAAAAAAAAATTGAGCCGGAACATATGTTAGTATAAGTGCAATGCATAGGTGTGCATTCACACTGCGGCCATTTAACAAGATGAACCTAACATAAAAACGAATGAGCAAATACCCTGCAGTAAGTAAATAAATAGTAATAGTATATGGAAATAACACATGGTATTTAGTTAACACTGTTTTGATCAAAAAAAGTAAAAGCCATCCCACCACCACAAGGTGTACCCCAATTGGGACCGTACCTAACTCTTGTACTCTGTCCTATGCTAACATATAGTGAACTACAAACATTAGGTACCGTGCAGACTGGATTGGGGTACACCTTGTCGTGGTGGGATGGCTTTTACTTAACTAAGTACCGTATGTTATCTACATGTATTACTATTTATTTACTTACTGCAGTGTATTTGCTCATTTTATATTGGACTTCAGCTCTGTCTGTTAAATAGCCACAGTGTAAATGCACACCTATGCATTCAGTGTCGGACTTGGGTTCCAAGGACCCACCAGTAACCAATTCCAGGGCCACACTTTTCAGTTACCGTATTTTTCGAATTATAAGATGCACTCCCCCCCCCCCCCTCAATTTGAGGGTAAAATGGGGGTGCGTCTTATAATGCAGATATACCTTACCGGCAGCGGTGGAGCAAGGTCCCAAGGTCACTGCTGGAGGAGGCAAGAGTAACGCATTCCTGCAGGCTGGGATGAGGGGGTGTTTGGAGCTGAGACACTGCGGGTGTTCAGTGGTTTGGGGGCTCCGCCGACATTTTGTGAAAGCCCAGAGCCCCCCCACACTTACATGGTTTACATTGCGGTTGACTCCGGGAAAATGGCTGCCGAAGGAAGCGCATGCACAGATGGAAGATGGAGATCTTGGCACCAAGATCTCCATCTGCGCATGCGCTGTACCATGTGTTATTTACATGGACTATTACTATTTACTTACTACAGGGTGTTTCCTCATTTTGTTTCTATCTGCTAAATTACAACCTCTATAAAATAAGACCCACTAAAGGGGTCATCATGGCATGGCAGTGGGCGTATATAATTTGATTAACATGTTAACCAAGAAACCTATGTTCATTTTCTAAAAATGTGGTTAGCAACAGCAAATCAGTGTATAATATATGGATGAGTGGTCTGTTTCTTGTTTTCTACAGTTATGGCACAAAGTAAGACAGAGACCCTTATTCTAATGTTGGGTCACTTATATGGTTTCTCTCGGTGATGACATCATCGCTGTTTATCTGGTGTAGTTCTGCTTGTCCTCTGAAGGTGGTGCTGTAGCTGTGTAGTCCTCAATATTTATGAGCTTCAGTTAGCCATGACCATGACTGATGCCTTTCTATCTAAGCACAGTAAAGCCACCCAGAACCTCCCAATTTCTGTAGGCTCAGCCATCCAACTAATGTGTATGGGGCCTCCTAACTTTCTCCTGACAAATGATGTTGGGAAGGATGGGACAAGTTAGAATGCGCAATCCTTTTGGTTTACTCTGCTAATCCCACTGAAAACACAAGCATGTGAGGTTGGGAGAGAACCTAAGGAAGCAAAATAGGTAAATTAGACATATTACAATGTAGCATATTTTTTATAACTACTTGTCATTAACACTGATGAATCTATTGGTGACTTAAACAGGGTCAGAATTGATATTGTTTCTGGACTTCGGAAATCTTTCATAATTGGGTCAGGCTCTTCCCAGCTACAAAGTTCCATCCACTGTCCAGCTGGAAACAGTAGAACATGGTCTACATACAGTATATATTGGCCCTGATTCATCAGTTCGGCATTCTGCCATAAATTGTTATAAATAGTCCCAAACATTCTGCACAACTGATCTTCACCTTCTATGCACGATGTTATTTTTATTAGCTATATTATATCATGTTATATTCACTGTGTGATAATGCAAAACTGACTTCAAGATGATTATATTTGGACTTTTAGGAAAAAAGAAAATCCTCTAAAGATACAGGTCTCACAGACAGTTTACTGGTTGAATGGTGCATGTTCGTCAGAACCCGTAGAGTTGTTGTTTTCGCAGCTCATCTCTATAAGAAACGCTGCCCGAGACTATAGGTTAATGCCATTCAAGTGAACAGGACTGAGCCGCAGGACCAGACACAGCCATACTAGTATGTGGAGCACTGTGGTAAACAATAATGGGATTGCCCCTCTTGCTGGAGCACCAGGAGCTCCTTCATCATACATTTAAACCATTGAAGATATAAAAAATAACTGTGATGTTAAAGGCGCTGTCCATGGAAAATAAGTGATTTTGTACATGCCTCAGGTTGAGTAAAAAAACTGAAATAAAATATGCTCATTCTCAGCGATGCCCTGCAGCTCCTATTATTTTATTAAATTATGTAGTGTGAGTCATTTGCAAAATATTACATTTTACAATATTCATTACATCTGAAATGTGACCATAAGTCATTACTTTGACTTAACCCAATATGTAGTCACTTATTTCAGAGAAACAGAATAACATCAAATGGAAAAGTCGTATATTTACACACAACAGATATATACACTGGTCCATTCATAACTGATTAGACATGAGTTCATCACATGGACCACACACTAACATTACCATCATCTGCCTGCATAAGAGATATACTAGAATCACAAATGTTTATCCTTTGTCATACAATGCAGTTCACAGCAAAGCTACCGTGCTTCCCAATCCAAACAACATATATATATATATAGCGTTCACACAGACATTGCAGTTTTGGTTCAAGCAAGTGCAACTTTTATTGCTTTCCACAGGTTGCAAACTCATAAACCTAAATCCTCAGCCTTGTTTGGCGCTCTTTTACCTGCCCTTCACTGTAGCCCCACTGATCAATAGATCAATATGCCTGGCCCCTTGCGGAAATTGATTATTGGCTCCAGTCTCCTGTGGATCCCCACTTAAATTTTCCGGAGTACCTTTTAAGTCTGTGAGCTGAGCAGCCCCATAGTTTTCTTGGGACTCCTCCAGTTCAGGGATATTGGCTTCCTCATCCTCCTTTCCAGCCAGTACAGTGAATGGAAATTCACAGTTTAGATCATGTGATTTTGTTATCATAGCAGACTCCTGGCAATATACTGGACTACTGGTTGCTACAGCTTTAGTCTATAAGTCCCAGAAGATAGGAAAATCTCGACCAATAACAATAGCATGCAACAAGATCTTGACCACTCCCACTTGTAGGGACACGGAACCAAAGTCTGTGGATACGTCAACCTGGGCCATGGTATAGTTCTTGGCGTCTTCATGTATACAACTTACCCTACCGTCTTCCCAGGGACTAGCACATGCGGAAGTGTGGACCTTACCAGGGTCACCAAACTCCTGTGTCCAGAAGTCCTGTCACTTGGTCACCATTCACAGTCACCAGGCATTCCTGAGGCCCATCATCAGGATGAGGAACAGCACTGCCGGCAGGGTAGGCGAAGAAGGAGTTGCACTGGCCTGCGCTGCAGTCCATCGGCATCAAGGTCAAGGGACAAACGGTTGATATATGACCCATGACTCGACACCTACAACAGATAATGGTAGGAGATGTAACCTTTGATCCTGACTCTCGCTCCTCCTGGATTTCTGTGCTTCATTCTGTAGCTACCAATAGACAGTGTAATACAGAGGCTATAGGAAGCAGGCGGTGCAAAATTTTTAATGAAACCCAATTGCAAAAATGATTTTTAGCCTCAATTACATGCATATAAGAAAAAAAATTGTCCACGAAGGTGAGCCTTTCTAGCAGCTTTATTTTCTTTCTCTGAAACCAATTGAGAGTTTCCTTTGCAGTGTGTTTGGGATCATTGTCTTGCGGAAATGTCCACCCTCATTTCATCTTCACCATCCTGGTAGATGAGAAACACAAACTCCAGAGCAGACAACATTTCCTAAGAAATCAATTCCCCTCCATTAACATCATGGGGATGCTAAATTTAGCTCAGAACCCTCTCGAATAACTATACCACACAAGAGAACCAAAAGAGAGTACACAAAGTCCTGAATAAAATCAAAATAATTTATTCAATAAATACAAATAAATCAAAACAATGACCAACAAAGGTAATCATATATAGACAAGGTGAAAAAGATTGACTTCACAGGTATAACACCCAGGGACAGCAAAACTGTGTGGATGGGAGGACACAATAACACAAGACCTATAATTAATAGATGTCACTATCACATTTAATGGCGCAGCCGCTATAAAAAGCCAGGTGTGATAAATTGATACTATTTTTAAAGTGCCAAGTGCATAGGAATATCCCCAAACTTTGTAGTGCTACTAATCCAAAAGCAGCCAAGCCATTCAACATCTCATAAATCCAGTATTTGCATATGTATCCACTACAAATGAGGTCATAATATTAAGGAAATCTGCCAGTGTCCTTACCCATAGTCTCCACTGCTGGAACCTGAGCGATGCAGCCCCAACGCTCGTTTCGCATGGGCTTCCTCAGGGGGTAGATGGCAGCATATTTTTATCCAGAATGTTTAGGTGCATTTGTCCATTCATTTTTCATTCAAATATATGAAGTTTGCCAGTGCCGTATGCTGCAAAACAAAAGCCCCACCATGATGTTCCCACCTACAAACTTCACTGTTGGTATGGTATTCTTGGGGTGTTATACAGTGCGCCTTTTGACCTCTAAACATAATGTGTATTATGGCATCCAAAGAGTTCAATTTTGGTCTCATCTGACTAGACTATATTCTCCCAGTATTTCACAAGCTTGTCTAAATGTTGTTGAGCAAACTTTAAACGTGCTTGAAGTGGTCCTTGGCTCTTTGACAACTCTTTTCCTAATTCTTTTCACTCATGTGTTTGAAATTTTGCGGGGAGCACCTTGTCGTGGCCGGTTTATGGCGAAAAGATGTTCTTTCCACTTCTGGATTATGGCCTCAACAGTGGTCACTGGAACTGATAGATTTCACCTGGAGTTCTAACTTTCCATGGCTTTTTGCACCTCTCTTTCTTCATGTGCTCAATACTTTTCCCCGTGTCATTTCTCATTATTATACATAACTTATTTTATGGATGTTTTTGGTTCGATATATTTGTCTGTGTGGATTGGATGGCCTTTTACCGACACCTGGTGAGACTTTCAAGTCAATAGCACCTTTAGAAATATATTTACTTAGAAAATTTCTGATGTGTTCAACACTTATTTCATCCGACGTATAACCCTGTTAACTACCCTTTCTGTTTAAAATAATCTCTGGAGGCAGATTCTCATGCAGAGCAGTGTCCTTCCCATAGTCCTGTACAGCTCATTTACATATAAGAAATTGATTTTTCTGTAATAAGACATTGAATTACTGAAATCAAGGTATCATTTTATGCAGCTTCCTGTGACCTACATGCCTATATAGACAGCAAAGGAGGGTCTTTCCTACCTTTAAAGGGAATCTGTCAGGTTTTTGCTACCTCATCTGAAAGCAGCAAGATGTAGTCAAAGAGACCCTAAATCCAATGATGTATTACTTATTTACTGGGTGCAGCAGTTGCTATACAATCAGAGTTCATAAATACAACATTCAGCAGGGCTGAGAAAGGTAGCCCACTCACACCACAGCTAACCTTGCCCACACCACAGCTAACCTCGCCCACACCAGGCTCTGTATGTAGATTGTCTATTGACAGAAAGGTGCTTTTCACAGGTGGGAGCAAAGTCGGACAACCAGTCGCATGCACATCAGACCCAGCAATGATAATGTTCCAGTGATAAAACCTTCAGTGTAAGTAAACAGCACAAAGCTTAAAAAATGACACATGGCTGAATTCAATGTTTTAAAACCCCTTCCCGACCTTCGCCGTACTAGTACTGCTCTGCGGGAAATGCATTTCCATCCAGACCAGTACTAGTACGGCGGCACAATCACTGTGGCCTCACGCTGAGCGCCGCGGTGATCGGATGTGGGTGTCAGCTGTATGTGACAGCTGACACCCGCAGCAACGCCCACGATCAGTGCTAGCACCGATCGTGGGTATTTATCCCTTATGGTGCCACTGTCAGTACTGACAACGGCATAGAGAACATAGAGATGCAATCGTGTTGTTCCTGTGGTCTCCATGTAGAACCTCGGCTCCAAGATGGTTGCGGGGTCCAGGGCCGGACTGGCCATCGGGCACTTCTGGCAAATGCCAGAAGGGCCGGTGCCAGTAGTGGGCCGCTGCACTGTTCCTCCCCCTCCCCCCGCCAGTGCCGCCGCCGCATTTAACTATACCGGCGTCTATGACGCCGGTATAGTTCAATGCAATGATGGAGGAGAGAGCATCTGCTGACGCTCCCTCTCCCATCTTTCCCCGCTCTGCCTCTGACAGTACACTGCGGGTGCGCGATGACGTCATATCATCGCGCACCTGCTGTGTCCTGGGCAGACTGCAGCCGCCGAGACAGGAGCAGGGAGCAGCGCGGGCAAAAGGAAAGGGGAGGAGAGTGGTTTTTTTTTAACTGGACTGTGGGGCCATTATCGGGGGGGGGGTTGGTGGGGGAGAGATGAGATGTGGGCTGTGCTGTATATATCCCTGTGTGGGCTGTGCTGTATATACCCATATGTGGGCTGTGCTGTATATATCCCTGTGTGGGCTGTGCTCTATATATCCCTGTGTGGGCTGTGCTGTATATACCCCTGTGTGGGCTGTGCTGTATATACCACTGTGTGGGCTGTGCTCTATATACCCCTGTGTGGGTTGTGCTCTATATACCCCTGTGTGGGCTGTGCTCTATATATCCCTGTGTGGGCTGTGCTCTATATACCCCTGTGTGGGCTGTGCTCTATATACCCCTGTGTGGGCTGTGCTGTATATACCCCTGTGTGGGCTGTGCTGTATATAGCACTGTGTGGGCTGTGCTGTATATAGCACTGTGTGGGCTGTGCTGTATATAGCACTGTGTGGGCTGTGCTGTATATAGCACTGTGTGGGCTGTGCTGTATATAGCACTGTGTGGGCTGTGCTGTATATAGCACTGTGTGGGCTGTGCTGTATATAGCACTGTGTGGGCTGTGCTGTATGTAGCACTGTGTGGGCTGTGCTGTATATAGCACTGTGTGGGCTGTGCTGTATATACCACTGTGTGGGCTGTGCTGTATAAAGCACTGTGTGGGCTGTGCTGTATATACCACTGTGTGGGCTGTGCTGTATACTACTACGCGGGCTGTGCTATATTATGCAGGCTGTGCTATATACTATGGAAGTTGTGCTATATACTATGCGGGATTTGCTATATACTATAGGGGTATATTATATTCTATGGGGGAGGCCGTGTTATATACTATGTGGCTGTGTTATATACTATAGCGGGGGTAGATTATATTCTGTAGGGGAGGCTGTGTTATATACTATGGGGGTATATTATATTCTATGGGGGAGGCTGTCTTATATACTATGGGGGGCTGCATTATATTCTATGGGGGGCTACATTATATATTATGGGGAGGTGGGCTGTATTATATTCTATGGGGGGCTGTATTAGATTTTATGAGGGATGATTGCATCATACTCTGATGGGGCTGCATTATATTCTATGGGGAGGTGGGCTGTATTCTTTTCTATTCGGGGCTACATTAAATTTTATGGGGGGCTGCATTATATTCTATGGGGGGTTACATTATACTCTGGGGTGGCTGCATTATACTCTGTAGGGTGGTGGCTGCATTATACTGTATGTGGGCTGCATTATACTGTATCGAGGACTATGGGGAATACGTTATACTATATGAAGAACTATGGGGTGCATTATACTATGGGAAGTGAATTGTACTACATGGATGACTATACCGGTGCATTATACTATATGGAGCACTATGAGGAGTGTATTATGCTCTGTGGAGGACTGAGCAGTGTATTTTAATATATGGAGGACTATAGGGAGTGTATTATACTATATGGAGGACTGTGGTGCACATTATAATATATGGAGGACAATTGGGTGTATTTTACTAAACAAGTAAAATGCTGCATATTCAGATTGTTTTTGCCGGAACAAAAATCATTGTTCTCAGCAGCACATCGCCAGCGTAAACTGTAGATGTGCTGCTGATAACATGATACTGTATGGTGATCTGTTAGTGATCGTTCTGTCCCATCATTCTGTCTCAGACGGTGGAAAGAGGCCGGGAAACAAGCGTTGAACAACTTCAGTATGGTCGATCAAACTCATTTAGCGGCCTGAACTCAGCGCATGTAAATACAACCATAATGCTTTTGTGTGATGTGCAATATGTTAGCATTTGGGGCCCCATTTTAAACTTTGCCTAGGCGTAGGGCCCCACTTTGCCTAAAACCGGCCCTGCCTACAAGTGTACAAAGATATTATACAGTCACCATGTGACAAGTGGGCCTGTGTAACTTCAAATGCCAGGGCTGAATTTTAGTCCCAGTCCGGCCCTGGCGGAGTCCTTCCGAGTCCTTCAGCTGAGAGCAGATGCCGGCAAGCCTCCTACACTGCCTGTCAGATTGCTGATCTGATACTGTGCTATGCAAAGTGTCAGATCAGCGATCTGACTTTATATAGTAACGTCCCAACCTGGGACAATGTAATAAAGTTAAAAAAAAAATTATAATGTGTAAAAATATAAAAAAAAAAAATCCCCAAATAAAGAATAAATAAATAAATAAATATTTTACCAATAAATACATATATTTATGTAAATTAAAAAAAACAATAAAAGTACACGTATTTGGTATCGCCGCGTCCATAACTACATGACCTATAAAACTGTCCCACTAGTTAACCCTTTTAGTGAACACCATTAAAGAAAAAAAAACCAATGCTTTATCTTTTTTTGCCGAACAAAAAGTGGGATAACACGCGATCAAAAATACGGATATAAATAAATGTGATACCGCTGAAAACGTCATCTTGTCCTGCAAAAAAAAAGCCAGCAACATAGCTCCATCACTGGAAAAATAAAAAAGTTATAGCTCTCAGAATAAAGCGATGCAAAAATAATTATTTTTTCTATAAAAAATAGTTTTTATTGTATAAAAGTGGCAAAACATAAAAAAATGATATAAAGGAGGGATCGCTGTAATCGTACTGACCCGAAGAATTAAACTGCTTTATCAATTTACCAAACGCGGAACGGTATAAACGCCACCCCCAAAAGTAATTCATGAATTGCTGGTATATGGTCATTCTGCCTCCCAAAAATCGGAATAAAAAGCGAACAAAAAATGTCATGTGCCCGAAAATGGTACCAATAAAAACGTCAACTCGTCCAGCAAAAAACAAAACCACACATGACTCTGTGAGCCAAAATATGGAAAAATTATAGCTCTCAAAATGTGGTGATGCAAAAACTATTTTTTTAAATAAAAAGCGTCTTTTAGTGTGTGACAGCTGCCAAACATAAAAACCTGCTATAAATAGTAAATCAAACCCCCCTTCACCACCCCCTTAGTTAGGGAAAAATAATAAAATTAAAAAAAATGTATTTATTTCCATTTTCCCATTAGGGATAAGGGTGTGTTAGGGTTAGGTTTGTGATTAGGGTTAGAGGTGTGTTGGGGTTAGGGTTGTGATTAGGGTTATGGTTGGGATTAGGGTTAGGGGTGTGTTGGAGTTAGGTTTTTGATTAGGGTTATGATTAGGGTTAGGGGTGTGTTGGGGTTAGGGTTGTGATTAGGGTTATAGTTAGGGTTGGGATTAGGGTTAGGGGTGTGGTGGGGTTAGGCAGGGTCTGACTGGGGTGTCTGGGGCCCACCAGGGGAATGGACTCTAGGGGCCCACCCTACAGCTATATGCAGATATCTGTCAGTCGTTATCCCCATTATAGTTGCGCATTGACTATAAAACACAGGGGGCTCCTGCACATCTACTGTGCGCCCCCATAACTGGGATGTACAATTACGTTAGTTTACATGAAAGGTTCTATTGTTAAAACAAGTTATCACCGATCCATGGGCTCCACAGGATAGGTGATCGCTTAGGTGCGACCATTAGAAACTGCACCGATCGGAAGAATAGGGAAGTTTTATCCCTGACTGGACACATATCCCCATTTTAAAATGCAGCAGCAGTTCAGATGTCTGACCGCAGCTCCATTCGTTCTCTTTCGGGGCCTCCAGAAAAAAACAAGCGCAGCCACTGAGGGAATTAATGGATTATTGGTCAAGTCAGATATATCGCTCCAGTCTTATGGGGATAAAAGTTCCACATTCTGCCTACTGGGTCCCAGCAGTCATAACCCCCACCACCAATCAATATGTTATCACTAATCCTGTGGAGAGATGATTACTTTTTTCACAAGAGAACCCCTGTATTACCAGGATATAGGGACCAAATAATACAGCATGCAAGGAGAAATACCGCCACACCATAACTAAACTACATGTTCCACCACATAGTGACCGAATACCACATACAGGGAATAAATACCGCCATACCATGACCAGACAACAAATTACCACCACATAGTGACCGATTAATACCACACATAGGGGATAAATACCACCACACCGTGACGAGACCACATATTACCATCACATAGTGATTGAATACTACAATACTGATCAAGAATACAAACCACAATACTAACAACACTGTTATTACCACCAGTGACATTATACACAACAGCTCTGTATATACTGTCAGTGTACAGGTAATACAGGGATCACCAGTGACATTATACACAGGAGCTCTGTATATAGTGTCAGTGTACAGGTAATACAGTGATCACCAGTGACACTATACACAGGAGCTCAGTATATAGTGTCCATGTACAGGTAATACAAAAATCACCAGTGACATTATACACACGTCTGTATATAGTGTCAGTGTACAGGTAATACAGTCATCACCAGTGACATTATACACAGGAGCTCTGTATATAGTGTCCGTGTACAGGTAATATGAAGATCACCAGTGACAATATACACAGGAGCTCTGTATATAGTGTCAGTGTACAGGTAATACAGTGATCACTAGTGACATTATACACAAGAGCTCTGTATATAGTGTCCGTGTACTGGTAATACGAAGATCACCAGTGACATTGTACACAGGAGCGCTGTATATAGTGTCAGTGTACAGGTAATACAGTGATCACCAGTGACATTATACACAGGAGCTCTGTATATAGTGTCCGTGTGCAGGTAATACAAAGATCACCAGTGACATTATACACAGGAGCTCTGTATATAGTGTCAGTGTACAGGTAATACAGTAATCACCGGTGACATTATACACAGGAGCTCTGTATACAGTACATAGTGTATAGTGTGCGTGTGCATGTAATACACTCACTGGTGATGTCTCTAGTTGTAGTCCTTCTTCTTCGCCATCACTTCTTCCAGCCAGAACTCATCTCTGCAAAAAATAACACAGTCATCAATAGCTGATCGCTTCCAGAGCACTTTCCCACTTTATTCCCTGACTTCTACTACGTCAGATGAAGAAAAAAAGTGACGTAGTGCCGCCCTGCACAGTAACAGGACCTCCCTTTTGTTCCCTCCATGGAAAACAGTTTCCTAAAAAGTAACCCAGATATCCATACTGGCCCCCATATGTCCCTTGTCCTGCCCACCCCCCATATATCTCTCCTGGACCCCCATGTATCCATCCTGGTCCATTGTCCTGCACCCATATATCCATCCTGCCACCCCCCTTATATCCATCCGGGTCCTTTGCTCTGCACCCATATATCCATCCTGCCGCCCCCGTTATATCCATCCGCATTCTTTTTTCCTGCCTCTCATATATCCATCCTGCCACCCCCCTTATATCTATCCTGGTCCTTTTTTCCTGCTCCCATAAATCCATCCTGCCGCCCCCGTTATATCCATCCTGGTCCTTTTCTCCTGCCCTCCATACACTCACCGGCCACTTTATTAGGTACACCATGCTAGTAACGGGTTGGACCCCCTTTTGCCTTCAGAACTGCCTCAATTCTTCGTGGCATAGATTCAACAAGGTGCTGGAAGCATTCCTCAGAGATTTTGGTCCATATTGACATGATGGCATCACACAGTTGCCGCAGATTTGTCGGCTGCACATCCCAAAGATGCTCCATACAAGGCAGGATGGATCCATGCTTTCATGTTGTTTACGCCAAATTCTGACCCTACCATCCGAATGTCGCAGCAGAAATCGAGACTCATCAGACCAAGCAACGTTTTTCCAATCTTCTACTGTCCAATTTCGATGAGCTTGTACAAATTGTAGCCTCAGTTTCCTGTTCTTAGCTGAAAGGAGTGGTACCCGGTGTGGTCTTCTGCTGCTGTAGCCCATCTGCCTCAAAGTTCGACGCACTGTGCGTTCAGAGATGCTCTTAGGCCTACCTTGGTTGTAACGGGTGGCGATTTGAGTCACTGTTGCCTTTCTATCAGCTCGAACCAGTCTGCCCATTCTCCTCTGACCTCTGGCATCAACAAGGCATTTCCGCCCACAGAACTGCCGCTCACTGGATTTTTTTTCTTTTTCGGACCATTCTCTGTAAACCCTAGAGATGGTTGTGCGTGAAAATCCCAGTAGATCAGCAGTTTCTGAAATACTCAGACCAGCCCTTCTGGCACCAACAACCATGCCACGTTCAAAGGCACTCAAATCACCTTTCTTCCCCATACTGATGCTCGGTTTGAACTGCAGGAGATTGTCTTGACCATGTCTACATGCCTAAATGCACTGAGTTGCCGCCATGTGATTGGCTGATTAGAAATTAAGTGTTAACAAGGAGTTGGACAGGTGTACCTAATAAAGTGGCCAGTGAGTGTATATCCATCCTGCCACCCCCGTTATATCCATCCTGGTCCTTTTTACCTGCCCTCCATATAGCCATCCTGCCGCCCCCCTTATATCCATCGGAGTCCTTTTTTCCTGCCCTCCATATATCCAACCTCATTCTTTTTTCCTGCCCCCATATATCCATCCTGCCGCCCCCTTATCCCATCCGGGTCCTTTATTGACTGCCCCCCATATATCCATCCTGCCGCCCCCCTTATATCCATCTGAGTCCTACTTTCCTGGAGACAGAGAGACAGCCAGACAGACAGCCAGACAGAGACAGCCAGAGAGACAGACAGAGAGACAGGCAGAGACAGCCAAAGAGAGAGCCAGAGAGACACAGACAGCCAGAGAGACAGAGAGACAGCCAGAGAGACAGACAGTCAGAGACAGCCAGAGACAGAGAGACAGCCAGAGAGAAAGACAGAGAGACAGAGACAACCAGAGAGACAGACACAGAGACAGCCACAGAGACAGACAGCCAGAGAGAGACAGAGACAGACAGCCAGAGACAGGCAGACAGACAGAAGGAAGATTCCTCTTACCTTCCTGCACTCCCAGCGGCAGCGTTCTCCTCCTCTCTGCAGATTGGCGTGCACATAGTAAAATAGCCGCCGACCTAGCAGAGGCCGTCAGCTGATGTGCGCCCGTCACATGTGGCCCATGACACTGACGTCATACGCCGGTGAAGATGGGCGCACACTTGTCAGATAGGATTGGGGCGTGATCCGCAGCGGTTCAGGTAATGACCGCTGCATGCGCGCACCCTGCACTTTCTCTGTCTGCGCTTTTAAAGGGCCCACGCCCCTAAAAAATGCACTTTTTTCTTCTTCTTTTCCTCCTTTCCTGCCCCCAGAGACAAGGGCCCACCGGGGAATCCCCCGATACCCCGTCAGACCAGTCCGACTCTGGGGTTTAAGGTTGTGATTAGGGTTATGGTTAGGGGTGTGTTGGGGTTAAGGTTGTGATTAGGATTATGGATAGGGTTGGGATTAGGGTTAAGGGTGTGTTGGGGTTAGGGTTGGAGTTAGAATTGGTGGGTTTCCACTGTTTAGGCACATCAGGTGGTCTCCAAACGCGACATGGCATCTGATCTCAATTCCAGCCAATTTTGCATTAAAAAGTCAAACAGTGCTCCTTTCCTTCCGAGCTCTGCCATGCGCCAAAACAGTGGTTTACCCCCACAAATGGGGTATCAGCGTACTCAGGACAAATTGGACAACAACTCTTGACATCCAATTTCTCCTGTTACCCTTGGGAAAATGAAAAATTGGGGACTAAAAGATCATGTTTGAGGAAAAAATATGATTTTTTTTATTTTCACGTCCGGGCGTTATAAACTTTAGTGAAACACCGGGGGTTCAAAGTTCTAACTACACATCTTGCTAAGTTCCTTGGGGGGTGTAGTTTTCAAAATGGGGTCACTTGTGGGAGGTTTCCACTGTTTAGGCACATCAGGGGCTCTCCAAACGCGACATGGCTTCCAATCTCAATTCCAGCCAATTTTGTACTGAAAAGTCAAATGGCGCTCCTTCCCTTCCGAGCTCTGCCATGCGACCAAACAGTGGTTTAACTGCACATATGGGATATCAGCGTACTCAGGACAAATTGTACAACTTTTGGAGTCCAATTTCTCCTGTTACCCTTGGTAAAATAAAATAAATTGGAAGTACATTTTTTGTGAAAAAAAGTTAAATGTTCATTTTTTAAACATTCCAAAAATTTATTTGAAGCACCTGAAGGGTTAATAAACTTCTTGAATGTGGTTTTGAGTACCTTGAGGGGTGCAGTTTTTAGAATGGTGTCACTTTTGGGTATTTTCTATCATATAGACCCCTCAAAGTCACTTCATATTGTGACGTGGTCTCTAAAAAAAAAAGGATTTGTAAAACTTGTAGAAAAAAATGAGAAAACGCTGGTCAAATTTTAACCCTTATAACTTCCTAAAAGAAAAAAATCTTGGTTTCAAAATTGTGCTGATGTAAAGTAGACATGTGGGAAATGTTATTTATTAACTATTTTGTGCGATATGACTCTATGATTTAAGGGTATAAAAATTAAAAGTTGGAAAATTGCGAAACTTTTACCAAATTTCAATTTTTTTCACAAAAAAGCAAGTCATATCGAAGGAATTTTACTGCTATCATAAAGTACAATATGTCACGAGAAAACAGTCACAGAATCACCGGGATCTGTTGAAGCGTTCCACAGTTATTGCCTCATAAAGGGACAGTGGTCAGAATTGTAAAAATTGGCCGGATCAGAAAGGTGAAAACAGGCTGGGTCGCGAATAAATTTAACTCTACTGCTCACAGCATTACATAGCAAAAACCTACTGACATATTCCCCTTAAAGACAAATAACCTAGATCCCTAGATATGTGGCCACTATGGATAAGATAAGTAGGCTTAATGCTAATGTCTTATATCCATAAACAAAGTTACAATGAGAACAAAGAAAGAGAGAAAAAAAAAAAAGGACAAATAAAATCAGGAAACAAAAAGTTGGGAAAGGAGTGGTGAGGGTAGGGGAGAATGAAAGTAGGGGGAGATATGAGAAATTGTCAAAAATGCACAAATGTGATACTGTTAAGTTGGGGAATTTATTACAGAGTCTTTTCAAAAAAACTGTAAAAAAAGCTGCATCACCATCTGCACTTCCGATAGACAAAGTTTTAATGAGGGGTTCTTCCGGTGTCCAAGGTGCTGGAATAATGGCTCTGGCAATGTTTTTTAGATGGCATACTACTGACTTGCCATAGGAGGATATGGAATGGGCTCAGATGAAGGACCAATGGATCCGGAGAGAAAGGCAGGGTAACATCAGTACCTTTGGAAATTACATGCCAGACACTTGACCACATAACGGATAGTTTTGGGCAGTCACCAAGGATGTGTTTAAGAATACCCCATTGATAGTATGAAGGTGTGAAGCTTGGAGGGCACCTGTACTATCTACAGTAAAGCGAATTTTAAACCTTCTTGGAATCTGCTTGACAAAGAGGATTTCTAAAAGTCTATTTTTTTCTTCTGGTGTAAAGGTCAAAGTTAGATCCCTTTCCTTGCGTGATATATAATTATGTGAAAGAAAGTTGGAGAGATGAGGACATTACGCATGACTGACGGTATGGTGCGTGGAGCCAGATGAAGAGCACACCAGATCAGAGGATGTACTACTAAAGGCAAATTAGTCAGGGTTTTGTATGGAAGACTGAAAATTAGAGAGTTGCTGCCTTTACCAAGCTCTCAGTGGGAATGAGTCTGCATCTCCTGAGAGGGCAATGGATGATTTCTGAATATTATTCTCAAAACATAGAAAACTGGAAAGCTCCAATTCATCAGGACTGGCGTTTTGCTCATCAGTCTTGATGAAGAGTGCATTGGAGAAAGAAACGCCTCTTAATAAGTTTGGTGCATCTTTCAGCTGCTATGCGCCATTGAAATAATGTTCTCCAATCAGTACTTTTGTGGCGTAAATTTAATGTACGTTGTCGGCTGCAGTCGGCCATGCCCTCTAAAGACTAAGTTCTGCTCACTTTTCAAAATCAGCAAGCTGGAATTTGCATGCAAACACCATAAGCCGCACAATTGTTCTATAACATGCAGAATCCTGGCAAAAAAATGTTGATGAATCAGTCCCTACATTTATAGGCCTTATACCATGACTATAAGGAAAAAGTTTGATTACCAAAAATAGGAAAAATAATGGAGAGGGTGAAGGAGCGATATCTGTCCATGGAAATAGAATAACTGCCACTGACTCTGAGAATAATACCAATGGTGGGGTGTGTTCAGCCGTAGAGCTGCTTGTAGAGCAATCTGAAGAGGTGGTTGCTCAATATCCAACCAAGGCTTAAGCTCAAAGTGGCAACACTAGTCTATAGTCCTAATCAGGTGAAAGGCTTTGGGGATGTGAAAGAACAGAGCGATACAGGCCATTTTTCTGCCCCATATATATGTAATTAGTAAAGAGAAAATGGAAGGGAAACACAACCGTAGTATGAATATAGGGACGGCCTAAATCAAATATAAAATCCAGGGTAAAGAGGACTATAAGCCCAAACCAGATGAAAGTATCCTTTGCCCACCAAAGTCTATTATTATATAAAGGAAACAGCAGTGAGAGGTCTTTGGGAAGTTGAATCCTTAGTTATCTTATTGCTGAAACTGCTCAAGAAAATGGGAATTGGTCAATTAATTTATTCACCAGGGCGTTAGAAAGTGACATGTTTGAAGCCCCTGATTGAAGATAGTACTGATAGTTGATTTTAAAGCCAGAGAAGGATGAGTATCAACAGAATTGTGCTAGTAGATTTGTGATAAAAATTCTGGGATGAGATAGGAAGAAAAAGTGATTGTCTATTTGATGGTGGGTATTGCCCATGGAGAGACCGGAGATATAATAATTATTTATAACATGATATAAAAAAAGGAAGAAGAAAAATTGAGGCGCTATGTTGGTCAACCCTGGCATAAAAAAATCAAAATGGAGAGGATAAATGTCCGTTAACCTTAACCAAAACAAAAAGGAAAGAGATTTAGGACGAACAAAAGGACAAAGGAATCAAGACCTGCATCCTTCAAAGTTACTATCATGGAAGGTCACTTGACTCTGTTCATGGCGGGAACAAAGGGAAAGTACATTTTGAGGCGTCAGGTAATTGGCCTTGGTTAAGTCATCTTCACTTGTTCCCTGTGGACTATTTGTTAAAGTAGTGGGATCAGCCTCTTGCCTACAATTGTGAAGAATAGTTTTAGAATAACCTTAACAAGGAAAATTGGGCTATAGTTTTGGTAAAGAGATGAGTCCTTGCCATTTCTCAGGATTATTCTGCTGAAGAGTATCATCTGGCATCTTGGTACCCGTGGAGATCAAATTAATGCACCACTCTGACGTTTTTTTGGGTTTTTTTCAGCACTGAAGTGGTGCTTTAAACGTTAAGTCCCCTGCACCATTCACCATTTTTCTGCGCCTTTTTGGTCCTGCAACACCATTATGTGAGTGCAGTTTCTGACTGGCCGGAACTCAGAAGCTACGTCACCAGCCCTCAATGTAAGTCTATGAGATCCGGAACAAGGCTCTCATAGACTTATATTGATTAGTGACCTCCGGCTTATTCCATGAAACGCTGGAGCAGGAGATGGACTGGAGCAGCTGCAAAAAAAGATGAAAGCACCAGAAGGTGAGTATCAGACAAGGGGTGGGGTACTTGGATTTTCAGCACTACTCCAATGGTGAAATAAAAAGAAACCCTGAAGTGGCGCTTTAAGGGCTGAAATGAAATGTTGGTTAAGTTCATCATAGAATAATTTATGACAAGGGAGGGAAATCATTTGGGCTAAGGGTTTTTGCATTTCGGGTATCTTTTAAGCTATAATTCTAAATCTGAAATACTCTGCTCCAATATTTGTAATTCCTGAGGGGAATGTGCCCAGACCTGATCCTTGAGAGGTGTTTTGATGTGAGTGGAATTCAGAAAATTATAGAGAACAATAGTAAGAGCAAAAACATCACAGAAAATTGTTCTGGGAGGTAGAGTTTGGACCCATGGTAAGTCTGCACATATATTCAGTGTATTCAGGATCGTATGGTTCTGGCTAGTGTCCTGTCTGGATTGGTACCATATATTCAAAAAAATATATATGGCATTTTACTGTGGCAGTCATCACATTCGGAAGAAGGACAGAGCAAAAGTATCACATACTTTTGAGTTTTGCATCTTGTGCAGGATGTAATAATGGCTTGTGGGCCTGATCCGGGATATGTATGTGGAGAACTAAGCTAAAATGAAAAGCTTCTCTAAGAAGACTTCTAATATAACATCAGTGAGACTCCCACCCTGGCATAGGATTGCAGGCTTGGGTTGTGTTTGGGAAAAGTATATCTATGTCCTTCCTGACTGCACTGACTATAGTTAGCACTTCTACTAAGGTCTCATTATAAAACCACAGTCATCCCTTGGAGTGCAATGTGAGAATAGTGAGAGGCGCGGAAATCATTGCCTGGTCTCAGAAAGAGATATAGCCCCTACTCGCAGACATGGAGGTGGGAATGGAGAATAAATAGGATCTACAGGTCCTTCTCAAAAAATTAGCATATAGTGTTAAATTTCATTATTTACCATAATGTAATGATTACAATTAAACTTTCATATATTATAGATTCATTATCCACCAACTGAAATTTGTCAGGTCTTTTATTGTTTTAATACTGATGATTTTGGCATACAACTCCTGATAACCCAAAAAACCTGTCTCAATAAATTAGCATATTTCACCCGTCCAATCAAATAAAAGTGTTTTTTAATAACAAACAAAAAAAACATCAAATAATAATGTTCAGTTATGCACTCAATACTTGGTCGGGAATCCTTTGGCAGAAATGACTGCTTTAATGCGGCGTGGCATGGAGGCAAGCAGCCTGTGACACTGCTGAGATGTTATGGAGGCCCAGGATGCTTCAATAGCGGCCTTAAGCTCATCCAGAGTGTTGGGTCTTGCGTCTCTCAACTTTCTCTTCACAATATCCCACAAATTCTCTATGGGGTTCAGGTCAGGAGAGTTGGCAGGCCAATTGAGCACAGTAATACCATGGTCAGTAAACCATTTACCAGTGGTTTTGGCACTGTGAGCAGGTGCCAGGTCGTGCTGAAAAATGAAATCTTCATCTCCATAAAGCATTTCAGCCGATGGAAGCATGAAGTGCTCCAAAATCTCCTGATAGCTAGCTGCATTGACCCTGCCCTTGATGAAACACAGTGGACCAACACCAGCAGCTGACATGGCACCCCACACCATCACTGACTGTGGGTACTTGACACTGGACTTCAGGCATTTTGGCATTTCCTTCTCCCCAGTCTTCCTCCAGACTCTGGCACCTTGATTTCCGAATGACATGCAAAATTTGCTTTCATCAGAAAAAAGTACTTGGGACCACTTAGCAACAGTCCAGTGCTGCTTCTCTGTAGCCCAGGTCAGGCGCTTCTGCCGCTGTTTATGGTTCAAAAGTGGCTTTACCTGGGGAATGCGGCACCTGTAGCCCATTTCCTGCACACGCCTGTGCACGGTGGCTCTGGATGTTTCCACACCAGACTCAGTCCACTGCTTCCTCAGGTTCCCCAAGGTCTGGAATCGGTCCTTCTCCACAATCTTCCTCAGGGTCCGGTCACCTCTTCTCGTTGTACAGCGTTTTCTGCCACATTGTTTCCTTCCAACAGACTTACCATTGAGGTGCCTTGATACAGCACTCTGGGAACAGCCTATTTGTTGAGAAATTTCTTTCTGGGTCTTACCCTCTTGCTTGAGGGTGTCAATGATGGCCTTCTTGACATCTGTCAGGTCGCTAGTCTTACCCATGATGGGGGTTTTGAGTAATGAACCAGGCAGGGAGTTTTTAAAAGCCTCAGGTATCTTTTGCATGTGTTTAGAGTTAATTAGTTGATTCAGAAGATTAGGGTAATAGGTCATTTAGAGAACCTTTTCTTGATATGCTAATTTATTGAGACAGGTTTTTTGGGTTATCAGGAGTTGTATGCCAAAATCATCAGTATTAAAACAATAAAAGACCTGACAAATTTCAGTTGGTGGATAATGAATCTATAATATATGAAAGTTTAATTGTAATCATTACATTATGGTAAATAATGAAATTTAACACTATATGCTAATTTTTTGAGAAGGACCTGTATATGGGAATAAATGTGGTGGGAGGAAGGTGTAGTCTTGTCCAGATGTGTCCGCTAATTGGATGTCATGTAACAGCTTACTGCCCGGCAGGTACATCGGAAGCCGAGATTCCCTGGTTATTTCTACTCACTTTATTTCTGTCATTCCTGTTATATTTTAGATTCTTTTTATTTTATTTTCATTTGTCTTTTATATATTTATTTTTTTAAATCATTTTCTTACTTTTCTATTGTTCTTCCTATTGCTTGATTCCATTTATAATAGTTTGGGTCTTTATTACTAGTCTCTAATTCTGCCTCTTATGTTCTTTGCTTTCAGACATTTTATTCTTCTAGGTATTTTTTAGGCAATGATTCCTTTTTTCCCCCTTGTCCATATATCTATTGTGCATGTGGCATGTTTGCACATCACCGGTTTCCTACAGCACAATTCGGATTGTTGCTTTTTAGTTTGAACCTTCGCCTCTCCTACTTATAGTGTGGACCACAATGAGAACCGTGGTCTCTGACTCATTCTGACCAATCACGATTGGCAAAGTGCACATATCTAGACTTCATTCTGTCCTTCAGATACTCCTGACTTTTGGTGCTGTCGGTCCATCGCTTTGCTCATCTTGCTCCATTTCTAAAATCCTTCTTCTCCGAGCCGGCTCCAAGTTTTCGTGGGCCCCTTTAACACACACCACCATTGATGATACACAGATCAGAAATATAGGTGTAGTACAATGCCAAAGATTTCACTTACCTCTTATATTACATGAGTGATATCTATTGTAAATTCTACAATAGCTCCGAAACCAGACAGTATAGTCCTCCACTAGATGGCACTAGAGTTCAAGTCCTCTTCCTCGCTGAAGAAGATATATGCATTTGGCAATTACAATGTTATTCCACATTTAACCAGTAGATGTCACTTAGTCACCTTGAGTCACTGGAAATCGAGTGCATCTATCCATTTGTCCATTAAGTTATTCATTTCAAGAGAATTGATTTAATTGAAATTTAATTGAACTTTGCCACTTAACCAAATTACTTGCGGTTAAAAGACAAAAAATAAGTCTATTGAGAATTATATTCTGTACTAAATAGAATTATCCCGTTTGTTATCCATTTATGTAACAATGCATTGTATCTTGCTCTGCACTGGAGGGATAAAACATATCCCAATATGACACTAAACATATCATCTCTCAATCAGTGATGTATTATTTAGCACATAGTTACGCATCCTGGCTCCTAGCCTAGAATAATTCACAGACTGATACAATGTGATACCTAATGATTCATTATGTTTATACTAAATTCCTGAACTATTGCTGGTTAATGACGTCAGAATGTATTAGGCTGGCTTTATGGTGTACTTGACATATCCGTCTGTAAAAAAAAATATATATATATATATTTAAAAGGATATTTTTGTATCTGCATAAAGTATAATGGTAAAACCGTATGTCGAATGAATATCTGTTTGTATACATTATAGGGTTTTTTATCCTGTAAAAAAAATGAATCCTTGGCATAGGCTTCAACTATCTTGGTTGGGCAGGATTAACGCAGTTAAAATGGACCTATTACCACGCCTCTTATATTTATTTCAAACAATACCCTTAAGGCCCCGTCTCACATAGCGAGATCGCTGCTGAGTCACAAGTTTTGTGACGCAACAGCGACCTCAGTAGCGATCTCGCTATGTGTGACACGTACCAGCGACCAGGCCCCTGCTGTGAGATCGCTGGTCGTGTCGGAATGGCCTGGACCGTTTTTTGGTCGTTGAGGTCCCGCTGACATCGCGCAGGGCCGCGCTTAGTAACCCAATGTTTACCCTGGTTACCAGTGTAAATGTAAAAAAAAAAAAAAAAGTACATGCTCACCATCTGATGTCCGTCAGGTCCCTTGCCGTCTAATTCCCACACTGACTGAGCGCCGCAAAGTGAAAGTACAGCACAGCGGTGACGTCACCGCTGCGCTCTGCTCTCACTGTACGGCGGCACTCAGTCAGAGCAGGAAGCAGACGGCAAGGGACCTGACGGACATCAGATAGTGAGTATGTAGTGTTTGTTTTTTTTGGTAACCAGGGTAAACATCAGGTTACTAAGCGCGGCCCTGCGCTTAGTAACCCGATGTTTACCCTGGTTACCCGGGTGCTGCAGGGGGACTTCGGCATCGTTGAAGACAGTTTCAACGATGCCGAAGTCGTTCCCCTGATCGTTGGTCGCTGGAGAGAGCGGTCTGTGTGACAGCTCCCCAGCGACCACACAACGACTTACCAACGATCACGGCCAGGTTGTATCGCTGGTCGTGATCGTTGGTAAATCGCTATGTGTGACGGGGCCTTTATACTTACCAGCCTCTTTCTTTTCTCGCCTTAAACAAATAATCACCCGATTTATTTGGTCTCACAATCGGGCGCGTATTTCATATACGTTATTAAGCAGGTCCAAGTTGACGGGTGCCCTGGGCCTCCCAGATCTTGCGATCTATAGTTATGCTTCAATAGCAACATGTATTCTGGACCTCTACCACAGCAAAAATAGCAAAAAATGGGTAAAGGTAGAAAACGATCTTAACGGCTGCGACTCCCAGGTTGTCCTCTGGTCCGGGGGTAAAAAGATGGGGCCAGGTGTCTACATACCCTTCCTTACACGAAACATATTGCTTCTTATTAAAAATAGAAACTTTAGAAATAGAAACTAAAGACTTTCAACTCACAACCCTCCCTGGCCCCTTGATCCCAATCTATGATAATCCTGCCTTCCCTGCGGGGCTAAATAGAGAGATGTATCTGCACAAGAGAAAAGATTCCAAACCCATTCTTCATGATTACTTAAAAGAGACCGGAATGAAGTCCCTTCAGGAATTATTTCCGGAGGAAGAAGCACCCTCTGCTGATTGGTTTTTCCAAGAACAACTTAAGAGTTTTATTCACGCGATCTCTAAACAAACCAATATTGGCAGACCGCTGACTCCCTTTGAGATACTTTGCATATCACTAAACCCTCCGGACCATACTGTCTCACTGCTATACAAACTCTTCCAAGGAGGAGGGATTCCACCGCGGGGTTCGCCATTGTTCTTCTCGAAATGGGAAAACGATCTGGGAAGGTCCTTATCACCTGAAGACAGAGAAAAAATTCTTCTCTTCACGGTTAGATCGTCATTATGCGCGGTGTCACAGGAGAGGAGCTACAAGATTCTAACAAGATGGTATAGATGTCCCTCAATGGTGCATGCAGTGTTCCCCACGACTCCTGATACTTGTTGGAGATGCTTAAAAGAGATAGGCTCCTATATGCATATTTGGTGGGATTGCCCCCCCATAAAGGACTTGTGGTTGTCTGTCTTTGAACTCCATAATAAGATGTCTATCACACAGATTCAACCCTCAGCAAGCCTAGCATTATTGTCCCTTTGTGACTGGTCGATTTCTCGGTTTAAGAGAGGCATCCTCAGACACTTTCTTACTGCAGTTAGGAACCCAATTCCACGCTTCTGGAAACAAGATAAATTTCCTTCACGTGCGGAGTTCGTGGCAGAACTTAATGACATTTACAGAATGGAGCAGTTGATAAATCAGTCCCCAGGTAATGCAGACAAAACTTATAATACATGGGCTCCCTGGATTGCTTTCAGGGAAACCCCTGATCTAGATCTTTGGATTTCCAGAACCCGACAGATTACATAGCTCGCCTTCGTTTTTCGTATATCGTTTGTCATTCGATCATTTTTCAACTCGCGCCCTAGCTGCTGGAGCGTGACGATGGCCACACTTCTTCCCTCATACCTCACTCCCTTGCCCCTTCCTCTCCTCTTCCATCTATTCTTCTTCTTTATCCTACTTTCTTTGTTTGTCTCTCCCTTATTTAGCTTAAATGTTCATTGTGATTCGAGAATAATCATAAAGAAAGTTAGTAATGGTTTCCAATGGTTACTGTTGTTCTTTATTGTTACTACTTTATAATATCAATATAACCGGCATTTATTATTATCTACTAGAATGTTAAATTTCAAGATTCATGGTGATGTCTCAACGTCTCACGTGATTAACTTGTAACTTTGCTTAGTACCCTGCCAACTTACTTGATTGTACGGTTTACCTTTATTTTTTGCTTTCATCAATAAACATGATTTATACAAAAAAATGAATCCAAAGTCTACTGTGCTTTTTTTATCCTTTAAATAAATAGATGGAAAACAGATCAGTTTTCTAGAACATTGCAGCCTATGGAAAATGGATGCAAATATACTGTTATACGTATGCATCCAATCCCATAGTCTCATGACACCTCCCCCAAAATATAGAAAACGAATGCAGGGATGAAAAACTCCTGGATGGGGCCGAGCCTTTTTACTAGACAACACATCAAGAAAAAACTAAATCTTACGAATACATAGACGAGGGCATCTCTTGCTCTCCTGATAAACAGCTCTACAACATAAACATTTCATGCATCATAACTTCATGTTTTGGTCATGTTAATTTGTATCGAAGACTTGGCATTTTGTATGTTTGTTGCTTCTTCCAATTGTACTACACCGTGGAATATGCGGGTGATACTGATATATTGCAACTGTTCAGATAGACATCTCATGATTTCTATACCTTCTGCTGTGGCGGACGTGCAGCCTGTAAACTCTTTATCTCCGAAGTAAGGGAATTTATTGGAAACTTAGAGAGATATAAAGCAGCACGTAGCACTCCCCAATCAAAAGAATCAAAAAAGATCAGTGCAAGGCAAAGTTCAGAACAAATCCGTCCAAGAAAGACTAGCAAATTGCACTTTACTGAACACACAATCGTTTTTGGACATGCCATAAAGATTGTGTATGGGGTAATGTTTCATTTATTTGTCTTCAGTGGAAACTTGGTATGATTGATGAAAAAAGACATCACCCCATAAGGCAAAACTCTGTACTTCTACTATTTAGTTTCATTTTACTTTGTAGACTTTGTGTAGATCACGAGTGATCCATCCTATTTCTTTTGTGACTGAGCCAGAAACCAGACATGAAGTGACAAGTTCCATGTGTTTCCAACAATTGATTGGTTTTCTTTAAACAAACAAATGAACAGTGTTGTTACCCATTCACAATCCATGTATAATTATGGCAACTGATGTGAAAGCAAACATTTGATTTGTTGCTATGGTCTAGAGGTGGGGAACCCTTTTTCTGCCAAGGCCCATTAGGGTACTTATACCGTCATTCAGGAGACCTACAAAATTATCAACTTGAGAATTATCCTAATAGAATTGGTCAAACAATAAATTAACTCCCCCCTATAGTGATGGCTGGAGCTTTTTCTCCTTGGCGAGATGTGTGATGTTAGGTGGTAATGATGATGTTACTACTCTCAACTGCTTTTCCAGTTTTGCTTTGACCTAGAGCACAGTTGACGCTTTGCAATGATAAGTTTTTTAAAGAACTCGCAGCTGTAAGATTTTATGACCAAAGATGTGTATTACACTGCAGACATCCTCAATCTTTATAAAACTAAAGCAGTGAGAGGTCTGAAGCATACATCACATAGGATACACTGATTGCTGGATATACCATCCCATAAGAGACACTTGGGCTGGTGCATACACATCACATAGAAGACACTGGGGCTGGAGCTTATACATCACACAGTCACATAGGATACACTGGGACTGGAGCATATACATCATATAGGAGACACTAGGGCTGAAGAATATACGTAACATAGGAGTTGTATGGCTGCAGCATATAAATCACATAGGAGACTATGAAGTCGGAGCTGTGGCTGCAGCATATAAATCCTATAGGAGATGCTGAGGCCGGAGAATATAAATCACATAGGAGATGCTGAAGTCGGAGCTGTGGCTGCAGCATATAAATCATATAGGAGACGCTGGGGCCGGAGAATATAAATCACATAGGAGATGAAGTCGGAGCTGTGGCTGCAGCATATAAATTATATAGGAGAAGCTGAGGCCAGAGAATATAAATCACATAGGAGAAGCTGGGGCTGCAGGATATACATCACATCATAGGAAATGCTGGGGCTGGAGCATATACATCACATAGGAAACGCTGGGGCTGAAGTACATACATCCCATAGGAGACATTGGGGCTGGAATATATACAGTAGGAGACATTGGGGCTAGAGCATATACACCACGGGAGACATTAGGGCTAGTGCATATACCACAGGAGATATTGGAGTTGGAGCATATACATCACAGGAGACACTGATGCTGCTGTCTTCATCTTTGGGACAGGAGAGCATTGCTCACTAAGTCCACCCACAAAGTACTTACAAACGCTGGCATTAGCCAGGGTCAGGATTAGAGTTGAGCGAATTTGTTCGGATTTGGTCGCTGAATCTGAATTTACCATATGTACCCTATTCGTGACGAATGTATGTTTCATGATCAGTTCCGAACAAATTTGCTCAACTCTAGTCAGAACGTACTCCTACATTGCATGTACCAAAGTGTTCAGTAGTGAACTCTGCGTGAACATGCAAGAAGTAATTAAAGGGCCAACAGCTGGCAAAAGGCAGCTACAGCCCTGAGCATTGAAGTCTCCGAGAGTCTGCTCGGGGGCTGGAGAAAAGGTCATCGCGGGACAAAAAGCATTAACCACCCCTACTGTAGACAAACAGCTATTTTGCATTAGTCTTGTATACACTCAGTTATTTCTTTTCTCCCAGTGAAACTATTTTCTTACTCAGGGTAGATTTACATGAGTGTACAAAAAACTGTCAGTTTCATTTAGCACACATGGATGATTTATTTCACTTCTCATCCGTGTGCAATACATTTATTACAGCAACTCAATCATTTTCAGGACCATTTACAGTTTCCTATGTTACAGAATTGCAATTTATAGGTAAAAAATGGATGCTAAACTGTGGCTCTGTATGGCATCCGATTTTTTTTTTGCTCACCTATAGACTTCAACTGGTGAGTCTCATCCAATTTACAGCAGAAACTAGTTCATGCTGCAATTTTCCTCACACACAGTGAAAAAAGTTGCTCATCTGAACTGCCCCATTGTATAACATTGTTCTGAGTGCTGTTTGCTTGTTTTCAATTAACAAAAGACTGTCACTTCCAAAACAGAAAAACTGGTGTATACAGGTGCAAACTCAGAGTAGAAGTTAGTGATGAGCGAGTATACTCGTTGCTCGAGTTTTCCCGAGCACGCTCGGGTGATCTCCGAGTATTTGTTAGTGTTCGGAGATTAAGTTTTCATCGTGGCAGCTGGATGATTTACAGCTATTAGCCTGCTTGATTACATGTGGGGATTCCCTAGCAACCAGGCAACCCCCACATGTACTCAACCTGGCTAATAGCTGTAAATCATTCAGCTGCCACGATGAAAACTTAATCTCCGAACACTAACAAATACTCGAAGATCACCCAAGCTTGCTCGGGAAAACTCGAGCAACGAGTATACTCGCTCATCACTAGTAGACGTCTCTATACATAAATAAAGTTTCACTCTGTAGCACTGTAGCATGTAAAAATTAAATATATGAAATTTGAATTGCATTACTGCTCTAGATAATAAGAAAAATTGCAGATGCTTAGCACATAATTTGGCCAATTAATGCATGCCCAGCAGACAACGACAAGGCAAACTCCAGTTGCTGGGAACCTACCTAATGTGAATCCTCTCTGTCAGGACTCTGAATATTTTTTATTACCTTTTTGTGCATTACTGCCCTTTTCCAAGATGGCGTCTTTGGTCTCATGTGCACTGTGTCTTCCTGCTATAAAACGCCACCCCAGCCTTCAGTCTGTGCTAGAGTATTCTGCCTTGCATCCAGCTCCTGACCTCTGGTGACTCCCTGGCTATATACCTGCTCCTGTGAACCTGTGGCATTATCCTGCTACTCTGCTCTGAGTTCCTGCTGCATACACCAGTTCCAGTAATCCTCCCTCATTTGCTGCTCGTGTTTGCTTAGATCTGCATTTGCTGGACATGTAAGCTGTTTCTGCTCTGCAAGAACCTGAGACTATTACCCAGACCTCCCTGGTTTAGCTAAGATATTATATGAACTGCCTTATAAGCATGTCTATCTGTATTTTGGACTAAGCAAGGACTTATTCGTGTCAAGTATCCTCAAAAATAATTGTGCTTCATAGACTTTCTGCGTGATTGCATTTTCCTCTGAAGTTTCCTATAGACTGCTGAGCTGCATTTGATATTTGCACCAAGTGTTGTGGACTTGAGTTTCTCTCTGCACCTGTTTGAATCACCGTGTGATAATATGATAATATAGACTTTACCACTTATAAAACTGTGTCCTGTAGTTATCTTGTTCCACGCAAAGAGTCTCCTGAGTTATCCCCTATAATTATTACACTCTCCTAGGCTGAAGCCTATATTTATAGGTAGGTCCCAGCTGCAATTAAAACCACCACGGGCTGGTGAGTGGAGTGCTCAGTCTGAGAGCCAATACTCAAATAACAAAAGACTGACTGTCACTTCCAAACAGAACGCTGGTGTGTACAGGTGCAAACTAAAAGTAGCCATCTCTAAACATAACAAACAAACTTACCTACCCATAAATGCAGGCTTCAGGCTAGGAGAGGACTTGTTTGATATTTGTTTATGTATAGAGATGGCTACTCTAAGTTTGCAACTGTACACACCAACTTTTTGGTGGGAAGGGAGTCAGTGTTTTGATATTTCTATATCGGCTCCCTGACCGAGCACTCCATCCACCAGCCTGTGGCTGTTTTAATTGCAGCAGGATGCTACCTACCTATAAATGCAGGCTTCAGTCTAGGGAGGATTCACATTAGATAGGTTCCCAACAGAGATCATCTTGTCATTGGCTGCTTTGGCAGCATGAATTGGTAAATTTATGTGATAAGTATCTCCATTTTTTCTTATTATGTAGAGCAGTAATGCAATTCAAATTTCATGTACCGTATTTCATTTTTACATGCTATAGCGCTACAGAGTGCAAGTTTATTCGTTCGTTTCTTTTCAATTACAGCACTCAGATCGAAAATGCGGTCTTGTGAACGAGCCCTTACTGTGCTTAATAACATTTAGGCTTAATTCGGACGTCTGTGTTTTTTCTATTACATAAAAATAGACCATTTTTCATTAGTGTTTGATCACTGTAATTTTTTTTATCATCAGTGATTTACACTCATGAACAAAAATGACAAAGGTTCCCCTAATCACTGCAATGTTAATCAAAAACAGTACACGGATTACACAAGATCCAGGTGCTGTCTGATTTTCATGGACCCATAGACTCGTATGGGTAATTTTGAGCCAGTATGTACCCATTATAGTCTATTGCTTTTTCCCGTGTCAATTTTTGATCCATCTATGAAAACATGGTAAGTCCTCGTATGTCTGAATGAGGACTTACCAAGATATATTTCATTACTGTTTCTGTTCCTGGAACAAGTGCTGAAATTGTGGGTGTCCTAGAATAAAGTTGTGACACTACTGCTGCATACTTAGGAAAGATGCAACTCAGAAATGTTGCTTTTACCCTGAGCAGCTACTTTCACTTATGCCGGCTTCACACTTTCGCATTTCACCTCTATACTGTATATGAGGCTGCTAGTTCAGGTCAGGAGACCCACTCAGGGTAATGTCACCCACACACGTGACGGTGCATGTGCAATCCCATGAAGACATTCGCAGGGACCGGCAAACAGATTATACAAAAATAAGTTCATCTTAAGTTTTTGTGATTTCCAGCAATAATAGCACTGTTACATAATCTAGTTTCAAATGTTGGGAAATAAGATGACAAAAGCTAATGCAGAAGAGGAAGAAGAAAAAAAAAAAAAAAAAGGTGACGGGGAGGGGTAGTTAGAAAGGATTATTATCATTATCATCACGTACCTACAACCATATGACAAATAATAAAGAACAGAAGCCAAAAGGGAAGTACAAAACTTCTTAACTTGCTCATCATGCATCCTAGAATCACTGAACTCTCCCGTTCCTTCATTATTTGCATGTATTTATCATTCCCCTCCCAGATACCGCCAAGGCATCCCCCCTTTTTATTCCTCCACTTGCTTTTATCGCATCACAATAAGAAGTTATCTTCACATTTCGGTATTCTCCTCAGCTTTGCCAGAAGGGGACCAAGATCGCATGGCTCACACCTCCACCATATCAACCTTTATTAAATCTGCTTTATATGGGTGGACTCTTTCCTGGTACCACAATGTACAGTTGTCTTGATATCTCTATGCTTTTCGTCACTAAAAGATTTCCTAACTGTCAAAAAGTTTTGAACCCACGTTCTGTGGGGAAGTTGGCTTCCACCCAATCCATTCTTAACACATAGGACATCTTTTCTAGGAACAAGTGAAAGGGAGGAGGTTGGTCCGGTAGCCATGCCGGTAGTATGGTTTTTGGTCTGGCTCACGCCACAAAATGCAGCAATTAATTCTCACCTGGCATCCATTGATACTTATCTGTGTCTAGTTCTTCAATATAGGATACAAACAAAGAGGAACAGCAGACCCGTTTAAGCGATTACTCGTGAAATGGCCATCATCCACTTTTTCTTCCCACATGCCTCCTTGAACCTGCACGTCCACCTGTCTCTTGAACACACTGCGAATGGTGAAATAAAGGACTGAATATTTGTTTTCAACTTGGTGAGTGCCGCTGTTTTTCTTCCATTTGCCTCTTCAATATTGGCCCTGTTCCTGTAGCATAAAGTTAGATAAATGTGCGGTGATAATCAGATGAAGTTCCAAAATGTTGGGCATCATGAGTCCAGCATATAAAAGAGAGTAATAGGGTGTCCCTTTATGGAGAAAAAGCATTGGTTTATCCGGAGTCTCATTTCTAGATATTAAACTGATGAGAGTCATTTATGGACCTACATTACTGCACTTTGTTGTTTGAATGTGCTAAAGCTGTATCATCATTTCCACTGTGTTAGCAGGGTGTGTAATCAAAAAAAAAAATCCCTTCACAGCATTTGGCCTGAAGAGCCACCTAATTAGCTTCACACTCCAATCTCAGTCTGACAGTTGCTGGATGATGAAGCTTTTTCCAGCCTGTAATGGAAGAAACTGAAAATAATGTTTAAGAACCTTGTAGTGATTTCATCCACTATGTACTTTCTTTCGTCTGTCATATGTACTCAGAGGCATAGCTAGGGTTTTGCTTCAGGAAGAGGGAAGCAGGGCGAAACATCTGAGTGGGACCCTAACCAGGTAATCCTGATTACAAATATTAGGCTGTTGCACCCTAATATTGGTTACAGGAGCATCTCAGCAGATAACCGGGCTGTTACAGAAAATAAATCTCTTACGAAGACCAACATTGATATTACCGCCATATGGTGACCATATACTGGTAGATACCAGTCCTGCAGAGCATATAAGAGATTACATTATAGTCATATATAGTGACTTGAAAAAAGAAAGGGGTAGCCAACGGCAAACAGTATCTATAATATATCATCTGGGAAGGTTATATTAGAGAGTATATTAAATAGCAGTAACTCCCAGTTAGAATTATTTTTGCCCTAGTATTGGATCAAGACAGTTATCCTAAACGACATACAAGCAAGGGGGAGGAAATAAATCCAAAAAGATAACCTTATGTCTTTAACTAAAATTGCTTTATTCAAAGTGCAAGATAGGAAGGCAATGGTGACAACACAGTCGCCCAACAAATATCTAAAAACAGATAATACACACAAGACACCAGGAAACACAGCTGCTGACCCATATCAGAATAATATTAGTATAACAATCAGCGTTTTGGGTCAGATTTACAAAACCAGCAGGGTTACATGGCCAACATCACAGCGGCCTGCCTAGGAATTTACTAAGTCCCATAGAAAGTAGTATCACAATAAATCATGCAAACTAGTATAGCATACTATAAAAAGAGACTTAAGTAGGCGATAAAAATAGTTAATTAATACATCACCCCAAAGGTATAGTGTTTGGCAGATGCAGAGTCCCGGTGTCCGCCGCATATATAGTGACTTATAGCTCAGGTTCTATCTAATGGAGTTGTTCACTTTGCCCGTCTGTTCCATTTGCGCAGTCCGACATGATTTCTCCAGCCAGGACTCATCTGCAGAGATTACAACCAAGACACATTTGATTCCCAACTTGCACAATCTCTTCATCGTACTGACACGATAATATTGAGCCGCTGCTGCCCTATGTGTAATGCCCACCACTGTGCATCTCCCTGTGCCCATTACATAGTAAAATGCCTCCTTTGTGCCCTCTAGATGATAAAATTGCCCCCTAGAAAATATTAATGCCCTGTGCAGGAGCCCTAGAAAACAGTGTCCACATTTTGCCAGTAGAAAGTGATAATACCACATGTGCACCTTTGACGGTCATAATACTTTAAGTGCCCTTATAAAAATAATGCTTAAGTGTCCACTTAACTTTTAATAAAGTCCCGAGTCCCCCCCCATGTACAGCTCCCATATACACAGTATAATGCCACTACACCTCCCTTATACACGGTAAGATGGTCCCACAGCTCCTCTATACGCAGTATATGATGGTCCCACAGCTCCTTATACACAGTATGATGGTCCCATGCTGTATAAGGGCCCTGGCATCAGCTCCCACCCTATATAATGGCCCCCACTTTAGCTCCCATGCTGTATAATGGCCCCGCATTAGGTCCCATGCTGTATGAGGGCAACCCCACAGAAGTCCTTACAATGTATGAGAGACTCCCATACTTTATGATGCCCCCACAGTCCCACCACACGTTTTACATAAAATAAAAAACATCCTATACTCACCTAATCCAGGATGATGAGTCCTGCGGCAAAGAGCGGGTGGATGAATGCGTTGTCATTGCACACACAGGACATCAGAGTCCCGACATGGCGCGATGCCTTCACTCTGAAGTCCTGTGTGCTTACACCGGCACATCACCTGCTGTTCTGTAGACCGCAGGCTTAAAGCGACATGCATACCTCCCAACCGTCCCGCATCCCGTGGAACTGTCCTGATTTTGACAGTCAGGCCCGCGATCCCGGGCGGGACATTAGTTGTCCCGCACTACGTGCCTAGGGCGGGGACAATGCAGGGGGCGGCACCTGAGCAAGGTTTGTGGCTGTTTTTTTTTTTTTTTTATGAAAGCTGGGTCACCTCCCGACCGACCCCACCCGCCTAAACCCTCCTTGAAGACGATACTCACCCTGCTCCAGCGATGGTCTCGGCTTCTGCAGCGCTGCTGAATGAGCGGTCACATGGTACCGCTCATTAAGGTCATGAATATGCGCATATTCATGACCTTAATGAGGTATCACCTGACCGCTCACCCAGGAAGAAGGTGCTGAGCCGGGAGTCGGGACAGAGCGAGAGGGATGGCCGCGCGGTGAGGAACAGGCAAGTATGAGGGACGGGGGATGAAGGAGGACGGTAAGCTGCGCCATTCAAGATGGGAGCGTGGGGGGAAGAGATGAGCAATGCATACAGGAGGGGGAAATATGAGCCATGCATACAGGAGGGGAAATATGAGCCATGCATACAGGGGGGGGGGGAAATATGAGCCATACATACAGGAGGGGGGGGGGAATATGAGCCATGCATACGGGGGGGGGGAAATATGAGCCATACATACAGGAGGGGGGGGGAAATATGAGCCATGCATACAGGGGGGGGGAAATATGAGCCATGCATACAGGAGGGGGGGAATATGAGCCATGCGTACGGGGGGGGGGGAATATGAGCCATGCATACAGGGGGAATATGAGCCATGCATACAGGAGGGGGGTGGGAATATGAGCCATGCGTACGGGGGGGGGGAATGTGAGCCATGCATACAGGGGGGAATATGAGCCATGCATACAGGAGGGGGGAATATGAGCCATGCATACAGGAGGGGGGGGATATGAGCCATGTATACGGGGGGGGGGAAATATGAGCCATACATACAGGAGGGGGGGGGAATATGAGCCATGCATACAGGAGGGGGGTCATTATACAGTATTAAGCATCATGTGGGATCATTATACAGTATGGAGAACTGTGTGGCCATTATACAGTATGGAGCATCATGTGCAGCCAGTATACAGTATGGAGCATCATGAGCAGTCATTATACAGTATGGAGCATCATGTGTGGTCATTATACAGTATGCAGCATCATGTGTGGTCATTATACAGTATGGAGCACTGTGTGGCCATTATACAGTATGGAGCATCAGGTGTGTTCATTATACAGTATGGAGCATCATGTGTGGTCATTATACAGTATGGAGCATCAGGTGTGTTCATTATACAGTATGGAGCGTCATGTGTGGTCATTATACAGTATGGAGCGTCATGTGTGGTCATCATACAGTATGGAGCATCATGTGTGGCCATTATACAGTATGGGGCACTGTGTGGCCATATTTTTTTGTTTATAATTATTGTATATGAAACAGTGGTATCAGCAGTGCTAAATGGGTGTGGTTGGGACGTGGATATGGGTGTGACTAATTATGAATGGTGTGGTCAGAGGTGTGGCCTAAAATTTGCCGCGGCGCGCAAAAGTTGGGAGGTATGGACATGTGGTCTACAGAATAGAGGGTGGGACTGCAGGGAGATAATCTCTGTGGTAGGGCAGGAAGACATGAGTAATTAACAGTAGCACCTGATGGGCCCTTCCGAGAGTGAGGCCTGGGGAGACTGCACCCTCTTCCTCCCGGGTAGCTATGCTACTGTATGTGCTAGTTGAATGATTGAATTAAGGCCACATTATGAAACATTTGATGTGCTTTACCGTGCTGAAGGCTTGTGGATTCTTTATTAAGGACTGGTGAAGAGATGATTGAGGGAAGATTATAAAACAATGACAAATCTTATACTGTACCCTCAGTGGATTGATATTAATCTATATATATGGCACCGTGATTACTTGCTAATCCCGCCCCCTGCACAGTAGCTCCGCCCCCATCACCACACACAATCCCACCCCCGCCCCCCCACCACATTACCCCACACAATACCGCCCCCCCACCACATTACCACACACAATACCGCCCCCCCACCACATTACCACACACAATCCAGCCCACCACCACATTACGACACACAATCCAGCCCACCACCACATTACCACACACAATCCAGCCCCCCACCACATTACCACACACAATCCACACCACACGCAATCCCGCCCCCCCACCACATTACCACACATAATCCCGCCCCCCCACCACATTACCACACAATCCCGCCCCCCCACATTACCACATAATCCTGCCCCCCCACCACATTACCACACATAATCCCGCCCCCCCACCACATATAATCCCGCCCCCACACCATATTACCACATATAATCCCGCCCCCCCACATTACCACACGAGGCTCCATCCTCCCACATTACCACACGAATCCAGTTTGCTTTTGATTTTACACTATGAATAAAATGTATTATTCTGATTTTTAATTATTATTATTGTTACTGACTTCATTTTAAGTTAATTTACCACCTGCGTAAGCGCTATTGAATGTTGTCATTATTTACTTTAGTTTAATCACTAGCAGCGTTAATTAGATAACAATGAGCATGCCGAGCATTAGCTGGCTGGAAACAGCTAGTTTTTATATATAATGGAACTTTCTCATAAGGAAGATGTAAGAAATTTTCCAATGAGAATGTGCAGTCCAATGCATGACATGTAACTGGAAGTCCCATGCAATAATAATTGTATTTTTTATAGTGCCAACATATTTCGCAGCACTTCACAAATAAGAGGGGACATGTACGAACTATATAAAAATTGCAAAGCAAAACATTATTCATCAATTCAAATAAGAGGAGAGAAGAGCCTGCTTCCAAGCTTACAATCTGAGAACGGTGGCTTACCATTCTTGGCTCCACAAATAAATGTTTACATTTTCAATGGTCAAAAACCTTATTTCTATCATTTTTTTTTCAATTTTCCATGTCACTTCCTATGTAAAAAAAAAACGAATCCTGAAATTTCATAGGTCTCCCTCTTGACACAGAGGCCGAAATAGCCATCACAGCTGCTCTACTTCAGATTTCTCAGGAACCCTCATGCTTGAAAAAGACCTTGTATGGTTGAAACGTTACATCTGGCATCTGGCAAAATAAAGAATTTTTGATATTTCACCCAGATTGGATGGTGTCCTTCACTTCTTCCTTGGTATGTAATTCTTCCATTGGGTCCAGTGGAACTAGGACTTGCATCCACATATCTGATGTGCTGTCGGCTATCTTTCAATTCTCAGGAACCCTGTCAGAAGCTGATGTTTGGCTTTACATTACATTTGTAGCAGGTCACAACAGACAGAAGAGCTCTACCAAGGACTAAAGAAGCTTACAATGCAGGGGTCGTATAATCCTGCAGTAGTGATTACAAGGGGCATTTTGTGTTGAGTTTGGAGAAACCACTTGTTATATAAGTTGTGTTGCGCTATTTACAGAAAGAATTGTACTTTTCTGAAGATCAGTCAGTAAAATTCACAATAGGATATTTCTTCTCCACTCTTCAATTAAATAAGGATTACCTGCAACAAATCTGATAATGTTTTGCATGCTGTCAAAGAAAAACACAAAAACTTAAGCCTTACTTATTGATCTCCAATAATTCCTTATTCTGGTGATCTTGATCGAGGGGCTGCCCATCCATTGTTCTAGTAGGTACAACCTATCCTCTGGGTGGGTAATTCATTGTTATGACGGAAATACCATTTAGGCCAGGGTTACACTGCTACAAACTTTTTGTAGCGCTACTGATCAATTTTAACTATTTAGCAACAGCTCTTTTCCAAAGCCATACATTTGTGTTGTATATAATAGGGTGGGCTAGTGCCATTTAATAGTTACAATCAGTCAGTAGCAGTAGTAAATTACTAAATGTTGCAGTGTAGTCCAGATCTTAATGTTTACAGAATTTTAGGACTGTAGAAAAGGAAGGATAAATCATAATTTGTGTAAACCAACGATGATTGTTCAGCAAAGAATGTATCGAACCAGCAGAAGATTGTACGCCAACGCAATTGTTCTCCAACACTCAAATTAGAAGGTTCTTACAAGAACAAGCTACACAGATGTCATCTTCATCTTCTCCTCAGCAATTTACCAATCCTTCTACTGTTCGGACATTTTACTTACTGGCTTATCTCAGAACTGAACAATCGTCCAGACAGTTTGATGAAACAGAGTCTAAGGGCTACAGGATAGATCCAGCAGAAATGATAAACGATACATCTGTATTGCTGTGGCACATAGGCACTTTCCAAAGTTATATTACATGCACACAATGATTCTGAGTCTGACACATTCATAAAGTTAGGTCCAGAAATATTTGGACAATGACAAGTTTTGGCATTTTATTGATCAAAACATATTCAAGATACAGATTATATAATTAATATGAGCTTAAAGTGCAGACTCTCAGCTTTAATTTGAGGACATTCACATCCTAATTTACATCCTAATTTGAATAAGTGTTTAGGAATTACAGCTTTTTAATACGTGGATGCCTATTTGTAAAAGGGAACAAAAGCAATAGGACAATTACCTCAAACGCTCTTTAATGGGTTGCATGGGCTATTCCCTCATTGATCCATCATTGGTAAAGCAGGTAAAATGACTAGATCTGATTCCTGGTGTGGCATTTGCATTTGGAAGCTGTTGATGTGAACCCACAACACATAATCAAAGGAGCCCTCAATGGAAGCGAAACAAACCATCACTAGGCTTAGAAGAAATAAATGAAGTCCATCAGAGATATAGCAGAAATGTTGAGTAGCCAAATAAACGGTTTGGTACATTCTGCAAAAAAAAAAAAAAAAAAAGAGCACTGGTGAGCTTGGAAACTCGAAAAAGGCCTGCACATCCATGGAAGACAACAGTGATGGATGATGGAAGAATTCTTTCCATGGTGAAGGGAAACCCCTTCACAACATCCACCAAAGTGAAGAGCACTCTCCAGGAAGTAGAAGTTTCAGTATCTAAATCTCCCATAAAGAGAAGACTTCATGAGAGGAAATAATGAGGGTTCGCCACAAGGTGCAAACCACTAATCAGACTTAAAAATAGAAAGATCAGATTAGACTTGGAAAAAAAAGCACTAAAGAAGTCCAGTTGTGGAAAAATTCTTTGGACAGATGAAACCAAGATCTGCACTAGAATGATGGGAAGAAGAAGAAAGTATGATGGGAAGAAAAAGAAAGTATGACGAAGGATTGGAACGGCTCATGATCCAAAGCACACCACATCTTCTGTAAAACACGGCGGAGGCAGTGTGATGGCTTGGGCATGCATGGCTTTCAATGGCACTGTCTCACTAGTGTTTATTGAGGATGTGATTGAAGAGAGAAGCAGCTGAATTAATTCTGAAGTGTACAGGGCGATACTTTATGCTCAGATTTGTCGCAATGCAGCAAGCAGGGGTGTAACTACAACAGGTGCAGGGGTTGCAATCGCACCCGAGCCCTGGAGCCTTGGGGGCCCTAAAAATCCCTTTGGCCTATAGAAAAAGACTATTGCTATTAAAGATTTAAAATATTTGGGGGCCCTGTTGGAGCTTTTGCATTGGGGCCCATGAGTTTCAAGTTACGCCACTGGCAGCAAGGTTGATTGGACAGCGCTTCACAGTACAGATGGACAATGACAGAAAAATATACTGGGAAACCAACCCAGGAGTTTTTTAAGGCAAGGAAGTGAAATATTCTGCAATGACTGAGTCAATCACCAGATCTCAACCCATCGAGCAGCATTTCACATGCTTAAGACAAAGTTTAAGGCAGAAACAAGGAACAACTGATATCAGCTGCAGTAAAGATCTGGCAAAGAATCACAAAGGAGGAAACATCAATTGGTGATGTCCATGGCTTCTTCCAGACTACAGGCAGTCATTGTACAGGATTCTCTACAAAGCATTAAAAATTAACATTTTAGTTATGGTAAAGTTAATTTGTACAAAATGGTTGCAATTCCTAATTGTTTAATAGGATTTTTATTTAACCCATTTAATTAAACCTGAAAGTCTACACTTTAATAGCATCTCAGTTGTTTGATTTTAAGTAAAAAATAGTGGCCCGCAGAGCCCAAATCACGAAAATGTAGCCAATGTCCAAATATTTCTGGACGTAACTGTATATCACATGGATGTAATTACACTTAAGAAATCATTTCTGCAGTGTCTTCAGCTGCTACAGTGTTACCAGTGGAGGATTTCTACCCTCACTTTAATGTGCCAACAGTTAGGGTCCATTTACAAGGACGGCAATAAAGGACCGTCAATTAGTAAACAAGTGTTACCGATCGGAGATGGTTTTAACAGGTAGTCCACGGTAAATGATGTGCACGGAGAGATCTACACTAGATTGTTCAGTACACATACACCATTTTCCTCAGAAGCGCGTGTCCTGTTCACAAACGATGCACCACCAAGAACGATATTTTGTGCTGTACAAAAGGTCGTTTGACCCCATGAAGGAGCATTTTGCTTGTTCATCGAGTGATCATCAGCCTGTCTGCACTGAAAGATTATCATGAAATGAGTGTTCTTAAGAATTCTCGTTCACAATAATCTTTCGGTGTAAATGCAGCTTAGCTTTGTGGTAAGAACTTTAGCTTTGTTCTATCTTTTAAGCGTTACAGAAGTAACACCTTCTGGGCTTGTGTATGCGACTCATTATCTTATCTTAGGACTTTAAAAATGGGTCATGGCTGAGTCTTCCAGCAAGACAATGACTCAAAACATACAGCCAAGGCAACAAAAAAGTGGCTCAAAAAGAAGCACATTAAGGTCATGGAGTGGCCTAGCCAGTCTCCAGACCTTAATCCCATAGAAAACTTATAGAGGGAGTTGAAGCTCCGAGTTGCCAAGCGACAGCCTCAAAATCTTAATGATTTAGGGATGATCTGCAAAGATGAGTGGACCAAAATTCCTCCTGACATGTGCGCAAACCTCATCATCAACTCCAAAAACCATCTGACTGCTGGGTAAGCCAACAAGGGTTTTGCCACCAAGTATTAAGTCTTGTTTGCCAGAGGGATCAAATACTTATTTCTCACTGCAAAATGCAAATACATTTATATAAATGTATACAATGTGATTTTCTGGATTTTATTTTTGATATTCTATCTCTCAATGTTAAAATTAACCTACCTTTAAAATTATAGATCGTTCATGTCTTTGTCAGTGGGCAAAGTGTATACAGTTTTTTCTTCAACTCTTCCCACAAGTGTTCAATTAAGTTGAGGTCGGTGGACTATGGGGCCAATCCAGCACCTCTACTTCATTGTTATTGAACTATTTCTTGATCAATCTCGAGGTTGTCCTCCTGGAACATAATGTTGTCCTTTTCATATCCATAGTACTTGAGTGTAAGAAGTAACTCATCTTGTAGGATACTCACATATAGATCAGCATTGAGACCACAATCGATTCAGGTCAAGTATCCAATGCCTTTGGCTGTGCTTGCATGGACATCTGTGATCTCACTATTAGGAAGCATATGAGCCACCTCCACTGCCATGTTAGTCACACCAGAACTGATAGACCCTGTGATGAGCCAACTTGTTGACTCCAATATTTTGCCTGGACATCCACCTCTTGACTTTTGAATAGATGGATGGACTAAATTTTGTATTCTTCCATCTGTTATGGAACTCACATGATGCAGTTTTGGCAACTTTCTTGGACGAGAGAGCACTATCAATGAGTTGGATTATGCTGTTTCTGTTTTCTTGAGAAATCTTCTTTATGGCTGCTCCTTGATTCAAACCAGTGACCTTTCGCTGGTAACCAGATTTCTTGCACAGGCGCCCCAAACTGTCAGCGATTCCCCCTGCTTGGGCATATGTTCACAGTGTAAGATTTGTTGTCTTCAGATTATCTACAGCAGGGGTGGGGAACGTTTTTCTACTGAAGACCTTTGGATATTTATACCATCCTTCAGCGGCCAGTAAAAAGATATAAATTTAAAATGTACTTTGCTATATTTGATCAAACAATTAACTCAACCCTAGTTTGATGGCTGGCTGTTATGTTAGGTGATATCGATGATGTTACTACATGAAACTGCTTTTCCAGGTTTGGGTTAATCTGGAGTAAATTCTTATGAATTTTGAAAAGAACTCACAGCAGTAAATTCTGAATACAGCAATAAATTCTGAATACAGGAGACGCTGGGGGCATATATATACTGAAGATTAAGGAGGCCATCCTGTGCCTTTGCTGTGGTCGCTGCCTGGACTACAGCAAAATCTGTGCAGCCTCATGCACTAGTGTCCTGTGTGGTTCAAGAAGTGCCCAACTACCAGACATCAGTTAGGGATCAGACTAAGGATGTCTTAATACAATCCTTAGTTGCCAGTGCCATATGCAACGGGAGTGAGGAGAGCTGCTCCACATTGCCAGAAAAGAGCTGGGTTCATCACATCATGAGGGGCTGTTGTCTCAGTGTACTGAATAACTAGAGAGCTGTAATGATCATAGTCAACTGCTCCAGTAAAAGCATGCTTTATTCCTGCTGCATCCGAGATCTAGACGCTGCTCATTGAGACATTCTGATCCTGTATCCCTTCCACAACTTTCCCCTTATAATTCTGCTGAGGATGGCCTACTGGCCGGTGAGACCACCGTGACGATTGGCGGCATTGGAGTTACAATGCATAATAAACCATTAATTATACCTTTACTCTTATAACAATACCTAAAAAGAAATACACAAATACACATTGACTTTTTGGAAAATTATTTTGGCCACGGCCCTTTATTAACCAATTGTTAAATACATAAATAACCAAACACTAATTTCTGTAATAAAGTGATTAAACCAACCGCAGCTTCGCCAAAAGCTCAAGCCCGTTTACCTTTTATAATACCTGCTGTTGGTTCAGTTCCTTGAATGACTAACCCACCCGGCCATCTTGCCTAAACTTTTACCAATTAGACCATCACCTGTAGATCCAAATTAAATATATTACCCCTCTCAGATATATAAACATGTAAAAGGCTTGGCAATCCTCCTTCCAAGTCAACGTGTCTAAAAGAAAAACCTCCAATCATTGGCATTTACTTATGGACTTATTTAACCATTTACGTATCTTGTCGCAAAATTTTAAGTCTATGGACTTAACCCAAATAAGCCAGGATACAATCTCAAAAAATATAATCTTAACCCCCTGACAGTTTTTTCAGCTCTAAGAGACCCTTTTTCATTGAAACAATAAATCGAGAGTACCTAGCTTGCAGATGTCATTTCCTCCTAAATGCACAATGATTATACAGGGGGATGGAGATCTTTCACACATCAGGGTCCCTTGTTCCAGCAGGCCTTGTCATCTTTGTCCTCTGATCCCAAACCAAAAGATTCTTTGTCAAAGTACAATGACAGGTTAGGCCCATAACATCGATGCTGTGCTCTCCACTTCGCCCAGTGCACAAAGGAGCGTCTCAGGATCCAAACAGTAAAGGTACCTTCACACGAAACGACTCTACAACGAGAATGACAACGATCTGATCGCTGCAGCGTCGCTGTTTACATCGCTGTAGAGATGTCAAACACAGCAGCTCCAGAACGACGCAGGAGCGATCCTGTGACGTAGCGGTGACGCACTTATCGTTCTCACAGGTCGTTAGCTCCATGTTTAACATTGCTGGCATCGTTGCTTTTGCTGTCAAACACGACGATACACGCCGACCTGACGACCAAATAAAGTTCTGGACTTCTAGCTCCGACCAGCGATATCACAGCAGGATCCAGATCGCTGCTGCGTGTCAAACACAACGATATCGCTATCCAGGACGCTGCAACGTCACGGATCGTTGTCGTTCTCGTTGTAAAGTCGTTTCGTGTGAAGGTACCTTTACACCTATGAAAACTATAACAAAAATGTTAGATTCTCTTCACTTCCTAATATACAATTGATAACATCCTGAGCCCCACCTCACCAATCTCTTTATCACCTCTTCACTTAAACCTAATCTGGCAGCCTCCGTTGGAGCACCAATTCGGAAAGAATGAATGGAGAAATATTTATTTTCCAAATTCAACTTTGAGAAAACATTTATTGAAAGTTCTTCTGAACTGAAACTGCGTCAGAGGCTTACCAGACCGATGAAGTAAAAATTTATCCCCATTTACTGGGCGTAAACCCATGTAACTCTTGACCATACAGACCGGACAGATTCCTTTCCCAGACAAGCATTGTAATTTTACACGATTACCCTTTTCCCATCTGGTCTGTTTTAGATTTAGCTATATAAATTAATAATGTGTCTGCCCCTACCGTGACATGCTGCCACGGAAAACCTTCTGTACCTTGACAGCCTCTGGGCAACAACTCTCCTATCCTCAGGGCCCATAAAAACATTAGCACTGCCGCTGTGGAAAACAAAAGCTCTTCAAATTTATCATAACCTTGAAAATGAAACTGTGCATCAATTTATCCACATTTCGGGGGAGAAACCGGGCATCTACCATCAAGGACAATGTTCTTTTTCTTATACCCTTTTAACACCTGCTTAATTAAAAAATAATCATTAATAGGTCATAGCCTGAGAATCTTCATAAAAAATAAAAAGAACGGTCAGGTTTTTTGCTACTGTTGAATATGCAAGCCCTCTGTCAAAAATGATAAAACGAAAATTAAAGCAGCCTGTTCAGAACTTCTGTCAGCATCTAATTCCCTAACAGTACAAAGTCAGGACCACGAATCCCAAGCCGCCAAGTAACCTTTCCAGGTTGAACCAGCTATAGACTGCTGTAATAAATCCATTATCATGACCAAATCATTCCCCAAAGTTACTCCGGACATTTCTCTCCTAGTTGCTTGGTGCTTGGTGCGAGATTGAAGAACTTCTCGAACTGAAAATGAGAAAGCGATTCAGCAACCGAATTATATTTCTTATCAAGCTCTACTGCTTTTAACCAAAATGTTCCATTCTAAGCATAACACCAAATACCTGAGAAGTTCCTCACTAAACCACATTTACTTGATAAACAGTTCAAAGCAAAAACCACACCCCTACCGCTTGATTTAATGATTAAATTCCTGTTCATCAGCTGCCTACCCTAAATGACCACTGTTACTAAGATAGTACCGTAAATAAATCCAGTAAAACCATATTGTTCAAAACACTAGTATTACACCAAGTCTGACACCACTTGCATGCATACCATTTACCACCACAAAAAATATCAAAACTTATAGCCAAGGCTACATCCCTAAATAGATTTAACTCTTCATCTGTTGTAAAAGGATCAAGCCTAAAAAAACTGTCCATTAAAAGATTCCAAAAATTTTAATTAAACATCTAAATCATCCTTTATCTCCCTGGACACCCACACGTGAAAACATGGATTCCTAATTCCTGCAATATGTGCTTGCAAAGCGCCTACAAAATACCCTGCCCATCGGCATGATTCTAGATGCAAAAGCCAATAAACCAAGTAATGACTCTACCTCCTTTACTGTCATTTTTTTTTTTTTTTCAAGCAATAATAATGCTTTCCTACATTTATTTATCTTAGCTAACGGTAAGCAAAACTCGCCCTTGCTCGTATCTATCACTATACCTGGATGAACCGTCTTTTCCCTCGCCAGTGGAATACCAAAATCTCTACAAATTAACTGAAATGCAGAGAGAAGCTCATTAAACACTGAAATCACACAGGCCAACAAATTAAAAAAAAAAAAAATCGCCCAAATAATACGCTATTCCACCGTTCATAAACTGCACTGCTGTTACTCATTCAATAAAAGAAGCAAAAGTAAAAAAGATCCCGAAGAGACCATAGGCAAACACTTGTCAACATAGAAAACAATATCAAACTGGAAACCCAAAGAATTGAAACCACTGGGATGAATTGGTAACAATCTATACGCTGCTTCCACATTGGCCTTGCCATCAACACCCCAGGCCCAAAACTTTTAACTATCTCCGCTGCCTTATCAAAAGATGTATGTGACAGAAATTACCGTATTTTTTGGAATATAAGACGCACTTTTTCCCCAAAAAAATTGTGAGGAAAATGGGGGGTGCGTCTTATATTCGGAACGCAGGCTTACCGGCATTGTGGCGGCGACAGAGGTGCGGGGATGATGTGGCGCGGTGAGCTGTATGGCGTGAGCAGGTCCCATCCATATTTGAGGTGAATCCGCGGCCCGGTATTGATGGAGAGCAGCAGCGCTGGTGAGTTACGGTATTTTCCGGTGGCGGCGGCCATCTTGCTGAGGCCGCGCGTGCGCAGATTCACTACTCTGCGTCCCAGGGCTTCAGGAAAATGGCCGCGGGAGGCCGCGCGTGCGCAGATTGAGATCGCGGCGGCCATTATCCTGAAGCCCTGGGACGCAGAGTAGTGAATCTGCGCACGCGCGGCCTCAGCAAGATGGCCACCGGAAAATACCGTAACTCATCCAAGGTGTTATCCAGGTATATGCTTCCACCCCATCTAACATGAGGCGTTGAGAGATTCAAAGAACGAGTGGTACAGATGTCAGAAGCCCAGAAAATACTGTGCACAAGTCCTCTAATAAGAATACAACCTGTGCTCGTTACTTGCTGGGCATTTGATGGCATCATCACTACAAGAATTAGAAAAAATGGCAGGAACCATCAGAATCGGGGCACTGGAACACCAAGTACAGCAATTTACTAGCCTCTCATAAAGCGTACCTGGTTATTTCTCATGTGGTCGGTCAATGCCCGGTAGGGTTTATTATAACCTAAACTTTTCAAGCCAATATCTGCACAATGGTGAGAACCTAAAAATATATATTTTATTTAGCGGCAATTCCATGATATGGGCAGTTTAACAAGTTCAAACTGGATGGGACCTGCTCACGCCATACAGCTCACCGTGCCACATCGTGCCCGCACCTCTGTCGCCGCCACAATGCCGGTAAGCCCACCGCCACCGGGAAAACCACCCAGCTCTGCTGCTCTCCTTCACTACTGCTGTGGCGTCACCTCAAATGTGGAAGGGACCCTGGCTGCTGCCACCTGAGGAAGTGACCGCACATCTGCCGCCGCCACAGCAACCTCCCCATGGACACCAGGCTATGGCGTCGCCCACCTAAGCAGGATGGGACCCTGTTCAGGTGCACGCCGTTCCGCCCACCGCACCTCAGCATCACCTCACCTCTGCCACCACCATGCCTCCTGTGACCCTGCTCTGCCACCGCCAGCCCTCAGGTAAGAGATCTTAAATTCGGACAATAAGACGGATCCCATCTTATAAAAAATATTTTTTTCTGCAATTTTCACCCCAAATTTGGGGTGCGTCTTATAGTCCGGTGCGTCTTATAGTCCGAAAAATACGGTAAACTATCGTCAATGCTATCATTCAAAGAGGCACCATAAGGGTATGGCAGGTGATGAATTAAACTGAATGAATTTGGTTCCATTTTTGGAACTACCCCCGAAGGTGAAAGATGAAAATTTTCAAATGGCCGCTCCTTAAAGAGGCCCACCACTCTTCCCTCTGCTATTTCCTTCAATTATCTTCTCCACAACTTCAGGGTGCAGCTCCACTCCACAGGGGTGATACTGCACAGACTAGCGTTTCTTTATAACAATCCTAACCCACCCCTTTAACTCCAGATGCTATTGAGGTTATTATGGATTCCTGCTACCCCCTTTCAGTCGCTAGGCCATTATCTAGGTGTTGCCATACTTCAGCTACACCCAGGGCCTTAGAGCACTGGCTGATTTAGACAAATCAGCAGGGGGTTGCAATAAATTTCTAAGTGATGCTAACACTGCAGACAATTTTTCTAGTGTGTAGTGTGCATAAGGACTATATTCACCTACCTAAGAAATGTCTCTGGTCACGCCTGAAGATCTCTCTTGCTGCGGGCTCTTCAGCCTGCAGACTAGCAGCCTCAAGACCAGCTCTTTCCAGCCGGTAGTCGATGGAGACCAGCCGGACCCCGACGTGTGGGGAGGTGTCCGCTGCACTTCTGTGTTCTCGCCGCCTCCTGGAGGTTCTCCGTGCTCGAACTGCCGAAGGGGAATAGAGGATCCTGCTTTGGCAGCCGATGCACATACCCGCGCCAACGGATGACGCCATCGTGTCTTCCGCCTCGGCTGCTGCAGCTCGCTCTTCCTGTTCTCGTTAGTCTGGAAGTGAAGCTCGGCCCGGGCACATCTTCTGGTGGTCCAGCAAGGCAGCGCTGAAGACATGCCATGGCACCTTTTCCCCCCCATACAACTGCAGAGTTCTACCATCAAGGCCTCCATCTTTACAGGTATAGCAGCACTCTTACTTGTATAAGCACTGAGGATAGACACTATCCTGAGCACGGCCAGCCCTTTTAACCCCTTAATGACCGCCAATACGTCTTTTTACTGACCTGCGTAATAAGAGAATCGCATCCCCATACAGGTGACAATCCAGCAGCTGTCGGCTGTACAGTATAGCTGACAACTTGCTACATCAGCCACGATCAGTGTTGGCACCGTCCATATCTGTTTAAGCCCTTAGATGCTGCTGCCAAAAGTGATTACATCATATAAATGGTTAACAAAGTGTGGGGCTTTCTATTTAAAGCCATGGGCACCCAGAGATCATGATTGTGTTGTCCTGATGTTTGCCATGTCAATTCACGGCCAAACAGTGGCCTTAGAGTCTTCCGGCTACAGTGGTCTGTTCAGAAGTTGTGGACATTTCGGTGGTAAAATTTAGGTGGTAAAAATAAAATTTTTCATTTCTGTCATGCCACTTTTACATTCATTCCTGAAAATCACCTGAAGGGTTAATAAACTACCTGACAGCAGTTTTCAGTATGTCAGGGGGTGCTGTTTTTAAAATGGTATAACTTTTGGAGGTTTTCCAATATATAGGACCCTCAAAGTCACTTCAAACTTGGATAGGTCCCCCAAAAAATAAATTTTGTACATTGAAAAAATGAAAAATTACTGCTACATTTTTAAACCTCCTAAAATGCAAACAAAATAAAATAACGTTTTACAAATGGTGCTGATGTAAAGCAAACGTGTGGGAAATGTTATTTATTAAGGTTTGTGTGTGGTATATTTATCTGGTTTAAAGGAATAATCACTGAAAGTTTGAAAACTGCACTTTTTTTTACATTTTTTTTTTTTTAATAAACAAAACATATTGACCTAAGTTTACCATTATCATAAATTATAATGTGCCACGAAAAAACAAACCCCAAATCACTGGGATTTGTTGAAGAATTCCAAAGTCATTACCACATAAAGTGACACTTCTTCCTTAACCTTCCCTAACCTGTACGGCTTCATGAGTGTCACGTTTATTAGGTGACACTCATGCAGGAATTTCCTACCGACGCATGTTATTACTTGCTCTGAGTTTTTTCCAGGGTCATCTTGGGGGTCCACCGTATTATCATATCTATATATTGTCTTGGGTGCATTGGATACATATACATGTCTATATGTGTTTTATGCTATCATATATTTGTTATGTATTTATTTGATTGATTTATTCGGCATCCTACATATGTTTATATGGTTTATTGTGGGGGGTCCATGACTGGGGTTCCCATATGGTTTTACTTATGTTTTATGCTCTTTTGTTATTGTGTGCCAAATAAAGTTTGATATTTTTCTTTTATTATATTTGTGTGGTGTAGTGTGCAGGCATTACGGTAGTGCTTTTCTGTCCTTTTTTCTTGCTCAATAAGGGGTTAAACCCCTCCACCTTATTTACAAACGCACATGCCCTATCAGCAAGCCTCCAAGCCCACTGGCTAACACAAAACACCAATCCCATAGTCTCTTCCACATGGAGGTAAAAGCTCGAAAACTTTGGCAAGAAACTAACCCGCCATTTAACCCTTTAGGAAAAGGAGCACATGCATGATAATGCCATGTCTTCTCATCCTAATGGTCTGGGTCTGCCATTAACACATATAAAATCACCAGAGAGGCTAGTGTCACCTATAGTAAGTACCAATCCTGAAAGTCAATGTTGACCCTTTAACGAACCTTGTCACATGAGGGGGGAGGGGCTGAGGCATATATGGATCATCGGAGATCCTGGGGGAATGTATGCATCACAGGAGACCCTGGGGTCATATACGCATCACAGGAGGCGCTGGGGGCATATACCCATCATAGGAGACCATGGGGTCATATACGCATCACAGGAGACACTGGAAGCATATACCCATCACAGGACACCCTGGGGACATATACGCATCACAGGAGACGGTGGAGGCATATACGCATCACAGGAGACGCTGGAGGCATATACCCATCACAGGAGACCCTGGGGTCATATACGCATCACAGGAGACGCTGGAGGCATATACGCATCACAGGAGACGCTGGGGTCATATACGCATCACAGGAGACGCTGAGGGCATATACGCATCACAGGAGATGCTGGGGTCATATACGCATCACAGGAGACGCTGGAGGCATATACGCATCACAGGAGACCCTGGGGTCATATACGCATCACAGGAGACACTGGAAGCATATACCCATCACAGGACACCCTGGGGACATATACGCATCACAGGAGACGGTGGAGGCATATACGCATCACTAGATGAGTCCCAGGGGACATATACGCATCACAGGAGACGCTGAGGGCATATACGCATCACAGGAGACGCTGGGGGTATATACCCATCATAGGAGACCCTGGGGACATATACGCATCACAGGAGACGGTGGAGGCATATACGCATCACTAGATGAGTCCCAGGGGACATATACGCATCACAGGAGACCCTGGGGACATATACGCATCACAGGAGACAGTGGAGGCATATACGCATCACAGGAGACCCTGGGGACATATACGCATCACAGGAGACGGTGGAGGCATATACGCATCATAGGAGACACTGGAGGCATATACGCATCACAGGAGACGCTGGAGGCATATACGCATCACAGGAGATGCTGAGGGCATATACGCATCACAGGAGACCCTGGGGTCATATACGCATCACAGGAGAAGCTGGAGGCATTTACCCATCACAGGAGACGCTGAGGGCATATACGCATCACAGGAGACGCTGGGGGTATATACGCATCAAAGTATCAGAATGGAAGTAGCTAAAAAAGTGAACACTTCAGAACTTTGTTTCCGTACACTTTCCAAATGCCCAAATAATTTGAGTAATATATAGGATAAGGTGTCTAGACCGAGGCTTTAGTCACCAGGCATAATTTACAATGGAAAGTCTATCAATAAGAGGTCCTGACACTGGCTATCTTTACACACGAACACAGCAGTTTTCCAAAAAAAAAAAAAACCACTGCAGTTTTTAATGTTTTTTTTTTTAGAAGTGGATTCAGCGAGACAGAGAAGTGCAAGTCGTTCCTTTATAACGCCACACATTTTGAATTCACTTCTTGGTTTACGCTATGTTCACTTCACTTTTTTATCCACTCATCAGTGCTGTGGGGGCTTACGCCTGAACTAAAACCCGAGATTCGAACATTTGCGCTGGAAGGGCCATTGACTTTAATGATATTTAAATATCAGATCATATATAAAGAACATTTATCACACCTCAGGATAGATGATAAATATAGGTTTGCTGGGAATCCGACTGTTGGGATCCTAAAGTGCCCTGTGTGGAGTGGTAGTGCGAGATACAGCATAATAAAAGTATCACCATGCATGTGTACATACATTATTTATATATCACATACAAATACACATTATATATGTAATACAGGCAAAAACAGGTTGATAACGAAAAACGGTTTTGCCCTGACCCTGAACCGAGCTTTCATTTCTCTATATCTCCTGCTAGTGTACACAGATAGTCTGTGACAAACCACTCCTTCCTCTCTCTATATACAACACAAGGGAAGTGATTACACAGGGCTCATCTAAGCAACGCTTTAACTGCTTCACCACCAAGATACTTTTTATTGCTGAAAGCCTACCCTACACAGTGCTGAGGTCACCACAGTGATCTAGATTCAGTTTCCTGGGCCTGTAGAAAGAAACAAGCCAGGCTCCCTCCCAACCACAACCCCCACTAACACTAGACTGGTTGCGTTTGTCTTACAAAATGTTCCATTGACCAATATACATTTTAGGGTGATTGTGTCTAAAAGGTGTCAACCTGCACATCATCTTACACAAAATGCTTTTGTAGCATGTCACATCAATGGAAACCCCACAGAAGAAATGTCTGGTGGTTTCTAAAATAATGTTAGAAATCTGGAACAATTTTTAATATGTTGCTGTTGACACAATTGGAGCTGTATGATTGATTAAACAAGGTCTAGAACATGGATTCTTTTAGTGGTCGCCAGACAGCTCTAAAAATGGTTACCAGGGACAGGCTTAGCGCTAGTCACTCAGTTTACCAGATCCCAAAAGGTGGCCTGGTCTTCATCCCTTACAGGGATCTCAACTTACACAGGGGCCACTGGGCTGGAGCCACGGGTTAGGCTGCTGGCCGATGGTGCAGGCTGGCAGCAGTGGTCAGATCGCTGGGTCTGAACCAGGAAGGCAGTAAAAGATACAAAATAAGAAAATGCAAGATTAGTCAGTAATGTGCCGGGGTGAGAACAAGAAGCCAATAAACAAAACAGGAGCTGAAAAGCAACAGCAAACCAGAGGAGGAACAAACTACATCTGGGAGCTACCAAAAGTGAGCTGCGAGTTTTAGTAATGTATAGGGCTTTACAATTTGCCAATGAAGGGTGATTACTCCTGCTGGACAACACACACCAATACTTCCAGAGTGGGGAGCACTACAGGTTTCAGCCACCCTAATCTTACTGGCTGGAGAGAGCCTTTGAAGTCCAGAGCTTCTGGCCCCAACATGTCCTCAATCATCAACACTGTCCGCAGAAGGAACATGGTGGCGTCCGGTGACAGTTGCAAAACCATGTCCCGGAGGAGATATGACAGTATCCCGCCCCCCTTTTATGAGAACCTCTGCACTCTTAGGACTAGGTTTATTCAAGAATAGAACATGGCATTTCCTGATCAGAGTTTTGGGATTGATTATATTTGCCAGAACCCAGAATCTATCTTCTGGGCCATAACCTCTCCAATGTACTAGACAATGCACAGACCCGCTCACTATATGAGAGTCCAGGATTTTATGTACGTCATAATCCAAATTGCCTTCAAAGGGTTCTCACACAAAGTACATTTTAATTTATATATCTTGGAACAATAATAAAGTTCCACAATTGAATGTGTTAAAAAAGTGTTCCTGTGCTAATATAATCTTATAAATGTGCCCCTGTAACACACAGGTGCTTGGATGGAGCGACAGACGCATAGAGCAGGGGTTAACTATTATTTAATTGTTCAACAGCAATGAACTCCTGGCAGAGAGATAACAGGGGAAAAGGGATGCAATATAAACTGTATAACGATTATTTAACTAAGGGTACCGTCTCACAGTGGCACTTTTGTCGCTACGACGGTACGATCCGTGACGTTCCAGCGATATCCATACGATATCGCAGTGTCTGACACGCAGCAGCGATCAGGGACCCTGCTGAGAATCGTACGTCGTAGCAGATCGTTTGGAACTTTCTTTAGTCGCTGGATCTCCCGCTGTCATCGTTGAATCGGTGTGTGTGACACCGATCCAACGATGCGTTCGCTTGTAACCAGGGTAAACATCGGGTTACTAAGCGCAGGGCCGCGCTTAGTAACCCGATGTTTACCCTGGTTACCGTCGTAAATGTAAAAAAAAAACAAACAATACATACTCACATTCCGGTGTCCGTAACGTCCCCCGGCGTCTGCTTCCCGCACTGACTGAGTGCCGGCTGTAAAGTAAAAGCAGAGCACAGCGGTGACGTCACCGCTGTGCTGTGCCTTACGGCCGGCACTCACAGTCAGTGCAGGAAGCAGACGCCGGGGGACGTTACGGACACCGGAATGTAAGTATGTAGTGTTTTTTTTTTTTTACATGTACACTGGTAACCAGGGTAAACATTCCTTTGAGGGTGATAAGGAGTAGTTCTGGGCCTCCCGATCTGGTACAAATGGTGTAGCTCTTCCATAATTTGCCCCTGGAAACAGGCGCCTTGATCAGAGTGGATCCTTTTCGGGCAGCCGTACACGGGGATGAAATCTCGACAGATGGCCTGTGCAGCTGATTCGGCAGTCTGATCTCTATTTACCACAGCAAACTTGGTGAAATGGTTGGTCATCACCAGACAATGTTCATAGCCAAGATGCGCTGGTCCTACGGTCAGGTAGTCGATGATCAGGACTTCTAGAGGGGCGGAGGTCACAATGGTCTGTGTTGGGGCCGCTGTTCTGGGGACTTAGCCAGCTCACAGCTTCTGCATTGTTGAGCTCAAAATCTCTGTGTGGAGATAACTTTTCAGATTGGACACACAGAGTGACTGCAGACTTTTCGTTTTAGAACAGTGTCATCATCCATACAGTATTATGGGCACCACATAGTCCTCCATACCATAAAATGGGTCTTATATATTACTCCATACAGTATAATGGGCCCCACATATTGCTCCATACAGTAATGGGCCTCATATACTACTCCATACAGTACAATGGGCCCCACATATTGCTCCATACAGTATAATGGGCCTCATATATTGCTCCATATAGTAAAAAGAGCTCCATATAATGCTCCATACAGAATAATGGGCCCCATATATTGCTCCATACAGTATAATGGACCCCAAACAATGCTCCATACAGTATGAGCCCTATATATTGCTCCATACAGTATAATGAACCCCATATAATGCACCATACAATATCAAAACCAGGCGACATACTTGATACTGAGAGGAATGACAAAGCACTAAATAGTGCCAAGTAGCCCCTCACCATAAGAAACCAACTCCATATAAGCCATATGAAAACAAGAGAGAACCCAGGAGTATAAAGATAGAAAAATACTTTATTGGTACATATACATCATAATTACTTAGTAGAAAAAGTGAAAAACATGATAAAACCAGGATGGAAATAAGTGGGTAGGAATCACCAGGTGTGCAGCACCCGTGGAGCCAGCATGCATAGCACTACAGGCAAGAGACCACTACTCTAATGATACATAAGTATATAAGTCTAAGTGACATAAGTATAAGTGGTCTAAATTAATCTTACCGCTGCTGGATCCAAAGGTGGCGCACACCGGGATATGTCCTTGAGGCAAGGTCCCCATTAGGTCCCTAATGCACCATACAGTATAATGAGACCCATATAATGCACCATACAGTATAATGAGCCCTATATAATGCTACATACATTATAATGAGCCCCATATAATGCACCATACAGTATAATGGGCCTCCTATAAGGCTGTGTGCACATGTTCAGGATTTTTTGCGTTTTTTCGCTATAAAACCGCAATAAAAACGCATACATATGCATCCCATCAATTATAATGCATTCTGCAATTTTTGTGCACATGATGGGTTTTTTTTACCGCCAAAAAAACGCATCGCGATAAAAAACACATCATGTTCATTAATTTTGTGGATTTTTCGTGTTTTCCCACTATTTAATGCATTGGGAAGCTCCGGAAAAAAACGCACAAAAAACGCGTCAATAACGCATGCGGATTTCTTGCAGAAAATGTCCGGTTTTGTTCAGGAAATTTCTGCAAGAAATCCTGACGTGTGCACATAGCCTAATGCTCCATACATTATAAAGGGCCCCATGCAATGCTCCATACAGTATAATGGGCCCCATGCAATGCTCCATACAGTATGAGCCCCATACAATGCTCCATACATTATAAAGGGCCCCATGCAATGCTCCATACAGTATAATGAGCCCCATACAATGCTCCATACATTATAAAGGGCCCCATGCAATGCTCCATACAGTATAATGAGCCCCATACAATGGTCCATACAGTATAATGGGCCCCATACAATGCTCCATACAGTATAATGAACCCATATATTACTCCATCTACTATATAATTGTCTAAGGTCCACTTCCGTCTGTTTGTCACAGAAATCCCAAGTCGCTGATTGGTCGCGGCAAAAAGGCCACGACCTATCAGCGATGGACACAGTACGGCGGCAAAATGGCCGCTCCTTACTCCCCGCAGTCAGTGCTCACACAGGGTTAATGGCAGCGTTAACGGACCGCGTTATGCTGCGGTGTAACGCAGTCCGTTAACGCTGCTATTAACTGTGTGACCAACTTTTTACTATTGATGCTGCCTATGCGGCATCAATAGTAAAAAGATCTAATGTTAAAAATAATTTTAAAAAATCATTATATACTCACCTTCCGTGGACCCTCGGATCCAGCCGAGGCCTTTCCCGCTCCTTGCGACGTTCCAGTCAATACATTGCCGTCTCGTGAGATGATAACGTAGCGATCTCGCGAGACCGAAATGCACTCTTGGGACCGGAGCGTCGCGAGGAGCATCGGTAAACACCTCGGCTGGATCCGGGGGCTCCGGAAGGTGAGTATATAACTATTTTTCATTTTCTTTTTAACAGGGTTATGGTGCCCACATTGCTATATACTACGTGGGCTGTGTTAGATACTGCATGGGCTGTGTTATATACTACATCTCTGTGCTACAGTATATACTATATGGGCTGAGCTATATACTACGTGGCTGTGGTATATATTACGTGGCTGGGCAATATACTACATCGCTGTGCTCTATACTACGTGGCCTGGGTTATATACTGAATGGGCAGTGTTATACACTACGTCTCTGTGCTACAAACCATGTGGCTGTGCTATATACTACGTGGCTGTAAACTACATCCATATTCTAGAATACCCGATGGGTTAGAATCGGGCCACCATCTAGTACAGTATAACAAGCCGGCCATATAAGGGTATGTGAACACGTTGCGGATTTGACGTTTCGGATTCGCAGCAGTTTTCCATGAGTTTACAGTACCATGTAAACCTATGGTAAACAAAATCCACAGTGCACATGCTGCGTAAAAAAATGCTGTGTTGTATATTCCGCAGCATGTCACTTCTTTGTGTGGATTCCACAGCGGTTTACACCTACTCCTGTATAGGAATCCGCGAAAAAAAAAACACTGCAAGTCTGCAGCGCGGATTTCCTGCAGATTTACCAAAATCAGTGCAGAAAAATCTGCACACCATTCCGCAAGGTGTGTACGTACCCTAAGGCTATGTGCACACGTCAGGATTTTGTCAGGATTTTTCCTCAGGATTTGTAGCCAAAACCAGGAGTGGAACAATTGGAGGCAAAGTATAATAGAAACATATGCACCACTTCTGCATTTATCACCCACTCCTGGTTTTGGCTACAAAACCTGATGAAAAAGCCTGACGTGTGCACATAGCCTAACACTGATGACGATCGCAGTGCACGGGCTGGTCGGTGGCTGGGACCCCAGCATGGCGGCTGTGCAGCCATACATGACGCGGTCACGGTATACGGCCGTCTGACTGCGCCCTTAGGCTGTACTCGGGAAGTTTGCTAATTCTGGGAGATTCCCAACGTTTTCCTGCCTTTCCACATGGCAGACAGCAGTACAAGCCTCATGCACAGAAGCCCTATTCCAGCACCGTACAGCCTGCAGTCCTCTATTGGCCCCTGGCAGCCATCCCACACGTCCGGTGTCTGCAGCCGCCACAGAGCTGACACTACATTAGTCACCAGCGGCGTCGATCACCCCACGTGACTGCACACAGCGCGGGCGGCTTACCAGCTGTGCAGACTATAGAGTTCCTGGAGCTGATGTAGAGCGTCCTCAGCACGACACCATAGAGACGTCCCGTCTTCTGTAAAACTCCTTTACACTTCCTGTGATAGCGGTGACGTGTTTCCGGGTTGGGCAGTGATGGCGTTGGAAACTGTACCGAAAGATTTGAGGCACCTGAGAGCGTGTTTATTGTGCTCGCTGGTGAAGGTGAGGGCTTCGTTGTGGATTTGTGGTGCTGATAAATGCTGTGTGCGCGCAGGAGAGCGCCCTACACAGGGAGGTGCCTTCTAAGTCACGTGACCTCTAACACTTCAAGGGATTTTCCAGGGCTGATGTGTGACCCGTGGGTAGCCGGCCTTCATTGGGATAGAGGGGCTGTGCTGGCCCCAGCAGCATACTGTTCTGCTGTATTCATCAGTCTGGCCCAAAGCAGTGCACCTATGTGTGCTCCTATTGCAGCAGGCTGTACACGTCCCAGGTTGGGTTCTGTAAGGTTGTGTTCTGTACGGCTACCGACGCATACTGTGAAAAAAATACACAACAGGGGCAGCGGATACAGTTTTTCAATGCATCCGCTGCCCCATTGTGATGTCTGGGGAGGAGGGGGCGGAGTTCCGTCCGCGCATGTGTGGTCGGAAATGGCGGACACGACGCACAAAAAAAGTTACATGTAACTTTTTTGGTGCTGACGGTCCGACGCAACACGACGCATCCATCACACGATGGATGCAACGTGTGGCAATGTGTCGCTAATGTAAGTGTATGGAGAAAAAACGCATCCTGCAGGCAATTTTGCAGGATGCGTTTTTTCTCCAAAATGACGCATTGCGACGTGCTTAGTACGAAGCTAGTGTGAAAGCACCGTTAGGCTACTTTCACACTTGCGTCGTTTGGCATCCTTAGCAATGCGTCGTTTTGGGGAAAAAGCGGATCCTGCAAATGTGCCCGCAGGATGCGTTTTTTTGCCCATAGACTTGTATTGCCGGCGGATTGCAACGTATGGCCATACGTCGCGTCCGTCGTGCACTGGATGCGTCCTGTTTTGGCGGACTGTCGTCACGAAAAACGTTCAAGGGAACGTTTTTTCGTACGTCAGGTCTGCCATTTCCTACCGCGCATGCGCGGAAGGAACTCCGCCCCCTCCTCCCCGGGACTTTAGAATGGGCAGCGAATGCGTTGAAAAACTGCATCCGCTGCCCACGTTGTGCCAAATTTTCACAACATGCGTCTGTACGTCGCGCCGACGCTTAGTGACGGACCCGTACCAACGCAAGTGTGAAAGAAGCCTTAGCTGTGTATGGCCATGCCTCAGCTATATGGCCATAACATGTGACCCCAGCGGCTCCTCGGTGCTGCGACCGCGGTGCTGATGAGGTGTCCTTGCTTGCTACATATACAATTGTCCACACAGAAAAATGTGATTGGTTCCAGCCCACTCATGGAGAGCGGTGCATGTATTTATTTTTTGTCAAAAAGAAGACAAAAACTGATCTGAAGGAGGCCACAGGCTCTGTCTATCCCATCCCACAATCACAGGTCAGTCACATGGCATGAAAGGTTCTATATATAAATAAGAATAGAGAAATAATAATAATCTTTATTTATATAGCGCCAACATATTCCGCAGCGCTTTACAGTTTAACAGTTTCAAACACAACAGTCATAGGTAACAATGTTAACAATACAGTAATAAAACAAAATAAGACGAAATACGACGACCCTGCTCGTGAGAGCTTACAATCTACAATAAGGTGGGGAGATACAAAGTACAGGTGTGTATTTACAATGATGTATTAAATGTGTTAACATTCCTTTTTAGCATGTAAGCATTACAGATAAGGAGGAAATCGAAACAGCTCCCAAAGAGAGACTCAAACCTGATGCAGTTAACTCCAAGAAAATATTGTATGAAATCATTGTTTATTGAAATATGTGTAAAATAACAATTAAAAAGCAAGATTGCCACAATGGGCAGCACTAGGTAAGAAGCCATCGTATAGTAGTAGATGTTTAGGCAGTATGTCATTTATTTTTGTGTCCCCAAAACTGGCAAGTCTACAAAGGATAACTAGTGTAAGGTAGCTATATGTAAAGTACCACAAGGTCTATTAGGTACATACATCCATAAAGCGTTAAGCTGATCTCAGATGCTGTGTTAGCCCTCATATGTGCAGGAGAGGAAAAATGTCAAGGTTGTGGACACCGTCTATCCTTAAGGCGAGTACTAAATGCCAGTCAAAGTATACACATACCACAGACATCAGCTGTCTCTAGCTGAGATTTACCAGTCGGCAACAAATATCTCAAAAAGTGCACAGTGCTAAGAGATCAAAGTATCTCCACATAAAATAGGGTAAAGGGGAACAATATAACCCTCATTGACAGCGTTATATTGAACAAATTAGACACATAAGCAGTGAAGGATAGTAAGAACCGTGGACGTGTCCAGTGCAGACCCGAGCCCCAACGCATGTTTCACCCTGCTTCTTCACACACCCCCTGAGGAAACATGTTGCCTAAACATCTACTACTATACGACATTGTTTCTACATGGTGGTTTCTTGCCTAGTGCTGCCCATTGAGGCAATCTTGCTTTTTAATTGTTTATTGTTTTAGACATATTTCAATACAGAATGATTTTATACAATACTTTTTTTTCAGTTATCGTCATCTGTGTTGCGTCTCTAGTACTTTGGGCCGTGGCAGCTGTTTTGTATCATAATTAAGGTGCAGCCTATACAGTATTTATTGGTTGATGTGTAGGTTTCCTCCCACACTCCAAAGACATACTGATAGGGAATTTAGATTCCCTATGGGGACAGTGCTGATAGTGTCTGTAAAGCGCTGTGGAATTAATGGCGCTATGTAAATGGCTAAAATAAATTAATTTAAGGAATGCTATTAATATAAGGAGGAAATAATAAAGTCCTAATTAAGATCACAGGAGTTCTGTCAAAATTCAATGCCATTTCCTTCCTTGTGGTTTCTTTATATTGAGTGCTATGGAATTTTAATAATTTAATAATTACTGAATAAAGTTTTGGCATTTCATCCAAGGACCTAGAACAAACCTTTATTTTTTTAGATTGCTGCACACGTTATCCTGTTTATGTCGGTATCATGTGTACATAGACCAGAGATCCCTTCATGACTGTCTTTTGGAAGCCAGAATTAGTGGCAGAATGTTAACCCCTAATTGCCATCTCTGGAGAACATTCATATTAAATTATAGAAAAATTATCATATTATCCTTATTTTTAGCCCATTAGAGCCATTCCAGTAAGAGGAGACATTTTTTTTCTTATTTCTCAGCATTTTCACAAGTACTAAGTTGACAGGTTGTCGTATTTCTAACTATATGCTCATTCCTTTTGCAGACCATTGACCAGTTTGAATATGATGGCTGTGATAACTGTGATGCCTACTTACAGATGAAGGGAAATAGGGAGATGGTGTATGATTGTACAAGCTCCTCTTTTGATGGGTATGTATTTATTTGATCATGATATTCTTAAATTTAACCCCTTCCCGACCTTTGACGCATACGCTGCGTCATGAAAGTCTGTGCCAATCCGACCTATGACGCAGCGTATGCGTCATGGAATGATCGCGTCCCTGCAGATCGGGTGAAGGGGTTAACTCCCATTTTACCCGATCTGCAGAGACAGGGGGAGTGGTGCTTCAGCCCAGGGGGGGTGGCTTCACCCCCCCGTGGCTACGATCGCTCTGATTGGCTGTTGAAAGTGAAACTGCCAATCAGAGCGATTTGTAATATTTCACCTAAAAAAATGGTGAAATATTACAATCCAGCCATGGCCGATGCTGCAATATCATCAGCCATGGCTGGAAATACTTAAGTGACCCCCCCACACCCACCAATCGCCCCCCCAGTCCTCCGTTATGGGGTCCGGTCCCCTCCGTCCGCCTGCCGGCTCCCCCGTCCTCCTGTCCTCTCCCTCCTTGTTTGAATTCACCCCCCCTGTGGTCCGATCACCCCCCCTGTGCTCCAATCCACCCCCCCACCACCCCTTCATACTTACCGATCCTCCCGGTGTCCGTACGTCTCCTCGCTGGGCGCCGCCATCTTCCAATATGGCGGGCGCATGCTCAGTGCGCCCGCCGAATCTGCCAGCCGGCAGATTCCTTACAAGTACATTTTGATCGCTGTGGTAGGTTCTATCACAGCGATCAAAATAAAAAAAATTATAAATACCCCCCCCCCTTTATCACCCCCATAGGTAGGGAGAATAATAAAATAAAGAAAATATTTTTTTTTTTTTTTCGTTTTCCACTAGGGTTAGAACTAGGGTTAGGGTTAGAACTAGGGGTAGGGGTAGGGGTAGGGTTAGGGTTACGGGTAGGGTTAGGGGTAGGGTTAGGGTTATGGCATGTGCGGATTTGGCTGCGGATCCGCAGCGGATTGGCCGCTGCGAATTCGTTGCAGTTTTCCATCAGGTTTACAGTACCATGTACACCTATGGAAAATCAAATCCACTGTGCCCATGGTGCGGAAAATTCCGTGCAGAAACGCTGCGTTGTATTTTCTGCAGCATGTCAATTCTTTGTGCGGATTCCGCAGCGTTTTACACCTGTTCCTCAATAGGAATCCGCAGGTGAAATCCGCACAAAAAAACACTGGAAATCTGCTGTAAATCTGCAGGTAAAACGCAGTGCCTTTTACCTGCGGATTTTTCAAAAATCGTGCGGAAAAATCTCACACGAATCCGCAACGTGGGCACATAGCCTTAGGGTTAGGGTTAGAATTAGAGTTAGGGTACCGTCTCACAGTGGCACTTTGATCGCTACGACGGTACGATCCGTGACGTTCCAGCGATATCCATACGATATCGCTGTGTCTGACACGCAGCAGCGATCAGGGACCCTGCTGAGAATCGTACGTCGTAGCAGATCGTTTGGAACTTTCTTTCGTCGCTGGATCTCCCGCTGTCATCGCTGGATCGTTGTGACAGCGATCCAGCGATGCGTTCGCTTGTAACCAGGGTAAACATCGGGTTACTAAGCGCAGGGCCGCGCTTAGTAACCCGATGTTTACCGTGGTTACCAGCGTAAAAGTAAAAAAAATAAAACCGTACATACTCACATTTCGGTGTCCTTCAGGTCCCTTGCCGTCTGCTTCCCGCTCTGACTGTCTGCCGGCCGGAAAGTGAGAGCACAGCACAGCAGTGACGTCACCGCTGCGCTCTGCTCTCACTGTACGGCGGCACTCAGTCAGAGCGGGAAGCAGACGGCAAGGGACCTGAAGGACACCGAAATGTGAGTATGTACGTTTTTTTTTTTTTACTTTTACGCTGGTAACCACGGTAAACATCGGGTTACTAAGCGCGGCCCTGCACTTAGTAACCCGATGTTTACCCTGGTTACCCGGGACCTTGGCATCGTTGGTCGCTGGAGAGCGGTCTGTGTGACAGCTCCCCAGCGACCACACAACGACTTTCCAACGATCACGGCCAGGTCATATCGCTGGTCGTGAACGTTGGTAAATCGTTATGTGAGACGGTACCCTTAGGGTTGGAATTAGGGCTAGGGTTGGAAATAGGGTTAAGATTAGGCTTGTGGTTAGGGTTAAGGATAGGGTTAGGGTTGTGTTGGGGTTACAGTTGTGGGTAGGGTTGGGATTAGGGTTAGGATTAGGGTTGGATTTAGGGTTACGGGTGTGTTGGGGTTAGGGTTGTGGTTAGGGGTGTGTTGGGGTTAGGGTTGTGATTAGGGTTATGGCTACAGTTGGGATTAGGGTTAGGGGTGTGTTGGGGTTAGTGTTGAAGTTAGAATTGAGGGGTTTCCACTGTTTAGGCACATCAGGGGTCTCCAAACGCAACATGGCGCCACCATTGATTCCAGCCAATCTTGTGTTCAAAAAGTCAAATGGTGCGCCCTCCCTTCCAAGCCCCGACGTGCGCCCAAACAGTGGTTTACCCCCACATATGGGATACCAGCGTACTCAGGACAAACTGGGCAACAACTATTGGGGTCCAATTTCTCCTGTTACCTTTGCAAAAATAAAAAATTACTTGCTAAAACATAATTTTTGAGGAAAGAACAATTATTTTTTATTTTCATGGCTCTACGTTATAAACTTATGTGAAGCACTAGGGGGTTGAAAGTGCTCACCACACATCTAGATAAGATCCTTTTGGGGTCTAGTTTCCAAAATGGGGTCACTTGTGGGGTGTTTCTACTGTTTAGGCACATCAGGGGCTCTGCAAATGCAACGTGACGCCCGCAGACCATTCCATCAAAGTCTGCATTTCAAATGTCACTACTTCCCTTCCAAGCCCTGACGTGCGCCCAAACAGTGGTTTACCCCCACATATGGGGTACCAGCATACTCACAACAAACTGGGCAACAAATATTGGGGTCCAATTTCTCCTGCTACCCTTGTGAAAAAAAATTTGCTTGCTAAAACATCTTTTTTGAGGACAGAAAAATGATTTTTAATTTTCACGGCTCTGCGTTGTAAACTTCTGTGAAGCACTTGGGGGTTGAACGTGCTCACCACACATCTAGATAAGTTCTTTGGGGGGTCTAGTTTCCAAAATGGGGTCACTTAGGGGGGGTTTCTACTGTTTAGGCACATCAGGGGCTCTGCAAATGCAACATGACGCCCGCAGACCATTCCATCAAAGTCTGCATTTCAAATGTCACTACTTCCCTTCCGAGCCCCGGCATGTGCCCAAACAGTGGTTTACCCCCACATATGGGGTATCAGCGTACTCAGGAGAAACTGGACAACAACTTTTGGGGTCCAATTTCTCCTGTTACCCTTGGGAAAATAAAAAATTGTGGGTTAAAAAATCATTTTTGAGGAAAGAAAAATAATTTTTTATTTTCATGGCTCTGCGTTATAAACTTCTGTGAAGCACCTGGGGGTTTTAAGTGCTCACTATGCATCTAGATTAGTTTCTTGGGGGGTCTAGTTTCCAAAATGGGGTCACTTGTAGGGGAGCTCCAATGTTTAGGCACACAGGGGCTCTCCAAACGCGACATGGTGTCCACTAACGATTGGAGCTAATTTTCCATTCAAAAAGTCAAATGGCGCGCCTTCCCTTCCGAGCCTTGCCGTGCACCCAAACAGTGGTTTACCCCCACATATGAGGTATCGGCGTACTCAGGAGAAATTGCCCAACAAATTTTAGGATCCATTTTATCCTGTTGCCCATGTGAAAATGAAAAAATTGAGGCTAAAAGAAATTTTGTGTGAAAAAAAGTACTTTTTCATTTTTACAGATCAATTTGTGAAGCACCTGAGGGTTTAAAGTGCTCACTATGCATCTAGATAAGTTCCTTGGGGGGTCTAGTTTCCAAAATGGGGTCACTTGTGGGGGAGCTCCAATGTTTAGGCACACAGGGCCTCTCCAAACCTGACATGGTGTCCGCTAACTATGGAGATAATTTTTCATTCAAAAAGTCAAATGGCGCTCCTTCCCTTCCGAGCCTTACCATGTGCCCAAACAGTAGTTTACCCCCACATATGAGGTATTGGCGTACTCAGGAGAAATTGCCCAACCAATTTTAGGATCCATTTTATCCTGTTGCCCATGTGAAAATGAAAAAATTGAGGCTAAAAGAAATTTTGTGTGAAAAAAAAGTACTTTTTCATTTTTACGGATTAATTTGTGAAGCACCTGGGGGTTTAAAGTGCTCACTATGCTTCTAGATAAGTTCCTTGGGGGGTCTAGTTTCCAAAATGGGGTCACTTGTGGGGGAGCTCCAATGTTTAGGCACACGGGGGCTCTCCAAATGCGACATGGTGTCCGCTAAAGATTGGAGCCAATTTTTCATTCAAAAAGTCAAATGGCGCTCCTTCCCTTCCGAGCCCTGCCGTGCGCCCAAACAGTGGTTTACCCCCACATATGAGGTATCAGCGTACTCAGGACAAATTGGACAACAACATTCGTGGTCCAGTTTCTCCTTTTACCCTTGGGAAAATAAAAAAATTGTTGCGAAAAGATCATTTTTGTGACTAAAAAGGTAAATGTTAATTTTTCCCCTCCATGTTGCTTCTGCTGCTGTGAAACACCTGAAGGGTTAATAAACTTCTTGAATGTGGTTTTGAGCACCTTGAGGGGTGCAGTTTTTAGAATGGTGTCACTTTTGGGTATTTTCAGCCATATAGAACCCTCAAACTGACTTCAAATGTGAGGTGGTCCCTAAAAAAAATGGTTTTGTAAATTTTGTTGTAAAAATGAGAAATCACTGGTCAAATTTTAACCCTTATAACTTCCTAGCAAAATAAAAATTTGTTTCCAAAATTGTGCTGATGTAAAGTAGACATGTGGGAAATGTTATTTATTAACTATTTTGTGTCACATAACTCTCTGGTTTAACAGAATAAAAATTAAAAATGTGAAAATTGCAAAATTTTCAAATTTTTCGCCAAATTTCCATTTTTTTCACAAATAAACTCAGAAATTATCGACCTAAATTTACCACTAACATGAAGCCCAATATGTCACGAAAAAACAGTCTCAGAACCGCAAGGATCCGTTGAAGCGTTACTGAGTTATTACCTCATAAAGGGACACTGGTCAGAATTGCAAAAAATGGCAAGGTCATTAAGGCCAAAATAGGCTGGGTCATGAAGGGGTTAATTGCCCTTTATCATCTATCCACAGGATACATCCTCCCCAATCCCATAAAGGGGCCCTTAACCCCTTCACCCCCAAGGGTGGTTTGCACGTTAATGACCGGGCCAATTTTTACAATTCTGACCACTGTCCCTTTATGAGGTTATAACTCTGGAACGCTTCAACGGATCCTGGCGATTCTGACACTGTTTTCTCGTGACATATTGTACTTCATGATAGTGGTAAAATTTCTTCGATATAACTTGCATTTATTTGTGAAAAAAAAAACGTAAATTTGGCGAAAATTTAGAAAATTTCGCAATTTTCCAACTTTGAATTTTTATGCCCTTAAATCACAGAGATATGTCACACAAAATACTTAATAGGTAACATTTCCCACATGTCTACTTTACATCAGCACAATTTAGGAACCAAAATTTTTTTTCGTTAGGGAGTTATAAGGGTTAAAAGTTGACCAGCAATTTCTCATTTTTACAACACCATTTTTTTTTAGGGACCACATCTCGTTTGAAGTCATTTTGAGGGGTCTATATGACAGAAAATACCCAAGTGTGACACCATTCTAAAAACTGCACCCCTCAAGGTGCTCAAAACCACATTCAAGAAGTTTATTAACCCTTCAGGTGTTTCACAGGAATTTTTGGAATGTTTAAATAAAAATGAACATTTAACTTTTTTTTACACAAAATTTATTTCAACTTCAATTTGTTTTATTTTACCAAGGGTAACAGAAGAAAATGGACCCCAAAAGTTGTTGTACAATTTGTGCTGAGTACGCCGATACCCCATATGTAGGGGTAAACCACTGGGCGCATAGCAGAGCTCGGAAGGGAAGGAGCGCCATTTGACTTTTCAATGCAAAATTGACTGGAATTAAGATGGGACGCCATGTTGCGTTTGGAGAGCCCCTGATGTGCCTAAACATTGAAACCCCCCACAAGTGACACCATTTTGGAAAGTAGACCCCTTAAGGAACTTATCTAGATGTGTGGTGAGCACTTTGACCCAACAAGTGCTTCACAGAAGTTTATAATGCAGAGCCGTAAAAATAAAAAATCATATTTTTTCACAAAAATTATCTTTTTGCCCCCAATTTTTTATTTTCCCAAGGGTAAGAGAAGACATTAGACCACAAAAGTTGTTGTGCAATTTGTCCTGAGTACGCCGATACCCCATATGCGGGGGTAAACGACTGTTTGGGCGCATGGCAGAGCTCGGAAGGGAAGGAGCGCCATTTGACTTTTCAATGCAAAATTGACTGGAATTAAGATGGGACGCCATGTCGCGTTTGCAGAGCACCTGATGTGCCTAAACATTAAACCCCCCCACAAGTGACACCATTTTGGAAAGTAGACCCCCTAAGGAACTTATCTAGATGTGTTTTGAGAGCTTTGATCCCCCAAGTGTTTCGCTACAGTTTATAACGCAGAGCCGTGAAAATAAAAATTCTTTTTTTTTTTTCGCAAAAATGATTTTTTAGCCCCCAGTTTTGTATTTTCACAAGGGTAACAGGAGAAATTGGACCCCAAAAGTTGTTGTCCAATTTGTCCTGAGTATGGTGATACCCCATATGTGGGAGGGAACCACTGTTTGGGCGCATGGCAGAGCTCGGAAGGGAAGGAGCGCCATTTGGAATGCAGACTTAGATGGATTGGTCTGCAGGCATCACGTTGCATTTGCAGAGCCCCTGATGTACCCAAACAGTAGAAACCCCCAAAAGTGACCCCATATTGGAAACTAGACCTCCCAAGGAACTTATCTAGATGTGTTGTGAGAACTTTTAACCCCCAAGTGTTTCACTACAGTTTACAACACAGAGCCGTGAAAATAAAAAATCTTTTTTTTTTCCCACAAAAATGATTTTTAGCCCCCCAAATTTATATTTTCCCAAGGGTAACAAGAGAACTTGGACCCCAAAAGTTGTTGTGCAATTTGTCCCGAGTACGCTGATGCCCCATATGCTGGGGTAAACACCTGTTTGGGCGCACAGGAAAGCTCGGAAGGGAAGGAGCACTGTTTTACTTTTTCAATGCAGAATTGGCTGGAATTGAGATCGGACGCCATGTCGTGTTTGGAGAGCCCCTGATGTGCCTGAACAGTGGAAACCCCCAATTCTAACTGAAACCCTAATCCAAACACACCCCTAGGCCTAATCCCAATGGTAACCCTAACCACACCCCTAACCCTGACACACCCCTAACTCTAATCCCAACCTTAATCCCAACTGTAAATGTAATTCAAACCCTAACCCCAACTTTAGCCCCAACCCTAACCCTATCTTTAGCCCCAACCCTAACCCTAGCTCCAACCCTAGCCCTAACCCTAGCCCTAACCCTAACGGGAAAATGGAAATAAATACATTTTTTTAATTTTATTATTTTTCCCTAACTAAGGGGGTGATGAAGGGGGGTTTGATTTACTTTTATAGCGTTTTTTTATATCGGATTTTTATGATTGGCAGCCGTCACACACTAAAAGACGCTTTTTATAGCAAAAAATTTTTGCGTCTCCACATTTTGAGACCTATAATTTTTCCATATTTTGATCCACAGAGTCATGTGAGGTCTTGTTTTTTGCGGGACGAGTTGACGTTTTTAATGGTAACATTTTCGGACACGTGACAGTTTTTGATCGCTTTTTATTCCGATTTTTGTGAGGCAGAATGACAAAAAACCAGCTATTCATGAATTTCTTTTGGGGGAGACGTTTATACCGTTCCACGTTTGGTAAAATTGATAAAGCAGTTTCATTTTTCTGGTCAGTACGATTACAGTGATACCTCATTGATATCATTTTTTTTATGTTTTGGCGCTTTTATACTATAAAAACTATTTTATAGAATAAATAATTATTTTGGCATCGCTTTATTCTGAGGACTATAACTTTTTTATTTTTTCTTTGATGACGCTGTATGGTGGCTCGTTTTTTGCGGGACAAGATGACGTTTTCAGCGGTACCATGGTTATTTATATCCGTCTTTTTGATTGCGTGTTCTTCCACTTTTTGTTCGGCGGTATGATAATAAAACGTCGTTTTTTGCCTCGTGTTTTTTTTTTCAGCCCTACGGTGTTCACTGAAGGGGTTAACTAGTGATATAATTTTATAGGTGGGGTCGTTACGGACGCGGCGATACTAAATATGTGTACTTTTATTGTTTTTGGTTTTTTTATTTAGATAAAGAAATGTATTTATGGGAATAATATTTTTTTTTTTTCTTCTTTATTTAGGAATTTTTTTTTTATGTTTTTTTTACAAACCTGGAATTTTTTTTTTTTTACTTTGTCCCGGGGGGGACATCACAGATCGGTGATCTGACAGTTTGCACAGCACTCTGTCAGATCACCGATCTGACTTTCAGCACTGCAGGCTTACCAAGCGCCTGCTCTGAGCAGGCACTCGGTAAGCCACCTCCCTCCCTGCAGGACCCGGATGCCGCGGCCATCTTGGATCCGGGACCTGCAGCGAGGAAGGAGGTAGGAGACCCTCGGAGCAACGCGATCACATCGCGTTGCTCCGGGGGTCTCAGGGAAGCACGCAGGGAGCCCCCTCCCTGCGCAATGCTTCCCTGTACCGCCGGCACACCGCGATCATGTTTGATTGCGGTGTGCCGGGGGTTAATGTGCCGGGGGCGGTCCGTGACCGCTCCTGGCACATAGTGCCGGATGTCAGCTGCGATAGTCAGCTGACACCCGGCCGCGCTCCCCCCGTGAGCGCCGCCGATCGTGCTGGACGTACTATCCCGTCGGTGGTCATACGGGCCCACCCCACCTCGACGGGATAGTACGTCCAATGTCAGAAAGGGGTTAAATGTTCAGTCAGAATGTATTTGGAGCACACATGTGAAGGTAGCATAATGTAGAGACAGACCTCTTGATCATAGCTATGTCACTTATTGTCAAGTTGTTGATTTCATAAAATCATGGGTGAAAAATTGTGATCTGAGGCAGGAGTCCTCCCACTGATATGTGCTGTAGTCTTTGGTTTAATGAGTTATAGAAGCACTCCCAGCAAAAACAGTGTTCACTTATTAATAATGTGAGACAGTGTAGGCGCATTACAATACTTAACGATTGCCATATTCCTTTATTTCTACCATCGCTCAGGTCTTTTGGATTACGTGACTTCAGGTTCACCAGATCACACACCGAAGGCTTCATAGGCTTACATTGGTGGAAATTGCACCCGCCTACACAGCAGTCCTTAAGTGAGACGGCAAAGATTAGGAGGATGCTGGAATTCAGGGAAGGCGGCAGTCGGTAGTTTTAATACACCTACAATACATCACATATGTACTTGGAAAGAATGAGCTGATAACATTTTTGCTGAGAGTGCCTCTTTAAAGTGTTTTCTACTTTTTTCAATTTTTTTTTATTTATTAAATACCTTTGTATTAAAAACCAATAACTATATCAATATTTCGGGATTCTGAGACAGTGAAGACAACCAAAAGTAGCTGCAGGTCAGAGGCAAGGACATAAGTATTGATTCCAGTTACCAACACAACCATATTAAAGGGAATCTGTCACCCCAACATTCACCTATAAGCTAAGGCCACCGGCATCAGGGGGTTATCTACAGCATTCTGTAATGCTGTAGATAAGCCCCCGATGTAACATGAAAGATAAGGAAAAGAAGTTAGATTATACTCACCCAGGGGCGGTCCCGGTCCGGTCCGATGAGTGTCGCGGTCCGGGTCCAGCGCCTCCCATCTTCATACGATGATTTCCTCTTCTTTGCCTCTTGCCGCGGGTCCTGCACAGGTTTACTTTATCTACCCTGTTGAGGGCAGAGCAAATTACTGCAGTGCGCAGGCGCCGGGAAAGGTCAAGGGACCGCCCCTGGGTGATTTATAATATAACTTCTTTTTCTATTCACCTTCCACGACTGCAGCGTCGGAGGTTGTCTCCCCGCCCTAATGGGGACAGGAAACAGAAAGAGGTTAAATACCCTTCCCCTTCCTGCAACCACCAGTATTTTTCCTGTCCCCTATGGGGCATGAAGAGGTTCTCTAATGGTGCTGCCATAGCCGGCGATCTGGAGCACACTAAGCTTACCTACTCAATGCCGGGCAGCCGAGGTCGAGGGCATCGCTCTCCTCCTCCGTGCTCCCATCTCCATGCGACTTGGGACCTCTCCTGCCCCTCCTGCGCCTCCTGGGGGGGGGGGGGGGGGTAAAGCGGAGCGGTGATGTGCGGCTGGGGTCCTCTTGCAGCTCCCCGGCATCCTCCTCTCCACATGCCGGCTGGTTCTGGAGTCCGTGCATACCGGAACTAACGTTAATCCGAACTTCCGGTTCACTTCCTGGTGCGTTCCAGGGTGGAACGCACGCGCTCCTGGCGTGTCTTGGGTGTACTCCGGAGCCACTCGCATGATTGGGGCATTCCCTTCGGGGAACCTGGAGGAGGAGGAGCACAAACACCAAATGCTGGGACTTAGGTTATATAAATCCTTGTCGGGGGATGCCTCCAGGTAAGGCCCATTGTCTGTGTCCATCTGTGACTGTTGACGGACTGACCATGGACGGTGACAAAACCCTCCCTTTCTGCCTCTGCAGAGCCCAGCGTCCACCCTCCTACTGTAAGTAATGGATGAAGGTCCCTTGCTGTCTGGGTTATGGCCTTATGGACCCTGCTCTGAAGAAGGAGTGCCCAGCCGCAAGTGTGGGGTATGTGCTACCAGGCTTCCATCAGCATATAAGAAGCTTTGCCAGCCCTGCACTGATGATGTGTTGCATGCCGAACAGCCCTCCCTGTTGGACAGCATCAAATCCCTCATCAAGCAAGAGGTTCAACCCTCTATGTCCGCCCTTTCCCAGGCCCCAGTACTACAAGCCCCTCCTTCTAAAAAGCGAAAAAAAAGAAGAAAAGGAAGATGGCACCTGTGGAATCTGCCTCAGACTCGGGCGAAGTCCGTACCTCAGGTTCGGAGGATAATTTGGGAGAATGAGGGTTCCACTTCCACCCCCAAGTCCGATAATAAAAAATATTATTTTTCCTCTAAAGATATGGGGGAATTGATTAGTATGGTGAGAAGCACCATGGGGGATGAGATGTTTGGGTAGTTGAAACCTAAAGGAAAAAAAAAAATCAGGTTTTTCCCCTCCCCATGACAGCACCACATTAGTTTCTCTCAATGTGCGGTGCTGTCATGGCTCTGGAAAATCTAATTACCGGTAAGTATCATTTTTTCCCTTCCCCATGACAGCACCGCACATTGAGAGGAACTAATGCGGTGCTGTCATGGCTCTGGAAAATCAAATTACCGGTAAGTAATTATCATTTTTTCCCATACACGATAGCATCCAAAGCCTTATCCTTCTGGAATGGGCTCCCTGAGAAAGGGCTTTGCGTCCCGTCAGATTTAAAAAATCGTTTCCCCCTAGGTGGGAAATTCCCAAAGTGGATGTTCGGGTGTCCAGAGTGGCTAAGAAGACGACTCTTCCTTTCGAGGACTCGTCTCAGCTCAAAGATCCCATGGATCGTAAAATCGAGAGCTTACTAAGAAATCCTGGGACAGCTCCACTAATCTGCTAAAGACAAACGTGGCTTCCACCTGTATCGCTAGATCTCTATTTTGCTGGCTCTGTACATTAGAAGACCACCTTACTCAGCGAACTTCTAGGGAAGAGATACTTGACGCTTTCCCTCCTTCAGAAAGCCGATGCTTCTGCGGAATCTGTACGTGTAGCAGCGAAATCCGCAGTCCTCTCCAACTCAGCTAGGAGAGAGCTCTGTGTCTGAAGTCATGGAGTGGCGATGTAACCTCTAAGGCTAAGCTTTGTCATTCCCTTTCAGGGACACTATGTTTTCGGTCCAGCTCTCGATGAGATTTTAGGAAAAGCTATGGACAAAAAGAAATCACTCCCTGAGCAGAAAAACCCTAAAAATGGTTTTTTCGCCCCTCCCTAGATCGGTCTCCCTAGAAGGAATATAAAGGGAAAGGCAAATCGGGCACTTGGAGCTATCCGAAGGGTGGTAAGGGCAAAAATATCCTTGTCCCCCACTACCAGCAAACTCCTGACAAACAATGACTGCTCTCCTGTCGGGGGTCGACTCTCTGGCTTCCTCCCTCATTGGCAATCCATCTCTACAAACCAGTGGGTCCTCCGTACCATTCAGGACGGGTTGAAACTAAAGTTTGAGAGGTTTTTTTCCCCCTCTCAATGCCTGGGAATTACCTCACTACAGAGTGTACACCTTCAAGACTCCTTACTGTTAGATATTCAAGGTGCTCTCGAGTACCCTTACAGGAGTTAGGCAGAGGGCACTGTTCTCGCCTAGATTCCTGGTCGAGAAACCCTCAGAGAAGCACAGAGTCATCATCAATCTGAAATCCCTGAATCAAGTAATTGCATACAGACAATTCAAGATGGTGTATCAGCAATCCCACTCATTGGACAGGATAGGGTAATGGCTACAATAGATCTGAAGTATGCCTATTACCATGTGCCAATCAACGGAAGTTCCTCAGATTTGCAGTTTCCCATGGTCAGCCATTACCAATTCAATGTCCTCCCGTTCGGCATTTCATCAGCGCCGCGGGTATCTACCAATATTATCGCAGAAGCAGTAATCTTCATTCGTCATCAGGGGATTTGCATCATTCCGTATCTAGATGACTTTCTCGTCGTTGCACCATCTATCCCTCGTCTAAATTTAGATGTGGGAAAAACCTTGGAGATCCTGGAATCCCTGGGTTGGATCCCAAATTTGGAGAAGTCGGATCTTCATACTTCATCAAGGAAGAAATTCCTGGGAATTTTCTTGGATTCAGGGAAAAAAGCATCCTTCTTGCCCTAAGATCGTCAACTCAATCTTTTTCAGAGGATCTCCAAGTTCAGAAACCAGGGGGCTCCTACCTTGAGGGACTCAATGTCTATCCTGGGATCACTGACATCATGCATCCAGGCAGTTTCCTTGGCTCAAGCCCATACACGAGTCCTCCAGACTCATGTTCTTCTGTCTTGGAAAAGGCATCAAAATTCTTTGACCAGGAGAGTTCCCCTTCCCGGTCATGTGAAGTCTTCTCTTTCATGGTGGCTAAACTACCGGAACCCCCAGCGGGGAGTCAGGTGGGATCAGCTTTCCCTGAAGATACTCACTTCAGAAGCCAGTCAGAGAGGCTGGGTCACTGTGGTAGAGAAAACCCACTTCCATGGGTTATGGCCCCAGACATCAGATCCAGTTCCCCAAACCTCAGAGAACTGAAGGCAGTAGAGGAGGCGTTGAAAGCCGCATCTGCCCTTGTACAAGGTCATCATGTACGTGTCTATTCTGACAATGTGACCACAGTGGCCTACCTCCGACACCAGGGAGGCACGAAAAACGCCAGCTGGAAATCAATCGCTGCAAGAATTTTTTCCTGGGCAGAGAAACATCTGTCCATCACAGCGGTCCGTCTAAAGGGGTCCGCCAGTGCCCAGGCGGACTTCCTCACCAGAAAGGACGTCCATCCAGGGGAGTGGTGCCTGGACCAAGCAGTCTTTCTATCCCTTGTGTCAAGATAGGGAATTCCAGATGTGGATCTATTTGCCAGTGGCCAGAACGCGAAGGTGAGAACGTTCTTTTCCCTCAGTCCCGCAGTTGGAGCACAAGGATTAGACGCCTCTTCTCACCCTTGGAGGTTCAACCTGGCCTATGCCTTCCCACCGATCTCGATTCTAAAAGGGCGCCACAGAAGATATGGTGAGATCAGGTAACCATGATTCTGACTGCTCCCATGTGGCCAGGAAGAAGTTGGTACAGCCCTTTAATGGACATAGCCCAGGAAGGTTCGCTACTTCTATCCCAGGGAGTTGACCTCCTTCACCAGGGCCCCCTGTCACACCCGTACCTTCACAGGTTGAATCTTGCGGCCTGGCTACTGAAGCCAGAATCCTAAAAGCTAAAGGGCTTTCAGATGAAGTGATACAAACTCTCCAGAATAGTAGGAAGCCAGTAACCAACGCCATTTATGGCAAGGTTTGGAAGAGTACTGGTGTTCTCCGAATGTTCCTGATCCCTTTCATCCTTTCTTCAAAAGGGGCTGGATCTAGGTCTTACACCTAGTACCCTGAAAGTACAGGTGTGAGCTCTTAGCTCTTTCTTTGACCTGAACTTGGCTAGTCATCGCTGGAATAAGTGTATCATGACCTCAGCAGATAAATCCGACCTAGGCTTTGTAGTCGAATTCCCCCTGGGATTTAAATATGGTGCTTAACAGTTTAAACAAAAACCTTACCCTTAGAACTGTCTTTTTTGTAAGTAATTACTACCGCTTGACATGTAAGGGATCTGAAGGCCCTATCCATACAGGAGCCCTACTTAACAGTTACTGCAGATAGCATTATTCTCCGATTAGATCCACTTTATGCCTAAAGAAGTCTCGGACTTTCATCCTTCTAATACGAAAGAAGAAGCCTTTCACACCCTTGATGTTCGCAGGGTGGTTCTCTACTACCTACAACAAACAAAGGGCTGGAGGATTGACCAAAACTTATTCATTCAGACCTCAGGACGAAATAAGGACAAGAAGTTGGCTAAGAATACGATCGCCAATTGGATCAAACAAGCTATCTGCCTGGCATACTCATCAGAGAGTCTATCTCCTGCATCACTGAAGGCTCATTCTACACATTCAGTATCAGCATTGTGGGCAGAGAGAGGGGACGCATCTACTGAGCAGATATGCAGAGCCGCCACCTGGTCTTCTGTCCATACGTTTACCAGACACTACAGACTAAGTTTTAATAGGGATTTAACATTCGGCAAACGAGTTCTGCAGTCTGTAGTCCCCCCAAACCCCACCCCCCCCTTAAGAAATTAGTTGTCTGTATTACTCCGATTCTGTGCTGTCGTGGAAGGTGACTAGAGAAAATAGAATTAGTCTTACCGGTAATTTGGTTTCTAGGAACCTTCCACGAAAGCACTAATTTCCCTCCCTATCTGATTTTCTTATTGGATGATTCCTGCACTTTGGTGGTAACTACTCATGCTAGTGTGTCCAGAAAAAAACACTGCTGGTTGCAGGGAGGGGAGGGGTATTTAACCTCTTTGTGTTTCCTGTCCCCCATTATGGCGGGGATACAACTTGCTGTCGTGGAAGGTTCCTAGAAACCGAATTACCGGTAAGACTAATTCTATTTGTTCTTATCTTTCAGGTTACATCGGGGGCTTATCAACAGCATTACAGAATGCTGTAGATAAGCCCCTGATGCCGGTGGGCTTAGCTTATAGGCGAATTTTGGGGTAACAGATTCCCTTTAAATTGTAAGTTAAAGTAACTCCAATGGTGAATATCACCAAACAAATCATGATTTAAAGGCCGGAGGAGTAACTAAAGGGTTAGTAAAACATAATTACCTCAGACCTGCAGTGCCACAACCCCTATGCGCGTTTCGGCTTGTGTGCCTTCTTCCGGGGGAGTTTTTTTTAAATAATTTTTTCTTTATATGGGTTATTGATATTTTTGCACTGGATTTCCCAGAATTAATTCCCTGAATGGGCACAGGTGTTTTATTTGGTTAACACTGTGCTTTGTTATCTAAATCTGTTTTTTCAATTTGTAAATTAATCAGAACAGGTACTCATTCTCTCTGATTCCCGGGCTGGTTCCACACTGCTGCTTGGCTCTTGGTGGTTTGGCTGCAGTAATGGCGTCACCTCCTCTGTAGCCACCTCCTCTGTAGCCAATCTGTGAGCTCAGCAGCTTGTTCCCACTACATTAGCACAGTGGCTGAGCTCAGTCATTGGCTACATCGTTAATGCACTCATATCAACGTGACGGCCCAAGACCTTGGGAGGGTCATTAGGAAAAGTCATTAATGTCTGATCGGTTGGATTGACACCCGGCGTTCCCGTAGGTTAGCTGTTGGCGGCAGCTGCCAGCTGGAAGTACTTGCTTGCGGAGCAGGCCATCTGCTTGTAGTGGCTGCCGCAGGGTACTGCACATCCACCTTCTATTGATTTCAATACAAGGCGGATGTACAGTACCAAGCCCCGGCCACTACAAGTAGATGGGCAGCTCCGCAAGTAAGAACTAGCGGCCGGTGACTCCAATAACAGCTGATCGGCGGGGGTGACGGATGTCCTAAGGATAGGTCATCAATGTAAAAATAGTGGACAACTTCTTTAACCCTGCCAACTTTCATCTTTCAGTCACTGATAGAAGTTTTCACCCTTTGGGTATTCATAGAGAGAACATTGTTACACTGTGGGGCACTAAACTCATGATCATGGAGACTCCTTGCTCATGCAGTGCTCGGCAATATGTGTATAGTTTATTCTCTGGTGGCACAATATGGTCTGTGCTCTGACAAACTGCAATAACCCAACCCCCATGCCATATAATATTTGGAGTAGTGAAAGGGGAAGTGCTTCACAGGAATGCCCACTAAGCTCTGAACTTGCATAGCCACAAACATGTGAGAGAAAACAAGGCTCTAAAATGAAAGAGGCAATGAAAAAATAGGCCATCACCCTCCAGGTCTGATCCATGTCTGATAATACTTCGCTTCACAGGAATGCCCACTAAGCTCTGAACTTGCATAGCCACAAACATGTGAGAGAAAACAAGGCTCTAAAATGAAAGAGGCAATGAAAAAATAGGCCATCACCCTCCAGGTCTGATCCATGTCTGATAATACTTCGCTTCTACAACAGTCTTGCACAATCTTCTGCTTTACTCAACACTAATTTGAGTATATGAGATTTACATTTGCCTGAATTTATATTTATTTATTTTTATACATACAGGATTGTTGCTATGATGAGCCCTGATGATAGCTGGGTATCAAAGTGGCAGAGAATAAGTGAGTACTGTAATACATTTGCTAGAAGCTTGGGAAGAACTGTGTATTAGTATTTCTCCTCTATAGAAGTGCCGAAGTCTTGCGAGACATCGGCACTATCTTGAATGGAGCACGGTGACCCCGCTCCACTGCGCAGGTGCCCGATTCCTATCCCCGCAGTGTGAATACATCTTAACACACTGCGGGGCGGGATCTGGGGCCTCCGCTACACGCAGGCACCTGATGTAAGTTCACGGGTAGCGTGCACGGCGCATGGCCGAGAATTGATTACAGAGCGCAGGCACCGGTGAAGTCACAAGAAAGAGAAGAGGCGGCGCACGGAGGACAGAGGGGGATGATGGACGGCTGCGAGGCGGTTGAGTCAGCGGGAGAAAACATACCTCCCTGACTCAATAGAGATTTGGCGGGAAATTTATAAAAGTGATTATTTCAGCGTTCCTAGGGATAATAAACATAAGAGCCACCTTCACAGAATGCAGCCTTAGTGCTGCTGAAGGTGGCTCTTTTACTGGGGTGACAGGTTCCCTTTAAGTGCATTTTCCCACCTATTTATTTTCACTCCATCTCCTCCCCTCACTACCCTCTCCTCTGTTCTTTGACCGTTGTGGCTTCATCGAGCCTGTGACGGGTGGAGATAAATGGAAAACAAGCAGGTGGGAAGGGGTATATAAATGGACTCTGCCAGCACAGAATGACTGTTCAAACCACATACAGGCGCTTGGTGCTCCATGGCGGGGCCAGTAATTTACATACACCTTCCCACCTGCTTGTTTTCCCTCTATCTCTGCCCTTCTCTCGCGCTTTGAAGCCAGAGTTGTCAAACAAAAAAGAGGGGAGGAGGAGATAGAGGGAAAACAAGCCAGTGAGAAGGTGATTGGCCCCGCCATGAAGCACCGAGCACCTGTACTTGGTTTGGACAGTCCTTTTAAGACCATCTTCCCACCTGCTTGTCTTCCATCAACCGCACCCTCCTCTTCGCTTGAAAAGGACCTTGTGTGCACGTACCCAGTTCCTGAGTTTCATCCGCACATGCGGATCCCATATACTTACATCCTTTTGAGAGAAGGGGTGACACTGACTTTTGTCATGAACGTTAGATATGGTTGAGGCTTATTTGCTTTTACTTTCATCGCGGCTTTTTATCACATAGCTGTACATGGCTATTTCCAGAAATTCTTGGGCAGTCTGAACTCCTGCTCCTCATCACTGTTCTGGCTGCTGCAGTGCTCTCATAACTTACTGGCACAGACATTGTGGCTGCTTTTTCACCTTATTAGTAAGTGCATTCTGGTATTATTTGTCACTGTGGGCTTTCTAAATAAATTTAGATATAGATATATATATACATTTAAAAAAAGGAAAAACAAGCCGCATCCATTTCACTGTAGTATAGCTTGCCAAAGGCCCAGATGCCTATGAGCCGAAAAGTTGCCATTTTACACACGGGCAAGTAAATAATTTACTCTTTGAAGTGCTGCCTACATTTTTGCTTATGTTTTATATATACTTTTTGACCTATTACCCTAAATTTGTATATGTACTGGTAACTAATATGAATCTGTTAAGCTGTGATTAGATATATAGATATTAGATTAGATATTGTTTAGATATTTTATTATAGTAGAAGGTTTTTTTTTTAATTATATTAGAGAAAACATTTTGACAGTGAGGGTGATCAATGAGTGGAACAGGCTGCCACGAGAGGTGGGGAGTTCTCCTTCAATGGAAGTCTTCAAACAGAGGCTGGACAGTTAGTGAATCCTGCATTGAGCAGGGGGTTGGACACTGACCCTGGAGGTCCCTTCCAAATCTACCATTCATGTACGGGCAGTGGAGCAAAAATGCTACAATATTGTTTTCAAAATTGGAACAAGCCAGAAGGCAAATTTTGTTTTACTGCAAAAAGGGTTCACCTAAATATATTTATAGAAAACCTATTCCGCCGGCTGAGGTGAAACTGGCATGGCGTGACTGGCAGCAGTCGGCTCTCAGCAACTGTATAGCTGAGGAAATGTTTGACAATCCGTATCATACAACTTTGCGTGAAAGTTGCAGTGCTCCTCAGCGGTGGGTAAGGCATTAGATACTGTATTTTTGCCAGTTAACTAAACTTCGGGACAAATCGGCATCAGCAGGGAAATTGTGTATGGCAGTGTTCATTCTGAATCTGATATACTTAACATTTGCTTTCTCTCCCACTCAGCTAACTTCAAACCTGGAGTGTATGCAGTGTCTGTCACAGGACGACTTCCACAAGGTAAATGTTTCCCAACGTAATTCTTTGTAAGACATGATTCCTAAATAATACAGCTTAGAGGGGCTGCTTCACATACAGTAACTGCTGCGGGAGTTGAAATTTGGTTGCCCCTGCTCTTGCTCACTACAGACAACCGTAAAGTTATGATATCAGGCCATTGACTTAAACATTCGGCCACAATAGGAAAACATTTTTTTTAGAGGGGGAGGATTATAAAGGAGGAGGATTATAAAGGAAGAGAGGGGTTAACAGGGAGAAGGGGTATGGAAAACAGGAGGAAGGGAAATGAGGCGACAATCTTGAGGTAAGCACACAGCTTGAAAATTCATGTAGGGGGGCTGTTTGCAGAGTAAGTACATTGGCATCATCAGGATTAAGGGATCCATTTAGTAATGTATGCAGTTTGTATTCTGAAATCTGGTGACAGATCTGTACTTATGTATTTTGGATCCTGTACCAGCCATTATGGGGACATGATATGATATGATATGGTTGGGTTTGTTTCCCTTTATAGGGGTGGATGGTGTCGCTTTACTTCCTGTTACAGGCAGAATCTATGCCTTCCACCTTCTCCCTGACAGTCTGACTTTCTTACAGGTATTGTACGTGAGCTGAAGAGCCGTGGTGTGGTTTACAAATCCAGAGACACTGCCATCAAGACGTGACTGCAAGAGAAGGGCTGGAGCAGAGATTGGGTTGATGTCTGTGTCTTCTCTTCCGTTGGTTTTATTTTCCTGTTGTGTTGCTGAAACTGTGGTTTCCCTGGGGGAGGGTTGTGCCGCTGAGTGCACCTCATATACTGGGACGTTATGTCTTTGCACCTACATCAAACAAATAGAAACCAGAAGAGAGCTATGGGGATGGGTTTACTGTTCGTGATTGATAAAATACCAATAAAGATGTTCTTTAAAAGTTTACATTTCTAAACTTTTTTTTTTTATGGTAAATTTCCTATTCAGATTGTTGTCATATTGTCAGTATAAACCTGCAGAGATCTGCACCGCTGCTTCTTTTCCGGACCCTGATGGACACTTGTCATTTTGAACAGCACGTAAGTGTGAAACTGCAGACGGCGCCACGGTTCGCTCTTAACCCCTTTCCTACCACATGGACGTTACAAGTCTTCATCTGCTAGGGTTGTGGAAAGGAAGTGGCTAACAGTTACTATGAGAGCTAAACTGAAAGATGCTGCTGCTGAAGGCATAAACGCTCTCCCCCGGCCTCCCCCTAAATAGTACAGAGCAGGACGTTTATTCCTGAATGAGTGCAGACGCCCACACATGATTTCATGTAGGTTTCAATATCCTTATTCTTACATTTCTTTCTAGTCTCCTAGCTTTCAGATCGCCTTCTTGAACATGAGGACGACTTTGTGGGAGTTACAAAGGGTTACATTACAAGGCGCCTTGTATTTCCATATATGGGTACAACAGCTTCTCTTAAACTGGCTGCCCGAAAACCGGCAAGGCGTAAGCTTTGTCACTTCCTGTGCGGTCAGGCGGGAGGCAGAAAGAGAAGCTTTCTCAGAGAGGGGGCAGGAAACCAGCTCTACCAAGCCTACAGTCAACATTCGGCATATCTTTACAATCACTTCTTTAAAGCTAGCATGTGCAGAACTGGTCGCTCTCTGCATTCAGCAATCCATTTTGTGATCTAGTTACAGTTAATCTATTTACAATTGACTATTGGTCAGCGTTGTTTGCTTCATGGTTGTACTTAAACCTATATCCTAATATATCCTGATTAGTGATGAGCGAGTGTACTCGTTGCTCCTGTGGTCTCCGAGTATTTGTAAGGGCTCGGGGATTTAGTTTTTGTTGACGCAGCCGCATGATTTACGGCTGCTAGCCAGCCTGAGTACATGTGGGGGTTGCCTGGTTGCTAGGGAATCCCCACATGTATGCAAACTATCAGCTGTAAATCATGCAGCTGCGGCAACGAAAACTAAATCTCCGAGCAGTTACATATACTCGGAGAACACCCGAGCAACGAGTACACTCACTCATCACTAATCCTGATATTACACTAAGGAGTTTTAGAGAAGAGCTAATCAATCCGCAGGACCGACATCTGGTGGCCATGGCAGTAATGCATGGGTGCCTGGTTGGAGTCCTGTAAAGCATCTACCTGTCAAAATCCCCTTTTCTTCTTCTGATTTGTTGGCCTGTCACTATCTCTTCTTTGCATAGTGATTCATGCATGACAACATGCCTACTAATCAGAAGAAGTGCCGGGAACTCCAGAAGGTAAGAGGTGGTTCACAGGTCTCCTGTCCGGCAGCCGCGTAACCCTGACATTTGCCCAGCATTCTGCAAATTAGTCCTCTCAGCTGTAGTGACTTTCTACACCCAGCAAGGCTTTAATGGGGCATTGCCAAAATTGAAAGTTATCCTCTAATCCTATTCCTTGTATGTGAGACTACCAGAGAAAGAGTACAGCACATGGCATTTCACGGTATACAATGAATGGAGTGGAGGTTGAACAAAACCCCATTTAGGAATGCTAGCTGTTTCAACAACCGGGACCCCAGTGACCAGTATCCTTTGGATATGGGTTATCTTTCATTTGTGAGATACCCCATTAACTATCAGAATAGCAAGTGATACAATTGCTATGATTCCAGCAGCTGAGGTAGAGGAAGGCCGGCGTCACACCTAACGTATAATAATACGGTCCGTTTCTTACGGCCAAGATACGCAGAAATGTTCCCTGAACAGTGATCCGTATGTCATCCGTTGGCAAGGTGTGGCTGCGTATTTTGCACATGTAATCCTCCGTATTGCATCCATATAGCGTTTTTTTTCTCTGAACTTTCCTAAATGGACATTTAATGGTTTTGAGGCCTGAAATTAATTTTAATCATCATTCACAAACCTATTTATTGCCAATACTACAGTTGGCAGCCTCTAATCTGGCCATTTTGTTGCTGTGCTTCTGTTGGTGTGTTGGTGGTTTGTTGGCAACATGTCAGACAGACTTAGGTTCACCCCAACTGAGCGTGTCTTATACAACTGGGTTTTGTCACGCCGCTTTGGCCAACCATACCCAGTGATAGTGGATCCGAGGAGGAAGAGACGATTGTGGGTCCACCTGCTTTTGAGGCAACGCGTCACTAATGTCCATTTCCACCGGCTCTATGCATCTCTGCGGACCCATCCTGACAAGTTTTTCCAATATTGTCGTATGAGTATTACCACCTTTGATATTTTGTTGGAGACAGTGCACCCTGGGATCACCTTTCAGGACACCAGGATGCTGAAATATATATCTGCAGAGGAGCGTCGTCTTACTTTACGGTATGTATTCCTCTGCCTCACATACTCTGTTGATGATGTGTCTCTAATAAATGTGTTAGTTAGTTATGCTTAGCAGCTGATGTAAATTTATTATTAATATATGTAAAAACTCTACTAAATTAGTAGTAAGAATATGTTGTTAATGTTAAATTCATATAGCCAGTGTTAATTTTTGAAGGTACTGCTAGCCTGGCTTGTTAGTTCCACACAGTACTTGTGGTCTATAGGAATGTTCTATATCATTCAAACCTTGTAATTTTTATTTTTGTCTGCTTTCAGCTTCCTGACAACTGGCCTTTCGTATGCTGCCCTACATCTGGAATTTTTGATTGGGAGGTCTACTTTCTCCGGCATAGTCCGATGTTCGTGTGCGGAAATCTGGTCCACACTTCATCATCTGGTCATGCTTGTGCCCAAGATGGAAGACTGGATGCGGATTGCGTGTGGGTTTTAGGAGCATTGTCAATTTCCAAATTGTATTGGAGCCCTTGATGGAAACACATCTGTTTGCGTAAGCCGCCGAACTCGGGGTCCCATTTCTATAATTATAAACAATATTTTTCGTTAGTGTTGTTGGTTGAGGTTGACAGTCACTACAGGTTTATAATTGTAGATATTGGGGCCTATGGGAGAACTGGAGACTCTAGAGCAGGGGTGTCAAACTGCATTCCTCGAGGGCCTCAAACCATGCGTGTTTTCAAGATTTCCTTCTCATTGCACAAGGTGCTGGAATCATTCTGTGCAGGTGATTAAATGATCACCTGTGCAATACAAGGAAATCCTGAAAACATGACCTGTTTGCAGCCCTTGAGGAATGCAGTTTGACACCCCTGCTCTAGAGTCTTCAATTCTTTCATTATGGGTCAGCGGCTGCGCAACAACTAGTTGGACCTACCACCACCGCGTCAACTTCCAGGCTCCAATCAAGAATCTGTGCTGTATGTCCTTGTGGCAGATGAGGCCTTCCAGTTAACCAGACATGTAATGAGGCCATATCCCCGTCGAAATCTGGACCACCGGCATAGGATATTTAACTAGCGTTTATCATGCGCACGGCGACTGGAGTGCACCTTTGGTATTCTTTGTGGCAAATGGCGGGTCCTCCAGTTAGCCATTCAGCTGAGTGAAGGCAACATAAATGAGGTCATCAAAGCTTGTATGGTCCTACATAATTTCGCCCGACTTCATGAATGCTCCTCATCTGATGGTGCTGAAGGTGTGTGTGTGTGTGTGTGTGTGTGTGTGTGTGTTTGGCAATGTGGGTAGGCCTACACCACATGTCATCCCTCAGCGTTGTCCACTTTCAGGACTAAAAGTTCGTGATATCTTTACTAATTATTTTGTTACACCTCAGGGTGCTACTCCCTGGCAAGAGCATGCTGTCTCTGTTATAAGTTTAACATTTTTGGCTATATAAATATCCTTTTTTCATTTAAGTTACTGTGTGTGTTGGTTTTTTTAATTTAACCCCTTTACCCCCAAGGGTGGTTTGCACATTAATGACCAGGCCAATTTTTACAATTCTGACCACTGTCCCTTTTATGAGGTTATAACTCTGGAACACTTGCATGGATCCCTGTGATGCTGACATTGTTTTCTTATGACATATTGTACTTCATGTTAGTGGTAAAATTTCCTTGACATTACTTGAGTTTATTTGTGAAAAAAATGGAAATTTGGCGAATATTTTGAAAATTTTGCAATTTTCCAACTTTGAATTTTCATGCCCTTAAATCACAGAGATATGTCACACAAAATACTTAATAAGTAACATTTCCCACATGTCTACTTTACATCAGCACAATTTTGGAAACAAAATTTTTTTTTCGTTAGGGAGTTATAAGGGTTAAAAGTTGACCAGCAATTTCTCATTTTAACAACACGATTTTTTTTTAGGGACCACATCACATTTGAAGTCACTTTGAGGGGTTTATATGATAGAAAATACCCAAGTATGACACCATTCTAAAAACTGCACCCCTCAAGGTGCTCAAAACCACATTCAAGAAGTTTATTAACCCTTCAGGTGTTTCACAGGAAATTTTGGAATGTTTAAAAAAAAAAATAAATAACATTTAACTTTTTTTCACTTCAGATCCAATTTGTTTTATTTTACCAAGGGTAACAGGAGAAATTGGACCCCAAAAGTTGTTGTACAATTTGTCCTAAGTACGCCGATACCCCATATGTGGGGGTGAACCAGTGTTTGGTCGCATGGCAGAGCTCGGAAGGGAAGGAGCGCCATTTGACTTTTCAATGCAAAATTGGCTGGAATTGAGAGTGTCATGCGGGTACTGGGTAGACTACAGCTGATAACCCGGGCCCCTGCGATATCCCTCAGACTATGGAAAACCCTGTCTGTACCTCTCCCAGAATTTACACTGATGGTGTGCTTGTCTGGGCCGCCAGGCCTGACCCTGACTCCTGTTTCAGTCCTATGCTGAAACCTCCACCTGCCACCCAGTGATTAGACCACACACCAACCCCTACAGAAAGCACAGATAGGGAAAACTAAAAACGCACCACGCCGCAGACACACAGGAAAATACGATAATGTGCACAGGGTAAAACAAATACAAATATAGGAAGGAGAAATATGACAAAGGATAATACACCACCAGATACAATATTTCTTCTCCTAGACCACCACTCCAGACCAAGATCACCAGGCACAAGACACAAGCTCTAATCGGCGACGCCCAGAGTCCAGAATGACTATTTAAAGGCCACGGGTGTGACCCAGCCTCCAACCTGATTACCAGCTAGATTAACCCCGGACAACCGGGATAAAGTCTAGCCGGCGGCACTGAGCGTATAGTGGACGAATGTGGAATTACCACTGTCTGTTGGACGCCCTAGTGTGAATAGCGTCCGACATGACAGAGAGGACGCCATGTCGCGTTTGGAGAGCCCCTGATGTGCCTAAACAGTGGAAACCCCCACAAGTGACACCATTTTGGAAAGTAGATCTTATCTAGATGTGTGGTGAGCACTTTGAACCCCCAAGTGCTTCACAGAAGTTTATCATGTAGAGCCATAAAAATAAAAAATCTTTTTTTTCACAAAAAATTTTTGCCCCCAATTTTTTAATTTCCCAAGGGTAACAGGAGAAATTGGACCTCAAACTTTGTTGTACAATTTGTCCTGAGTACACTGATAACCCATATGTGGGAGAAAACTACTGTTTGGGAGCATGGCAGAGCTCGGAAGGGAAGAAGTGGCGCTTTGGAATGCAGACTTTGATTGAATTGTCTGCGGGTGTCACGTTGCGTTTGCAGAGCTCCTGATGTACCTAAACAGTAGAAACCCCCCACAAGTGACCCCATATTGGAAACTAGACCCCCCGAGGAACTTATCTAGATGTGTTTTGAGAACTTTGAACCCCCCAGTGTTTCACTAAAGTTTATAACGCAGAGCCATGAAAATAAAAAATCTTTTTTTCCCACAAAAATGATTTTTTTTAGCCCCCAGTTTTGTATTTTACCAAGGGTAACAGGAGAAATTGGACCCCAAAAGTTGTCTAATTTGTCCTGAGTACGCTGATACCCCATATGTGGGGGTAAACCACTGTTTGAGCGCACGGCAGAGCTCGGAAGGGAAGGAGCACCGTTTAAGGGTATGTGTCCATTTTCAGGATGGCCGGTGGTTTGGACGGAGCGGCAAACCCGCTCCGCCCTAAGCTCCGCAACCTTCTGTGACGCGATGATGCCGGATGTGTTCATTGCACACATCCGGCATCATCGCACCCCACACATAGGGCCCTGTGATTTACCTTGCGGCGGCGCAGCGTCGCCGCAAGGTAAACGGACATGCTGCGATCTTAAAAGACGCGCAGCATGTCCGGAATCGCAGGGCCGCCGGGTGCGTGTTACCACACATAGTGGAGACGGGATTTCATAAAATCCCCTCCACTATGCTGTAACATCTGGACGCTGCGTGTTTGACGCTGCGGCTCTGCACAGCGTCAAACACGCAGTGTTTCCTGAAAGTGGACACATACCCTTACTTTTTCAACGCAGAATTGTATGGATTGAGATAGAACATCATGTTGCGTCATGTGTGCCTAAACGGTGGAAACCTCCCAATTCTAACTCCAACCCTAACCCCAACACACCCCTAACCCTAATCCCAACCCTAACCACACCCCTAACCCCAACACACCCCTAATCCCAACCCTAACCATACCCCTAACCCTGACACACCCCTAACCCAACCGTAAACGTAATCCAAACCCTAACCCCACCGTAAACGTAATCCAAACCCTAACCCCAACTCTAGCCCCAACCCTAACTTTAGCCCTAATCCTAACTTTAGCCCCAAATCCTAATGGGAAAATGGAAATAAATAAATTTTTTTTAATTTTATCATTTTTCCGTAACTAAGGCGGTGATAAAAGGGGGTTTGATTTACTATTTATAGCGGGTTTTTATGTTTGGCAGCCGTCACACACTAAAAGATGCTTTTTATTGCAAAAAATATTTTTTTCGTTTCCACATTCTGAGAGCTATAATTTTTCCAGATTTTGGTCCACAGAGTCATGTGAGGTCTTGTTTTTTGCGGGACGAGTTGACGTTTTTATTGGTACCATTTTCGGGCGCGTGACATTTTTTGATCGCTTTTTTGTTTTTATTCCGATTTTTGTTAGGCAGAATGAACAAAAAACAGCAATTCATAAATTTCTTTTGGTGGGGGGGCGTTTATACCGTTCCGCGTTTGGTAAAATTGATAAAGCAGTTTTATTCTTCGGGTCAGTACAATTACAGTGATACCTCATTTATATCATTTTTTTATGTTTTGGCACTTTTATACAATAAAAACTATTTCATAGAAAAAATAATTATTTTTGCATCGCTTTATTTTGAGGGCTATAACTTTTTTATTTTTTTACTGATGACGCTGTATGGTGGCTCGTTTTTTGCTGGACAAGATGACATTTTTGGCGGTGCCATGTTTATTTATACCCGTCTTTTTGATCGCGTGTTATTCCACTTTTTGTTCGGTTTTGTTAGATAACACAGGTCTGCGACTAAAAAGCTGTTTGATTATTTTCATCTAATTTCCATGTATTTTGGTGTGCTGAAAACGAAAAAAAAATATTGAAAAAAATCCTGGACGTCAGGATTTGCCACAAAATGCTAAATTCTCTTCAAATTTAGTATATTTTTCTCAATTTTTGGTATTTTTTTATCTTAGGGTTTTGAAAGTCAAAATTACTATTAATTAATTCACATCAATGCATTGAAGATATACAAGACCCTGACTACAAAAAAATCTTCGGACGAATGCTGAAAGCATTTCAAGCTTTAGGTTGCCTGATGAGTTTGAAAGTGCATTTCCTCCACCTTGACAACTTTCCTGAAAATTTGGGAGCTGTGAGTGAAGAGCAAGGTGAACGATTCCACCAGGACATTAAAGAGATGGAAAGAAGATACCAGGGAAGATGGAGCATTACAATGATGGCAGACTACTGTTGGACGCTTCAGAGAGACATTCCAGGTGCTACTCACAAGCGTAAATGTACCAAGAGAAGCCTCACAGGGAAGAAGAATCGATTTTAGTGTGTGTTAGTGAGCTCATTGCAGTTAAAAAATGATTTTCATGAAACATTTGTAAAAAAAAATTAATTTTATGAGTCTATTTTCATTTATTTTGAGGTATTGTCTTATTTAACATAGTTACTTAAATTGTCAGAAAAAGTGATGTCCTATGACAAAACGGAGGTCATTTTCGGATTCAGCGCACTTAAAAACAAACATTACGTGGAATAACCAAAACAGCTCTTGAAAAAAAATTTTTTTGCAGACCTGTGTAATGCCTCGTTTTTTTTTGTTTTTTTTTTCTACGGTGTTCACTGAAGAGGTTAACTAGTGAGACACTTTTATAGGTCGGGTCGTTACGGACACGGCGATACTAAATATGTGTACTTTAATTGTTTGGGTTTTTTTTATTTTGCATAAACAAATGTATTTATTGGAACAGTATATATATTTTTTTCAATTTAGGATTTTTTTTTCACTTTGTCCCAGGGTGGGACATCATGCTATAGTGTCAGATCACTGATCTGACACTTTGCATAGCACTGTGTCAGATCAGCGTTCTGACAGGTAGTGCTGCAGGGTTGCCGGCGCCTGCTCTTAGCAGGCGCTTGCAAGACACCTCTCTGCAGGACCCGGAAGGAGCCCCGCGGCCATTTTGGATTCATTGCCTGCAAGGAGGAGACGCTCGGAACAACGCGATCGCATCGATTTGCTCCGAGGGTCTCAGGGAAGCATGTAGGGAGCCCCCTCCCTGCGCGATGCTTCCCTATGCCGCCAGAACGCTGCGATCATGTTTGAGGTTTGGGTTGAGGTGTAGGCACACGTGGAGGAGGTGCATCCGATCCCTGTTGACCATGCTCTTGTGGGTTGGTTGGAAGTCTCATGAGGTTAGGGGGTGATAGCTGCCAACCCTCCAAGAATTCAAAGACCTCATATGGGGTATTGGGGGTGTGCATGCATAATTAAGGATATGAATGCACACTCTCACATGTAGCCTCACCTCGCGGGGTAAGGGCCGAAGGTACCGGGCCACACTGTTTGCGTATGCCTCCTCACTGTCATCCTGGGCAGCCCTGGACAGATAATTGAGAACCCCTGTATCAACCTGCTTCCTGGTATCTGAGGCAGGGTTCTCACTCCTTCGTCGGCCATGGCGGGATATCACAGCAGGCTGTGGGGGGGCCTCCAGAGGAACAGTAGGGCTGCTGCTGTTTCCTGGATCTTCCAGGCTGACGGGTGCTGGTGTAGCTGTGGGTGCTGGTGCAGTTTCTAGGCCTGGTGCAGGAGGACATTCAGGGATGCAGCTGGAAGGCTGAGAAGATGGGCCAGCCACCTCTTCACCTTCCCTGACCGGATCGATAATGGCCTCAGAATCAGACCCTGTCTCCCTCTCAGTGAGGTTGGACTGAGTTCTGTTATGAAAGTTTGAAATAAAAAAATAAATAAAACATGACCATAAAATACATATGTGTAATGTGGTGTGATGTATGAACGGTCTGAGATCCATACTGGAATCCAGAAAAGCAAGGTGATCGTAATAAATGTACTTCCGCTTTATTGGTGCGGAAGCACCACTCCTGGTCCGCTGCTGACGTTCCCGCCTATACTGGTCGCGGATGCTGCGCCAGCATCTCATAACATCTTCCACTGCAATGACAGACAATAAAATAATGTATAAGGACATTTCGCACAGTGGATCAACAAGTTTAGTGAGATTTGACACAGTCATGTGGCCTAGTAAGCTGTATTTTTAAAACATAATCTTCATCTATCTATATAATCGTTTAAGGGGTACTTCCATCTGTTTGTCTGTCTGTAACGGAAATCCCGCGTCGCTGATTGGTCGCGCCGGCAGGCTTAGCCCGGCTGCGAATTGGCCCCTCCCTACTCTCCTCCAGTCAGTGCCCCCTCCCTACTCCCCTCCAGTCAGCGCCAGTGTGTCGCCCATCCCGGACCAACTTTTTACTATTGATGCTGGCTATGCAGCATCAATAGTAAAAAGATATAATGTTAAAAATAATAAAAAATAATGCTATTCTCACCTTCATCGCCTCCGCAGCTTTCCCGCTCCTCGCGATGCGGCCGGCAGCTTCCGTTCCCAGAGATGCATTGCGAAATTACCCAGATGAATTAGCAGTCTCACGAGACCGCTACGTCATCTGGGTAATTTTGCCATGCATCACTGGGAACGGAAGCTGGCGGCAGCATCACGCGCATCGGGACAGCTTCGCTGGATGCCGGAGGGTGAGTATGCAGCGCCCCCACTGCCGCAGGGCCGAGGGGTACCCGGTACCGGGCCTCTGAGTCTCTGCTCTGGGGTTGTCACGGTGGCTAGACCCGGTCCGAGACCCTGCTGAGGGGCGTACAGTAATAGATGTGGATAGTGGTGGTGGTGCGGTGCAGTAAATAACGAGGACACCAGGTTGCAGTCTCTTTACCTCTTTACTGAAGGTCTCTGGGTCCTCAGTCCGGAATGCGGTTCACCAGGCTGCGCAAGTCCGGCCGGTCCGATGGCACCTCCAGAGTTCTCCTTTGCAGGTGGAAATCTGTGCCTTCCTGCTAGCGCTATGTGTTGTGGTCCTCCCCTGCTGTGCTTACGGAAAGTCCCCACAACTGTTGTGTCTGTTTCTTGTGTTCCCTCACGACTCGATTAGATGATGTTCTGCTAATCCGTCCCTCCCGGTGTTATGGTTGGGATGCACCCGTATGACGGGTAGGCTCGGAGCTCTTCCGGGACCCTAGAGTCGCCCCTCTCCACAGGTTGCCCCCTATGTCTTCTTAGGTGATTTAGGTGAGACAGCCCCCCTGTGACTGACTGTCCTGCCGTTGGTTTGAAGTATTGCCTGAAGCTATATGTAGAAATACTTCCTCGGCGTTCCGGCCGCCGGTTGTGCGCCTCAGTAGGATGTTGCCTCGGTCTTACAGCACGACTCCTACTGGTATTCTCCTTCTTGCTTTGATCTCGTTTCTCACTCAGCACAATATATCTCGCTTCTGATCCTTTCTTAGGGCACCGCCGCTATGCTGAGCAGGCACGGTCCCGTGACGTTCTCTCTCGTTGCCAGGCCTCTGTCAGGGTCCCAAACCTGACAGGGACCCTACCGAATCTTCCCCCACAACACCCTCTGCCACAAGGTGTTGCCTGGTTCCAACCCAGTCAGCTTTCTCTCTAACTTCCTGCCTGACCCCCAGTTTTACCAGTATGTGAGGAGTGGCCTAATGAATAGTACCCTTAGCTCCCCCTGGAGGCCCGACTGTGAAATGTATTGGTGTCTGTGATACCTGGTCAGATGAACTCCTTCAGTGCCATCAGACGTACCATAGCCCCCCTTAGCGGCGGAGCCACAGTACTGCAACGATCAGGACTCTGGGGCGCTGCAAGTATATAACTATTTTTATTTTAATTCTTTTTTTCACAGAGATATGGTGCCTACACTGCTGTATACTACGTGGGCTGTGTTATATTCTACGTGGCCTGTTATATACTACGTGGGCTGTGTTATACTACGTGGGCTGTGTTATATACTATGTGGGCTGTGTTATACACTACGTGGCTGCTATATATTACGTGGCTGCTATATATATTACGTGGCTACTATATACTACGTGGCTGTCTGTGTTATATGCTACATGGTTGCTATATACTACGTGGCTGTGCTATATACTACGTGGGTTGTTTTATATACTACGTGGCTGCTATATACTACATCGCTGTGCTATATACTACGTGGCTGCTATATATTACGTGGCTGCTATATACTATGTGACTGCTATATACCACATGGCTGTCTGTGTTATATACTACGTGGCTGCTATATACTACGTTGGCTGTGCTATATACTACGTGGCTGCTATATATTATGTGGCTGCTATATACTATGTGACTGCTATATACTACGTGACTGCTATATACTACGTGGCTGTCTGTGTTATATACTATGTGGCTGCTGTATATTACGTTGCTGTGCTATATACTACGTGGGCTGTGCTATATACTACGTGGCCTGTTATATACTACGTGGGCTGTGTTATATACTACGTGGCCTGTTATATACTACGTGGGCTCTGTTATACTACGTGGGCTGTGTTATATACTATGTGGGCTGTGTTATACACTACGTGGCTGCTATATATTACGTGGCTGCTATATATATTACGTGGCTGCTATATACTACGTGACTGCTATATACTACGTGGCTGTCTGTGTTATATACTACATGGTTGCTATATACTACGTGGCTGTGCTATATACTACGTGGGTTGTTTTATATACTACGTGGCTGCTATATACTACATCGCTGTGCTATATACTACGTGGCTGCTATATATTACGTGGCTGCTATATACTATGTGACTGCTATATACCACATGGCTGTCTGTGTTATATACTACGTGGCTGCTATATACTACGTTGGCTGTGCTATATACTACGTGGCTGTGCTATATACTACGTGGCTGCTATATATTATGTGGCTGCTATATACTACGTGACTGCTATATACTACATGGCTGTCTGTGTTATATACTATGTGGCTGCTGTATATTACGTTGCTGTGCTATATACTACTTGGGCTGTGCTATATACTATGTGGCTGTGCTATATACTATGTGGCTGCTGTATATTACGTGGCTGCTATATACTAAGTGACTGCTATATACTACGTGGCGGTCTGTGTTGTATACTACGTGGCTGCTATATATTACATCACTGTGCTATATACTACGTGGGCTGTGTTATATACTACGTGGCTGCTATATTCTACATCGCGGTGTTATATACTCTACTACGTGGCTGTGCTATATACTACGTGGCTGTGCTATCTACTGCATGGGCTGTGCTATATACTACGAGGCTGTGCTATATACTAAATGGCTGCTATATACTACGTGGCTGTGCTATATACTACGCGGCCTGCCGCAACCAATCAGCGATATTGCCGCTGGATTTAAACACCATTTCGGTGATTAGTCGTGCCCGGCCAACCGCGACCAATCAGCGAAACGCAGTCCGGACGCGAATTGGTGCGGGATTTCAACCACGCTTCGCTGACTGGTCGCTCCCGGCTGTCCGCGACCAATCAGCGATATTGGCGCGGAATTTAACCCCCACTCACAGCGCGACGTACATACATATTCTAGAATACCCGATGCTTTAGAATCGGGCCACCATCTAGTTAATAATAATAGTAGGATAAAATACATCATACTATGATTTAAGGAGATAGTGTGAAAACCTGTTATTCAGTGCAGTTCCAAATATTATTTTAAAAACATGAGTGAACTTACTTATTTGTTGCTGTCCCTCACGTGGACGGTCTGTAAAATCCGAAAATAGAAGCCCACATATACTCCTCCATGCCGCCTCTTTTCTGGACCGGTCGGAGTAGTGTGCATCTCTCTGGTCCCATAGCTCTGGCCTTTCTTGGACCAGAACAAGAAGCATCTCCACATTAATTAATGAAGACATGCTGCAGGACTCCGTGGAGGCGTTCTTCTGGGATGTCTGGAGCGGTTTTTGAGCTAATTAGCATGTCTAAGCTTCCTGATAATGGCTTGGCCCATTTCCTGTCACCTGGAAAAGTCTTGCGTATTTCTCGCAAGTCACATGCATGGTCCGTGTGTAATCCGTATTTTTCTCGCCCCCATAGACTTTCATTGCGTATTTTTGTAGGAATACGCTGACAATCGCAGCATGCTGCGATTTTCTCAGCCCGTAAAATACGGCAGAGAAATATACGGCTGATGGAAGCTGCCCCATAGAGAATCATTGGTTTGTGTGCAATGCGTTGTTTTTGCGCCTCTCCCTCGTCCGTATTTCTCTCTAGTGTGACACCGGCCGAAGGGAAGAAGCCTAAAGCACATGGGAAAATATGTTTAGAGAGCTTATGGAAGAAAAGTACAAATACAAAAGACCCAGTGATAACCACTCAGCGTTAAATTTAATCCTGGCTTTACTATTGATGGGCTCACTGCTGTGATTATGGGGTCCCAAGAAAACTATACCTGCTTCCTTTAATTTATCCTTCACAGGTGCATTTGTACTGTCCTTGAGAGTATAGCCATATTTTTATGGTGTAAATATTCACTGAGGAATTATGAAGACATCAGTGTATCCCCAGCTATGGCAGCACAATTTATTTAGTACGAATATTGTTAACTTGCTGGTGAATTTCAGCATCAAGTCTCATGCACACAGCTATATAGTTCTCTTAGGTTATGGTGGACCTCCAGGAATGGTATTTACCGCTATGGATACTATTGTGAAAAAGGTGCAGGGAATCTGCACATGTCATTCTTTACATTGCGACGTGTGATACTTGCATGTACATCTGTAGCATAAATTTACTTGCTGTGAACCTTAAAACGTCATATTATGTCATATTATGCTGGCACTGTAAAAAAAGAAAAAACACGATTTTCCCTAAGCAAGTAAGCAGCAGAAAATATTTTTGCCTTGTGGGAACTGTGCCAAAAGGCTGAATCAGTATTATACATACATGTGCTGTCTGTGTTAAAATGTATGTGGGATTCTTAAGAGGGGCATGTACGTATGTGCTCAATACACAGTGCAAAAATATCATTAAAAATCCTAGGTGGTTACCAAAACAGGTACATTAATGCATGCAAAAAACTTAAAAAATATATATATCCTAATTGATATAAATAGTTCCACAGCAGAGCAAACACAATGAATAATAAATAGATCAATGCCCAAAGGAATTAGAGATAATGAAGCAATAAAGCATGGGCATGCAGATATATGCAACCTGTGTGGGCCAGAAGAACACCCCTGAGGCGCGTTTCGCGTATGACTACTTCCGAGGGGTGAAGTAGGGGTTACAGTACCTCCTATTTATGTTGGTCCTAACCAATGAAACAGTGGCTAGAATTGGGCGCTCATGCTGCCAGTGGAGCGCCCCCACACCGCCGCAGGGCCGAGGGGTACCCGGAGCCGGGCCTCTGGGGTCTCAGTCCTGGGGTTGTCACGGTGGCTAGACCCGGTCCGTGGCCCTGTCTGTCAGTGGGGGACGTCCGTTGCAAATAGGTGCTGTTAACGGTGGTATAGCGGTGCAGTTGTGGGGTGCAGGTCGCGGTAAATAACGAGGACACCAGGTTGCAGTCTCTTTACCTCTTTACTGAAGATGTGGGAGACCTCAGTCCAGAGCGCTGTTAACTGGGTTTTCAGAGACCGGCCGGTCCAACGACACATCAGGAGCTCTCTTTACAGGTGGGAATCAGTATCTACCTTCTAGCGCTGTGTGTTGTAGTTCTTCCCTGCTGAGCTCCCGGGATAGTCCTCACAACTGTTTCTTTCTGTCTCTACTGTTCCTTCTCCGTCCTCCAGTTGATATGGTAGGACGCACCCGTATGACGGGGTAGGCCTGGAGTTCTTCCGGGACCCTAGAGTCGCCCCTCTCCCACAGCTGCCTCCGTTGTCTGCTTAGGTGTTAAGTGAGACAGCCAACCTGTAGTTAGCTGCCCTGCCGTGGTTTGCAATGTACTTAAAGTCTCTTACTTGCTCGGCGTTCCGGCCACCGACTGTTTGCGCCTCAGAAGGATGTTGCCTCGGTCTAACAGCAAGACCCCTTCTGGTATTTCTCCTTTTCTGTATTCCCGTTGTTTACTGGTTAGTTCTGCTCTGAGGAGTCTGCCAGGATCCCATCCCTGACAGGTCCTCTCACTAGCTCTTCCCAGCTACTTCTCCCTGTCTAACCCCCAGTTTTACCAGAGTTGTGAGGAGTGGCCTACTAGATAGGACCACCCCCCCTGGTGGCCGGAGTGTGAAGTGTGGTGTGAGTGTACCTGATCAGAGAAACTCCCTAGTGCAATCAGACGCACCATAGCTCCCCGTAGTGGCGGAGCCACAGCACTGCAACAACCAGGACTCTGGGGTGCTGCACTCCCCCCCGGTTAAATCCAGTACTCCGGGACTGGGAAAACAAGAACAATAATACATGTTAACAGAAAACACACAAATTTTTGAAATAGCATAACAATTGAACATAACAGAGCTTCCCTTTACGGGAGGTGAGGATTCTTGAACGTTGCGAAAGTTTGGTCATGCACAGTTTATGACTCTCAGTTCAGTGGTTGAAACAGCGGGGACCCCGGGTAAACAAAGGGGCCCCCCTTGTGGAAGTTTTTGAGCAATTCACCGTCCATTACTCTAGTGTCCATTTAAAAACCTGTAACAAAAGGATATGCATACAAACATTTTCAATTACATAGCAGCCCTATCAATACCTCCAAGTTTTGTAGCGGAGGGGAGTTTGATTTTGAGTGCTGCGTGTGGACCTTCGCAGCGCAGGGGTTGCTATTGGTCTAACAGGGCCCGCTATGCTTGCTACCGCTGGTGTAGTGCGCTGTTTTCTAACTACACTTCTAGTGAGTCTGGGTAGCACTGGCAGGTTGGGGCTCTCAGAGCTGCTGCTATCAACAGTGGGTACGGCAGGCTCACTGATAGCAGAGGGAGGATTTGCCGGTTCAACGGTTGGCATGGCTTCTTCAGGCAAGGCTTGTTGAGGTTGCGGGACCGGATGATCTGGTACCACCATTGTTTCTGGTGGGTCCGGCTGTGGAAACGTTAGAACAGGTACCGCGATGGCCTGATTTATCTGAGTCCAGGACTGGGGAAAGTCACCAAGGACAGTATGGAACATCTTCTCCTTTTCCACCGGCGGGGAGATTTCTGGGGCCGTGCCCCTCTCTTTCAACTTATCGGGGCAGACCTTAAGGTGATCCCTGGATACCGCTGTCGAGGTCTCCCTTCTGTCCTTGCTGATGAGACAGACCTTAGTGTTGTCGAAGTCGGATGGCAAGATGGTATACGGTTCCGCTTCCCATTGGTCATCAAGCTTGTGTAACCTCCTCTTTCGTTTAAGCACTTGCTCACCAGGTGACAGGGGAATCGCAGGAGCGTGTTGATTGTAGTCCCTTTCTTGTTTCTGCCTAGCCTGGGCGAGACTTCTCTCCACACACTCCTGTACTTCGCGGTATCTTCGCTGCCTTTCTGTATCCCAATCTGCCTCCGGCGAGGTATCTTCGGGTACTAGGACCCCCATGTCCAGATCAACGGGTAACCGACTAGACCTTCCTCGCATCAGGTATGCTGGAGTACAGTTGGTGGAACTTACTGGGATGTGGTTGTACATATCCACCAAGTCAGGCAACTTTGTCGGCCACAGGTTCCGTTCCTCCACAGGCAAGGTCTTCAATAAATCGATTACTACCTGGTTCATCTTCTCGCACATCCCGTTGGTTTGGGGGTGGTACGGTGTAGTTCTGATCTTCTTACACCCGTACAACTGGCAGAATTCTTGGAACACTTCCGCTTCGAATGCAGGCCCCTGATCGGTCAGTACTTTCTCTGGGTAGCCATGGGGTCTACAAAAGTGCTGCTGGAAGGCCCTGGCGGCAGTCCTAGCTGTTAGATCCTTGACAGGCACAACCACCAAAAACCTGGAGTAGTGGTCCACGATGGTAAGGGCGTAGATATAGCCCGACCGGCTAGGCGTCAGCTTCACATGATCCAGCGCGACCAGTTCGAGCGGCCGTTTGGTGATGATAGGCCGCAGGGGAGCCCGTTGACTGTCACGGTCCTTCCTTCGCAGACTACACGGACCACACTCTCGACACCACTTCTCAATGGTTCTCTTCATGCCAATCCAATAGAACCTCCCTCGGAGCAGCTTCTCCAGCTTCCTCCATCCGAAGTGTCCGGCTCCATCATGGTAGGCTCCCAGAACCATGGGCGCATCTCGCCTTGGCACCACTATCTGCCACACCAATTCATGAGTACGTGGGTCGATGCTCCTCCTGCACAACTTGCCATCATGGATAAACAGTTTGCTTCTCCCCTTCCACAGCTGTTGAGTTTCTTGTGGATCATCTGGGCCAGGGTGCAACCCAGCCTGCGTCAAGAGTTCCTTCACCTGACGGACCGCGGGGTCACTATCCTGGGTTTCTGCCCATCCGTGGTGGGGCAGGGGATTCAGCGTGGCATCCGGTTGGTTCTTGTGCCTGTTCTTCACATGGTGAGAGTTCTGAGTGGCTTTGGGGCGATGGAAGGCAGGCAGCTCCACCTCTTCAAGTGCCTCCGGGTCTTCTCCCACTTCTGGTAGATTGGGCATTCGGGACAGAGCATCGGCATTGGCATTCTGGTGTCCTGCCCGATATTTGATGGTGAAATCATAGTTGGACAGCCGGGCCATCCACCGCTGTTCCAAAGCCCCGAGTTTGGCAGTACCCAGATGCGTTAGCGGATTGTTGTCCGTGAAGACAGTGAATTTCGCGGAGGCCAGGTAGTGCTTAAACCTCTCTGTCACTGCCCAGACGAGGGCCAGGAATTCCAGCTTAAAGGAACTATAGTTGTCAGGGTTCCTTTCCGTGGGACGGAGTTTCCTGCTGGCGTAAGCGATCACCCTTTCTTTGCCGTTCTGAACCTGGGACAGCACGGCTCCTAATCCCACATTACTGGCATCTGTGTACAGCACAAACGGTTGATCGTATTCGGGGTAAGCCAGTATCTCTTCTCCCGTCAGTGCCGACTTCAAACAGGTGAAGGATTCCTCCAGCTCTTCGTTCCAATCAAAGGGGGTTTTCCTCCCCTTGGTCTTCTTTGGTTGGCCCACCAGCAGATTTTGCAAGGGTGCGGCCTTCTTGGTGAAATCCTTAATGAATCTCCGATAGTAACCTACCAACCCGAGGAACTGCCGGACTTCGTGGAGGTCACTAGGCTTTGGCCAGTCCTTGATCACTGTGACCTTGTCGGGGTCTGGGGCCACTCCTTCAGCGCTCACCACATGGCCCAGGTACTGCACTTTAGGTTTGAGCAGATGACACTTGGACGGTTTCACCTTTAAGCCGAATTTGGACAGGGCTTCGAACACCTCGGCCAGGTGCTTCAGATGGTCTTCGTAGGTCTTAGAGAAGACAATGACATCATCCAAATACAGCAGCACAGTTTCAAAGTTCATGTGTCCTAGGCAGCACTCCATCATCCTCTGGAACGTTCCTGGAGCATTGCACAGTCCGAAGGGCATGTAGTTGAACTCGCAGAGACCCATTGGTGTCGTGAAGGCCGTCTTCTCCTTGTCCGCCTCCGCTACAGGAACCTGCCAGTACCCACTGGTGAGATCTAAGGTAGAGAAGTAGTTAGCAGATTTTAAAGCAGCCAGAGATTCCTCTATCCTGGGCAGTGGGTATGCGTCCTTATGTGTAATGCGATTCAACTGCCTGTAATCAACACACATCCTCATTGTACCATCTTTCTTTTTAACGAGGACTAACGGAGCTGCCCAGGGGCTACAGCTGTCTCTCACCACCCCAGCCTCCTTCATTTCCCGCAACATGTCCTTGGCACACTGGTAATGAGCTGGGGGTACAGGGCGATATCTCTCTTTTATGGGTCGATGATCTCCCGTGGGGATGTGATGTTGGATCCCTTTCACCTGCCCAAAATCTGAGGGGTGTTTGCTGAATACCTGCTCGTACTCGTGTACCACCCTGTAAGCCCCCTGTATTTGATGAGACGGGGTGGAGTCAGTGCCCACATGCAGTTCCCGACACCAGTCTTTCGAGTGCTCTGCAGAACCTTTGTTCTCCGCCACGTTTGACGGGACCAAGGGTTCAGGTGTCTGTATTACACTATTATTGACAGTGAACAATTTGGCGAGCGTGGTATACTTGGTTAGGTGGACCTCTTCCTCCCCACAATTGAGGACACGTACGGGCACTCTCCCCTGTCGGACGTCAACCACCCCCCGGGCTGTCAGAACAGTAGGCCTATTGTCTGAATATACAGGTTCCACCAAGGCCTGGTAGTCCTTACCCCTGAGGCCTATGGCTGCTCGACACCATATTAACATTTCACTCTTGGGAGGTATTGCGATGGGGTTTGAATCACTTACAGTGACACGACCAATCTCACCACCAGTCAGCTCTACCTGCTGTCTCTGCATCAGAGCTCTGATTTCCTTCTGCAGGGCACGTTGCTCACTGTGGCCAGCGTTTTCTGCCACCTGTTGCAACAAAACAATCACTTCTGCAAGACAATTTTCTATAACATTAGTACCAAGAGTCATCATGGGATTACATTCTCGACGATCAATATCTACAATCACAATCCCTTGGGCTTTCAATTCCACCCGCCCCACTTTGATGGTGACCTCCTTATACCCCACTTGTGGCAACGGCTGACCATTACTGGCGATTATGGTGAAATCATCGTCAGGGCCACGAGTAATATCAGCGTCCTCCCAATACCGTTTGTAGAGCACGTAAGGTATAGTCGTCACCTGAGAACCGGTGTCCAGCAAAGCATTCAAGGGGATTCCATCAATCACTACAGGGAGAACTGGTCGTCCTCCAATATACTTGGTTCTCCAATGCTGCGGGCCTGACCGTCCTACTCCTGGGGGTTGGCCCTTTGCCCCAGGGGTTGCTCGTTTAAAGGACAGTACCTTGCAAGATGGCCCACCTGATGACAGCGGCGGCAGATGGGTCGTCCATCCTGGTGGAAGCGATCGTCGGGCCGGCTCCTGGTCGGCGGAGTCCTCCTCCGTCGCATCCAAGGGACATCCTCCGGGCTGGAAGCCAACTGGATCTTCTCTTTGGGGGCCTCCTGTAGGGACTGCACCGTCCGGGCCAGGGCAGCAACGCTCTTGGTTAGCTCTTGCATCTGGAGACGGAGTCCTGCAGGGGAGTCGTCCTCGAAGCTCTGGGCGTCGGCCTCCGCGGCAACTGGGGTATCCGATGCCACCTCCTGGTGGTAGGTGAGAGCGGGGCGCCTGGGTGGCACTGCGCGGCTGGGCTGCCGCTCCTGCAATGCCTGGATAGCTTTATCTTTAAACTGCGCAAAAGTCAAGTCTGGATTTTGCATGGCCAGGAAGTGCAATTGGCCCCGCTGGTGACTGCACAGGAGCCCCTCGATGAACCGCTCCTTCAGGATTTTATCCTCATCCTGCATGCTGCCGGGGTCACTCTGCTTAATGGCCCGCATCGCTTCCTGGAGATTAAGGGCATAGTCCCGTAAGCTATCCTGCGACCTCTGTTTGCATCCATAGAAAGTCAGTTTAATCTCTGTGGCAGTGCGAGTATCAAAGGTGGCTTTAAGCTTGGCAAAAATCTGTTGTGCAGTTCCTTTATCCTCAGCGGGCCAGGATTTCACTTCTCTCAGAGCCACCCCAAAGAGTTGACCGGTTATCATATGGACCTTCTGAGGCTCGGTTAGGGGATAGAACTCGAGTAGGCTGCAGAGCCCTTCTTTAAAGTCAGTGAATGTATGCGCCTCCCCAGAGTATCGTGGGAGCCAGGTCGCTCCGGGCAGGTAGGGCATGGAGAAGGGCATTATGGCTTTTGCGTTAGCGGCGGTGTCCGACTGGCTGATGGGGGCAGCGGGCTCTGCGGCAGCCAGTGGCGGTATTAGGGCCGCGGCTTCGCCCGCTGCGGGGACCGGAGCTGCCCCTGCGTCCGCGGCTGCGACCGCCACCTCCTCTCCTCCCGACTCGGACATGGCCGTCCCTTCCTCCCACTAACCTGCTGGAGGTCGGAGTTCCTCTTCCGGGATTGGCGTCTCACCACGCTTTCCGTTCCGCGCTTCTTTTGGCCGATCCCGCCCACGTAGCTAAGGCTCCTCCCTCCGCGCGCGGCAATGGCGAATTTTGGCGGTAACTTTCCGCGGCAAGCAGTAGCACACAGTTCTCTCAATAAAGTACAGTTCAAGCACGACAAATCACAGTCTCTAGGCACACATGACCTGATTCTTCAGGCTTAAGTAGATCCTGTTCGTGACGCCAAGATTTGGAGCGCCCCCACACCGCCGCAGGGCCGAGGGGTACCCGGAGCCGGGCCTCAGTCCTGGGGTTGTCACGGTGGCTAGACCCGGTCCGTGGCCCTGTCTGTCAGTGGGGGACGTCCGTTGCAAATAGGTGCTGTTAACGGTGGTATAGCGGTGCAGTTGTGGGGTGCAGGTCACGGTAAATAACGAGGACACCAGGTTGCAGTCTCTTTACCTCTTTACTGAAGATGTGGGAGACCTCAGTCCAGAGCGCTGTTAACTGGGTTTTCAGAGACCGGCCGGTCCAACGACACATCAGGAGCTCTCTTTACAGGTGGGAATCAGTATCTACCTTCTAGCGCTGTGTGTTGTAGTTCTTCCCTGCTGAGCTCCCGGGATAGTCCTCACAACTGTTTCTTTCTGTCTCTACTGTTCCTTCTCCGTCCTCCAGTTGATATGGTAGGACGCACCCGTATGACGGGGTAGGCCTGGAGTTCTTCCGGGACCCTAGAGTCGCCCCTCTCCCACAGCTGCCTCCGTTGTCTGCTTAGGTGTTAAGTGAGACAGCCAAGCTGTAGTTAGCTGCCCTGCCGTGGTTTGCAATGTACTTAAAGTCTCTTACTTGCTCGGCGTTCCGGCCACCGACTGTTTGCGCCTCAGAAGGATGTTGCCTCGGTCTAACAGCAAGACCCCTTCTGGTATTTCTCCTTTTCTGTATTCCCGTTGTTTACTGGTTAGTTCTGCTCTGAGGAGTCTGCCAGGATCCCATCCCTGACAGGTCCTCTCACTAGCTCTTCCCAGCTACTTCTCCCTGTCTTCCTGTCCAACCCCCAGTTTTACCAGAGTTGTGAGGAGTGGCCTACTAGATAGGACCACCCCCCCTGGTGGCCGGAGTGTGAAGTGTGGTGTGAGTGTACCTGATCAGAGAAACTCCCTAGTGCAATCAGACGCACCATAGCTCCCCGTAGTGGCGGAGCCACAGCACTGCAACAACCAGGACTCTGGGGTGCTGCACCAGCACCAGACGTCATCTCCCCACACCAAACAGGTCAATGTGAGGGCGGGGAGAGGAAAGGCCAAGGGATGTGTCATCAAGGAAAACAGGCGCAGTGACGACCAGCTGAGCGCACACCACTGGAGAGACAACGTAAGGGTGAGTATAAGGCCGGAGTCACACTATAGTACCCAATATGAGAGCATCAGATGCGATATGCTAAGGACCCTCGACTCCTGCTCTGTTGCGAGCGGGAGCCGAGTGTCAGTGCTCCGATGCTCTCACATCATAGGATCGCAGCACAGCTGCGGAGGAGACGGAGAAAGTAATTTCTCCATCTCCTCTGCTATCGGCGTGATTCGCACTGCACTCGGGTGATATCCAAGTGCAGTTCGATGTTTCTCTCACGCATAGACTTGTATGGCTGAGAGTGAGCCAAGTCTCGCTGCCAATTGCAGGATGCTGTGATTGTTCTCTCATGTCGAATCAGCATGAGAAAATAATTGCAGATCTGAGCTGCCCCATAGAATAACACTGGACCGAGTGCTATGTGATGTTTTATTGCATAGCACAAGGCCGTGTTATACGGTAGTGTGACTCCGGCCTAAGTGGAATTGCTGACACACTGTGTGCCTCCACATACCTCCTTGTGTACCACAGATGACGATCAAAAGAATCCTGTCTGGTTCATTCCTAAACAATTCACAAATACCCATGTGCATATATAGTAATCGGAGAAATTAAATGTGATTTATTAGACATAGTGAGACTTCTAAAGGACTGAAAGACCACTCGCAATTGTAGTGATCAGTGGAATTCAATATGGTTGATGCAGACATAGGGAGACTTCTAAAGGGCTAAAAGATCACCTGTAGTGGAAAAAAGGAAAAAGGGGTGTAAACACATTATATAAAGTGACACTGCATACATATAGGTGAAGCAACAAGGTAAAACCCATAGCCATATTAAAGGTGTGCTAAATGGTGTGAACTAAAGTGCATTACATAAAGTGTAAGTCAATATGTTCAGAATATGTGCAAAAAGAAACTCTCAGATTATATCAGAAGAAATCATATATACAGTGGGTATGAAAAGTATTCAGACCCCTTTAAATTTTTCACTCTTCGTTTCATTGCAGCCATTTGGTAAATTCAAAAAAGTTCATATTTTTTCACATTAATGTACACTCTGCACCCCATCTTGACTGAAAAAAAAACAAATGTAGAAATTTTTGCATAGGACTTAATTTGGAAGGGCACAACATTCAGGCATTGGCCACACCAGGACCAGGGATTCGGGTTCAGGAAACTGGCAGTACCAGGACCAGGAAACCTCACAACTGATCTGATAGAACACCACACTACCTAATGACTAAACTCGTTAATTAGTGACTCCCTATGAGAGAGGGAGTCTTTTATACAGGATGATTCCCAGCAAGCAATTGGCTGAGAGCCATCCAGGAGGTGTACACATTATGCTAAATGCCACACAGCAACAGGGAGAGGGCATTTAGCAATATGAGCGCCCCTTTAAGAGCTCCCACAGCATAAAGCAGGGCTGGGGTGGTGAGTAAGCCGGCATCTCTGCATGGAGGTAGAAGGGGACACCATGCAGGGTCGCCGGCCATTGCGCAAGTGATGTGTCTTGTGATTCTAAATTCCTTTCTTCCATCACTAGACTTAAAAGCAGAAGTTTGCATCATATTTGGGAATGCTATGCAGTCCTCTTGATCCAAAGGCCCTTTCCACTTTTTGTCCTTCATAGTAGCTATGTACTAGCATATATTTCAAATTCTTCGTTCCTTTGTATGTGATATAGGGATACTCGCTCGTATAGTTAGAGAGTAGCTGGTCTGTCCTTAGAATGGGCCAGAACTTCTGAAGGGCTTGTCTCATATCATACCATTTATTGTTGTACGTGGATATGAAGCAGTGTCTAATAATTTACTATATAATAATAATGTTTTATTAAAGGATGTGCAACAACGTGGGGTAGAGTGAGAACCAAAATACCAAGAAGGGCACTGAACCAGGGGACGACATAAATTGCAGAATATGGCAGCATGCGAGAAATATATCACAATAGATAAATGGCAAAGTTAATATAGCCAAAATAATCAATAGTAAATTATTGGACACTTTCGTTTTTTTCTTTGTTTACTATTTCAATTTCCGAGTTGTCCGTCGCATTGTCCATTTGGTGTACATATAGTGGTGATGGTAAAAATACCCCCCATTTTTCTTGATTTATATGTATACCTTGCCTTGAGGTTTTTTTTTTGTCTCTGTTAGGAGGAAGTAGATTTGTATCTTTTGGACATAGGAGGTCTCTTCTCTCAGAAGCCTTCCTTGATGTTTCTTCTTAAATACAGATTCTTTTCAAATCTCTTTGATAGATATCCTGTCTGTTTGAAGAAAGAGTGATCAGATGAACATACTTTGCATGTGTGTATGAATTGTCCAGTTGGTATTGCCCTAATCAAGTGTGATTGATGCGAGGAGGATGAATGTAGAAGTGAGTTTACTGCAGTGTCTTTTCTAAATACTTCAGTGCATTTCGAAATCCTGATGTCTAAAAAGTCTATTGTGGTTTGGTTGTAGGAGCTGGTTAACTTGATGTTCAAATGGTTCTTGGAAAGACTTTAAATAAAGGTGTTCAGCTCACTTTCAGACCCCTGCCAGATGATGAAAAAATCATGTGTGAATCAAGTCCACAATAGTACTTTATCAATTAGAGGAAGGTGGTTTGAAATGAAGTTTTCTCTCTGTCATAGACATAAAATAGGTCTTCGTAGGATGGCACAAAGGCCGCCCCCAATACGGTACCTTGTAATTGTAGCGAGCACGCTTCTTTGAAAAAAATAAATTGTGAGTCAAAGAGAATTCTAGAAGGGTTGAGATAAAAAGAGATCAAATTAGAATCTACATTGGTCATTGCAAAACATGTTTTGAGAACTTAGATGCCAATGACGAATAGATGTAGTTAGTTATTCGACATCAAGGGTGACAAGCCAAATACCTTCTTCCATATATATATTTTCCAGTTTGTTAAGAAATACATTTGTGTCTTTCAAATATGATGGTAATGTTTCCACCATAGGTCTTAAATAATGGTCCAAGAATTTTCCTACACATTTACATAAACTGCCATTTCCTGACACAATGGGACGACCTGGGGGATTCAACAATTTCTCGTGTACCTTAGGTAAGAGGTAAAAGCATGCAGCACATGGGAACTCTGGAACCAGGCCTTCTTTGATGTCTTTAATGATTACGTCTGTCTGGACAGCTTCATCCACAAAAAATTTAGCTGCTTTTGGAAAGAAGATGTAAGATTAAACATATAGTATAGCATGTGAATAGTCTCTTCCGTATTGTGCATAAGACTCATTTATTCAAGTTTATGGGTGCACAAAAAATCATGTGGATCACATACGGAACAACCATATTTTATCCAAGCACGGCTACATTGCAGTTATGAACATAGGACCCTTTATTTGATCATATACATTTTGAACTTGATGTATAAAAACAAATGCAATATGGATGACTTTTCAGAGACAAGTCTTAGTCTACACTTATTCATACATGTGATATATTTATGTGGTACAGCACATGGACCCCTAGAGTTTCATAGATCTATACACGCATCTGTGAAAATCACAGATCTGAGCGTGAGATCCATGAGAATCTGAGCAGGTCCAATTCTGAACTGTGTTTGCAGATCGAACTTGGCCATACAAGTCAAGGAGGATCTATGTAATACTTTTGTTTTCTGTGTCTCACGAATCCGTTGAATAATGTTCAATTTGAATAAAAAAACTACAACTTTTGTTGGCCTTGAACAAACGTGTCTTCAGTAAAAAAACAAACAAACATGCATTTAGAATTACAACTGAGAAAATAATAGTCTGTTTCCCAAACAGATAAAGATCACACAGATGTGTGAATGTGGTGCAACGTCTTTTTCAGGTGAAAAAATAAGAAAGAAAAGTCAGCTCACCACGTTGTAGGAATTCAGATGAGAAGTCCCGCGCGGATGGCCTGGAGCAAGGCAAGATCTTCAGCATTCAATATTTAAGGGATTGGAAATCCAGCGAGGCATATGTGGTAAAATTCAGAAAAAAACTTTATCATCAAAAATGAAAAAAATTTAAAATAGAGATGGAGTCACCAGCAGAACACTTACCAACGCGTTTCGGCTGAGGAGCCTTATTCATGGCTACCACGAATAAGGCTTCTTAGCCAAAACGTGTTAGTCAGTGTGCCGCTGGTGACTTCATCTGTTTTTGAATTTTACCACATATGCCTCACTGAATTTCCAATCCCTTTCATATTGAATGTCTTTTTCAGGTGGGTCCACTTTGAAACCCTCCTGAAAAAGCCCTGTAAAAACACTCAAAAGAATGAACATAGGCATTTCTGTGTCAGAAACACAAGCTGTTCACGTGTTCAGTCTTTTCACCACTTCAAGTTTCAAAAGACGCAAAGTGGTTAAAACTAGTCACCTGACCATCCTTCAGGAGTTTTCCTCTTGGAAAGTGCCACAAACTAAATAAAGAAGTCAACGGGGAGCTCAAAGAGACAGGCAAAAAATAGTTTAGCAGAGTTTTAAAAACGCTGAATGAAAAGGTGCTTCCTGAAGTGTGTACTGCTTTAAAAAGTTGGCAGGTTCTCCCGAATTTAAAAGATGTCATGTGCACATATCCTGTGAGTGCTTTCACACGCATCAATGAAAAAAGGCCTTACCAATAAATGGTTAAAGTTATAGTTCACTTCAAAAGGCAAACAGGCCACAGTGGTACATGGTGGAAGTAGCACAGGAGCAAATATAACAAATAAAGAAACCACTCATGCTAACGCACGTTCAAACGTTCAGTTTTGATGATTTTTTTACATCAGTATTTGTAAGCGAAAACCAGGAGTGAAACAATCAGAGGAAAAGTATAATACAGTGGGGAAAAGAAGCATTTGATACACTGCCGATATTGCAAGTTTTTCCACCTACAAAGAATGGAGAGGTCTGTAATTTTGCTTCTTAGGTACACTTCAGCTCTGAGAGACAGAATCTGGGAGAAAAAAAAAGATACGAAAATCACATTGTATGATTCAAATAATTAAAATTTCATTTTATTGCATGAAATAAGTACAGGTCCTTCTCAAAAAATTAGCATATAGTGTTAAATTTCATTATTTACCATAATGTAATGATTACAATTAAACTTTCATATATTATAGATTCATTATCCACCAACTGAAATTTGTCAGGTCTTTTATTGTTTTAATACTGATGATTTTGGCATACAACTCCTGATAACCCAAAAAACCTGTCTCAATAAATTAGCATATCAAGAAAAGGTTCTCTAAACGACCTATTACCCTAATCTTCTGAATCAACTAATTAACTCTAAACACATGCAAAAGATACCTGAGGCTTTTAAAAACTCCCTGCCTGGTTCATTACTCAAAACCCCCATCATGGGTAAGACTAGCGACCTGACAGATGTCAAGAAGGCCATCATTGACACCCTCAAGCAAGAGGGTAAGACCCAGAAAGAAATTTCTCAACAAATAGGCTGTTCCCAGAGTGCTGTATCAAGGCACCTCAATGGTAAGTCTGTTGGAAGGCAAAAATGTGGCAGAAAACGCTGTACAACGAGAAGAGGTGACCGGACCCTGAGGAAGATTGTGGAGAAGGACCGATTCCAGACCTTGGGGAACCTGAGGAAGCAGTAGACTGAGTCTGGTGTGGAAACATCCAGAGCCACCGTGCACAGGCGTGTGCAGGAAATGGGCTACAGGTGCCACATTCCCCAGGTAAAGCCACTTTTGAACCATAAACAGCGGCAGAAGCGCCTGACCTGGGCTACAGAGAAGCAGCACTGGACTGTTGCTAAGTGGTCCCAAGTACTTTTTTCTGATGAAAGCAAATTTTGCATGTCATTCGGAAATCAAGGTGCCAGAGTCTGGAGGAAGACTGGGGAGAAGGAAATGCCAAAATGCCTGAAGTCCAGTGTCAAGTACCCACAGTCAGTGATGGTGTGGGGTGCCATGTCAGCTGCTGGTGTTGGTCCACTGTGTTTCATCAAGGGCAGGGTCAATGCAGCTAGCTATCAGGAGATTTTGGAGCACTTCATGCTTCCATCGGCTGAAATGCTTTATGGAGATGAAGATTTCATTTTTCAGCACGACCTGGCACCTGCTCACAGTGCCAAAACCACTGGTAAATGGTTTACTGACCATGGTATTACTGTGCTCAATTGGCCTGCCAACTCTCCTGACCTGAACCCCATAGAGAATCTGTGGGATATTGTGAAGAGAAAGTTGAGAGACGCAAGACCCAACACTCTGGATGAGCTTAAGGCCGCTATTGAAGCATCCTGGGCCTCCATAACATCTCAGCAGTGTCACAGGCTGATTGCCTCCATGCCACGCCGCATTGAAGCAGTCATTTCTGCCAAAGGATTCCCGACCAAGTATTGAGTGCATAACTGAACATTATTATTTGATTTTTTTTTGTTTGTTATTAAAAAACACTTTTATTTGATTGGACGGGTGAAATATGCTAATTTATTGAGACAGGTTTTTTGGGTTATCAGGAGTTGTATGCCAAAATCATCAGTATTAAAACAATAAAAGACCTGACAAATTTCAGTTGGTGGACAATGAATCTATAATATATGAAAGTTTAATTGTAATCATTACATTATGGTAAATAATGAAATTTAACACTATATGCTAATTTTTTGAGAAGGACCTGTATTTGATCACCTATCAACCAGCAAGAATTCTAGCTCTCACAGACCTGTTAGTTTTTCATTAAGAAGTCCTCCTACTCTGACCACATTACCTATATTAATTCCACCTGTTTGAACTTGTTACCTGTTTAAAAGATACCTGTTCACACAATCAATCACACTACAACCTCTCCACCATTGCCAAGTCCAAAGAGCTGTCTAAGGCCTCCAGAGACAAAATGATAGACCTGCACAAGGCTGGGATGGGCTACAGGGCAATAGGCAAGCAGCTTGGTGGGGTAAGGATGATTCTGAGAAAGGACATGAATCAGCGCAGTACTACATGGGAGGACCTGGTCACTGAACTGAAGAAATGAAGAGAACTGGGACCAATGTCTCAAACATTACCTTTAGTAACACACTATGCCATCATGGATTAAAATTCTGCAGGGCACACAGTGTCCCCCTGAACATGCAAGCACATGTCCAGGCCTGTTTGAAGTTCATCAATGACCATCTCAATGATCCAGAGGAGGCATGGGAGAAGGTCATGTGGTCAGACTTTTTGATATCAACTTCATTCACCATGTATGAAGGAAGAAGAAGGATGAGTACAGCCCCAAGAACACTGGACCAACCGTGAAGCATGGTAATAATAATAATAATAATCTTTATTTATATAGCGCCAACATATTCCGCAGCGCTTTACAGTTTAACAGTTTCAAACACAACAGTCATAGGTAACAATGTTAACAATACAGTAATAAAGCAAAATAAGACAAAATAAGACGACCCTGCTCGTGAGAGCTTACAATCTACAATGAGGTGGGCGAGATACAAAGCACAGGTGTGTATTTACAATGATGTATTTACAATGATGGTCCAGCCATCTTCAGGGGGTGGGGGGTAGATGGAGATAGTGAATGGGCTACACAAACACAAACCTAAAATGACTGATTAGGGAACGTGATAGGCCGCTCTGAACAAATGAGTTTTGAGCGAGCGCCTAAAACTATGCAAGTTGTGGATGGTCCTAATATCTTGGGGTAGAGCATTCCAGAGGATTGGCGCAGCACGGGAGAAGTCTTGGAGTCGGGAGTGGGAGGTACGGATTAGTGCAGAGGTTAGTCGAAAGTCGTTTGCAGAGCGCAGCGGTCAGCTAGGCCGATAGACAGAAATGAGGGAGGAGATGTAAGGGGGTGCTGCACTGTGGAGAGCTTTGTGGGTGAGAACAAGTAGTTTGAATTGTATCCTGTAATGAATGGGCAGCCAGTGTAACGACTGGCGAAGAGCGGACACGTCCGAGTAACGATTAGCCAGATGGACGACCCTAGCTGCTGCATTAAGGATAGACTGAAGAGGGGAAAGTCGCGAGAGGGGGAGGCCAATTAATAGAGAGTTGCAGTAGTCCAGACGGGAGTGGATTAGGGCGACAGTGAGAGTTTTTGTTGTCTCCATGGTGAGAAAAGGGCATATTCTAGAGATGTTCTTTAGGTGTAAGCGGCACGAGCGGGCAAGAGATTAAGAGATTGTATGTGGGAGGTGAAGGAGAGATCGGAGTCAAACATAACACCCAGACAGCGTGCCTGCTGCCTAGGCGTTATTATGGTGCCACCCACGGAGAGGGAGATGTCAGATTTAGGGAGGCTAGTAGAAGGCGGGAGCAGAAGAAGTTCAGTTTTGGAGAGGTTGAGTTTCAGATAGAGAGCGGACATGATGTTAGAGACTGCAGACAGACAGTCAGTGGCGTTCTGTAGTACAGCGGGGGTAAGGTCATGGGCTGACGTGTATAGTTGTGTGTCATCAGCATAAAGATGGTACTGAAAGCCAAATCTGCTGATGGTCGGTCCAACTGGGGCCGTGTAGAGGGAGAAGAGAAGGGGGCCAAGGACTGAGCCCTGAGGTACCCCGACAGTGAGAGGAAGAGGAGATGAAGGGGAGCCGGAGAACAGAACACTGAAGGAGCGTTCAGAAAGATAGGAAGAGAACCAGGAGAGAGCAGTGTCCTTAATGCCTAGTGACTGGAGCCTAGAGAGTAGGAGAGGGTGGTCAACAGTGTCGAAAGCTGCAGAAAGATCGAGGAGAATGAGCAGAGAGTGGAACGGGAAAGATCATACTTTGGGGGTGGTTTTCTGCAAAGGGGATAGGACGACTGCACCGTATTGAAGGGAGGATGGATGGGGCCATGTATCTCAAGATTTTGGCAAACAACCTCCTTCCGTTAGTTAAAGCACTGAAGATGGGTCGTGGCAGGATCTTCCAGCATTATAATGACCTGAAACACTCAGCCAGGGCAACTAAGGAGTGACTCCGTAAGAAACAGTTCAAGGTCATGGAGTGGCCGAGCCAGTCTCCAGACCTGAACCCAATAGAAAATCTTTTAAGGGAGCTGAAACTCAATGTTGCCCAGCGTCAGCCCCGAAACCTTAAAGATCTGGAAAAGATCTGTATGGAAGAGTGGGAAAAAAATCCCTGTTGCATGGCGTGCAAACTTGGTCAAGAACTACAAGAAACATCTGACCTCTGTAATTTCAAACAAAGGTTTCTATACCAATTAGTAAAGCGAACCTGTTAACATGAATTTGCTAAGTAGCCTACAGATACTGTCAGGTCGGCGCCATTACACTGATTAACATGATACCTTGGTTGATGAAATCCGTCTTGTGGTTATTGTTTAATCTGTATTTGCAGTTTTCAGTTAATGAGATTCTCGTGCTCTGGGGTGGGGCTGTGGGGCGACTGTGGGCGGGGCTTTATGTGGTGCTCTGCTTGCATATATAGCTTTACGGGCTTATGACAATTCACTGATCCATCACTGACCTGCCCGTTATTTTACATAATGAATAGAATATTGCTAGCTTAGAATTTTTTTTTACTTGAGCTAAATGGTGATGGCCCGTGCGCTATGGCATCTATCGCTTGCCGATAGATGCTACTGAGCAAGCACCACCACTGGCGCCATTTTGCTGAAGCCAATTTTTTTCTCTTCAGCTAAATGCTGCCGCCGCTACCGCATTTGAGAGAAAAAAATTAACTGCAGCAAAATGGAGCCAGCGCTTATGCATTAGCATCTGTTGGCAAACAATAGATGCTACTGCGCATGCACCGCCATGGGCGCCATTTTCCTGGAAGAAAAAAAAAATTTGGCTGCAGCAAAAAGACATCGGCGGCGCTTGCCCAGTAGCATCTACCAGTAAGCGATAGATGCTACTGCGCAGCTGCCACCATTTTGCTGAAGTATAATTTTTCTTCTACGCCAACAATATTTTTGCATTATATAAAATAGAGGGCAGGTCATTGAAGGAGCAGTGACTTGTTTTAAGCCATGCAGATGCATTTGTAAGCAGAGCACAACTTAAAGCTCTGCCCACAGGCCGCCCCAAAGCGCAAGCATATCATTAACTGAAAACTGCAAATACAGATTACACAACAACTACAAGACGGATTTCAGCAACCAAGGTATTTTAATCAATATAACGGCGCCGACCTGACATCTACTGACAGGTTCACTTTAAGTTCTGTTTTTCTATTGTATCAAATTCTTATTTCAATAAAATGCAAATTAACTATGTGGTCTGGTCAACGGTGTGGCAGTATTTGTCCCTTGTATGTTGTATTATTCGGTCACTATGTGGTCTAGTCATGGTGTGGTGGTATTTCTTCCTGTATGTGGTATTATTGGTCTTGGTATAGTGGATTGTGTTGTGTATGGCGGTCATTTGTTCTCTCTGATATTAATTAGGAGAGGATTCTTTATTTCCATTAGAGAATAAATACTATTTACACAGCAGCGGAGATGCACTTACAGGGGGTTGCCTGTGAAAAAAGTAATCACCTCTCCACAGGATAAGTGATAACGTGCTGATTGGTGGGGTCTGACTACTTGGACCCAATCGGCAGAATGTGGAACTTTTTATCCCCATTAGACTGGAGAGCATGTCCGACTTGACCACTGATCCATTCATTCCCTCAGCAGCTAAACTTGTTTTTTTCTGGAAGCCCCAAAGAGAATGAATGGAGTGGCGGTCAGACATCCCACCTGACGCTCCATTTTAAAATGGGGATAAGTGTCCTATCAACGATAAAACTTCCTCATTGTTCCGATCAGTGCAGTTTCTAATAGTCCGACCTAAGTGCTTACCTATCCTGTGGAGCCCATGGATCAGTGATAACTTGTTTTAACCAAAGAACCCCATTAATGTAAATTACCGTAATTCTAAATCCCAGTTATGGGGGCGCACAGTAGATGTGCAGGAGCTGCTTGTGTTTTACAGTCAATGCTCCACTATAATCAGGATAACTACTAACAAATATTTGCATATAGCTGTAGGGTGGGCCCCTGGAGTCCATTCTCCTGGTGGTCCCCAGACACCCCAGTCCAACCCTGTATAAAGAGAAAAATCATACAAACTGAAAATTTTGCATTGGTCTCTTAATTTTTGCCAGAGCTGTATATGACATACATAGATAGAAGAAAAGCCGGCAATTCAGCAGCCGCGTACTGTAAAATCACTGCAGGAGTCGACAGGATAGAAGAGATGGATTACATACAGTAGTACAGTGTGTGCAGCTTGCTGTACATGTATTTATTTAATAAAAGATAATTTTTCAGAAAAAAATGGCATGGGCTCCAGCATAATTTTCGTAACCAGCAGAGGGAAAGCTGATGGCTGTGAGCCGATGTTTAAAGCCTGGGAATGGGGTAATACCCATGGAGCTTCTCACGCTATTAATATCAGCTCACAACTGTAATGGAGTTGTCTTATTGATGCCTCTCCATTACTAACCTTGGGGCAACTATCACCCCACTTGCCACCTCTATAGGGTAAGTGGAAAAGCAAGGCTAAGTGCCAGAATTGGCGCATCTTAGAAATGCGCCATTTCTGCGATGGCTGAGAGCTCATGTTTTTAGCCAGGGGAAAGGTCAGTATCCATGGCCCCTTTCTAGGCTAATAATATCAGTCCGCAGCTGTCTGCATAGCCTTTGTTGGTGATTAATTATTGGGGGACCATACATCATTTTTTTTCGGGTCCCCATTTTAATAACCAGTAAAGGCTAACTATACAGTTGTGAGCTGATATTAATAGCCTGGGAAGCTCCATGGGTATTACCCCCTTCCCAGGCTATAAACATCGGCTCCCAGCCATCTGCTTTCCCTCTGCAGGTTACGAAAATTAAGCTGGAGCTCGCGCCATTTTTTCAGGAAAATTATCTTTCATTAATTAAATACATGTACAGTAAGCTGCACACACACTGCACTAATCTGTCACTAACATCTATATAGCTACCTATTCTATTTGTATTTACTGTACATAATCCATCTCTTCCATCCTGTTGGCTCCTACTGTGATTTTACACTACGCAGCTGCTGAATTGCCGGCTTTTCTTCTATCTATGTAATATATATACATATATATGCGTGTGTCACTGACATCTATATATCTATGTATTCTATGTGTATATATCTGAATAGAATATAGATGAATTGCCGGCTTTTCAAAGGACAACAGTACGTAAAAAAATAAGACAGCACTCGCATGGTCCGAGTGCTGTGCGATTTTTTTTCTCGCACTCATAGGCTTGCATTGACGAGTCTCGGTGACAATCACAGCATTCTGCGACTTTACACGCACGCCGAATACAGCTGAGAAAATAAATGCGAGCTGCCCCATAGGTTAACACTGGCCCGAGTGCTATGCAATGTTTTCTCACATAGCACTCGGTCGTATTCTACGGTAGTGTTGCTCTGGCATAAGGTTGAAAGCAGCCGGAAATTTGAACTTTTTTCTTTTTTTAACACGACAATGGCTGGTTCCTAAATTCATTAAGTATAGAAGCTTTTTTCCATTGCTGGAGCGCTGTAATATGGCTTTCTCCAGCAATTCCATAGAGTGAATAGTGCTGCAGGCGAGTATGCACATTGCTGCTACATTGTAACAGTGAAAAGTTCTAGTGATCAGTGGGGGTCCGGTGGTTGGACATCCACCAATCCAGCAGTTATCACCTAGCCACAAGATGGTGATATTTTTTTCCAAATGAAATACCTCTATAAAGTATCATTTAATAATTTCATAATGTACTAAATGAACAATCTGCAATTCACTTTATTTAAAAATTATTACCCTTGCAAAACTTCTCCAACGTGCCTGTGACTAGGGAGCTCCCTTCTGTCTAATTGCATATTTTTAATTGTAATCCACTCTAGCAGCAGAGAAACCGAAAGCGTGAAAGTTCCATTGTGTCTCTACTCCTGCTCTCCTGTATGTCAACATACATACAAACAAAACAGAAGGGTAGACTTTCACTTCCAGACATCCTGCAAAGTGAGGGAAATGTAATTCCAGCACCTATAATGCTGGCAGAATGCTGTTGAACACTAACTGACTAATTATAAAACGGATGACAAGAATGGGATTCAGGACTATTCCTGGACATATTGGACTAATATGTGCTCTAAAATGCAATTTAAAATGTTTAGCATGAGGGTAAAAAGCTCATGCTTTTCTACAGGTTTTAGGTGAAAGGAAAATTATGATTTAATAACTTGCAAAACAAAATACTGACACAATCTATAATATGAGTTAGCCACTCCATTACACACATGTCCACCCGTGTCGCTGAACAAGGTACTGGAAGGACTAAAACATTCATTTTGGTGGCATAAAATTAGAAAAGTAATTGAATTACTTACTGAAGTTCTGTAAGTCTTTGACAGTCTAAATTATGTGCATAAGGTTTTAGGTTTCCTATGGATATCTCTTTCTTTCTTTTACATTTTTTTCTTGTTTTTTTTCTACCCTATTCCCAATGAGGTAGTTTATGTTTGATTCCAATAATTTACTTCTATAGCGCCAACATATTCTGCAGCGCTTTTGCAAGTCAGGAGGAACATGTAGAGAAAAATAAGACACATTCTACAATTTCCAAGACTAAAGAGGGTCCTGCTCACCGGCTTACAATCATACTTTACTTTCTACCTTGCTTCAGTGGAAATATTGGTGTTGTAGCACTTTTGTTTGCCCTTCTCTAAACCCCTCAGCAGACAAGAAGGAGAACCTAGTCACTGACCTCCCACCATTCACCTGCCATTTATTTTCATCACATTTTGCAAACTTGAACAGATATATTTAACCTGAAAGATGCCAGGTGCCACCACTTTAGAAGCACATCCTAAACACAGGATGAATATGGAACGTACTGAGTACACATCCTTCACTACTTGGCCAGTTCTATTAAGAAACAGTAAATTTGCTATCCATTGTGTATTTGCTGTATACAAAGTGTTTTTGTAGTTATTAGGGTCCTGTGTCCTGACCGTATTGTGTTCATCCACCCCCCACATTGCTCCACTGTGCTGTGAATGCAAACCACAGCAAGTTGTGGAGGAGGCTGCTCGAGGAGATAAGTTGTATCTTTAGCAGCTTCCATGTACAACTGCTGACTGTCACTGTAATCCTTCCCCCTATTGCACACCTAAATGTCCTATGTATATAGAGCTGCCATTTCTTCATCTTCAGGTCTTTGCATGCCGTCTTGGATCCTTCTTCCTTTTGCATGGGTTGGGTTTGATAATTATCTCTACATTGTGTCACATCAGAGATGAATAAAGGATGGGGCTCAGCTTGAACTGGCAGTCAACGGAGTTTCCCCACAAGGAAGTAAATATTAGTTTGCTTTTAGGCTTTGCGTAAAAAGCTGGAATTTTGTTCCCTTGTCTTGTGTACGCCATATGTTGTACTAGTACTAGACACCTATGTAGGCCAGGTTGTGCAATGGATTATTCAGGCCTAGTTTCCTTTTGGCTTTCCTTCTAAGCCAGGGACAGAAAGCTTTTATAATCTTGGATGTTTGTAGTGTTCAGCACTTGGGTGCGTTTTGTAGCTAGTATTTTCGGTACATATTGTCCTCATGTATTAATGTTTAGTAGATGTTTTATTTTGGGTGAAAGTAATCCTATAGAACAGTAAACAACTCCCATGTATCCAAAGGGTTTTTGGATGAGTTCCTCTAAATCTACGACTACATTTCTCTACGTTTCCAGATCTTACTTTATATATATACTGTATATATAACTTTTTTGTGATATATATTTTTGATTGTGTCATTCCTTTAAGACATCACTTGCGACACACAGCGGCCCCTCTTCAGACATTAACGTTTCGCTGTATGGTGAATGGGTGGAGTTAGATCTAGTTCCTCTATCTGTGGTTAATGACGTTGGCCATTGGGAAAGGTTAAAAGGGGAGGTTGGCCTGCTTTCCATCCTTTTACCCATCGGTCCCCAGTGAAGGCAAAGCTGAAGCTGCACTGGATTATGACGGAGCACCCCCTGCAACCGAAGCAGTGAACAGTAAGTGCATGTATAGGGGTGGTGAACAACGGGTAACTTAATATGTTACCATTATGCACATTTGATAGCTCGGTTATAGTTTTGTTTTTTTCTTTAAATAAGAACTTGCCTAATTTAAATGTGATGGAATCTATATATTAAATCGACATATCAAGTAAAAATGTTGCTAGTGAAAGTTGGCGCTGCAGTTTAGATCTTAGAACTGAGATGTGTTGCATTGCTTTAGGAACAATTAGGTAACTAATCATCTGTTCTTCCTGTTTCGTTAGAGCGTCCTCTTAAAAAAAAAGAAGCTCTCGTCTCATGATCATGATCTGTAAAATACACTTGCTGGATGACTTGACATTTTAAAGTTCAAGGGAAAATATTTATATTTTTGATGCATTAAAGAAGCTGAAAACTAATATTGCAAAACAAAAACTACTTTCTAAGCTGTGTTTTGTTTTTTAATATTTTTTAAACAATATGCATTGTCCCTGACACATTATAAAATAGTATAATCTACTAAGCGCAATGGGTTATTTGGCATCACAATGCAACTTCCTTAATGAAATATTAAGATTAAGTAGCAGACAACCACACACACAAACTTCAGAAAGTTCCTTAAATAGTGGTGTCAGAAACGTAATAATTTGTGTGATACAAACCAAGAGTTTACTTTAGCAAACTAAAATTCCCCATTGTCTCTCAGTGGATTTGGTACAAAGTTGGTAAAACTCACGGCCAATCTAGTGCCCATAGCACTCTTAGCAAAGGACTTATGTTTGGGGGAAAAGATGGATGTTTTTTTTATTGCCCTGGAGATTAGTGGTGTATAAGGCCTCTTCCTTTTACTGCCCCAATATGGTAGTTAAGTTCAGCAAAGTTAAATCCCCAAATTAAAGAATTGGGGATGACAACTGTCAGCCAACTTATTTATTTGTTGTAGTTCGCTAACAGTTATAACACACATTAATATCTACTTGGACATGCCTCCTTTATTTAATATGTAGGGATGACTAATACTTGTAAACCTTGTAACTGTAACATGCCTCTGAAACATTACTTTTCTATAATAGAGTCTATGGTAAAATTATTTTTATAATCTTTGCCCTGTTTGGATGCTTTGTATTAATTATATTGCATTACTTTTAATGAGTCAGAGTCCATTCTTATAAAATATAGATTTTTTTTAAATCGAGCAATACAAATTATTAATCGCTAGTGATAATCTGTATCATGAGACTGTATCATGAGACTACTGGTAGCTGGCAATACACATAATTACATGCTTCAGGCAGAGGGAATTGCAATATTTTAGTGAAACAAATAAGCCCTTATTTTAATGGTACAAATAAGCGACGGACGTCCTTGTACATTCTTCCTTACAGCTCGTACATTCCTTTAGTGAAGGTGTGATACCCGTATCGTCAATACAACTTTAGCATAAAGATTTCACTTTGTCATTACATAGATTAGGATATTACTTTTTAAATCTGCATTATATTAATTGTTATGCCAATAAAAATGACTAATGACCTAATATGTCATAGGTAGTCTGAAGCCTATACAGCAAACTGTTGTTTTATGGCGTGTATTAAATGGCCACCATTTCCTGTCTTGCACTGTTCTAGCTGAAGATACAAGCTTCATAAATAAGGACTTGTGTGAGTCAGAGGGAAAAAAAAAAAACAGAAGTGAAACCCCGTTTGGCGGGAGGTAGTGATCTGACAAACTGATACACAGGCTAAGCTTCTCTTCACTTATAGGGTGCGGACTAACTGACTTAAAGGATTAACGATGCAGATCGCTGATGGAACTTTTATTTCAGCTGCTCAGGAAGTCTACAACCGTTGAAGATGCCACCTGGGTAATGTACATGTGGCTTCAAAAACTAGAGGTACACAAGTGGCCTGCTTTGGGAACTTTACACCTGTTGCACAACGGGGGCAGGAAAGCATAGAGTAACTTTAAATGTTCATAAGAAAAGAGGGCACAATTATTCCAGACTAAATTTGAGTTTACAATAATTTTTTTTAATGTTCACAAAGCAAATTCATCTTATCAGAAATACTTTAAAACCTGCTCTACCATCAAAAGCCTAAATGTACTCTTCTTTTATATATTTGAAGATTTTCATGCTGTAACTTTTATTAATGTATTTTGTTAGGGAAGCAATAAACCTAAATTCTTCAATATTTTCCTATCTATAGACTTTTTTTTGCTTAAACACAGTTACAAAGATTATGTAGTTCCACCAAAATGTACTAGAAAAATTTAATGTACAATTTTTTTCTTCCTTATATTAAAAATGTAACTTTTCCCTGCAGCTTTCAGCATCATTTTTCGGCATCCAGAGTTCTGATGCTATAAACATTTAGCAATTTTTCTCTAACATAATTTAGTGCTCACAAAAATAGATAAGCATATTGGAGGAGAAAGTTACTGTCTGTCATCAGATTCCTCCTGCTTCAGATATCTTGAGACCAGACATGATAAACGCCTAGGAACAAATCCAGGCTGGCTAGTCTATTGATTTCCCCCTGAGAAGAAATGCTGACGTAGTCTGACAACCCCACAGACACCAGCAAATCCGATTACTCCTTCATAAATTGCTGCACTAGCTCAATGAAAAGGGCCTTGGATCAAAATAGTTTTGATTAGAGCCTACAATATTAAGTATTGCCTTATTTTATAAAACTTTTTGTGAGATGGGGAGAGAGGAAAGTCAACAACATGGCGGATTTAATTCATGTGCCTAATATGGCAAAGCGGATCACATTATTAATTACGATATTGCTTGATTTATCTAATTGATTTTATTTTCATGTACAACTGACATATTTTATTACAAATTTCGCTTTTGTAAGACTTATGCAATGTGAACATTCAAGCTACATAAACTGGACGTAACAGTTCTGATTTATTTTTGTTTTTCTGCAGGACATATCCAACTCTGGCAATACTATCTTTCCTTTGGTAAGTGTTATCTGATTGGAAAGGATCACCATATCAGCCATCTTGGAAACACCATATGAAGAAATAGAAGTATGAAAATACAGTGCAGCCATCCATAAAGTAGAAAGCACTACTAGACATGCCTTAACGCTGTAGTGTTTCCTACTTTATGGATGAGTGTACTGGACGCTACAAGACATCTACAGAAATGGAGGACACCCGGTGGAAACCCCTTCCATATATTGACTACTGTAACATTGATTTCATGACATGTATGTAATATAATTTGTCTCGTACATTAAAGTAGACAGTGATCTAGACTGTGTTTGGAGGTTGCACTGTACACATTCTATATCATTTTCTGTGCAAATTTTGTTTACGCTTTTTTTCTTGAATGTTGAGATAATGATTTTTTTAATGTAGAAATGTTTTATGCAAAGGGATTTTCAAAGCCATCTAAACTGTTATAAAACACTAAAATCCGACATCAACTGAGGGAAGACACAATCTGGCCGAATATGAAGACTGACATACAGTGCAGTTACCCATAAAGTAGAAAGCACTACTAGACAGGACTGAACGCTGTAGTGTTTCCTACTTTATGGATAAGTGTACTGGGCACTACTAGACGTCACCTGGAAAACAGACAAAGAAGAATCTCCTTCATTTAAAGAATGTGTCATAGACATAGAAGATTTTGAAACCATTTTATTTCATTACACTTTACTTGCAATTTTGATTATGTTGATTTTTTGTCCCCAATAAACGTTAAGTGCATTGGCTCTCTGTCTATTTCAAGGTTTTGTTGTTTTTTTTTTTGTTGTTTTTTTTCAACAGGAATAACTGTATTTTTTCGGGTTATTAAGATAACATTAATTTGTTGTAAACCTTTTTATAGCATTATCATTTAAAAAATATAAAAAAAAATAAAGTTCAAATTGTGCATAAAACTATCCTAATAAAGCTCTTTTTCTTAATGTTGCTTACAGGAACTGTAGAATTTAGTCTGAGGTGATAGTTCATTAAAGGAAACCTGTCAAATTTCAAATGCAGTCCAATCTGCATGCAAATGAATCCCTGCTCTCAGCCAAGTGGGCGGTTCTTTTTTTCGTGGTTGTCAGCCATTCTTATATAAGTGTGCATACACAGAAAGCTGTCTGGACAGCTCACTTGACTTCATAGCCTACAAATGAAGAAAGTACAAAGCACACTGGATAGTATTTTCTATTTGGCTGGTTCACTTTATATTGTTGGAAAATCCAAGAAAGACTATAATGCATTGTCGTTAAAGATTTGTTTAAGAAGAGTCTGGACTAAAGCGGAGAACCTCTTGTTAGTTAAGCAAGTAACATTTTATATTTCATATGGAAACTGATAAAAATTAATAAAATATGGGTGATTCCTTATAAGCCTTATACATTATATGTGGCAGTTATGGGAACATTAGCTTTGATTCGTATTTTATTTAACCTGAAAGTGTATAGCGGTAAATTTACGTGAGCAGTAGTGTCACTTTCTTCTTCTTTTTACATCAACAAATATGTATTTTACATGGTAGACCATTTTTGCTCTTTCAAAATGAGTCAATGGATGACATATGCAATTGTATGGCATATGGGAAGTTCAGCATAGAAATTGCAAGGTTTACAAAGACAAATTTGTGCTTAACATGAAAGCATTGAGCTTTTTTATTTATTTTTTGGTTAACATAGCAAAACTACAATACATCTCTGCAAAAACTGTTTTTATGACTGCTAGTAGTAAATAAAAATGATTAAAAAGATTAATAGATTTTCTATTACTACACCACAGTAAACAAAGGAATTTAAAATATGGAATAAGTCTCTTCTGTGTTGCTATAGTTTAAAGCAACTTATAGGATTCACTGCCTAAACACAATTGTTTAATGAATTAAATCATTACTGACCAAGCAAACAACCAACATTTTCCTTTTTTTTGATGGTGGAAAAATAGATGCAAATATTTTTGTTGAAGAAATACAAAACCAGAAACTGACAAATTTTATTCTAACCAATACACCACTAGGAAGTGATGGCCAGCTATCAACACAGCTCAGTGGGTAAGTGGTTAACAGTGCAGCCAAAAAAATAATGGCATAAGCAAAATACTAAGTAGGTTGCACTTCTGCCTGCATCAGCTAAGTGGAAACTTTGATGTGTGCACATTGTAGCTCAGGCAAAACACAGATTAGACTGTAGCTGATAGCAATATTAGAGTACAAGATCGGAATTTATTTTATGCACCCCTAAGCCAAATTTGTGTCGCCTAATAAGCCACTCTATTATCTGTCCTATTTCATCATGGTGCACATCACTATTGTTTGCCTACTATGTAATTTTATGGCTGTGACAAGACTGCCACACTGAATTATTTTTCCTGTTAACAGGACTGTACATACGCTGGCAGAGATTGCATACTGCAGTCATTTAAAAATCTTATAAAACAGGAAATATTTAGTGATTAGTATTGAGCACGGTAAAGAAAGAGTTTGGACTTTTTTTCCCAGAAATAGAACCTCTCATTTATGAGATGTTCCTGGTATTCACTGACATGTGGATGAGCTGTAACCTGACCTAGACAATGAACAAGAATGGTTCTGTTTCTGGTCTTCTGGCCTGAGCGTGACAGCCTCGAGACCTGTCCATGCATTGTGGTCCACGATTGGACCTATTTGCAGGGACATATGCCTAAGCCTTTACTCAATATAATTGGACAGAAAGAGGAGTTGAATTCAGAGCAAAGCAATGGGCCATTCTGGTAGGGAGCTGTAAAGTTTAGCTAGTGGTAACACAGTGTAGGATTCTCTTTGTGAGGAGCTGGGCAGCACAAAACAATACAGCTCCAAAGCTGTTCACTATGATGGAGAAGTGTTTCAGGCACATTTGCTGCAGTTGCACCTGATTATCTGTTGGACAAAAGGCCAGAGAAAATCGTGTGAGTTGTTGGAGGGTAGAAAGCCACTGTTAATAGTCTAGATCAGATCTGGGCAAAGTGCGGCCTGTGGGCCACATCTAGCCCTTAGGCTGTTCTTGTGCAACCCACAGCCAAAGCCATGGAAACTGTGGTGTCCTCTACAAGGCATCTTAATTTCACAGGTATCTTTAACCATTAGTTCCCTTTTCCACCATTGAGCCTGTGCGCTGAGCAGGTGTGATGACGTCACTACATTGTGCCCGCTGTACAGAGCCTCAGTGTACTCAGTGCACAATCAGGAGCAGCGGTTGAACATGGAAAAGTACGTTTTTTTTAAGTCAGTACTTGGGGACATCATGTTGTGTGACAGCCTTAGTGGGGACATCATACTGTGTAAGAGGCATTGTGGGGAAATTGTGTTGAGTTGGGAGCTGCTGATCATGATCAGGGCAGCCATCAGGGCATTACTGCCCTTACTGGCATATGGGGACCGATGAGCTCACTGGGCCCAAGCGGCAGGATTCTGCAGACTCAGTACCTGATCACGCACCCTCCGACTCACAATCAGTTAAAATCTGTTGCCATGCAGTAGATTCCTCTCGCATGGCAACATTTAACAGTCACCAGCCAATCACAGACCGGCAGCTGATGTCAGAGCACATGTCGCCGATGTATGACGTCACTGTCATAAGCAGGAACGACGCTGTGCGCCTCATCTGAATTGGAGAAGAGGTTGCCGCTGGAGCTTGGCCTGGTAAGGAGAAACCTTTTATTTTGTAATGCCACGGTATGGGGCACATTATACTACTATGGGGGTGGGGGAGAGAAAGGGGCTGCATTATACTTCTATGGGGGTGCTTTACACTGCTATAAGTGTGCATTATACTGCTATAAGGGTGCATTATACTACTATGGGGTGCATTATACTGCCATGGAGATGCATTATATGGGGGTGCATTATACTATTGGGGTGCATTATACTATAGGTTGCATTATACTTCTATGGGGCTGCAATATACTGTTATGGGGCTGCATTATACTATGGGGTGTATTATACTGCTATGGGGGTGCATTGTATTTTGGGGGTGCATTTTACTATAAGGTGCATTATACTGCTATGGGGCTGCATTATACTGCTATGGGGGTGCATTATACCACTATGTGGGTGCATTATACTATATATGACTATGGGGTACATTATACTACTATGGGATTGCATTATACTGCTATATATAACTATGGGGTACATTATACAATTAGGGATGACTATGGAGGCAATTTGGAGAGACATGAGGGAAGTATGGAGAGACATGAGGCAGAATGGTAGGGCACGTGGGGTCCAGAATGTGGGATAATATTACTGTAAGGGCTAATTAAAGGATATAACACTGCTCAAAAAAATAAAGGGAACACTAAAATCCCACATCCTAGATATCACTGAATGAAATATTCCAGTTGTAAATCTTTATTCATTACATAGTGGAATGTGTTTAGAACAATAAAACCTAAAAATGATCAACGTAAATCACAACTAATATCCCACGGAGGTCTAGAGTTGGAATGATGCTCAAAATCAAAGTGGAAAATGAAGTTACAGGCTGATCCAACTTCTGTGGAAATGCCTCAAGACAAGGAAATGATAATCAGTAGTGTGTGTGACCTCCACGTGCCTGTATGACCTCCCTACAATGCCTGGGCATGCTCCTGATGAGGCGGCGGATGGGCTCCTGAAGGATCTCCTCCCAGACCTGGACTAAAGCATCCACCATGTAACGCACGCGCCGAGACTGGTTGGCGCGGGCGCCTGGGGGTGTTGCCCCACTGGACCACAGACCGAACTTCCCTGGAAGGGGCGTAACTAAGTAGCTTCCTAGGTGTTCACTGGAGCCTCTGATGGTGAGGACAGACTTGTGCAATAGGAAGCTACCAGGTACCACTCCAGGGTGGAGTCGGCTGTGGATGCTGATCCCTCCAGGGACAAGACACAGGCAGGCACGGTTGTGGCACTGGCTGACAGATGGGTTTGGCAGAGGCCCAGACGGGCGGACTGGCTTGACGGAGATACAGGCAGGCAGACGGGCGCGGCTGGCACTCAGGCAGACAGGCGGGCACGGCTGGCACTGGCAGACAGGACTGATACTCTGGTAGGAACTGGTATTCAGATGGTTGTATGGAAACAGGTAAGAACCTGTTCAGACTGGAGAACATAAAGAAACAGGTAGAGACCAGTACGGCAAGTTGCAGAATAAAGATAGAGCAAGAGTGGAAGCAAAGCAGAATCACAGGAGGCGGAGTAAGAGCAGGAGGTAGAGCTAAGAGTAGAGAAGGAGAAGGCAGAGCTATGAGCAGAGAAGGCAGAGCAGAGAGTAGAGAAGGAGAAGGCAGAGCCAAGGACGGAGCTGCAGGAGGCGGAGCCAAGAGCGGAAACGCTGGAGGCGGAGCCAAGAGCAGAGATGCTGGAGGCGGAGCCAAGAGTGGAGACGCTGGAGGCGGAGCCAAGAGCGGAGACGCTGGAGGCGGAGCCAAGAGCAGAGACGTTGGAGGCAGAACCAAGAGCGGAGACGCTGGAGGCGGAACCAAGAGCCAGAACCGCAGGAGGTAACGCCAAGAGCAAAAGAGTGCAGAACCACAGGTTGTGGCAAGGAAAGCTGAGAAGCACAGAACCACAGGTTGTGGCAGAACAGAGCAGAGAGATGCAGAACCACTGATAGTGGCAAGCAGAGCAGAGAGATAAGGTGGAGGTACACACAGCAGAGTGGGAAATGATAAATGACAAAGAAGGAACAGGAACGGACATAGACCAGAGTTCAGACAGGAACGGACACGGATACACAAACAGAACACAGATGAAGGCCTGCAGTATTGCAGCCCTCTGAGACAGGAAACAGACACGACCTGGCAGCTCAATAGCAAATGCTAACTGAGGGGAATAGTTTGCTCAGGCATCCTCCAATGGGTGAGGCTGCCTTAAGTATCAGAGGCCTCAAGGCTATTGGCCAGGAACACCCCAGGGAGGTGCACACAGTTTCAATAAGAATCCGGAGTGGCTGGCGCTGCCCCCCTATGCACACAGCCAGGAAGTGTACACAGAGCAAGCCGCCATGAAGCACATGGCATGGAGCCGGCAGCAGACAGATCTCACAGCATGGCACTGGGTGAGTGAGTTGATGTAACAGGCAGGTGGGGAATGGAAGGCCATGCAGTGATGCCGGCAGGGTTGTTACACACCAACTCCTAGACAGTCTATGGTGCAACGTGACATTGGTGGATGGTGCGAGACATGTTGTCCCAGGTGTGTTCAATCAAATTCAGGTCTAGGGAACAGGCGAGCCAGTCCATAGCTTCAATGCCTTCATCTTGCAGGAACTGCTGACACACTCCAGCCACATGAGGTCTGGCATTGTCCTGCATTAGGAGGAACCCAGGGCCAACTGCACCATTATATGGTCTCACAAGGGGTCTGAAGATCTCATCTTGGTACCTAATGGCAGTCAGGCTACCTCTGGCAAGCACATGGAGGGCTGTGTGGCCCTCCAAAGAAATGCCACCCCACACCATTACAGACCCACTGCCAAACCAGTCATGTCGAAGGATGTTGCAGACAGCAGATCCATCTCCACAGCGTCTCCAGACTCTGTCATGTCTGTCAAATGTGCTTAGTGTGAACCTGCTTTCAACTGTGAAGAGCACAGGGCGCCAGTGGCGAATTTGCCAATCCTGGTGTTCTGTGGCAAATGCCAAGCCTCCTGCACGGTGTTGGGCTGTGAGCACAACCCCCATCTGTGGACGTCGGGTACTCAGACTATCCTCATGGAGTTAGTTTCTAACCATTTGTGCAAAAACATGCACATTTGTGGCCTGCTGGAGGTCATTTTGTAGGGCTCTGGCAGTGCTCCTCCTGTTCCTCCTTGCACAAAGGCTGAGGTAGCGGTCCTGCTGCTGGGTTGTTGCCCTCCTACGGCCTCCTCCACATCTCCTGGTGTACTGGCCTGTCTCCTGGTAGCGCCTCCAGCCTCTGGACACTATGCTGACAGACAAAGCAAACCTTCTTGACACAGCTCGCATTGATGTGCCATCCTGGATGATCTGCACTACCTGAGCCATTTGTGTGGGTTGTAGAGTCCGTCTCATGCTACCACGAGTGTGAAAGTACAACCAACATTCAAAAGTGAACAAAACATCAGCCAGAAAGCATTGATACTGAGATGTGGTCTGTGGTTCCCACCTGCAGAACCACTCCTTTATTGAGTGTCTTGATAATTGCTAATAATTTCCATCTGTTGTCTATTCCATTTGCACAACAGCATGTGAAATTGATTGTCAAACAGTGTTGCTTCCTAAATGGACAGTTTAATTTCACAGAAGTTTGATTTACTTGGAGTTATATTCTGTTGTTTAAGTGTTCCCTTTATTTTTTTGAGCACTGTATTTTTGAGGATACTGTTTTCAGTGTGGGGCAGGAGTGGTCCTGTTACTGTGCAGGGTAACACGGTCACTTTTTTCTTCATCTGGCGTAGAGGTTGGGGAAAAATTGGGGAATGTGCTCTAGATATGTGTTTTTTTCTGCAGAGATGAGTTCTGGCTGGAAGAAGTGATGGCGGTGTGCGCTGGATAAAGATGAAAAGCAAAGATGAAGTACTTCAACTAGAGGCGTCACCGGTGAGTCAGTGTGTTACCTGTACACTGACACTATACACTATACACAGAGCTCCTGTGTATAATGTCACTAGTGATCACTGTATTACCTGTACACTGACACTATATACAGAGCTCCTGTGTATAATGTCACCGGTGATCACTGTACACTCACTGGCCACTTTATTAGGTACACCTGTCCAACTTCTTGTTAACACTTAATTTCTAATCAGCCAATCACATGGCGGCAACTCAGTGCATTTAGGCATGTAGACATGGTCAAGACAATCTCCTGCAGTTCAAACAGAGCATCAGTATGGGGAAGAAAATGGGTATTATACCTACCGATAATTCGGTTTCCAGGAGTCCATCCTGACAGCACGCTGGAGGACGTCCTCCTCCTCCTTGCTGGGACAGGAAACAACACGAGAGGTTAAAAGGTCCCACTCCGCCCCCTTTCCTTTAGTGTTTTGACAAGTACCACACCATGGATAGATACCAATTGAATTTTATTAACCAAATCATATTTACAGCATATGACATAGTATACATAAGGGGGGGAAGTAACGGTGCTGTCAGGATGGACTCCTGGAAACCGAATTATCGGTAGGTATAATACCCATTTTCCAGGACGTCCCCCTGACAGCACGCTGGAGAATACCAAAGAAACTCCTTTAGGGTGGGACAACTGCCTGGAGAACCTTTCTCCCAAAAGACATTTGTTGGTTTGCTAACACATCCAATTTGTAGTGTTTACAGAATGTGTTCACACTGGCCCAAGTCGCAGCTTTACAAATTTGTTCTAATGATGCCCCTGCCCGTTCGGCCCATGACACTGAAATGGCCCGAGTTGAATGGGCTTTTATTCCCACAGGACAATCTACCCCTTCTGACACATAGGCTTTTGAAATTACTGTAGTGATCCATCTAGCTATAGATGTTTTGGATGCTTTTTTACCCTTATTTTTACCCCCAAACAGGACAAAAAGATTGGGATCCTTTCTCCAAGTACTAGTGGCCTCTAAATAATCTAGTATTGCCTGTCTGACATCAAGAGAATGTAAAGATTGTTCTTTTGTATTAGAGGGTTTATTGCAAAAGGAGGGTAGAATTATGTCCTGATTTCTGTTTTGTACTGAAGCTACTTTGGGAATAAATGATGGGTCTAGTTTTAGGATTATATGATCCTCACGAACCTGGAGGTACGGGTCCCTAATTGACAGAGCTTGTATTTCCCCTACTCTTTTGGCTGTCGTAATAGCTACCAAAAAGGCTGTTTTCCAAGTTCTTATTGCAATGGGCATGTCATCTTTCTGGGTAAACGGATCTTTACATAGGGCTCGGAGTACTAAATTTAAATCCCAAGGGGGAGTTAATTGCCTAACTGTGGGACGTAATCTCTGGACAGCTTTTATGAATCTCATTATCCACGGATGAGAGGCTAATGGATAATCCAGAAATGTGCTAAGTGCTGAAATTTGTACTTTAAGGGTACTAGGTCTCAGCCCCATATTGAATCCCGATTGGAGAAAATCCAGAACTCTGGGCACATCCGGGTTTTCTGACATTCCGGCCGACCTGCCACCTGTCATACAGAACTTCTTCCAAATTTTGTAATAAATTGATGAAGTTACTGGTTTACGACTAGCTTGGATCGTTGAGATGACTTCATCAGATAACCCTCGCGATTTCAGGATGTCCCTCTCAGGATCCATGCTGAAAGGTGCAATCGTTCCGGGTTTTGATGTAACACTGGTCCTTGATGAATCATGTCCTTCCATAGAGGAAGACTGACTGGACTGTCCATCGCCATGGCTCCTAACAACGGAAACCAGCTCCTTCTTGGCCAGAATGGTACTATCATCAGAACTGTTGCTTGGTCTTCCTGAATCTTCCTGAGGACCCTCGGAATGAGTGCTGTTGGGGGAAAAGCATAGGATAGTGGTTCGACCCATATTTGACTCAAGGCGTCGACTGCTTCTGGTATGTCCGTAGGGTTGAGGGAATAGAATCTGGCCACCTTTGAATTTTTTCTTGTAGCGAATAGATCTATCCTGGGAGTCCCCCAGCGATGACATAATTGGTGAAAGATTTCTTGGTTTAATTCCCATTCTGTGGGACAGACTTCTTTCCTGCTCAAATAATCGGCCAGGACGTTTTGAGATCCTTCTAAGTGGACTGCTGTGATTGACAGGACTGTGTTTTCTGCCCAAAAAAATATTTTCCGTGCCAATTCCTGAAGTGGTTTGTATCTGGGACCTCCTTGGTGTCTTATGAAGGATACTGCTGTCATGTTGTCCGTTAAGATTTTCACATGTTGGTTTTTTAAGCGGGAGTGATTCCTTCTTAGAGCTTCCCAAATAGCGTAAAGCTCTCTGTAGTTTGAAGATCTTCGACTGATATCCTTTGGCCATCTGCCCTGGACGAATGATCCTTCTAGATGGGCTCCCCAACCCCACTGGCTGGCATCCGTAGTGATCACCACACATGGGGTACAGGTCCATGGAACCCCCACTCTTAGGTTGCTGTATTGTGTCCACCAGTGCAATGACTTTTTTACTGCCTTTGATAGGTGGATTACTCTGTCCAGTGATGACTGACGTCGATCCCATGCCGAGAGAACCTGATCCTGTAGCAATCTTGAGTGAGCCTGTGCCCACCTTACGCAAGTGATACAGGCTGTCATCTTCCCTAAGACCTTCATGGCTGATCTTATAGTGACCTGGTGCTTTATGAATTCCATGATTAATGCTCTTATTGACACCTGTTTTTCTTTTGGCAAAAAGGATTGTCTTGTGGTGGCATCTAGAAGAACTCCCAAAAATACCTTCCGAGATTCGGGTTTCATGTGAGATTTTTCTTGATTCACGACCCAACCTAGATATTTTAGGACTGCAATGGCTCGATCTCTGTGTAGGATTAAGATGTTTCTTGTTCTGGCTACCAGCAGAAAATCGTCCAGATAAGGAATTATTGTAATTCCTTCGTTTCTTAAGTATGCCACCACTTCCGCCACCAATTTTGTAAATATCCTCGGTGCTGACGCCAGGCCGAACGGGAGACCTTGAAATTGAAGGTGGCAGGTTTGGTCCGGAAACTTTACAGAAAACCTCAGAAGCTCCTGAGATGTTGCATGGATTGGAACCTGATGATACGCGCTTTTTAGGTCGAGCGTACACATTACCGCATCTTTGTCTATGAGATGGACCGTTGTTTTTATTGATTCCATTCTGAATCTTTTGTATTTTACATAGACGTTCAATGGTTTTAAGTTTATTATTGTGCGTGTTTCCCCTGATGGCTTTGGGATTGAGAATAGTGAAGAGTAGTGACCTCTGGCTATTTCTGTTGTGGGGACCCGCACTATAACTTGAGAACTGAACAACTTCAGAATGTCTATGAACATTGGTGAATCTTTTGCCACCTTGGTAGGTGGGATACACCTCTGTGGTGCTGGGGATATGAGCTCTATCCTGTGACCCTCTGAAATGATTTTTAGGACATAGGCATTTTTTGTGACTTCTTTCCAGTTGTCCAGAAAGAGACTGAGCCTGCCCCCTATACCTATGGCGTCATTGTCTCCTAGATCTAGGGCTTGACCCAAACAGGGAGTTTCTTCCCCTTCGGTTCTGAGAATAGGCACCTCTATAGGAACCTCTGCTGGGTCTCCACTGTTCTCTATACTCTGGCTGCTTGAATTTATAGGAACTTCGAGGTGGAGGTCTCTTCCGAAATGGCTGGAATTTTTTCGGTTTTTCCTCAGGAAAACCTTTTTTATTATCTGATGCGGATTCCAGAATATCGTCTAATGCTTGTCCAAATACCTTGGACCCTGAAAAGGGAATAGCACATAATTTGTTTTTTGATGCATTATCCCCTGACCAAGATTTGAGCCATATAGCTCTACGAGTCGCATTGGATAACGAACTATTTCTGGCCGCAAATCTAACAGATTCTGCTGATGTGTCCGCCATAAAGGCTGTGGCAGATTTTATGATGGGTAGGGAGGAAATTAAATCGGCCCGTGGGGTTTTATTCATCAAATGTTCCTCTAACTGCCCCATCCACAAATACATTGATCTAGCTACTGATGTGGCTGCAATGTTAGCTTTTATCAGTGCTGCCGACGTCTCCCATGAACGGCGCAACAGAATATCTGCTTTGCGGTCCATAGCGTCTCTAAGACTAGAAGAGTCCTCGAATGGAATAGCCGTTTTTTTAGTAACTTTGGCTATAGGCACGTCGATCTTCGGAATTTCCTCCCATGCCTTGATGTCTTCTGGATCAAATGGTAGACGACTTTTAAATTCTCGCGATACTATCAGTCTACGTTCAGCATCTTTCCATTCTTGTAATATCATCTGTTTGAGGTGATCACTCACAGGGAATACCGTCTGTCTTTGTGATGTCAGTCCTCCAAACATCAAATCTTGTCTGGATTTCGGCCGCGGTTCTTCTTTCATCTGCATTGTATTTCTCACCGCCTGCACTAGATCTTCCGTCTCTTCCACATGGAATAGAAATTTTCTTCCTTGATCCTGTTCCTCTAATGGTAGCTCTCCTTCTTCTTGATCCGAACTTCTACCATCAGATTCTTCTTTAGAAAGCACTTCATCATCATCTTGGTCCAGATCCAACCGTGGCCTTTTACGGCTCCGACCTGGGCTGGAGGGGTACCGCTGTGTCATGGAAGCCAATGAATTTTGTACCTCTTCACGGATTAAAGACCTCATTTCAGATAGTAATGATGGTTGTTCTTCTCTTACAACTCTGGAAATGCAGGACTCGCATAATTCCTTTTTATGTGCCTCTGGTAATTTAGCATTACATATGGAACATCGTCTGGACTTTGTCAGTGCTTTGCCTGACTTTTTTGCCACTGACAGGGATGTCTGTTGAGTCTCCTTATCCTAAGTATAAGAATGAGCACATCTTAGTGACTTAGGAATAAGTGAGAAAGGTAATATGCGCTATGCGCACTTACCCCAGTCTCCTCACTCCTGGGATCCACATCCTCTGTTTAAATATAAATATATATATCATATAAATAGAACATCTCCTGGTAGATATATGTATATAGGGATTTTGCAGCACTGCTGCACTTACCCCTTGTCTCTGGCATTGCAGACCTCCTCTCCGGCTGTTTCACTTGCATGCACCTGCGTCCTGGTTAATGTGAAGCTCACTTCAACTTGTAGAACGCCGGCGCCTATTTTTAAATCTGGCGCCTTTTTATATACGCTTTAGCGTTCCACCCTGTGGAACGCATACCTTGCCGCCGAATGTACCCGCTCTGCTGCCGCTGACGTCACAGGAAGCGCTATATTACTTACTTCCGCGTTCCACGCAGTGGAACGCACGCTGAAGCCGGGAGGTTTCTGCTGCCCCTGCCTGCTCGTATAAGAGCATGCGGACCTCTGCGCCCATCCTGGCGCCGGCGCCTCTTGTCCTTCCTGGCGCCTGAGCCGAGAGCCTCCCCCTGGGAGGAAGCGGCTCACCCAGGAGCGCGTCCGCTCGACTGGTCTCTGGACGCAGGGACTCCCACCCGGGGAGTATGTGCCCTGGGCTACCGACGAGGGGGAAGGATTTTGGACCAGCCGCACGATCCCCCTGAGCCCTCCGGTAAGCTTGATCTCTCGTGTGTCCCTCCATGCAGGGACAGGAAAAAACACTAAAGGAAAGGGGGCGGAGTGGGACCTTTTAACCTCTCGTGTTGTTTCCTGTCCCAGCAAGGAGGAGGAGGACGTCCTCCAGCGTGCTGTCAGGGGGACGTCCTGGAAAGGTGATTTGAGTGCCTTTGAACGTGGCATGGTTGTTGGTGCCAGAAGGGCTGGTCTGAGTATTTCAGAAACTGCTGATCTACTGGGATTTTCACGCACAACCATCTCTAGGGTTTACAGAGAATGGTCCGAAAAAGAAAAAAAATCCAGTGAGCGGCAGTTCTGTGGGCGGAAATGCCTTGTTGATGCCAGAGGTCAGAGGAGAATGGGCAGACTGGTTCGAGCTGATAGAAAGGCAACAGTGACTCAAATCGCCACCCGTTACAACCAAGGTAGGCCTAAGAGCATCTCTGAACGCACAGTGCGTCGAACTTTGAGGCAGATGGGCTACAGCAGCAGAAGACCACACCGGGTACCACTCCTTTCAGCTAAGAACAGGAAACTGAGGCTACAATTTGCACAAGCTCATCGAAATTGGACAGTAGAAGATTGGAAAAATGTTGCTTGGTCTGATGAGTCTCGATTTCTGCTGCGACATTCGGATGGTAGGGTCAGAATTTGGCGTAAACAACATGAAATCTTTGGGATGTGGTGGAACGGGAGATTCGCATCAGGGATGTGCAGCCGACAAATCTGCGGCAACTGTGTGATGCCATCATGTCAATATGGACCAAAATCTCTGAGGAATGCTTCCAGCACCTTGTTGAATCTATGCCACGAAGAATTGAGGCAGTTCTGAAGGCAAAAGGGGTCCAACCTGTTACTAGCATGGTGTACCTAATAAAGTGGCCAGTGAGTGTATATTACCTGTACACTGACACTGTAGACGAAGTACAGATCTCCTGTGTATAATGGCACTTATGGTGATATTAGTATTGTGTTTTTCTTTTATTAATGATCAGTATTGTAGTATTCGGTCACTATGTTGTGGTAATGTGATCTTGTCATGGTGTGGTGGTATTTATTCCTTGTATGTGCTATTATTCAGTCACTGTGGTGGTGATATGTGGTCTGGACAGGGTGTGAAGGTATTTGTTCTTTGTATGTAGCATTATTCGGTCACTATGTGGTGGTAATACGTAGTCTGGTCATGGTGTGGTGGTTTTTGTTAATTGTATGTGCTATATCACTATATGGTGGTAATATGTGGTCAGATCATGATGCGGAGGTATTTGTTCCTTGTTTGTGATATTATTAGTCATTTTAAATATTTTAAAAATAAAAATATACTGAAATTGTATTGGATATTTAACAAATGTTTAGTAAGTTACAGTAGCGTAGGGCCCGGCCAAAAAAGTCTACCTTGTCATGGTGGTGGATTAACAAATGCGGTACCAGGTAGAAAATTAACTTTATTTTTACGTCAGCCGCCAGTTTTCAGTCATGCAGTTGTGCTTGGAGAAACTACAGTCACCGATTACAGCACTGCGAACGGCTACTGCAAGCACGCCCGGCACTGACTGACAAACGTCAGGAAGCTTATGTGGACCTGTGTGGGCATTATATCCACCCTGCATTCTACCAGTTGTGAGTATAATATATTTAGTACACTTCTGTCATAGAATTTTATACTACTGGGAGGTGAAAAAAAAGTAATTACATTTTTACCACAAAAATTTTGTTTTAGCGCCATATATTGCATTATCACACAGGGAAAAGGGTAAAAGTGGGACAAAAGTTTGTCACACAATTTCTGCTGAACGTGGCAATACACCATATGTGGCTGTACTGTACTGCTTAGCCACACGGTAAGAATCGGGCAGGAAGAAGCAGTATTTGACTCTTGGAGAACAAATCATTGTAGAATAGTTTGCGGACTCCATATACAGAGCTCGTAAGTCATGGAAAAGCAGAATCCCCCTTTAAATGATCCCATCTTTGAAAGTACACCCCTCTAGAAATTTATCTACAAGTGTAGTGATGATTTTGACACCATGAGTGTTTGCCAGAAAGAAGCAGCATTGAAAGTTGCTGAGTGAAAATTGTAAATTTGCCAGTGTAGTGCCTGTATGTTGTGCACAGCCAGCTCCTGCTTCTGCAGACACAGACCCTGTAAATTAAGCGGGCTCTCATTGCTACAGAAATGGCAAACGTGGATCTTAACTGTGATTTAGGCACACTGTGGGGTTCAGAAGGGAGGGTGGCATTTAGATTTGGGAGCACAGAATTCGCTAGATTTATTTTGGGGGGTGAAAAGCCATTTCGCTTTTCCAGAGCCTTTGTACTACCAGTACAGTTGAAGCCCGCTATATTTCAATTGACAGATGACAGACCTGAGGGTGGACTTGTTTTTTGGACTGAGTTTAAGCTTTTATTGGGAACATTTTAACCCCTTAGTGACCAAGCCAATTTTTACAATACTGACCACTGTCACTTTATGAGGTTACAGCTCTGGAACGCTTCAACGTATCCCACTGATGCTGAGACTTTTTTCGTGACATATTGTGCTTCATGTTAGTGGTAACATTTCTTCGATAAGACTTGCGTTTATTTATGGAAAAAATGGAAATTTGTCAAAAATTTTGAAAATTGTGCAATTTTCAAACTTTTAATTTTTGTGCCCTTAAATAAGAGTCATGTTACATAAAATAGCTAATAAATAACATTTACCAAATGTCTACTTTACATCAGCACAATTTTGGAAATATATATTTTTTTGTTAGGATGTTATAAGGGTTAAATTTGACCAGCGGTTTCTCATTTTTCCAATAAAATTTATAAAACCATTTTTTTACGGACCACCTCACATTTGAAGTGAGTTTGGGAGGTCAATATGACAAAAAATACCCAAAAGCGACACCATTATAAAAACTGCACCCCTCAAGGTGCTCAAAGCCACACTCAAAAAGTTTATTAACCATTCAGGTGCTTTACGAGAACTAGAGCAATGTGGAAGGAAAAAATTAACATTTTATTTTTTTCCACAAAAAATTAACTTTAAAACCCAATTTTTTTTTATTTTCAGAAGAATATGAGGAGAAATGGACCCCAAAATTTGTTGTGCGATTTCTCCTGAGTACACCGATACCCTGTAAGTGGGGGAAAGCCACTGTTTGAACGCATGGCAGGACTCAGAAGGGAGGGAGCACCGTTTGACTTTTTCTTCCGGGAAGATGATGTGGAAGGCCGTGGTACAAAGCCAGTGGGTACGGGGATGCCAGAGGTACGGGGGGCTCAGGGGATCCCATTTCTCTCTCCTCTGGTATGCTAGATCATATCAGAGGAGAGAGAAATGGAAAATCAGACTTGTTTGCGATCGCCGTTATTCGAATCATGTTCTCCTGGGTCTCAGTTACCTCCAGTAGCTGAGACCTGGAAATTTTCTGACGCTGGTGGGCGCTATACTTATTTCTCAGCACCGTTGCGGAATAAACCCCTTAACTGTCGTAGTTAAAAGGTGTATCGGCGGCCGTTAAGGGGTTAAATAACATTTCGGATCACATTTATTCAACGCTGTACGCTGAGCACTTACTTTGGGGTTTCCATCTAAATCTCTGAATGATGTGGTTCAGATGAAATTTCCGAGGGATCTATTCACTATAATGAGGCAGCAGAGTTAGGCCATGTTCACACTTTGATACAAATCAGTAGAGTACATGTTCTGTCCTTATTTTTCATATCCATTCAAATAGTAAAGCAGTGAAGCAATCAGGACAGACCTGAACCATAGATAGACAACTGCATATAGATAGACCACAAACATAAAGCACCAAAAAACCGCAGTCAAAATTGTCTAATTATTGCAAACATAGAAAACACTTTATTGAAATAAAAACACAGGTATACAGCATGGCAGGAAAACATCCCCTATACCACCCACACATACATGTCCATTAAGGGACCGGATCAGGGTGCATGGTCGCTTATAATTCACAAAGATACCAAAAATCCAAGTGGAAAAACATAATCATATAGAGACATCTAATTGTGGTATCCGTGACCAGATGGTTTGGAATCAAATAATCCAAGTACATACCACAGTGATGAATGCACAACAGTCCGGTCCTCCCCGACGCGCGTTTCGGCGCTTGGCCTTCCTCAGGGGGAAGGCCTGAGGAAGGCCGAGCGCCGAAACGCGCGTCGGGGAGGACCGGACTGTTGTGCATTCATCACTGTGGTATGTACTTGGATTATTTGATTCCAAACCATCTGGTCACGGATACCACAATTAGATGTCTCTATATGATTATGTTTTTCCACTTGGATTTTTGGTATCTTTGTGAATTATAAGCGACCATGCACCCTGATCCGGTCCCTTAATGGACATGTATGTGTGGGTGGTATAGGGGATGTTTTCCTGCCATGCTGTATACCTGTGTTTTTATTTCAATAAAGTGTTTTCTATGTTTGCAATAATTAGACAATTTTGACTGCGGTTTTTTGGTGCTTTATGTTCATGTTCACACTTTGCGGTTTTTACCGCCGATCCGCGGCGATTTTGATGCAGCGGGTCCGCAGCAGTTTCCATTGCGTTTACATTAACATGTAAACCCTATGGAAACCGCAAACCGCAGTGCACATGCTGCGGGAAGAAACGCGCAGAAACGCAGCGGTTTACAACCCGCAGCATGTCACTTCTTTGTGCAGAATCGCAGCGATTCTGCACCCATAGAAATGCATTGTTCCGCTTACTTTCCGCATGGGGCTGTGCCCACGATGCGGGAAGTAAGCGGATAATGTGCAGTTGCTACCCGGGGTGGAGGAGACGAGACTCTCCTCCAGGCCCTGGGAAGCATAAATAGTGTATAAAAAAAAGAATTAAAATAAAAAATGATGCTATACTCACCTCTCAGCGCTGCACGCGGCTGTCCGGTCTCAGTTGCTGTGCGAGCAGGACCTGCGGTGACGTCGCGGTCACATGACCGTGACGTCATGAAGGTCCTTCTCGGCACAGCATCTTTGGAACCGGAGCGCCGCGTGCAGCGCCGAGGAGATCGGGACGTCAGAGGGTGAGTATATAACCAATTTTTATTATTTTTAACATTACTATTGATGCTGCATATTGCTGCATATGCAGCATCAATAGTATAGGAGTAATCCCGCAGCGGAAATCGCAAAACAAACCGCGATAAATCTGCAGGGATAACCGCAGCGGTTTTGCCCTGCAGATTTATCAATTCCGCTGCAGGAGAACCCGCAGAGCACGCCGCAGAGTGTGCACATAGCCTTACTCTGGACTCCGTCAGGCCTCTGTTCAGCGGTGTCCTTTTCAGTGGTGCACAAAACTGTGGCCGACTGCACTTTTATGGATGCTTAAAAAGACGGACACTGAAGGATGATAGGCCAGACTGCGTACTTAGTGTCTCCGTCTGTCTCTTTATAGGGAATTTTCCGCTGGGGGTTCCATCTGAATCACGTATTTCAGAGGTTTACACGGAAAGCTCAGGCGTAAGTACTCAGTGTAGAGTCCAGGATAAATGTGAGCTGAGCCTTACTGTGATTGGAGCATGGTCTAAAAGATTTTCAATAGCTTGGTGACCCAGATGTTGTCATGAATAACCTCGGGTTGCCATGACGATGATCAGGCCCTCACAATGACATCGCGGGGACTTCGGACGGGAGAGGCAGCCCCCTCCCTCTCCCAGCCTCCTAAATGTTGTGATCAATATCGATTGTGGAATTTAGGGGGTTAAACAGTCAGGTACGGTATGGGTACCTCTACTGGCTGTGAGAGCCCGGTCTCGGCTATCATGTAAGCTGATGTCCCGGCAGTAATCGTGCAGGTACAGCTCCTGTGCAGCACACAATCGTCCTGACATACCTATACGTAATCGGTCATGAACCCCTATCCGACCATGGTAGGTATGTCAAATGTAGTGAAGTGCTTAATAACCTCATTGATTACATGCCAAGGTGTTTAAGTATGTGTATTTCTGCACGTGGCGCTCAGACTCGATACTGAATAAATCAAGATGCATCGAATATTTTGTTTCCATTTTTTCTTTCAATTGCATGTAAATAACAGTTATCTTGATCCTGTGATTTATATAACTCCATGACTTTTCCTCCTTGGTGTTGCAATTTAAAGGCTGAGACGTGTATAAAATATTGAAACTTTGATGTGGTCCTAAATTAGCTTAGAAGATTGTTCGGGAAAACAATGGTAAAATTACAGACCCTGTTGTCATCTCAACTTCACTTTTAAAAGGAATCTGTCAGAACGATACACCCTTCCTAACTGTTCAAATGGACCAGTTGCTTTCTTAAATAATGTCATCCTTCTGTTTACTGATCTGTTCCTACCTGTAATCTGTTGCTCCCTAACTGAAAAAAAAAATGCTGTTTTAATTCCATTGACTATAAGGCTTAAGTGCTCTGGCTGTATCAAAGCATTTCCTAAGTCACTGCCTCCCTGGCTCTATTCTTGTTCAGATCTCTTTCCTCGGACAGATTACAGGTTGTGCAGTATAGCTAGTGAGTTGTCAGTCAAACAGAAGAGTTTGGAGCTGAGGAAGTTTACAGCCAGGGAGGCACAGCCTCAGAAAGTGCTTTAACACTCCCAGAGAACTTAAGTCTCATGTGCATTTGAAATAAATGAAAGAGTTTTGTCCCCAAATGTGTCCATAACATTAGACTCTACATTGGGAATAGAAATGTAACTGCTAGATTTACAGTTTGGTAGTTAGCATTTTTATTATTGGATTAAAACTGACTTGTGATCTTAGATTGAGTCACTCAGTCCACACTACCAGTAACACCGAATACAAAAAAGATATAAGGATGTGACTTTAGCACCTGCCAATGTGAGATTTTGCATACCCACAAAATATGTTCCATAAAAAGAATATAATTTTTTTAAAGTTCAAAGCCATTGCAATTTCATAAAAAGTGGTTTGAATGAATGTTCAGAGAACATTTTCACTTGTTTCTTATCTTTCTACTGGAACACATAATTATGCAAATTTATTACCACATGTTTAGCAGTTACTGAGAAAAAGGACAGATTTTATAGATAACTATCAGTGTATATTTGTCAGTGGGCTATGATAGCGGATTTACCAGATACTTTTGGAAATACAATATAGAGCATGGTAAGCCAATAGTTCTGAAAAGGGTCATTGATCCAATCTGTCATACTGCAGAGCTTTCACTTTTTTTTTTTGAGGCGTCAAGGACTGTATATTTCCTGAGCCTTTAAAAAATAGTGTGCAAATATAAACAGCAGAGGGTCCATGTGTAAGAAGACCTCATGGTCTGCTCAATTTAGAATTTTATGGGGCTTTCTTGCTCAACAATTAGAATGCCATATTCGGGACCTTTAAACCTCATCCTCAAACATTTTTGGTGTTTGTTTTGCTAAATCCCTCCCTTTTTGCTCTTTGCACATATTATACAGACATTTAAGGTCTATAGGACTGCAGCCAACCACCCTGGACATGGCAGCAACAGGAAAATTGATGTTTGAAGAGACAGATAATACGAATGGTAACCGAAGAGCCCAGAACAACTTTCAAAGAGATTGGAGGTGAACTCCAAGGTCAAGATATATGAGTGTCAGATTGCACAATAGGTTGCTGTAGTGGCAAAAATTTACTTTGTTGAAGACAACTGAGGAGAAAACCACTGTTGAAAGCAAATTGTAAAAAAAGTGAGACTGGAATTTGCCAAAATGCATATTGACAAGCCACAAAGCTTCCGGGAAAATGTTCTTCAGATAGATGAGGCAACACTGGAGCTTTTTTTGCAAGTCACATCAGCTCTATGTTCACAGATGCAAAAATAAAGCATACAAAGAAAAAAACATTGTACCCAGGGCCGGCTCCAGGTTTTTGAGGGCCCCGGGCGAAAGAGTCTCAGTGGGCCCCCCTCTTTAACACATACCACAATTCATGATGCACAGATACAGCAGAGAAATATAGCACAGCCACGTAGTATATAACAGCCCACGTAGCATATATAACAGCCCACGTAGTATATAGCACAGCCACATAGTATATTGCACATCCACGTAGTATATAACACAGCCACATAATAGCACAGCCACGTAATATATTGCACAGCCCACGTAGCATATAACAAAAGCCACGAAGTATATAGCACAGCCCACGCAGCATATAACACAGCCCACGTAGCATATAGCACAGCCCACGTAGCATATAGCACAGCCCACGTAGCATATAACACAGCCACGTAGTATATAACAGGCCACGTAGTATATAAAAGGCCACGTAGTATATAACACAGCCCATGCAGTATATAACACAGCCACGTAGTATATTGCACAGCCACGTAGTATATTGCACAGCCACGTAGTACATAACACAGCCACGCAGTATATAACATAGCCCACGCAGTATATAACACAGCCCACACAGTATAAAACACAGCTCACGCAGTATATAGCACAGCCCACGCAGTATATAGCACAGCCCACGCAGATGCAGTATATAGCACAGGGGGGCCCGGCTCCTCACACACCCCTCTAATGCACTGGGGGGGCCCGGCTCCCCACACACCCCTCTAATACACTAGGGGGGCCCGGCTCCCCACTAACCCCTCTTCCACACTAGGGGGGCCCGGCTCCCCACACACCCCTCTAATGCACTGGGGGGGCCCGGCTCCCCATACACCCCTCTTCCACACTAGGGGGGCGCGGCTCGTCACCTGCACCTTAATGCCCTTACAGGCTGCCACAGAGCTTGCCGAGGAGCCCACAGGGGACATCACTCTGGGGTAAGGACAATGGTGGCGGCTGCTGTGATGTGCTGACCCTGGAGCACGGGCCGCTCAGCAGCCTCTCGTAGTCACAGCGCCCTCCTTCGCACACTGAGAGCACTGCAGCACAGGCCTCTCCGTGCAGCCATTACTCAGCGGCGCAGCTCTCCCCGCCGCTCCCATGCTGGGTCAGGTCGGGACCACTTGCTATCCCCCGGGGACAAGGTGACCCCGCAGGACGGTGCTGGGAGCGGGCGCTGTGCGCACACCCGTCATGTCTACTCACCAGATCTGGAACTTCAGCAGCGGCCCCGCCGTGTACTGCATCCTCAGCTTCCTGCTCGGGACACCGTTCCCGTCCGCCGAGGCCGCGCTCAGCACAGCAGCCAAGACGCCGCTCACCAGCAGCAGCCACGGAACACACCGAGCAGCAATCCTGGCCTCAGCGAGCGACTGCAGCGAGCGCCGGCCGGAAGTGACTCGTCTCCATGGTGATGGCGGCGCCGGCGGTGACTGGTGAGTATTGCAGCTGCGTGAAACTCAGTCCCAGGCCTGGCCCGGATGTGACTCACTCTGCGTATCCATGGTGACGGTCCCGACTCCCGAAGGTGAGCATTCCTGCTGCAGCTGCTCACCGTAAATGGGCCCCCCCATCTCGCCAGGGCCCCGGCACTTGCCCGGGTACGCCGGGTGCTGACGCCGGCCCTGATTGTACCTACTGTGAAACCTGGAGAATTCATTATGTTTTGGGGTTGCCTTGCTGCATCTGGAACAAGCTGTCATGAATCTATGCAGGGTGCAATAAATTCTCAAGATTATCAAGGCATTTTGAAGTGAAATATGCTGCCCATTGTCAGAAAACTTGGTTTGAGTTGCAGGTCATGAGTCCTCCAACAGGATAATGACCGAAAACACACAGCTAAATACATCCAAGAATGGTAAAGGAACAATGCATTGGACTATTCTGAAGTGGCCTTCTATGAGCCCTGATCTAAATCCTATTGCATATCTGTGGAAGGAGCTGAAACCTGCAGTCTGGAGAAGGCACCAACACACCTGAAACACAAGGAAAAGTTTGCTCATGATGAGTGGGGCCAAAATACCTGTAGGTAGGAGCAGAAGTCTAAGGCCAGGGTCACACTTGCAACTGGAATGCGAGAAACTCGTGCGAGTCTCTCGCCTCAATACTCGGCACTGCCTCTGGCACTCAGGACCAGAGTGTGCCACTGCATGCATTCTATGCATGTGTTTCTATGCAGCCGCACACTCCGGTCCCGAGTACCAGCGGCAGTCCCGGGTATTGAGGCGAGAGACTTGCGTGAGTTTCTCGCATTGCAGTTGAAAGTGTGACCCAGGCCTAATGGAGAATTACAGAAATCATTTGTTTACAGCATTTACCTCAAAAAGTTGTGTAATAAAATATTAAGTTAAGAGTACCATAATTTTTGTCCAGGCGATTTTCATTATTTTCTTTTTTTTTTAATAATATTTATGTTTTGTGAAATTTTTAACTCTTGTTGAAATAAAATATTTTTCTTTTATTACTATTGTGCAAACACTTTCTGATCTTTATGCTGCATAATTGCCGTATGATCAATATGGTTCTACTAATTAATTAAGAGTGTTGCCCATTCCTTGTGTAGGGAAAATGGGCTTGGGTAATATGCTTATCAAAAATGGAAACATTGTGGGGTTTCTTCATGTAACAGTGTTGATATTAGGCAGGGGTCACACTTGCGAGTTCAATGCGAGAAAGTCTCTCATCAAGTCCCGGCACTGTCGCGGACACTCGGGACCACAGTGTGCTGCTGCCTGTATTTCTATGCAGCACGTTCCCGAGTGCCGGCAGCAGTGCCAGGACTTGAAGTGAGAGACTCGCGTGAGTTTCTTGCATTGAACTCGCAAGTGTGACCCCGGCCTTATACTAAGAATGTTGTGAACAAAGAATAATATCCAAAGAAATGTGATCCTATGCACTTGTCTCATCGATTTATAGAGACAGAGGGGGATTCAACAATTGTTCTAATGAACATGCAATGCACAGTAAGCCAAATACAAGGCTGGAGCAGAACTCATCATTACTTAGCACAGATGACGAGTATGAATGTCAATGCTGCCTAAAGGAATCAAAAAGGCAGGATACTAACTAGCAAACAAGCACAAAAATTGGATTGAGCAGTGGACAAACATTGACTGGTCATATGAATATGATTTATGTTGCAACCTACTGATGAAGGGGTGAAAATTTGGCACAAGCAGCATGAACCGATGAACCCTGCCTGTCAGGTGTCCACAATTCAGGATTGTAGAAGTGCTCTGGGGAAAATTTTCTTAATACATTTGGGTCCACTGATATACGTGGATAGACGTTTGGACAGTAGTGATTACATATGCATTGTGGCTGATCAAATTCATCTGTTTATAAAAGCTGTTTCCACCATGGCAAAATATTACTGTCAGCAAGACAATGCTGCACAGGTCAAAGGTTGTCCTAAAGTCATGAATTGGTCCCAGGAACATGACATTGAGTTTTTCTTGCCTTGCTGACCTTCATTTGACTTGACTACCTAGTCTTAACCCCTTAGGGACTACCAATATGTCTTTTTACTGACCTGCGATTTAAGAGACTAGGATCTCCATAAAGGTGACCACCCAGCAGCTCTGTCAGCTGTATACTATAGCTGACATCTTGCTGCATCAGCCACGGTCAGTGATGGAACCAACCATAAACGTTTAACCCCTTAAATGTTGCTGTCAATAATGACTACAGCATCTAGATGGTTAACAGAGTGTGGGGGCTCCCTCTTTAACCCCATCGGCACCCTGAGATCTTGATTGTGTGGTCTTGATGTTTGCTATGGCAATTCACGACCAAATAGTGGCTTTAGAGACTGCCAGCTGTAGTGACCTGTTCAGAAGTTATCAACATTTAGATGGTAAAAATACATTTCTTCATTACTGTTATGTCACTTGGGTATACATTATTAGTCCATAAAAAATGAAAAAGAACACATTCAATAGATAGACACACAAAGACCTCGCCCAATAAATTAAGACAGGCCACAAAAATGTATAGTTCAAAAATACATATCAATGTATTAATTCAAACAAATAGAAAACCTCAAGCTATAATACACAATTCAATCATGATGTAAAAAAGTACCCCCGATCTAAAACAGGTCACATGTAGATATATAGTAATATGAAAGTGTCGGTAACAATGCAAATTTTATATATGCCACAAAAGGCTACATATCACATAAATAAACACAATGATTGTGGGAAGTATATATGAGGAAAACCTAAGGGAAAGCACCCATATGGAAAGTGCTACGTGCATACAAATCACCTCACATATAGATGATATGAAGGACTAAAGGTAATAGTACCAAGGGTGGAACCCTAACGTTGGTACTAGATGTCCAAACTAAAGCACCTAACAGCACTGCTTAATAATTGTGGGTGTAATATGCAGCCATGGAGAGACCTCAAAATATATTTACCACATGAAGAGACATGAGACCTGAAGGACCCCTACGTGCGTTTCGAGTGAATTCTTCTTCCGGGGGCCCCCGCGTAGGGGTCCTTCAGGTCTCGAGTCTCTTCATGTGGTAAATATATTTTGAGGTCTCTCCATGGCTGCATATTACTCGAGTCATTAAGTTTTCCCAGTTTTTTGTGGCAGAATTAGGGGGGTCGGCTTATACTCGGGTCGGCTTATACTCGAGTATATACGGTAGTCGCTGTTGGCAAAGATCACTGAACGGTGATTGTAGTCTGCAATCCAAGGCGATGGTGCACCGGACCTACCCAGGACCCAGGTGTCCTTTTGCAAGCCGGATATCCTTTACACCATTCAGTGAACTGTGCCAACAGCAACTATATGAATAAGACCCTATGAGGGTTGAAACGTTATGCTCTTGTCGCCTCACCATTTTCTCTATCCCTGCACCAATTCCTAATTTATGAATTGTGTTATCGCTGCATCTACATCTGTATAATAAAGTCTTCACAAGCATCTATCAAGAGTGTGTGGTGATTGAACATTACTCTATTACGGGAATTGCCATCCCATTTAACCAGCATCTCGGATCTCAGCAAGAGTGCTCGCCACAATACCAGTCCCACGGTTCAGATTGAGCACACACCTTTCTGGAGTGTTCTCTCTCCAGGCTCTCACTGAACACTGGAAGCTCTGGCAGTCAGCCATTGAAGCCCAGACCATGTGACTCCTCCATCATGTGATTGATCACATGAACTCGACATCACACAGGTCCTGTCAGGACACTGCTGGTGGAGATACGGTAGAGATACGGGTGACCCCCTCCCACCCGCTCTATGGAGGACCACTAAAACTAGCCCATAACATAATTTATTTAATCCTCTCAACACGTAGTGTGCTGGAGGAAACTAATCTGGTTTCACATCACTGACGCCATCATGTGCAGTGACACATATCTCCCCTCCATCACTTCATCAGTGACTGTCATATATTCCCCTCTCTGCGCAAAGCCGGAGGTTTTGGTACCGTCACTTGCTAAGCAGAGGACTCTGGACAGGGCATGTGCATTCCCATGCAACCTCCCTGGTCTGTGCTCAACATGGAATTTGAAGTCCTGGAGCGCCAGAAACCACCTAGTTACCCAGGCATTCTTTCCCTTCTTTTCCCTCATCCATCTCAGGGGTGAATGATCAGATATTACCAGAACCTTCTGCCTAAAAGGTAATATCTTAAGGTGTCGATTGCCCACTTGATGGTCAAGCACTCTTTCTCCACAATGGCATAGTTCTTCTCACAGGAGAGTTTCCTACTCAGGTAAAGGACTGGGTGTTTGTCGCCATCTATTAGCTGTGACAGCACTGCTCCTAAACCGATTTCAGAGGCATCCGTCTGGAGCACAAACTCCTTTGTGAAGTCTAGTGCGACCAAAACTGGCTGTCTGCACAGGACGAGCTTCAGCTCCTGGAATGCCATCTCCGCTTCAGAAGACCATTTGACCATCATCGACATTGTCCCCTTGATAAGATCAGTCAGGGGGCAGCTATCATGGCGGCAAAATTCAGGATAAATCACCGATAATATCCCACAATTCTGAGGAACGCCCTGACCTGCTTTTTGGAGATTGGCAGTGGACACTTCTGGATTGCCTCCACTTTGTCTACTTGCGGCTTTATCTCACCTCCAATGATATAGCCCAAGTACTTTGCCTCCTCTTTCCCGATGGCATACTTCTTTGGGTTTATGGTAAACCCCACTTTCCTTAGTGCATCGAGTACCGCCTGGACCTTCTGCAGGTGACTTCCCCAATCCAGGCTGAAAATCACGATGCCGTCCAAGTAAACGGTGGCATACTTCTTGTGTAGGACTAGTATCTGGTCCATAGCCCTCTGGAAGGAAGCTGTGGCTTCTTGTAGTCTGAACAGCATCCGTGTATATTGAAAGCACAGAGAAGTCAGTCTTCTCCTCGGCACTTGGAGACAGGAGAATTTGCCAGTACCACTTTGTTAGGTCCAGAGTGGTTATGTACCTGACTGACCCTACCCTCTCAATAAGCTCATTGTCCCGGGGCATCGGATAAGCGTCGAACTTGGACACCTCATTGGGCTTCCTGTAATCGTTACAGAAGCGCCACTCTCCATTTGGCTTTGGCACCAGGACAATAGGGCTGGACAAGCCGCTCTTTGACTCCTCGATGACACCCAGGCTCAACATTCTCTTCATCTCTTGGGGGATCACCTCGCGGCGAGCTTCAGGAATCCGATACCGCCTTTGGTTCACCCTCATATTTGGTTCAGTCAGGATCTTGTGTTCCACCATCTGCATACATACTGGTAACTCTGAATACAGGTGTTGGTTCCTCTGAAGCAGCTCAAGGCACTGTTGTTTCTGGGCTGGCAACAGTGTCTCTTCCTCTGTGACATTCTCGACCTTGGCTTCAGGATGGGCCCCTAGGCACGTTGCTTCTACCGGATCTCTGTCCTGCTATGGTTTCAGCAGGTTGATGTGGTGCACTGGGTACGGCTTCCTTCTCCCTGGGTGGTGGATCTTATATTTGACATCACTCAACTTCTTAACCACCTCATATGTTCCTTGCCACATGGCCAGGAATTTGCTTTACACAGTGGGGATCAACACGAACACCCGGTCCCCAGGGCTAAACTATCGCAGCCTCGCGGCCCAGTTGTAGATCCTCTTCTGGGCTTCTCGGGCTTGAAGGAGATTCTCCTTCACAATCAACATCACCCTTGCGATTTGGTCCTGCATTTGGGCCACATGCTCAATGACGTTCCAGTGGGGTGTAACTTCTGCTTCCCAAGTCTCCTTGGCAACATCTAGAAGTCCCCAGAGGTGCCGTCCATATAACAGCTTGAAAGATGAGAACCCCGTAGAGGCGTGTGGGACTTCCCTGATGGAGAACAGTAGGTATGGCAGGAGACAATCCCAATCTCGGCCATTCTTGGCATCTTTTTCCTGTAAGAAAATGGTGGGCGCATGCGTAGTGCGCCCGCCGAGATCTGCTGGTGGGCACTCGGCAACAATAGAAGATTTTTCCTATTGGTTCATTTTGTTCACTGTGATAGACCTTATCACAGCAATCAAAATAAAAAAAGTAAATAAACCCCCCCTTTATCACGCCTTTAATTAGGTAAAAATAATAAAAATGTATTTTTTTTGCCATTCTTTGCAGTTAAGGTTAGGGTTGGGGCTAGGGTTAAGGTTGTGGCTAGGGTTGTGGCTAGTGTTAGGGCTGTGTTGGGGTTAGGGCTGTATTGGGGTTACGTTTTGGCAGGGTGGATTGATTTAAATCACGCCGATTTAAATCATGATTTAAATCACGATTTAAATCAAAAGATTTTTTTCTATTTAAATCGGATCGATTTAAATCATGATTTTAATCATGATTTAAATCACTGATTTAAATCAAAAGGGTTTTTTTAATATAAATCACGATTAAAATGAGAAGTGAGAGCAGTGCGCATGTGCGCCCATAGTTACACGGACGAAACTAGGGGCAACGATCTAACGCCAGGGTGAGGGGGGGACCCCAAAGTAAGTAAAAATCTTTTTTGTTTTAATATATGGCAATAGGTAGGTGTTTAAAAGCAGCATGTCTTAATTGTATAAACTATTAATAGCCTCCACATTTTGTTCATACTGCCCCTTTAATTCCACACTTCTAGCTTGGTTTCACTTTTGGTTTAGTTTCTTTTTCCATTCAGTTGACATGCCCAAACTTGTTGGATAGTCAGCATCCTACAGAAACCTCTGGAAGAGCATGGCATTGTGAATGTTACACATATACAGCCTTTATTCTACTGAGTTAAACAACTCAGCTTTATCTCATGATGGAAGAACCTTTGGATGGTAAAATATTTTCCTCAAAAAGCAGTTTATTGAAAAAAAATCCGATTTAAATAAAAAAAATCCGATTTAAATCAAAAAAATCCGATTTTTTTGATTTTTTTAAAAAAAACATTGATTTTTATCCACCCTGCGTTTTGGGTTACGGTTGTGGTGTTGGGGTTAGGGATCGAGTTAGGGTTGTGTTGGGGATACGGTTGTGTTGGAGTTACGGTTGGGGTGTCGGGGTTAGGGTGTTGTCGGAGTTGGGGTTACAGTTGTGGTTAATGTTGGGATTAGGGTCAGGGGTAGGGCTATGATAGGGTTGGAGTTAGAATTGGGGGGTTTCCACTGTTTAGGTACATCAGAGGTCTAAAAAACGCAACATGGCACCCGCCATTGATTCCAGCCAATTTTGCATTCAAAAAGTCAAACAGTGCTCCCTCCCTTCTGAGCCCTGCCATGCGCCCAAACAGTGGCTTTCCCCCACATATGGTGTATTGGTGTACTCAGGAGAAATTGCACAACACATTTTTGTGGTCCATTTTGTCCTCATACCCTTGTGAAAATAAAAACGTTGGTTCCAAAGTAAATTTTTTATGAACAAAATAAAATGTTCATTTTTTCCTTCCATATTGCTTTAGTTCTTGTGAAGCACCTGAAGGGTTTAAGGGGTTAAGCTCATAATCAAATTATGCTACATGTAACTTTTTTCAGCTAATGAAATTCAGTCTAAGGGCTCATTTCCACTGGCGAGAGACAAATCGGTCCGTTATCTGGACCGAAAAAAGGGATGTAGCGTATGCGATTGTCATGCGAGTGTAATGCGAGTGCAATGCGATTTTTAATCGCACCATCCGTTTTACATCCGTATGACATCCGTATGCAATCCGTTTTATTTCTCTGCAACTATTTTTCTACAGTCATTTACAGGACCATGGACAGTGTTCTAGGCCACAGAATGGTGATGTATCCGTAAAAAACAGACGGAATACGGATGGTCCGTATTCCGTCCGTTTTTTTTCTCGCACCCATTGACTTGCATTGGCGAGTCTCGTCCGAGACTCGCAGCAAATCGCAGCATGCTGCGATTTTTTTCTCAGTCCGATTTCGGCTGAGAAAAAAATCGCAAATGAAAAGACACCTATTGAATAACATTGGTCCGAGTGCAATCCGATTTTTTTTCGGATTGCACTCGTCCGTTTTCCTTGCCAGTGGAAATGAGCCCTTAGTCCATGAACAGAACAACTCCCATATAAACTTTCACAGTCAAGCCAACGTGAGGGCATCGGTTGTGGCCAAGTACTTCTAGCAGCACATTTCTTGCATCTTACAAAGCATCAGCTATGCTGAAACCCAACATGCCTTATCATTCTTTCCCCTGAACTGCTAGAATGGGACAGTCAGGCTATCTCCTTTAGCATTTCACTCTCAGTCAATCTGGACAAAATCTGAATATGTAAAGATTATAAGGGATAACTCAGGAGACTCTTTGCATGGAACAAGACAACTACAGGACACAGTTTTATAAGTGGTAAAGTCTATATTATCACACGGTGATTCAAACAGGTGCAGAGAGAAACTCAAGTCCACAACACTTGGTGTAAATATTAAACTCAGCTTAACAGTCTATAGGAAACTTCAGAGGAAAATGCAATCACGCAGAAAGTCTATGAAGCACAATTATTCTTGAGGATACTTGACACGAATAAGTCCTTGGTAGTCCAAACACAGATAGATATGCTTATAAGGCAGTTCCAACAATATCTTAGCACAACCAGGGAGGCCTGGGTAAAAGTCTCAGGTTTAGGCCGGGGTCACACTAGACCGTAATACGGACGAGTGCTATGCGATAAAAAATCGCATAGCACTCGGCCCAATGTTAATCTATGGTGCAGCTCCCATCATCCGATATTTTCTCCACCGTATTTCGGATCCGAGGGAACTCGCAGCAGGCTGCGATTGTCAGCGTATCTCGGCCGAGACTCGCCAATGCAAGTCTATGGGTGCGAGAAAAAATCGGATTACACACGGACCATGTGTGTGCATTGCGAGAAATACGCAGCGGTGTTCTATAGAAAAGCCGGTAATTCAATTGCCGGCTTTGCATTTCTCCTTCACAAACCCGACAGGATATGAGACATGGTTTACATACAGTAAACCATCTCATATCCCCTTTTTTTTGCATATTCCACACTACTAATGTTAGTAGTGTGTATGTGCAAAATTTGGCCGCTGTAGCTGCTGAAATAAAGGGTTAAATGGCGGAAAAAATTGGCGTGGGCTCCCGCGCAATTTTCTCCGCCAGAGCGGTAAAGCCAGTGACTGAGGGCAGATATTAATAGCCAGGAGAGGGTCCATGGTTATTGGCCCCCCCGTGGCTAAAAACATCTGCCCCCAGCCACCCCAGAAAAGGCACATCTGGAAGATGCGCCTATTCTGGCACTTGGCCACTCTCTTCCCACTCCCTGTAGCGGTGGGATATGGGGTAATGAAGGGTTAATGCCACCTTGCTATTGTAAAGTGACATTAAGCCAGATTAATAATGGAGAGGCGTCAATTATGACACCTATCCATTATTAATCCAATTGTTTGAAAGGGTTAAAAAACACACACACATGATTTAAAAGTATTTTAATGAAATAAACACAGCGGTTGTTTTAATATTTTATTGCTCTCTCATTCCATTTTCAGACCCTCGCTTGGCAAAACAATAAACACACAATATACATACCCTCTCTGATGAACTGTCACGTCCCACGAAGTAATCCATCTGAAGGGGTTAACTAATATTACAGGCAGAGCTGCGATAATCCACTCGCTCGTGCCTGTAATCCCCGGGTGCTGAAAGGAAAGCAGTGATGTGTACTTACATTCAGTCGCGGTGATGCGCCCCTGCTGGATGTTCTCATGAACTGCAGCCTGGGAACTTTTCCCCAGGCTCCAGGTCATATGAGGACATCCACCAGGGGGCGCATCACCGCGACTGAAGGAAATGTAGGTCAATGACCTATAGTTACCTTCAGTCGCGGTGATGCGCCCCCTGGTGGATGTCCTCATATGACCTGGAGCCTGGGGAAAAGTTCCCAGGCTGCAGTTCATGAGAACATCCAGCAGGGGCGCATCACCGCGACTGAATGTAAGTACACATCACTGCTTTCCTTTCAGCACCCGGGGATTACAGGCACGAGCGAGTGGATTATCGCAGCTCTGCCTGTAATATTAGTTAACCCCTTCAGATGGATTACTTCGTGGGACGTGACAGTTCATCAGAGAGGGTATGTATATTGTGTGTTTATTGTTTTGCCAAGCGAGGGTCTGAAAATGGAATGAGAGAGCAATAAAATATTAAAACAACCGCTGTGTTTATTTCATTAAAATACTTTTTAATCATGTGTGTGTGTGTTTTTTAACCCTTTCAAACAATTGGATTAATAATGGATAGGTGACATAATTGACGCCTCTCCATTATTAATCTGGCTTAATGTCACCTTACAATAGCAAGGTGACATTAACCCTTCATTACCCCATATCCCACCGCTACAGGGAGTGGGAAGAGAGTGGCCAAGTGCCAGAATAGGGGCATCTTCCAGATGTGCCTTTTCTGGGGTGGCTGGGGGCAGATGTTTTTAGCCACGGGGGGGCCAATAACCATGGACCCTCTCCTGGCTATTAATATCTGCCCTCAGTCACTGGCTTTACCACTCTGGCGGAGAAAATTGCGCGGGAGCCCACGCCAATTTTTTCCGCCATTTAACCCTTTATTTGAGCAGCTACAGCGGCCAAATTTTGCACATACACACTACCAACATTAGTAGTGTGGAATATGCAAAAAAAATGGGAATATGAGATGGTTTACTGTATGAAAACCATGTCTCATATCCTGTCGGGTTTGTGAAGGAGAAATGCAAAGCCGGCAATTGAATTACCGGCTGTTCACAGATATCGCGCTGAATGAAATATAAATACAGAATATATATATATGTGTCTCAATGACATTATATATATATATATATATATATATATATATATATATATATATATATATATACTGTATATATGTTTTCCCGAACATTTGAGCACATAAATCCATTAGATGTCGGTTTTGCAAGCTTGCGAGAAAATCTCGGCATACGGATGCCATACGGATGTCACACGGATCATTTGATGCGAGGAAATTGCATCCTCGCACTGCACACGGATCACTGTTTTTGAAACATTTGTGCGATTCTCGGCCGTGAAAAACAGACCGTTTTTTTATACGTTAAGTGTGTCCCCGGCCTTAAGCAGAGCAGCAACATCTTACATGTCCAGCAAATGCAGATGGAAACAAGCACAAGCAGCCAGATGGAGGATTACTGGAAACCGATGTATGCATCAGAAACTCAGAGCTGAGTAGCAGCATCTCCACACAGGTTCACAGGAGCACTTGCAGGTGCAGGTGCAAAGCCAGGGAGTCGTCAGGAGCTGCATGCAAGGCAGAATACTCTAGCACAGACTAAAGGCTGGGGTGGAGTTATATAGCAGGAAGACATTGCACATGAGACCAAAGACGCCATCTTGGAAAAGGGCAGTAATGCACAAAAGGTAATCAAAATGCTCAGAGTCCTGACAGAATGCTCTGCGGTTATTAATCTAAGGCGCCTTTCACACATCAGTTTTTTGCCGCCAGTCACAATTCGTTGGCTCGATTGTGAAAAACTGATGAGACGGATTCGTTTTCTCGACGGATCTGGCTAATTGGATCCTAAATAAATCGGAGCATGCTCCGCTAAAAAGAACGGAATCCGTCGCCGGATTCTGTCATTTGACAGATCCGGGACCCATAGGCTTCCATTCGAGCAAACGACAGACGGTGACGGATCCGTTGCTGTCCGATTTTTCGACGTACACAAAAAACATTACTTTGTCCGTCGTCTCCGGCCGCCAGACAATCGTTTTTTTTTTCAAAATTCGACGGATTGCGACTGATCGCAAAAAACTGATGTGTGAAAAGGGCCTAATATGAAAAAGACAAAGAGGATAATATTATTATAAGCCATAAACATGGGAATACTAATCTATACAATATATTTTAATTTTACTTATCTTACTTTAACCTCCATTTTTATTAGTGTTTATTTTATTTGTATGAATTATTGCGGTACTCACAGTTAATACACAAAGATATAAAGGGTTAAACATTTGACAAAATTGTGAAAGATATTTGTACCGTAACTTAGTGAGAGGACAGGAAACCACGAGCTGAAATAAATCTTTAAATGAGATGTGACTTTCACATTGTCTCTGCTACTTTCAGTCCCGTGGGAGGGTTGTGGAAATGTCCTGAATCCTTTAGGCTCTCCTGTACCGAATGACCCATTCTTAAATGATCTTAACTATCATTGGCAGTTGGGAGATCACGATATAGTATAAAATAAATTTTCAACCTTGCACACCAAGGTTATTTTTTTAAATCGGTCTTATTATTTTTAAAGCATTCATGGATCTGTTTTTCTGATATGGAGCTCCAAATACCCTGCATAAACATGCATGTTAAAATTCTGTCTCCCTGTATTCACCTCTAGAGAGTGCAGAAGACCTTACTGCATACTGCTTATATAAGATACTAGATGGTGGCCCGATTCTAACGCATCGGGTATTCTAGAATATGCATGTATGTATGTACGTATATAGCAGCCACATAGTATATAGCACATGCCACATAGTATATAGGAGCCATGTAGTATATAGCAGACAAATACTACGTGGCCTGTGCTATATACATACATACATATTCTAGAATACCCGATGCGTTAATACAGGACACGCAGTATATAACACAGCCCAAACAGTATATTACACAGCCCACATACTATATAACACAGCCCACACAGTATATAGCAGCCACGCAGTATATAACACAGGCGACGTAGTATATAACACAGGCCACGCAGTATATAACACAGGGCACGTAGTATATAGCACAGCCCACGCAGTATATAACACTGCCCATGTAGTATATAGCACAGCCCCCGCAGTATATCACACAGCCCACGTAGTATATAACACTGCCCATCTAGTATATAGCACAGCCCCCGCAGTATATCACACAGCCCACGTAGTATATAACACTGCCCATGTAGTATATAGCACAGCCCCCGCAGTATATCACACAGCCCACGTAGTATATAACACTGCCCATGTAGTATATAGCACAGCCCCCGCAGTATATCACACAGCCCACGTAGTATATAACACTGCCCATGTAGTATATAGCACAGCCCCCGCAGTATATCACACAGCCCACGTAGTATATAACACTGCCCATGTAGTATATAGCACAGCCCCCGCAGTATATCACACAGCCCACGTAGTATATAACACTGCCCATGTAGTATATAGCACAGCCCCCGCAGTATATCACACAGCCCATGCAGTATATCACACTGCCCATGTAGTATATAGCACAGCCCCCGCAGTATATCACACAGCCAAGGCAGTATATAACACTGGCCATGTAGTATATAGCACAGCCCCCGCAGTATATCACACAGCCCACGCAGTATATCACACTGCCCATGTAGTATATAGCAGAGCCCCCGCAGTATATCACACATCCCACGCAGTATATCACACTGCCTATGTAGTATATATCACAGCCCACGCAGCATATCACACTGCCCATGTAGTATATAGCACAGCCCCCGCAGTATATCACACATCCCACGCAGTATATCACACTGCCTATGTAGTATATAGCACAGCCCACGCAGCATATCACACTGCCCATGTAGTATATAGCACAGCCCCCGCAGTATATCACACAGCCCATGCAGTATATCACACTGCCCATGTAGTATATAGCACAGCCCCCGCAGTATATCACACAGCCAAGGCAGTATATAACACTGGCCATGTAGTATATAGCACAGCTCTCGCAGTATATCACACAGCCCACTCAGTATATCACACTGCCCATGTAGTATATAGCACAGCCCCCGCAGTATATCACACATCCCACGCAGTATATCACACTGCCTATGTAGTATATAGCACATCCCACGCAGCATATCACACTGCCCATGTAGTATATAGCACAGCCCCCGCAGTATATCACACAGCCCACGCAGTATATCACACTGGCCATGTAGTATATAGCACAGCCGACGCAGTATATCACACAGCCCACGTAGTATTTAGCAGTGTGGGCACCATATCCTTGTTAAAAAAAAAATAATTAAAATAAAAAATGGTTATATACTCACCCGCCGGGATTCACCGAAGCTCTGGCGATTCGCGCGCGCCTGCCGCCATCTTCCGTTCCCAGGATGCATTGCGAAATTACCCAGAAGACTTAGCGGTCTCGCAAGACTGCTAAGTCTTCTGGGTAATTTCGCAATGCATCTCTGGGAACGGAAGATGGCGGCAGGCGCGAGCACATCGTCGGACGATGGAGGGTGAGAATAGCAGGGTTTTTAAAATTATTTTTAACATTACATATTTTTACTATTGATGCTGCTTAGGCAGCATCAATAGTAAAAGTTAGGGACACACAGGGTTAATAGCAGCGGTAACGGAGTGCGTTACCCGCGGCATAACGCGGTCCGTTACCGCTGGCTTTAACCCTGTGTGAGCAGTGACTGGAGGGGAGTATTCAGGCGCCGGGCACTGACTGCATGGGAGTAGGGAGGGACTAATCAGACTGTGCCCGTCGCTGATTGGTCGCGGCAGTCATGACAGGCAGCTGGCCAGACCAATCAGAGACGCTGGATTTCCGTGACAGAAGTTGCAGACAGAAAGACTGAAGTACCCCTTAGGCAATTATATATATAGATAACTATCTATAAAACAGAAGACAGTAACCTCCCTCTGGTGGTGGTTGCAGGTAGTTCATCTTTTGTGTTTGCTAGGGATTTTTAAAAATCAAGGATTTTGTATGACAGCAGCAGCTTTATGTTTTGTAGAACCTTCAGTGATCAGCAAAACATTTTATTCTCTCTACTCGCCTTTCTATAACTGTGTCCTCACTTTGAGGAGGCAGACAGCAGCTCATCCCATGTGATCAGGATGATCCTACAGGAGTGCTTTGCATTTCTGCTCTTGCTAACCCCACCCTTAATTTCACACGAGACGAGCCTTAGGCCGGCGTCACACTAGCGAGTTTTACGGACGTATTGCGCAAAAAAATCTGCCAATGAAAATCTATGGGGGCGAGAAAATTACGGATTACACACGGACCATGCGTGTGACTTGCGAGAAATACGCACCGGTGTTCTATAAAAAAGCCGGCAATTCAGTGCGGTGTACAGTAAAATCACACTGACAGAATAGAATAGGTAGAAGAAATGTGTACATATAGAATAGGTATATATATATATATATATATATATATATATATATATATATATATATATATGTCAGTGAGACACATATATATATATTTATATTTAATTCAGCGCTAGATTTAAGAAAAGTCGGTAATTCAATTGCCGGCTTTTCCTATCTCCTTCACAAACCCGACAAGATATGAGACATGGTTTACATACAGTAAACCATCTCATATCCCTTCTTTTATTACATATTCCTCTTTACTAATGTAACAAGTGTCTCTGTGTAAAATTTGGGGGCTCTAGCTATTAAATTAAAGGGTAAGCCAGTGACTGAAGGCAGATATTAATAGCCTAGAGAGAGACCATGGTTATAGGACCCCCCTGGCTAAAAACATCTGCCCCCAGCCACCCCAGAAAAGGCACATCTGTAAGATGCGCCTATTCTGGCACTTAGCCTCTCTCTTCCCACTCCCCTGTAGCGGTGGGATATGGGGTAATGAAGGGTTAATGTCACCTTGCTATTGTAAGGTGACATTAAGCCAGGTTAATAATGGAGAGGCGTCAATTATGACACCTATCCATTATTAATCCAATAGTACGAAATGGTTAATAAAACACACACACATTATTAAAAAGTATTTTAATGAAATAAAGACACATGGTGTTTTAATATTTTATTATACTCTTAATCCACCTGAAGACCCTTGTCACCTGAAATAAAGTTAAAAAAAACCCAACAATATTCGATACCTTCAGTCGTTCAGTCTTGTCCCACGCTGTAAATCCATCTGAAGGGGTTAAATCATTTTACACCCAGGAGCTCTGCTAATGCAGCTGTGCTCCTGACTGTAAAACTTGGTGAATGAATGGAATGCAGGGGAATGTACTGTAGTTACCTCGAGTCGCGGTGATGCGCCCTCTGCTGGATGAACTCATATGAACTCGAGCCTGGGAACTTTTCAGAATATTGTCTCACGCTTGAGTTCATGAGTTCATCCAGCAGAGGGCGCATCACCGCGACTCGGGGTAATTACAGTACATTCCCCTGCATTCCATTCATTCACCAAGTTTTACAGTCAGGAGCACAGCTGCATTAGCAGAGCTCCTGGGTGTAAAATGATTTAACCCCTTCAGATGGATTTACAGCGTGGGACAAGACTGAACGACGGAAGGTATGGAATATTGTTGTTGTTTTTTTTAACTTTATTTCAGGTGACAAGGGTCTTCAGGTGGATTAAGAGTATAATAAAATATTAAAACACCATGTGTCTTTATTTCATTAAAATACTTGTTAATAATGTGTGTGTGTTTTATTAATCATTTCGTAATATTGGATTAATAATGGATAGGTGTCATAATTGACGCCTCTCCATTATTAACCTGACTTAATGTCACTTTACAATAGCAAGGTGATATTAACCCTTCATTACCCCATATCCCACCGCTACAGTGGGAAGAGAGAGGCTAAGTGCCAGAATAGGCGCATCTTACAGATGTGCCTTTTCTGGGGTGGCTGGGGGCAGATGTTTTTAGCCAGGGCGGGTCCTATAACCATGGTCCCTCTCTAGGCTATTAATATCTGCCTTCAGTCACTGGCTTTCCCTCTCTGGCGGAGAAAATTGCGCGGGAGCCCACGCCAATTTTTTCCGGGATTTAACCCTTTAATTTAATAGCTAGAGCCCCCAAATTTTACACAGAGACACTTGTTACATTAGTTAAGAGGAATATGTAATAAAAGAAGGGATATGAGATGGTTTACTGTATGTAAACTATGTCTCATATCCTGTCGGGTTTGTGAAGGAGATAGGAAAAGCCGGCAATTGAATTATCGGCTTTTCTGCTATCTAGCGCTGAATTAAATATATATATATATATATATATATATATATATATATATATATATATGTATGTGTCTCACTGACATATATATATATATATATATATATATATATATATATATATATATATATATATATATAGACTGTATATATGTTTTTAAGAATATGTGAGCCGATGGATCCATGATATGTCCATTTTGTAAGCCTGCGAGAAAAAAATCGCCGTACGGAAGCCATATGGATGCCATACGGATGACACACGGATAAATTTGTGCGTAAGAATCGCATCCTCTCATTGAATACGGAACAGTGTTTTGGGACAATTACTGCGTATTACGGCCGTAAAAAACGGACCGTATTTTCATATGCCTAGTGTGACGCCGGCCTTACTGCAATCTTTGGGAGGCAGAATGAAAAAAATCAACAGCAGGTGAAGAATTGGTGTTATTTATTTTTTTACGCCGCTCTTCAAGTCGGTGCGATTTTAGTGATTATACCAGAATTATATAGTTTTTTTCATGTTTGGCTGTGGTCACACACTAAAAGATGCTTTTTATTGTGCATCCCCATGTTTAGACAGCTATAATTTTTCCATATTTCGGCTGACATACATGTTAGGACTTGTTTTTTGTGGGACGAGTTGACGTTTTTATTGGTACCATTTTTGGCACATGACATTTTTTTTTATCTCTTTCTACTCCTAATTTTGACAGGAAGAATGAACAAAAACCAGCAATTCAAGAATTGATTCTGCAGAATCCGCAAGGAAAAATCCGCAATTGAATCCACAACTTGTGCACATACCCTTGTTCTTTGGGTCAGTATGATTACAGCAATACCTAATTTTTATCTTTTTAATGGTTTGGCGCTTTTACGCAATAAAAACTATTTTATAGAAAAAATAATTATTTTTGCATCGCTTTATTCTGAGAGCTATTACCTTTTTTACTTTTCTGCTGACGGAGCTGTGTGAGTTTTCTTTTTGGAGGGGGAAGATGACGTTTTCATAGATACCATTTTTATTTACATTCGTCTTTTTGATCGCGTTTTATTCCACTTTTTGTTTGGCGGTATGATGATAGTTTTTTTGCGTTTTTTATTTAATTTTTTAACGATGTTCACTTAAGATGTTAATTAGTGGGACAGTTTTATATGGTGGGTCGTTCTAGATGTGGTGATACCAAATATGTGTACTTTTTTGTTTATTTGTACATAAATAAATGTATTTATTGGATTAAGCTTTTTTCTTTTTTTGTTCTTTATTTTGTGATTTTTAAAAAATATTTTTACAATTTTTATTTATTTTTTACATTGTTCTAGGATGGGATGTCAACTTTCCACTGACAGATTACAGATCTATTAGGCTATGTGCACACGTTGCAGATTTTGCTGCGGATCCGTGTGCTGCAGAAAAAAGTGAGGAAACGCAGCGTTTTATTTTCCGCAGCATGTCAATTCTTTGTGCGGATTCCGCAGTGATTTACGCCTGCTCCTCAATAGGAACCCGCAAGTGTAAAACTGCAGGTGAAATTCGCACAAAAACCGCAGTAAATCCGTGGGTAATCCGTGGGTAATCCGCAGTGCGGTCTACCTGCGGATTTTGCAAAAACAGTGCGGAAAAATCCACACACCAATTTGCAACGTGTGCACATAGCCATGCTTTAGATCAGCATCTCACATGCAGGGAGGAAGCATGGAATCTCCAGCTCTGAGCATGAGCTTACAGGAGACAGACCCTGGGTGACCCTGCGGCCATCTTTCGGTCCAGGGTTACCATGGAGACTATCGGCACAAAGTGATCGCAATCGCATGGTGCCGATGGGTGCACAGAGGGAGATCCCTCCCTCTGAGATGCCCCGCGATGTTGCTGTTACTAAGGGCGTTGCTGCAGGTCGTCAGCTCTCACACAGAGCTGACACCCGCATTTGATCGCAGCGCGCTCAAACTAAGCCCGCGCGATCATCACGCCATATAAATACGTCGATTTACGGGAAAGCAGCTCCAGCAGTGCCGTATATATGCGGCACATATCGGGAGGTTAAAGCACCACTCCAGCGGAGATTTATTTCACAACTGGTGTGGTGTCTTTTTTCAGTATCGCTCTGGTCCTGTGGTGCCATATTGTGACCGCAACTTCAGACTGTAAAAATGGCAAAAAGAATAAACAATTGCAGAACAATATCAAATCAACTTGTGCACATGACCCGTCTTTTGTAAAAATAATTTAACCACTTTAGGTTTCGAAAGCTGTGACGTGGCTAAGGCCGGGATCACACATACGCGAGATACGGCGGAGTCACGCAGGTGAAAACCCAGCTCTGGCACCGGCACTTGGGAGCGGAGCGTGCAGCTCCATGTATTGCTGTGCGGCTGCACGCTCCGCTCCGGAGTGCCTGCGCCAGAGCTCAGTTTTCACCTGCGAGACTCCGCTGTATCTCGCGTATGGCCGGCGTCACACTGGCGTATTGCATCCGATGCGAGATCATCGGATGCGATATGCTAATGACACTCGGCTCCTGCTCGCAGCAGCCGAGTGTCATGCGTCTGTGCTCCGATTCTCTCGCACAGGGAGGATCGGAGCACAGCTGCGGAAGAGGTGGAGAATTGAATTTCTCCATCTCCTCCATTGCTGGGGTACGCTTATAACGCACATCACTCGGATGATATCCGAGTGGTGTGCGCTGTCTCACTCGCACCCATAGGCTTATATGGGTGCGAGTGAGCCGAGAGTTTTCCTCGGTCCGAGACAATCGCAGCACGCTGCAATTGTCTCGGACCGGGGAAAAAGGCCGACAAAAAGTCGGCTGGTGGGAGTAGCTTAACATTGGTCCGAGTGCAGTGTGATTTTTTTATCGCATTGCACTCGGCTGTTTAAAACGCCAGTGTGACGCCGGCCTATGTGTGATCCCGGCCTAATAGTACAGATCTGATCATTCTTCTGGCAGCTTCCAATTGGAATCTGCTGCTTTGTTATATGAAATGATTAAAAGAAAATTATCTCCCATAAAAAGTGTCCAAAAGGAAGTCAGAAAAGACGCTTCAGGAAACGTTTTTCTGTTTTAAATACAATGTGAGCACACCGCCATCTCTTAGTCACATATACACACAACCTTAGGCTATGTTCACACAGTTTATGCTGCTTTTTTATGCAGGCAAAACCTGCTCTCTTGGCAGTAAAGAAGCTGCTTACAAAAAGCATGTTTTGCTGCATATTTACTGAGGGGTTTTTTTGCTGCGTTTTTGTTGTCTCTTGTGCATGCTGACAAAATTTAGTGCCCCCCAAAAACAAAAATGCAACTTCCTTAAAGGGAATCTGTCACCTAATTTTGGGCCTATAAGGCTACTTTCACACTAGCGTCGCTTGCTGTACGTCGCAATGCGTCGTTTTGGAGAAAAAACGCATCCTGCAAAGTTTCCAGCAGGATGCGTTTTTTCTCCATAGGCTTGCATTAGCGACGCATTGCGACGTATGGCCACACGTCGCATCCGTCGTGCGGCGGATGCGTCGTGTTTTGGCGGACGGTCGGCACAAAAAAAGTTACATGTAACGTTTTTTGTGCGTCGTGTCCGCCATTTCCGACCGCGCATGCACGGCCGTAACTCCGCCCCCTCCTCTCCGGACATTACAATGGGGCAGCGGATGCGTTGAAAAACTGCATCCGCTGCCCCCCATTGTGCTACATTAACACACTGTCCGTCGGTACGTCAGGCCGACAGTTTGCGACGGCCCATACCAACGGACTAGTGTGAAAGTAGCCTAAGCTGCGGCTACCGCCATCAGGGGATTATCTACAGCATTCTGTAATGTTGTAGATAAGTCCCCTGATGTAACCTGAAAGATAAGAAAAACAAGTTATATTATACTCACCCAGGGGTGGTCCGGTCCTGTCCGATGGGCGTCGCAGGTCCAGGTCCGGTGCCTCCCATCTTCATGCGATGACGTCCTCTTCTTTGCTTCCTGTCGTGGCTCCTGTGCAGGTGTACTGATTTGCCCTGTTGGGGGCAGCGTAAAGTACTGCAGTGCGCAGGCGCAGGGCCTTTCTGACCTTTCCCGGCGCCTGCACACTGCAGTACTTTGCTCTGCCCTCAACAGGGCAGATAAAGTACGCCTGCGCAGGAGCCACGACAGGAAGCAAAGAAGCGGACGACATCGTATGAAGATGGGAGGCGCCAGACCTGGACCTGCGACGCCCATCGGACCTGACAGGACCGCCCCTGGGTGAGTATAATCTAACTTGTTTTTCTTATCTTTCAGGTTACATCGGGGGGCTTATCTACAGAATTCCAAAATGCTGTAGATAAGCCCCTGATGGCGGTGGCCACAGTTTATGGGCCCAAAATTAGGTGACAGATTCCCTCTGAGGTTTTTGCACCAAAAACACAGTACAACCTGATGCCTGTGTTTTTGCACTTACCCATTAATTTCTATAGGGGAAACAATGCAGCAAAATCACTGAACAAATGCTTGAAGAAGTGACATGCAGTAGTTAAAAAAAATGCAGTTTTCCAAATCAGCCAGGAAAAAAACAATGTCTGTGCATGAGAATTCTGAAATCTCAACGCTTTTGCTGGTACTGTAAAATGCAGCTTAAAATTTGCCTAAAAAAAGGGAACGTGTGACTATAGCCTAAGGCTTAATTCACAAGTTCATATTGTTGCATCAGTATTTCATCAGTATTTGTATGCCAAAACCGGGAGTGTCTCCAAAACACAAGTGTCAATCTTTCAATTATAGTTTTTCTCTGTAAATTCCACACTAGGCTTTGGCATAAGGCCGAGGTCACACGAGCATATAGTGTCTCGTTCCAGGGAATCGGGCTGATTATGCTAACGACACTCGGATCAAACTTTGTCAGAGTTTGATCTGAGTGTCAGTTTAGTGTGATCCGACTCCCTCTCTCCATCACCTGGGTCAGTGGTAATTGGACTGCACTCGGATGATATTAGAGTGCAGTCCGATGTTTCGCACGCACCCGTAGACTTGAATGGGCGAGTGTGATCTGAATATCAAATGCACTGCTGCGATCGCAGATCTGAGCTGCCCCATAGAATAACACTGGTCCGAGTACTATGCGATAAAACATCAGACAGCACTCGGCCATGTTATACGCTAGTATGAGGCAGCCCTAATGCAAAAATAAGTGTGAATGAGGACTGAGGGCTTTTGCCGACGTCCGTGGTTCTCAGTGCGATCATGGACTGGCCACGGGTCTCATGACCCAAGTGTGACAGTCTCAAAAAGATACAGTGGGTGCAGAAAGTATTCAGACCCCTTAAAATGTTTCACTCTTTGTTTCATTGCAGCCATTTGTAAATTAAGTTTATTTTTTTCTCATTAATGTACACTCTGCACCCCATCTTGACTGAAAAAAAACCAGGAATGTAGAAATTTTTGCAAATTTATTAAAAAAGAAAAACTGAAATATCACATGGTCATAAGTATTCAGGCCCTTTGCGCGAGACACTCATAATTAAGTCACATGCTGTCCATTTCCTTGTGATCCTCCTTGAGATGGTTCTACTCCTTCATTGGAGTCCAGCTGTGTTTAATTACACTGATAGGACTTAATTTGGAAAGGCACACACCTGTCTATATAAGACCTCACAGCTCACAGTGCATTTCAGACCAAATGAGAATCATGAGGTCAAAAGGAACTGGCCAAGGAGCTCAGAGACAGAACTGTGGTAAGAGACAGAACTGTGGTAAGGCACAGATCTGGCCAAGGTTACAGCATAATTTCTGCAGTACTCAAGGCTCCATAATCCTTAAATGGAAGAAGTTTGGGACCACCAGAAGTCTTCCTAGACCTAGCCGTCTAACCAAACTGAGCAATTGTGGGAGAAGAGCCTTGGTGAGAGAGGTAAAGAAGAACCCCAAGATCACTGTGGATGAGCTTCAGAGATGCAGTAGGGAGAAGGGAGAAAGTTCCACAAAGTCAACTATCACTACAGCCCTCCACCACTCGGGCCTTTATGGCAGAATGGCCCAACGGAAGCCTTTCCTCAGTGCAAGACATATGAAAGCCCACATAATTTGCTAAAACAACACATGAAGGACTCCCAGACTATGAGAAATAAAATTCTCTGGACTGATGAGACGAAGATAGACCTTTTTGGTGATAATTCTAAGCGGTATGTGTGGAGAAAACCAGTCACTGCTCATCACCTGCCCAATACAATCCCAACAGTGAAACATGGTGGTGGCAGCATCATGCTATGGGGGTGTTTTTCAGCTGCAGGGACAAGCCATTGCCATTGAAGGAAACATGAATGCGACCAAGTACAGAGATATCCTGGATGAAAACCTCTTCCAGAGGGCTCTGGACCTCAGACTTGGCTGAAGGTTCACCTTTCAACAAGACAATGACCCTAAGCACATCGCTAAAATAACAAAGGAGTGGCTTCAGAACAACTCTGTGACCAATCTTGACTGGCCCAGCAAGAGTCCTGGCCTAAACCCAATTGAGCATTTCTGGAGAGACCTGAAAATGGCTGTCCACCAACGTTCACCATCCAATCCTGGCAGAACTGGGCGTGGCTTCGATTCACTCACTCCACCCCTCTCCTCGGCTGCTGCACGCAGTCCTTCCCTTTAACACAATTCGGATTATGCTGTGGAGACATTTACTAATCTGACGTAAAACACCCAGCTTCTTATGTATTCATTATATACTGTGGGGAAACATGACGTGAGGTGAAACACCCCGGCTTCTTTCATATTCATTATATACTGTGGGGAAACATTAACCCCTTTCTGCCATCGGACGGAATAGTACGTCTGATGGCAGATTCCCTGCTTTGATGTGGGCTCCGGCGGTGAGCCCGCATCAAAGCCGGGACATGTCAGCTGTTTTGTACAGCTGACATGTGTCCGCAATAGTGGCGGGTGGAATTGTGATCCACCCGCTGCTATTAATTAGTTAAATGCCGCTGTCAAACGCTGACAGCGGCATTTAACAAGCGCTTCCAGCCATCCGGCAGGAAATGCGCGCACCAGTGACCCCCGTCACATAATCGGGGGTGATCGGTGCGTTGGCATAACAACCAGAGGTCTCCTGAAGACCTCTATGGATGTTGATGCCGGATTGCTGTGAGCGCCACCCTGTGGTCGGCGCTCCTAGCAATGCAGTAAATCTGCTACATAGGAGCGATCTGAGCATCGCTTCTATGTAGCAGAGCAGATCAGGCTATGCCAGCTTCTAGCCTCCCATGGAGGCTATTGAAGCATGGCAAAAGTAAAAAAAAATGTTTTAAAAAAAATATGAAAAAAAAGTTTAAATCACCCCCCTTTTGCCCCATTCAAAATAAAACAATAAAAATAAAATCAAACATAGACATATTTGGTATCGCTGCGTTCAGAATCGCCTGATCTATCAATAATAAAAAAGGATTAACCTGATCGCTAAATGGTGTAGCGAGAAAAAAATTCCAAATGCCAGAATTACGGTTTTTTGGTCGCCACAACAATGCATTAAAATGCAATAACGGGCGATAAAAAGAACGTATCTGCACCAAAATGGTATATTTAAAAACGTCAGCTCGACGGGCAAAAAAATAAGCCCTCACCCAATCCCAGATCCCGAAAAATGGAGACGCTACGGGTCACGGAAAATTGGGCAATTATTTTTTTTTTAGCAAAGTTTGGAATTTTTTTCACCACTTACTTAAAAAATAACCTAGACACGTTTGGTGTCTATGAACTCGTAATGACATGGCAGGTCAGTTTTAGCATTTAGTGAACCTAGCAAAAAAGCCAAACAAACAACAAGTGTGGAATTGCACTTTTTTTGCAATTTCACCGCACTTGGAATTTTTTTCCCATTTTGTAGTACACGACATGGTAAAAGCAATGGCGTCGTTCAAAAGTACAACTCGCCCTGCAAAAAATAAGCTCTCACATGGCCATATTGAAGGAAACATAAAAACGTTATGGCTCTGGGAAGGAGGGGAGCAAAAAATAAAGCTGCAAAACCAAAAAAAGCTCCGGGGGTTAAGCGATTAGGCTGCCGTCACACTAGCAGTATTTGGTCAGTATTTTACATCAGTATTTGTAAGCCAAAACCAGGAGTGGAACAATTAGAGGAAAAGTATAATAGAAACATATGCACCACTTCTGTATTTATCACCCACTCCTGGTTTTGGCTTACAAATACTGATGTAAAATACTGACCAAATACTGCAAGTGTGACGGCAGCCTTGAGGTAAAACACCCGGCTTCTTACATATTCATTATATAGTGTGGGGAAACATAATAATCTGAAATCGTCTGGAAAAAACGTTCAATGAAACTTTTTTTTGTCTGCGTCGGAAAAACGTGCCACGACGGATCCTGCAGCATATGTCGTTGGCTAGAATGGAAGCCTATGGATGCAGGATCCGAGCATGCTCCAAATCAATATTTAGTAGCCAATTGGCCAGACAGCCCCAAATCTATATAAACCTGCCATGTAGCTTAATTCCTCAATGTGCCAGCAAGAAGCATACAAGAAGCCTGCCAGAAACCTGCCTGATGGATAGATGCATGTGTTGAGGAGAGCCATAAGATCAAATACTTAATTAACCTCAAGACATAAGACATAAGAGATTGAGAGAAGCAACCCATAATGTGTATTGTTTAACCGTACATAAGTTTCCTCAGATCAAAGTGAGACCCTAAAGATGGCTGCCATTTCCTGTATCAGTACACCATGTGCTGATATCCAAGATGATCAATGAGACCCTAAAGATGGCTGCAATTTCCTGTATCAGCAGACCATGTGCTAGTATACAAGATGACGCCCACCCTGATGACCTCATGGATCCACCCACAGTGACGCCCACCCTGATGACCTCATGGACCAACCCACCCTGATGACTTCATGGATACACCCATGGACTTGCTCATTGCCCAACCCACTAACCAATGAAATACATTCGATCACTCCCATTTTAGAGCTAACCGAGCCCCCTTACAGGAAATATATAAGCTTGTGTTTTAAGCCAAATAAAGTCCTTCTTGGAGCTGAGTCACAGATTGATCAAGGAGAGTATACATCTGACTGTGTCTGTCTGGTGTATTTCTTTAGTGCGCACATGATCAATATCCATTAGGCCAGGAGTAGGCAACTAGAGAATTGAACATTTTATTAATTGTTCAACCCAACACATGGATGGTCACAATATTTGCTAGCACTCCTTCCATTTCTGCCACTTGCTCTAAACCCTCTCAAAGATGGGGTGTTAAAGCACTCACTATATAGGTTTCCATTATTTTCCAGTAGCCAATTACGTTTGGGAGCCTCCCATTTGGAGGTATGGAAAACGAATCCGTCAAAAAAAAACGGATCGGATGTAACAGATTGTTTTTTCACAGAACCGTCTAAAACCTGGATCCGTTGCAACCGTTTTACACTATTTTTAACACATCGATACGTTGCGCTAACAGATTTTGACGGGCGCCAGAAGTGTGAAAGAGGCCTTACATACTCATTATAGTGTGGAAACATAATAATGTGAGGTAAAACACCCGGCTTGTTACATATTAATTATATAGTGTGTGGAAACATAATAATCTGAGGTAAAACACCCGGCTTCTTTTACATAGTCATTATATACCGTGGTGAAACATAATGTGAGGTAAAACACCCGGCTTGTTACATATTCATTATATACCGTGGTGAAACATAATGTGAGGTAAAACACCCGGCTTGTTACATAGTCATTATATACCGTGGTGAAACATAATGTGAGGTAAAACACCCGGCTTGTTACATATTCATTATATACCGTGGTGAAACATAATGTGAGGTAAAACACCCGGCTTGTTACATATTCATTATATACCATGGTGAAACATAATGTGAGGTAAAACACCCGGCTTGTTACATATTCATTAAATACAAGGAGCAAAACATACACTCTGTCTGGAATGGTAGTGCACGAGTGTCGCTCAGGACGGCGCAGCCCCGCTGCTGTGCTCTGGACAAGCTGTCTGCCCCGTCCACTCCGTCCATTGCACTGCAACAGGGAAGCGCGAGTCGAGTGAGGACTCGGAGATCCAGGCGCGGCCATGAGCGTCATTGGCGGGAAAGCGCAGACACGTAAAGCGGCCACACAGGGGCGCGCCTCCGGACTGTTGGTTTCCGTTAGGGGCGCGCTCATTTGGGGAGGGCTAGGTGAGTGACCGGAGAGGAGCGCAAGTAATGGCGCTTGTACTGATCATCCTTATACCTCGCTAGTAATAACGCTTCTTGAGCTGCCCCCAGCTTGTGGCCACGCTGGTTGCTGTGAAGTGCCTTTTTGGGGCCTCTGACTAGTCCAGGGCACTGGTGCCTCACCTGGACTGTGGTGGGGGAGGGGAAGTCAATAATACAGTAATTGTCAATGGCGACTCCACCAGCCCCAGCATGTAGCAGTAGCCGTGTGGGCTCCTAATGTTTTGGCTCCATCGCCGGACAGTGCAATGTGACTGGACCAGAGATGGAAATCTAGGAGTAGGGAGTATGGACGCTCCATGTGGCTAGTAAGAGCCAAACTGCTAATGGAAGGGAACTATGGCTGTAGTACAGCCGGTGCTTATACCCTGTAGTCCTCAGTACACTACAGCCAGTATGCCCAGAGGTGGACAGACCATTGATGCAGCTGCATAGGGTCCTACCAGGTAAAGGGGCCTCACGTCCACCTCCAAAGCTGCAGCTTCTGTTATAGCAAAACAGTTGGACTGTAAAGGGCCCATATACTGTTCTTGAACAGGGGCTCTTTTCTGACTGTGTTACCTATTGAGTATACTTACAGATTCTGCAGTTAATAGGGACCACCGCGTCTAATTGGCAAGGCTGTGGGGCGGTCTTTGCAGACCCCGGTTTGTCATTGCAGTTGAAGACCTGATACTCCTGTGCCTACCATGGTCACCCTCAGGGTTTGTTTCCACGTGTCAGATTACAGCAGTATTTACTGTGGATTGGACGCTGCTCGTCTCCTGAGTATTTGTAAGTGCTCGGAGATTTAGTTTGTTGACGCAGCTGCATGATTTACATCTGTTAGCCAGCATAAGTACATGTGTGGGTTGCTAGGGAATCCCCACATATAATCAAGCTGGCTAACAGATGCAAATCATTCAGCTGCGGAGATGAAAACTAAATCTCCGAGCACTAAAAAAAATACTCGGAGGACACCCGGGCGTGCTTGGTAAATCTCGAGTAATGAGTATACTCGCTCATCACTAGCCTTGTCCAAAGCGCAGCCATTCCGGCATATGGAAACATACCCTCATCACCGTAAGGCCTTTACAGGAGACTGGTAAAATGACTGTGCACTTCACTACAGAATTATTACAATGTATTTTACTTAGCCATCAAGTTATTGAAGGTTTAAAGGGAACTTGTCACCCCCAAAATCGAAGGTGAGCTAAGCCCACCAGTATCGGGCTTATCTACAGCATTCTGTAATGCTGTAGATAAGCCCAGATGTATCCTGAAAGATGAGAAAAGGAGGTTAGATTATAACTCACCCAGGGGCGGTCCCGGTCCGGTTCTGGTCCGATGGACGTCCGGTCCGGGGCCCCCCTTCTTCTTACGATGACGTCCTCTTGTATTCACGCTCCGGCAAGTTGTTTTTTTTTTGTTGTCCACATTTTGGGAACTTTTTTTATAACGTAAATACGGTATTTGTGTTTGGGGCCAAAAATAATTTTTGCAGGCTCTTTTATCTTTCCCCTTCAGTGCACACTCAACTTTAAGGCTATGTGCCCACGTTGCAGAAATGTTGCGGAAATGTCCGCAGCATTTCGGCAACTCCCTGCTGCGGGTAAAACGCATGCGTTTTGCAAGCGTTTTTAGCTTGCAGAATGCTTGCGTTTTCCAAGCGATTTGAAGCATCGCTTGGAAAAGTGATTGGCAGGTTGGTCACACTTCTGCATAGTGCTTGACAAGTTTGACCTACTTTTTACTGTTGATGCTGCCTATGCAGCATCAATAGTAAAAGAATGTTAAAAATAATAAAAGATCTGGTTATTCTCATGGTCATGGTGGGCATAGCCACATGCGTAAAGTGAGCCTTTCAATGCAATCCTATGGCTGCAGAATCGCCGAAATAATGAACATGCTGCGGATTTTACCGCTATGTGATTCCGCAGCGGGAAAATCCGCAGCATGGGCACATCAACTGCGGAATCCCATAGGATTGCATGGGAATGTGGTTTTTATGCGTTTCCGCTGCGGCAGAAACGCATAAAAAACTCAACGTGAGCACACAGCCTTATGTGGTCATAAATCAACTAAGAGGAAAATTCTGACAGAACAAGCAGATTGTCAGATAAATCCTTTTGTAGCAATAGTGCAACACGGAGGGGATAAAAGGCAAATGGTGCAACACTTTAAAGCACCACTTCAGCATTTCTTTTTTTTTGGGGGGGGGGAATTGAGGGTGCGGTGCGTCTTATAATCTGAACATACCTGGCTTGTTGGAGGGGGCGTAAGAGGAGGGTAACTGCTGCAGAGAGCCAGCTGCTGGGGCTACCACTTGTGTTGGCAGTTAATGAAACTGAATATTTGCTGCTCCCCGTGTCCATAATCCTTGCCCACCCCTCTGTCAGTGATAGTAAATGACTAAGGGTATGTGCACACAATCAGGAATGGCTCAGGATTTGATGCATGTGAAATCTGCACCAAATCTGCATCTGAGGTCACTGGCAGGTGACCTGCGTTTTTTATGCATTTTTTTTACATGTGTTTTTGATGCGTTTTTTCTACATGCGTTTTGATGCTTTTTTTCATTGCATGCGTTTTTTTAGTCACTTGAAATAAAGCTAACTGAAAGTTGGCTTCTGGGAAGGAAAGAAAAAGTGATTTCCTGTTTGCAGATATATTGGGGTATGTTCCCACACTTTCTGTAAACACTGCGGGTTGGATGCTGCATACATCCACAGCTTCCAACCTGCAGCTTCCAGATGTTGCATTATAGTGGATAGGATTTTGAGAAATCCCATGCCCACTATGTGTACACCAATGCCCGCGGCTCACCCGCCGAGACGGACATGTGGCGAGTCTTTCCAGACCGCGGCATGTCAATTTATGTAGCTGCGTAAATTGAAAAAACACACAACAATAAAACACACTGGCGCTACTAAGAAGACCAGCCCAAGTGCTGCAGGTATTAAGGCAGATCTGTGCACACTCTGCCACAACAAATAAACCACTCAATACTAATAAATACCGCGCTCCAAGGGTTTAAAGATAGTTGGAAATAAACCAAAAGTTAGATGCTAATTCACTTTGGACCGGCAAATTTAGCAACGTGTAGAGGGAGTGTACAGCACTATTGTCAAAACAGCCGTTGGCTACAACTAATATAACCAACAATTTAAAATAGCTTACAATTGGTACGTGCATTAAATACAATTAAGGTAATCGGATAAAGAACCACATACTATACCATGCTGATTTAGCTGCTTGCTTAAGGTGAAAGTGGTCCCAGATGTGTAAGGTGCCCCACCGCGATGAACCGATGAAGGTGGTCCTTTGAGAGCGGTGGCGATAAGCAGGGAACACGCCGATGCCGCTTATCCAGCGAGAAGACCGGGTACCGATAGACAGTACAGAGCCAGGAACCGTCCCGGCCGGAGACGATCCTGGTTGTACTGGAATAATGGCCGGCGCTGCTAGGCAGCGTGTGACGTCACAAGCCAACGGAGTCTCGTTTGGGACACAAAGCAAACCAACGCGTTTCGGAGTGTACCGCACTCCTTCCTCAGGGTTACCGCCCCAACTGACTGACTCCATATTTAAGCGCATGGGTTCTTTATCCGATTACCTTAACCCCTTAGTGACAGAGCCAATTTGGTACTTAATGACCGAGCCAATTTTTACAATTCTGACCAGTGTCACTTTATGAGGTTATAACTCTGGAACGCTTTATAGGATCCCGCTGATTCTGAGATTGTTTTTTCGTGACATGTTGTACTTCAAGTTAGTGGTAACATTTCTTCGATATTACTTGCGATTATTTATGAAAAAAATGGAAATATGGCGAAAATTTTTAAAATTTTGCAATTTTCAAACTTTGTATTTTTATGCCCTTAAATCAGAGAGATATGTCACAAAAAATAGTTAATAAATAACATTTCTCACATGTCTACTTTACATCAGCACAATTTTGGAAACAATTTTTTTTTTTGTTAGGGAGTTATAAGGGTTAAAAGTTGACCAGCAATTTCTCATTTTTACAACACCATGTTTTTTTTAGGGACCACATCACATTTGAAGTCATTTTGAGGCATCTATATGATAGAAAATAACCAAGTGTGACACCATTCTAAAAACTGCACCCCTCAAGCTGCTCAAAACCACATTCAAGAAGTTTATTAACCCTTTACGTACTTCACAGGAACTAAAACAATGTGGAAGAAAAAAATGAACATTTTACTTTTTTTTGCAAACATTTTACTTCAGAACCATTTTTTTTAATTTTCACAAGTGTAAAAACAGAAATTTAACCACAAACTTTGTTGTGCAATTTTTCCTGAGTACACCGATACCCCATATGTGGAGGTAAACCACTGTTTGGGCGCACCGCAGAGCTTGGAAGTGAAGGAGCACCGTTTGACTGTTTCAATGCAGAATTGGCTGGAATTGAGATCGGACGCCATGTCGCGTTTGGAGAGCCCCTAATGTGCCTAAACAGTGGAAACCGCCCACAAGTGACACCATTTTGGAAACTAGACCCCCCAAGGAACTTATCTAGATGTGTGGTGAGCACTTTTAACCCCCAAGTGCTTCACAGAAGTTTATAACGTAGAGCCGTGAAAATAAAAAATCGCATTTGTTTTCACAAAAATGATTTTTTCGCCCACAAATTCTTATTTTTACAAGGGTAACAGGAGAAATTAGACCACAAAAGTTGGTTGTGCAATTTCTCCTGAGTACGTCGATACCCCATATGTGGAGGTAAACCACTGTTTGGGCGCACCGCAGAGCTTGGAATTGAAGGAGCACCGTTTGACTTTTTCAATGCAGAATTGGCTGGAATTGAGATCGGATGCCATGTCGCGTTTGGAGAGTCCCTGATGTGCCTAAACAGTGGAAACCCCCCACAAGTGATACCATTTTGGAAACTAGACCCCTTAAGGAACTTATCTAGATGTGTGGTGAGCACTTTGAACCCCCAAGTGCTTCACAGAAGTTTATAACGTAGAGCCGTGAAAATAAAAAATCTCATTTTTTCTACAAAAATGATCTTTTTGCCCCCAAATTTTTATTTTCACAAGGGTAACAGGAGAAATTAGACCACAAAAGTTGTTGTGCAATTTCTCCTGAGTACGTCGATACCCCATATATGGGGGTAAACCACTGTTTGGGCGCACCGCAGAGCTTGGAAGAGAAGGAGTGTCGTTTTACTTTTTCAATGTAGAATTGGCTGGAATTGAGATCGGACGCCATGTCACGTTTGGAGAGCCGCTGATGTGCCTAAACAGTAGAGACCCCCCACATATGACACCATTTTGGAAACTAGACCCCTTAAGGAACTTATCTAGATGTGTGGTGAGCACTTTAAACCCCCAGGTGCTTCACAGAAGTTTATAACGTAGAGCCGTGAAAATAAAAAAATCGCATTTTTTCTACAAAAATGATCTTTTTGCCTCCAAATTTTTATTTTACCAAGGGTAACAGGAGAAAATGGACCCCAGAAGCTGTTGTACAATTTGACTTGAGTACGCCGACACCCTATATGTGGGGGTAAACCACTGTTTGGGCGCATGGCTGAGCTCGGAAGCAAAGGAGCGCCATTTGACTTTTCAATGCAAAATTGACTGGAATTGAGATCGGACGCCATGTCGCGTTTGGAGAGCCCCTGATGTGCCTAAACAGCAGAAACCCCCCAAAAGTGACCCCATTTTGGAAACTAGACCCCCCATGGAACTTATCTAGATGTGTAGTGAGAACTTTGAATGCCCAAGTGCATCACAGAAGTTTATAATGCAGAGTCGTGAAAATAAAAAATATATATTTTTTAACAATAAAGATTTTTTAGCCCCCAAGTTTTTATTTTCACAAGGGTAACGAGAAATTGGACCCCAAAAGTTGTTGTCCAATTTGTCCTGAGTATGCTGGTACCCCATATGTGGGGGTAAACCACTGTTTGGGCGCACGGCAGAGCTTGGAAGGGAAGGAGTGCCATTTTGGAATGCAGACTTTGATAGAATTGTCTGCGGGCGTTATGTTGCGTTTGCAGACCCCTAATGTACCTAAACAGTAGAAACCCCCAACAAGTGACCCCATTTTGGAAAATAGACCCCCCAAGGAACTTATCTAGATATGTGGTGAGAACTTTGAATGCCCAAGTGCTTCACAGAAGTTTATAATGCAGAGTAGTGAAAATAAAAAATATTTTTTTTCCCACAAAAAAGATTTTTTTAGCCCCCAAATTTTTATTTTCACAAGGGTAACAAGAGAAATTGGACCCCAAAAGTTGTTGTCCAATTTGTCCTGAGTATGCTGGTACCCCATATGTGGGGGTAAACCACTGTTTGGGCGCACGGCAGAGCTCGGAAGGGAAGGAGCGCCATTTTGGAATGCAGACTTTGATAGAATTGTCTGCGGGCGTTATGTTGCGTTTGCAGACCCCTAATGTACCTAAACAGTAGAAACCCCCACAAGTGACCAAATTTTGGAAACTAGACCCCCTAAGGAACTTATCTAGATATGTGGTGAGAACTTTGAAAGCTCAAGTGCTTCACAGAAATTTATAATGCAGAGTAGTGAAAATAAAAAAATATATTTTTTTCCAACAAAAAAGATTTTTAGCCCCCAAGTTTTTATTTTCACAAGGGTAACAGGAGAAATTGGACCCCAAAAGTTGTTGTCCAATTTATCCCGAGTACGCTGATGCCCCATATGTGGGGGTAAACCACTGTTTGGGCGCACGGCAGAGCTCAGAAGGGAGGGAGTACCATTTGACTTTTTTAGCGCAAAATTGGCTGTCGTGTTTGGAGACCCCCTGATGTACCTAAACAGTGGAAACCCCCCAATTCTAACTCCAACCCTAACCCCAACACAGCCCTAACCCTAATCTCAACCCGATCCATAATCCTAATCACAACCCTAACGATAATCACAACCCTAACCCCAAAACAGCCCTAATCTCAACCCTAACCATAACCCTAATCAAAACCCTAAATCCAACACACCCCTAACCCTAATCCCAACCCTAACCCTAATCCCAACCCTAATCCCAAACGTAACACTAATCCCAACCCTAATCCAAACGCTAACCCTAATCCCAACTCTAACCCTAACTTTAGCCCCAACCCTAACTTTAGCCCCAACCCTAACCATAACTTTAGCCCCCGTCGTCACAAAAAAAGTTCAATGTAACCTTTTTTTTGTACGTCGCGTCCGCCATTTCCGCGGATGCGTGGCCGTAACTCTGCCCCCTCCTCCCCAGGACATAGACTGGGCAGCGGATGCGTTGAAAAACTGCATCCGCTGCCCACGTTGTGCACAATTTTCACAACGTGCGTCGGTACATCGGGCCGACGCATTGCGACCGCCCCGTACCGACGCAAGTGTGAAAGAAGCCTAAGGCTACTTTCACACTAGCGTCGTACTCGGCCCATCGCAGTGTGTCGGGCCGACGTACCGACGCTAGCGTTGTAAGCGCCGCACAACGGGTGCAGCGGATGCTGTTTTTTCAACGCATCCGCTGCCCCATTGTGAGGTGCGGGGAGGCGGGGGCGGAGTTCCGGCCACGCATGCGCGGTCGGAAATGGTGGACACGTCGCACAAAAAAGTTACATGCAGTTTTTTTTGTGTCGACGGTCCGCCGAAGCACGACGCATCCGTCGCACGACGGATGCGACATGTGGCAATCCGTCGCAATGCGTCGCTAATGCAAGCCAATGGAGAAAAAACGCATCCTGCAAGCACTTTTGCAGGATGCGTTTTTTCTCCAACGACGCATTGCGACGGAAGCCAAAAAACGCTAGTGTGAAAGTAGCCTAACTCTAACCCTAGCCCTAACCCTAACCCTAAATTTAGCCCCAACCCTAACCCTAACTCTAACCCTAACTCTAACCCTAACTCTAACCCTAACTCTAACCCTAACCCTAACCCTAATTTTAGCCCCAACTTGTCTTCTCCTGCCGGCCGGCAGATGGCAGCAGATGGCGGGCGCACTGCGCATGCGCCCGCCATGATGAAAAAGCCGGCTGGCAGGAGAAGACAGAAGAGGACCCAGGGACCCCGGGTGAGTATGATAGGGTCCCCGAATCCCCCTATTTCTCTGTCCTCTGATGTGCGATCACATCAGAGGACAGAGAAATAACTGATCGCTTTTTTTTTTTTTTTTGCGGTCGCCGGTAAACTGTTAATTACCGGCGATCGCAAAGCAGGGGTCGGTGCAAACCGACCCCGATCATGTTCTTTGGGGTCTCGGCTACCCCCGGCAGCCGAGACCCCAAAGAACATCCGGGTGCCGGGCGGCGGGCGCACTGCGCGTGCGCCCGCCATTTTTTCCCGGAAAAAAGATGGCGGCGCCCATGGGGAGACACGAGGAGCACCGGGGGAGGTAGGTAAGTATTGGGGGGCTATTGGGGGCCATCGGGGACCACATTTCTCTGTCCTCCGATGTGCGATCACATCGGAGGACAGAGAAATTAAACGGCAAATCGCGTTTTTTTTTTTTTTTGTTGCGACCGCCGGTAAACGGTTAATTACCGGCGATCGCAACTCGGGGGTCGGTAAAAAAACCCCGAATCATGTTCTCTGGGGTCTCGGCTACCCTCGGCAACCGAGACCCCAGAGAAAATCCGACTCTGGGGGGCGCTATTCACTTTTTCCACAGCGCCGTTAATTAACGGCGCTGTGGATTAAGTACCCTTAGCGGCCGCCGTTAAAAGGCGTATCGGCGGTCGTTAAGGGGTTAATTGTATTTAATGCACGTACCAATTGTAAGCTATTTTAAATTGTTGGTTATATTAGTTGTAGCCAATGGCTGTTTTGACAATAGTACTGTACACTCCCTCTACACGTTGCTAAATTTGCCGGTCCAAAGTGAATTAGCATCTAACTTTTGGTTTATTTCCAACTATCTTTAAACCCTTGGAGCGCGGTATTTATTAGTATTGAGTAGCTGCGTAAATTACCCATTCACTATCATTAGATACGGTAAAACCGCATTATCTTCCTAGTCACATGCGTATTAAGTGCGGGAAAGAAGCTAACTACACGTGTACTAATTTAAATAATGGTGAATCTTGTGACACAGCCAGAAGTACATGACACAGGAAGTGGACGAAAGCACAGAGAGATGTCCCTTCCTTTTTAACCCCTTGACCCCCCGGAGCATTTTGCGGTTTCATTTTTCGCTCCCCTCCTTCCCAGAGCCATAACTTTTTAATTTTTCTGTTAATATGGCCAGGTGAGGGCTTATTTTTTGCAAGACGAGTTGTACTTTTGAACTACACTATTGGTTTTACAAAGTCATTTACTAGAAAACGGGAAAAAATTCCAAGTGCAGTGAAATTGCAAAAAAAAGTGCAATCCCACACTTGTTTTTTGTTTGGCTTTTTTGCTAGGTTCACTAAATTATAAAACTGACTTGCCATTATGATTCTCCAGGTCATTACGAGTTCATAGATACCAAAAGTGTCTAGATTATTTTTTATCTAAAGGGTAAAAAAAAAAATCCAAACTTTGCTAAAAAAATAAAATAATAAAATTGCGCAATTTTCCAATACCCGTAGCGTCTCCATTTTTCGTGATCTCCAGTTGAGTCAGGGGTTATTTTTTGCGTGTCGAGCTGACGTTTTTAATGATACCATTTCGGTGCAGATACTTTCTTTAGATCGCTCGTTATTGCATTTTAATGCAATGTCACGGCACCCAAAAAAACGTAATTCTGGCGTTTTTTTTTTTTTTTTTTTCTCACTACGCCCTTAAGCAATCAGGTTAATTTTTTTTTTATTATTGATAGATTGGGCGTTTCTGAACAAGAGTTAACAAATTTAAGATATCAAATATGTGTAGGTTTGATTTTTTTAAATTTTTTTTTATTTTGAATGGGGTGAAAGGGGGTTGATTTGAACTTTTTATATATTTTTTTTTCATATTTTTTAAAACATTTTTTTTTACTTTTGGCATGCTTCAATAGCCTCTATGGGAGGCTAGAAGCTGGCATAGCCTGATCTGCTCTGCTACAATGAAGCGATGCTCAGATCGCTCCTGTGTAGCAGATTTACTGCATTGCTATGAGCACCGACCACAGCGTGGCGCTCAGAGCAATCTGGCATCAACAACCATAGAGGTCTCCAGGAGATCTCTGGTTGTCATGCCAACGCACCGCTGACCTCCGATCATGTGACGGGTCAGCGGTGTGCGCATTTCCGGACGGATGGCCGGAAGCGCTTGTTAAATGTTTTACAGCGGCATTTAACTAGTTCATAGGCACAGGCGGATTGCGATTCTGCAAGTGCCTATTGTGGGCACATGTCAGCTGTTGAGGACAGCTGACATGTCGCAGCTTTGAGGTGGGCTCACCGCCGAAGCCCACCTCAAAGCGAGGGTACTGACCTTGGACGTACTAATCTGTCCGAGGTCAGAAAGGGGTTAATAAATAATTTTTTTTTAAAATGGCGTGGGTCCCCCTATATTTTTTTAACCAGCCAGAGTAAAGCAGACTGTTATTTCAGGCTGGTAAGGACCCAATATCCATGAACCTTACCAGCCTGATAATACCAGGCTGCAGCAGTCTGCTTACCTTGGATGGTTAGCAAAAATAGTAGGATCCCATCCAAAACAAACTGTGTGGTCCCCCTATTTTTGTTAACCAGCCAAGGGAAAAGCAGACAGCTGCAGCCTGGTATTTTCAGACTGGCGAGGCCCAAGGATTTTGGCCCTCACCAGCCTAAAAATAGCAGCCCCCAGTCGCCCCACAATTGGCACATTCAAAGATGGGCCAATTGTGGCACTTTACCCAGCTCTTCTCACTTGCCATGTAGGGGTGACAAGTGGGGTTGATGTCAACTTTGTATTGTCTGATGACATCAAGCCCATGGCTTAGTGATGGAGAAGCTTCTATAAGACACCTATCCATTACTAATCCTGTAGTTATATGGTGAATATAGACCCAGCCAGAATAAAGTCCTTTAATTATAATAATAAACACAGACTCCTTTAATAATCTCAATTAAACCATACTTACTGAACGCCTATTCCACCGCAGCCCTAGAACTCCTGTAAGAGAAATAAAATAAAAAAGCAACAGTATACCATACCTGTCGACCGAGAAGATAATCCATAATGTCCCATGACGAGTCCAGCTCTGCTTCATCTGGATGCCTTTGGCTGAACGGTGGCATTATGCCACCATCCAGCCTGACATCCAGACGCAGCAGAGATGATCACCGGAGGTAACTCGTGACCGCTGGGGACTGTGCACTGCAGTTTTCGCAGTCAGCTGACCATGAGAATTTGGCTAGTGACCGAAGGTAACCCTGTCCCTGGCGGTCACGTGCACGGCAGTTCTCGCGGTCAGCTCAGCTCGTGAGAACTGCAGTGTACGCGAACTTCCGGCTGAAACAAGGTAAGACATTATTTAAAGTAGAACACATGCGTAGTAAGCTGCGTTTTCACACTTAATACGCATATGACTAAGAAGATAATGCAGTTTTACCGCATCTAAAGGCCCCGTCTCACATAGCGAGATCGCTAGCGAGATCGCTGCTGAGTCACTAGTTTTGTGACGCAACAGCGACCTCAGTAGCGATCTCGCTATGTGTGACACGTACCAGCGATCAGGCCCCTGCTGTGAGATCGCTGGTCGTGTCGGAATGGCCTGGACCTTTTTTCGGTCGTTGAGGTCCCGCTGACACCGATGTGTCACCGTGTGTGACACCGATCCAGCGATGTCTTCACTGGTAACCAGGGTAAACATCGGGTTACTAAGCGCGGCCGCGCTTAGTAACCCGATGTTTACCCTGGTTACCAGCGTAAATGTAAAAAAAAACAAACAGTACATACTCGCCTTCTGATGTCCGTCAGGTCCCTTGGCGTCTGCTTCCTGCTCTGACTGAGTGCCGCCGTAAAGTGAGAGCACAGCAGTGACGTCACCGCTGCGCTCTGCTCTCACTGTACGGCGGCTCAGTCAGAGCAGGAAGCAGACGGCAAGGGACCTGACGGGCAACAGATGGTGAGTATGTAGTGTTTGTTTTTTTTGGTAACCAGGGTAAACATCGGGTTACTAAGCGCGGCCCTGCGCTTAGTAACCCGATGTTTACCATGGTTACCCGGGTGCTGCAGGGGGACTTCGGCATCGTTGAAGACAGTTTCAACGATGCCGAAGTCGTTCCCCTGATCGTTGGTCGCTGGAGAGAGCTGTCTGTGTGACAGCTCCCCAGTGACCACACAGCGATGCTGCAGCGATCAGCATCGTTGTCTGTATCGCTGCAGCGTCGCTGTGTGAGACGGGGCCTTAATGATAGTGAATAGATAATTTATGCAGCAGAGATGCTACGTAATGTCAGTTTCCGCAGGGCAGCTGGAGGCGTCTCAGGACACATAGTGGAGATGGGATTTCATGAAATCCCATCCACTATGCTGTAACATCTGGCCCTGCGGGTTTGACGCTGCAGATGCAAGCAGCGTCCAACCCGCATCGTTTACTGACTATGGAAACATACCCTGAAGGTTTTTACTATCACTGAAGCAGTCAGAGAGAGGTGGGCGGGACTATGGGCATGGGGAGCAGTGAATGTTAATTTCCTTTTAATGGAAAAAGTAAAATTCACTCCTCCTGCTGCCGCCAGCTTCCTGCAATGGCGACCCTACTCCTGCCTTCGACATGCCTGTGACTGTGGGCGCATTGGCAGCAACGTCATGTACTGCTCGTCAGTTGCCGGCATCAGAAGAGGGACGTTTTCTGCCTGGGGAGAAGAGGGAAGGTGAGTTGAATTGTTTATTTTTTTATGTGTGCGGCATAACAGGAAGCATATATACCAGGGTAGGCTCAGGATGAAGGACACATATATATATACCAGGATGAGGAAACTGTATAAACCAGGATGGGCCTAGGATGAGGAAACTATAAACCAGATTGGGCCCAGGATGAAGAAACTGTATATACCAGGATGGGCCCAGAGTGAGAAAACTGTATATAATAATAATCTTTATATAGCGCCAACATATTCCACAGCGCTTTACAGTTTAGCAGTTTCAAACGCAAGTCATAAGTAGCAACGTTAACAATACAATAGTTAAAGCACAAAAAGATGACCCTACTTGTGAGAGCTTACAATCTACAATGAGGTGGGGGAGATACAAAGTACAGGAGCTTATTTACAATGTTGGTCCAGCCATTTTCAGGGGATGGGGGATAGATGGAGATGGTGAATTCGGCTACACGCGCCCTTACAAATAAAATGACTTTTATTAGGGAACGTGATAGGCTGCACTGAACATATATTTTGACGGCTCGCCTAAAGCTATGCAAATTGTGAATGGTCCTAATTTCTTGGGGTAGAGCATTCCAGAGGATTGGCGCAGCGTGGGAAAAGTCTTGGAGACGGGAGTGGGAGGTATGGATTAGTGCAGAGGTTAGTCGAAAGTCATTTGCAGAGCACAGCGGTCGGCTAGGCCAGTATATACCAGGATGGGCCCAGGATGAGGGACTTGTATATACAGTGGGTATGGAAAGTATTCATACCCCTTTAAATTTTTCACTGTTACATTGGAGCCATTTGGTAAATTCAAAAAAGTTCATTTCACATTCATGTACACTCTGCACCCCATCTTGACTGAAAAAAACTTTTTGCAAATTTAATTTAAAAAAACCCTGAAATATCACATGGTCTTAAGTATTCAGACTTTTTGCTCAGACACTCATATTTAATCTCATGCTGTCCATTTCCTTGTGATCCTCCTTGAGATGGTTCTACTCCTTTATTGGAGCCCAGCTGTGTGTAACTAAACTGATAGAACTTGATTTGGAAAGGCACAAACCTGTCTATATAAAACTTTACAGCTCACAGGGCATGTCATACCAAATGAGAATCATGAGGTCAAAGGAACTGGCCAAGGAGCTCAGAGACAGAATTGTGGCAAGGCACAGATCTTGCCAAAGTTACAACAGAACTTCTGCAGTACTCAAGGTTCCTAAGAGCGCACAGTGGCCTCCTTAAATGGAAGAAGTTTGGAACCTCCAGAAGTCTTCCTAGCAGCGTCATGCTATTGGGGTGTTTTTCAGCTGCAGGGAAAGGACGACTGGTTGTCATTATTATTATTTATATAGCACTATTAATTCCATGGTGCTGTACATGAGTCGGGGTTACATCAAAATTCAAATATCACTTACAGTAAACAAAACTAACTAACAATGACAGACTGATACAGAGGGGAGATGACCCTGCCCTTGCGGACTTACATTCTATAGGATTGTGGGGAAGGAGACAGTAGGTCGGGGGTTGCAGTAGCTCCAATGGTGTTGAGGTGGTCGTGTGATCATTACAGGTTGTAAGCTTCTTTGAAGAGATGGGTTTTCAGGTTCTGTTTGAAGGATCCATATGTGGTGGATAACCGGACGTGTTGGGGCACAATATTCCAGATGATGGGGGATATTTGGGAGGAGTCTTGGAGGCGATTGGGTGAGGAGCGAATAAGCATGGAGGAGAGAAGGAGGTCTTGGGAGGATCGGAGATTACGTGAGGGAAGATATTGAGAGATTAGTTCGGAAATATACAGAGGAGAAAGGTTATGGATAGCTTTGTAGGTCAGTGTTAATAGTTTAAACCAGATACTCTGGGAAATTGGGTAGCCAGTGAAGGGATTTGCAAAGAGGGGAGGCAGGAGTGTAGCGAGGAGAGAGATTAATTAGCAGCAGAGTTAAGGACGGACTGGAGGGGTGCGAGAATGTTAGAGGGTAGGCCACAAAGGAGGATGTTGCAGTAGTCGAGGCGAGAGATGATTAGGGCATGCACAAGCATTTTGGTAGAGTGAGGGTTGAGGAAAGGACGGATTCTGGAAATGTTTTTGATTTGGAGGCGACAGGAGGTGGCGAGAGCTTGGATGTGCGGTTTAAAGGACAGGGCAGAGTCAAAGGTTACTCGGAGGCAACGGATTACCGGGATGGGGGAAAGTGGGAATTCATTTATTGTGATAGATCAGGTAGGGAAGGTGTGCGAGATGGAGGAAAGATAATTAGTTCGGTTTTGTCCACATTGAGTTTGAGGAAGCGAGAGGAGAAGGAAGAGGATATAGCTGATAGACACTCTGGGATTCTGGAGAGCAGAGAGGTGACATCCAGGCCAGAGAGGTAGATCTGAGTGTCATCAGCATATAGATGGTACTGGAAGCAATAGGACTTTGAGTTGTCCCAGGCCAAGAGGGTATAGATTGAGAAGAGAAGAGGTCCTGGGACAGAGCCTTGAGGGACACCAACAGAGAGGGGACGAGATGAAGAGGTAGTATGGGAGTAGGAAACGCTAAATGTGCGGTTGATGAGGTTTGAGGAGATCCGGGATAGGGCGAGGTCTTTGACACCAAAGGAAGAGAGGATATGTAGTAGGAGGCAGTGGTCAACTGTGTCGAAGGCAGAGGACAGGTCTAGAAGAAGAAGAGGAGTATAGAGAATTGTCTGTTAGCTTTGGCTGCAAGTAAGTCGTTCGTAAGTTTGGTCAGGGCAGTCTCAGTGGAATGGTGGGGACGGAAGCCAGATTGTAGGTTGTCGAAGACCGAGTTAGATGCAAGGTGAGAGGAAAGTTCAGCGTGTATGTGCTGCTCAAGTAGCTTGGAAGCAAATGGGAGCAAAGATATGGGGCGGTAGCTGGACAATAGGGCTCAGGTCAACGGAAGGCTTTTTGAGGATAGGTGTGATTGTGGCATGTTTGAAAGCAGAGGGGAAGGTACCAGAAGTTAGTGATTGAAGAGATGGGTTAGGGATGGGATTAGTGTGGTGAGGTTGAGGAGGAGATGGGATGGGGTCAAGTGCACCAGTGGTGAGGTGTGATTTGGAGAGAAGATGAGCAAGCTGTCCTTGAGTGATTTTGGAAAGGGAAGTTATGGGGTTAGGGCATTGGTCTGGCATACAAATGGGTTATGGTCGGACAACAAAGACTTGCCTTATTTGGTCTATCTTATTTTTGAAGTGCGTGGCAAAATCCTCAGCAGAGATGAGGGAGGTTGGAGGGGGGCAGTGGTGCGCGGAGGAGGGAGTTAAAGGTGTTCAACAACTGTTTGGGGTTGTGGGATAAAGAAGATACAAAGGATGTCAAATAGGCCTGTTTAGCAGAGGTAAGAGCTGATTTGAATGTGAGTGTTGCTTGTTTGAGTGCAGTGAAATCCTCTTGCATTTTCTTCCAACGCCGTTCTTCAATTCTGGAAACTTGCCGAAGCCTTTTAGTGATGTTATTGTTCCATGGTTGTCTATTGATTCGTCACACTCTGCTATGCATGACAGGGGTGACCGAGTCGATGGCTGATCCCAGAGTGGCATTGTAGAAAATAGTGTCTGTGTCGTGGAGTGAAGCTATGGAGGACACTGCATGAATAGTCAGAGTGTGCGAGGGACTAGATGTGCAAGGTTTCTGCGGGGGTTGCTGGACATGGCAAAATATACAACCAATTGGAGGGCACCACCACAAATACGTACATCACGAAATCTGGGATCTACCAAAACATGAAAAACCACTGACATATAAACATAGAAAAAGACATGTTATAATGGAGATTACCAGAACAATAATTCAATACAAAATATAGATTTTATTAGAGTATGAAGAACAATCCAAACATTAAAAACATTTAAAAAGCAAGAAGTTGGCCACAAAACTGGGGAATTACCAACCCACAGACCAAAAAGATGGTTTTGGCACCTGATAGGAGAGAACTAGATAATCAACAATATTTTCTTTCTCAGTGGAAAGATGAACAAGCACAAAACATATCACAAATCGTGTAATAAAACACACTTATGACAAGAAGTAAATCGAATTAAAGTGCTTGTATATTGAATGAGCCCTGGCTACTTGATAAGTTGTTATTTGTATAACAAATGAATAACCTCCAACAAAGAAAGTGTACATCTCGAAAGATGTAAATGGAACAGATTCAGTACATCTGAAATACCCAATACTGTGATGAAGTGCAATTGATAACCATAATGACAGGGTCCTTGCATCACCCCAAAAACAGTCCCCGCGGACTGATTTCCTCACCTGGCTACGCTCAATAAGTATGGTGCTCTATTGTGATACTGTGCTTAGAGCAGAGACTCTGACTTCTATGTTGTCTATTAAGACTCCTTATCCCTTACCTCCTTTCATGTACCCTCTTTTTTACTCATTCTTTTCCCTTCTGATATAACACCTTTTGAAGATAAGGGGACTGGTTTTGGGGTAATGGGTCCTTTTTTTGGTTATGATGCAAGGACCCTGTCATTATGGTTAACAATTGCACTCCATCACAGTATTGGGTATTTTACCCTTCGCCAAGACGGCACCCACATGAGAGAGGGGATCCGCCTATAGGAACAGGAAGCCTACAGAATAAAAGGAGGCGGTCCTCCTTTCCTCAGTTTAGGTTTCCTGTTCCTATAGTAATCCCAAGTTACCTGCATGAAGAGGATTCCTGAAACAAAAGCATCCTCCCGTGTGGTATCCGAGAGAACAGCAGGGGCTGCGGTACCAGATGCAGCAACGGGAGAGCCCCTGCTTGCAGCCTTCCCCCTCGTCTGTCCACCGATCCAGGGTCCGGGGTGGGCTGCGCGGTTCCATGAGGACGCACGTGCTGCAGCGGCCTGCTTTTTCAAAGCTTGCAGCGGCTGCCGCGCGGTGAGGAGAGCGGCGCGTCTAACCTGGAAGTAGTCGGATTACTTCTGGGGAGGCAGGAGATGCGGTGCCAATTTTAAAAAGATGGTGGCGCTGTGTATCAGCATGGCTTCACCGTCCGATGAAGTGCGCCTACCTACGGCAGTGCAGTGTCCTCCCAGCAAGGAGGGAAGCGCTAAAAGCAGCACAAAAAGCAGTGGTCGCCCTACAGGACAGCGATCCACAGGCAGGCCTAAGACTCCACCTCCAGAAGCGGTACCTTTTCAGCTTCACTGGGTGAGTGTTAAAATCCTCTTCCTATATGCTGATCTATTCCCCCTATGTTCCCCTCTTCTTTTAGAATAAGAAACGGACACACAAGTCCAAACATAAAGAATGTGCTCTATGCACTCATCTCGTCCCGGATTCATATATTAAAAGATTATGCCCCAACTGCATCAGTCTAACCTTACAGGAAGAAAGGGTAGTGACACCAACGGATGTAAGAGCCATAATCCGGAAAGAAATGCAGGCTTTGGGGCACACCAGTAGTTCAAGTGCACATCTTCCTAGTAGATCTCTCTCACCAGTAGGCTCAGATTCAGAGGACATGCAGGAAAAATCCTCGGACACTCCAAGGTCTCAATCAAGTTCATCTGAAAATGAAGGTTGTCTTTGCCTCCCAGATGGTAGCATTGATAATTTAGTTAAATCTGTCAGGAATACGATGGGATGCCCTGATACAAAAGGATCTAAATCCACACAGGACATAATGTTTGCTGGGTTGGCCAAGAAAAAACGTAGAACCTTTCCAGTGATCTCAACCATAAAAGAATTGATTAAGAAGGAATGGGATAAGCAGAACCTGCAAGGTTTTTTACCATCATCCTCTAAGAGGCGCTACCCTTTTAGTGATGAAGAACTAAGTTCCGGGTCTAAGGTTCCCAAGGTGGATGCCGCGGTAGCATCCACATCAAAACAGTCCGTGCTGCCAGTGGAAGATTCTGGGGTCTTACCGGACCCTCTAGACCGTAAGGCAGAGAACATGTTAAAAAGGTTAACTTCCCTGAACAAATAGACCATCCAGACATGTTGGACTCACTTCAGCATCCCTGGAAGTTCGACCTAGTGTATGCCTTTGCTCTGATGGCTCTAATTCCACTGGTGCTCAGGAAGATCAGGGGAAAAAGCAAGGGTGATCCTTATTGCACCCTTTTGGCCGAAGAGACCGTGGTTCTCTTGTGTCCAAGTCATGTCACTATGCGACCCTTGGATTCTTCCATCAGGCCCGAAACTGCTATCTCAAGGACCATTCCTCCACCCTTAAGTGAAAGGACTACACTTGACGGTGTGGAATTTGAGAGGCAGCTATTAAGCTCAAGAGGCTTCTCGGAGGACCTTGTAAACACTCTTATTGAGTAGGAAAAAATCTACTACACTAATATACAGCAGAGTATGGAACAAATTCTTACATTTTCATACAGAACCTTTTGTTAGACAAGCTCCAATCATGGCCATCCTAGAATTTTTACAGAAAGGTTGAGAACTGGGGTTATCAGTGAACACCTTAAGAGTACAGGTTTCAGTCTTAGGGGCCCTGTATGGGTGCAATATAGCAGTAGACAGATGGGTCGCCAGATTCATTAGGGCATGTGAGCGAAATAATCCGGTCCACATTCCGTGTTTACCACCATGGGACTTGAACCTAGTCCTTGATGCCTTAACTAATGCCCCATTTGAACCGCTGAATTCTATCCCCTTAAATATCTTGACATATAAGGTAGCTCTATTAGTAGCATTAACATCGGCCATAAGGGTCAGCGATATCCAGGCCCTCTCTGTAGGCCCACCCTTCTTGTTAGTATTTCAAGATCGGGTAATCCTTAAACCAGACCCCTCATACCTTCCTAAAATGGCGTCTAGCTATCATAGGTCACAAGAAATATTTCTCCCTTCCTTCTTTGAGGCTCCAGTAACTCCAGAACAACAAAAGTCCCATACTCTAGATGTTAAAAGATCCATCTTGACCTATGTAAAAAGATCTCAGGCCTGGAGGCAGAGTAGGGCTCTGTTTGTCTCCTTTCAGGGCCAAAGGAAAGGACATAGGGTCACAAAAGCCACATTATCCCGGAGGATCAGAGAAGCTATCTGCTTGGCTTATTCGTCAAAAGGCGAAGTTCCTCCGGAGGGCATAAAAGCACATTCTGCATGAGCCATTTCATCCTCCTGGGCGGAGAAAGCAGACGTGCCAATTGATTTAATATGTAAGGCCGCAACCTGGGTGACACCATCCACTTTTTACAACCATTATAGACTCTATCTATCCACGTCTTCCGACTTGGCTTTTGGTAGAGATATCCTTAGCACAGTAATCCCACCCGTCTGACGGTTCTCTGAAAGTCTCTCATGTGGGTGCTGTCGTGGCGAAGGGTAAAAAGCCTGATTACTTACCGGTAATGCTCTTTTAAAGGGAACCTGTCACCTGAATTTGGCGGGACCGGTTTTGGGTCATATGGGCGGGGTTTTTGGGTATTTGATTCACCCTTTCCTTACCCGCTGGCTGCAATATTGGATTGAAGTTCATTCTCTGTCCTCCGGAGTACACGCCTGCGCAAGGCAATATTGCCTTGCGCTGGCGTGTACTCCAGAGGACAGAGAATGAACTTCAATCCAATATTGCAGCCAGCATGCAGCCAGCGGGTAAGGAAAGGGTGAATCAAACACCCGAAAACCCCGCCCATATGACCCAAAACCAGTCCCGCCAAATTCAGGTGACAGGTTCCCTTTAATGAGTCCACGACAGCACCCATTCACTACCCTCCCTAGTCATACACGGTATCTTCCTTTTAAACTAACAAGTAGATTGCTGTATAGAGTATTTAAGGCATTGACATTATCTGATATGAATTGAACTAAAACATTGCGGTACCTCTCGTACTCTGAAAACTAAACTGAGGAGGAGAGGTGGACCGCTTCCTTTTATTCTGTAGGTTTCCTGTTCCTATGGGCAGATCCCCTCATGTGGGTGCTGTCGTGGACTTATTAAAAGAGCATTACCGGTAAGTAATCCGGCTTTTCAGATGTATCCGTTCCATTGACATCTTTTGAAATGTACACTTTCTTTGTTGGAGGTTATTCATTTGTTATAAAAATAACTTATCAAGTAGCCAGGGCTCATTCAATATACAAGCAACTTAATTCGATTATTTACTTCTTGTCAGAAGTGTGTTTTATTACACGATTTGTGATGTGTTTTGTGCTTGTTCATCTTTCCACTGAGAAAGACAAAATATTGTTGATTATCTAGTTCTCTCCTATCAGGTGCCAAAAACCATCTTTTGGTCTGTGGGATGGTATTTCCCCGGTTTTGTGGGCAACTTCTTGCTTTTTAAATGTTTTTAATGTTTGGATTGTTCTGCATACTCTAATAAGATCTATATTTTGTATTGAATTATTGTTCTGGTGATCTCCGTTATAACATGTCTTTTTCTATGTTTATATGTTGCTGAACATGGGTGACAGGTGTGGAGGACAGTGATAAGAAAGTGAGTAGATGGTGGTCAGATAGAGGGAGAGGGGAGGTTGTGAAGTTAGATAGGGAGCAGAAACGGGTGAAGACCAGGTCTAATGTGTGTCCGTCTGTGTTTGTGGCTGAGGAGGACCACTGAGTAAGTCCAAAAGATGAAGTAAGGGACAGGAGTTTGAAGGCGGCTGACTGGTAGGTGTGAATGGGGATGTTGAAGTCACCCATAATGATGGTGGGAATGTCAGCAGACAGAAAGTGAAGGAGCCAGGTGGAGAATTGGTCAATAAAGGCAGTGTTCGAGCCCAGAGGTCGGTATATGAAGGCCATTTGGTGGCTGCAGGGAGAGTAGATGCGGACAGAGTGGATTTCAAAAGAGGGGAGGGTAGAGGTGGAATTGAGTTAAAGGAACAGTTGGAAGAAAGGAGAAGGCCCACTCTTCCACCATGTCTGTTACCAGGACGAGGAGTGAGGGTGAAGTGGAGGTAATGAAAAGAAACATGAATGCTGCCAAGTACAGAGATTTCCTGGATGAAAACCTCTTCCAGAGTGCTCTGGATCTCAGTCTTGGCAGAAGGTTTACCTTCCAACAAGACAATGACCCTAAGCACACAGCTAAAATAACAAAAGGAGTGGCTTCAGAACAACTCTGTGACTATTCTTGACTGGCCCAGCCAGAGCCCTGACCTCAACCCAATTGAGCATCTCTAGAGAGACCGGAAAATGGCTGTCCACCAACGTTCACCATCCAACCTGACGGAACTGGAGAGGATCTGCAAGGAAGAATGGCAGAGGATCCCCAAATCCAGGTGTGAAAAATTTGTTACATCATTCCCAAGAAGATTCATGGCTGTACTAGCTTAAAAGGGTGCTTCTACTCAATACTGAGCAAAGGGTCTGTCTGAATACTTATGACCATGTGATATTTCAGTTTTTCTTTATTAATTTGCAAAAATTTCTACATTTATTTTTTTTTTCAGTCAAGATGAGGAGCAGAGTGTACATTAATGAGAAAAAATGAACTTGTTTGAATTTACCAAATGGTTGCGATGAAAGTGAAAATTTTAACCCCTTAACACCCAGTTTTGTCAGTTTTTTTATTTTCCTCCCTTTCTTCCCAGAGCCATAACTTTTATTTTTCCGTCAATATGGCCATGTGAGGGCTTGTTTTTTGCGGCAAAAAAAATCCATGTGAGGTGATGTTGCAAAAAAAATGCAATCCCACACTTGTTTTTTGCCTCACTTTTTTTTACTAGGTTCACTAAATGCTAAAACAGACTTGCCATTCTTATTCTCCAGGTCATTACGAGTTCATAGACACCAAACATGTCTAGGTTCTTTTTTATCTAAGTGGTAAAAATAAAATTCCAAACTTAAAAAAAAAACAAAAAAACAATTGCGCCGTTTTCCAATATCTGTAGCATCTCCACTTTTCGTGGTCTCCGGTTGGGTAAGGGCTTTTGCACGCGACCTACTTTTTGAATGATACCATTTTGATGCAGATACGATCTTCTAATTGCCTGTTATTGCATTTTAATGCAACGTTGCGGCCACCAAAAAAACGTAATTTTGGTGTTTTTACTTTTTTTCTTGACACGCCATTAAGCGATCAGGTTAATCCTTTTTTATTTATTGATCGGGCAAGTCTGAATGCGGCAATACAAAATATGTGTAGGTTTGATTTTATTTTTGTTTTATTTTGAATGGGGTGAAAGGGGGGTGATTTGAACTTTTATATATATATTTTTTTTATATATATATTTTTAAAAACCTTTTTTTACTTTTGGCATGCTTCAATAGTCTCCATAGGAGACTAGAAGTTGCCATAGCCCGATCGGCTCTGCTACATAGAGGCGATATTCAGATCGCCTCTATATGGCTGGGTCACACTTGCATGTGCAATGCGAGAAATTCGCAGAGTCTCTCGCATCAATACCCGGCACTGCCGCTGGCACTCGGGACCGTAGCGTTCAGCTGCTTAGAAATACATGCAGCCGCATGCTCCGATCCCGAGGACCGGCAGCGGTGCCGGGTATTGATGCGAGAAACTTGTGCGAGTTTTTCGCATTGCACACGGAAGTGTGACCTCGGCCTATAGCAGATTTAGTGACTTGCTATGAGTGCCGACTACCGGGTGGCGCTCACAGCAATCCGGCAATGACAAGAGACCTCAGGTTGTCATGCCAACACATCGGAGACCCGTGTGCGTATTTCCAGCTCGATGGCGGGAAGCACGATTTAAATGCCGCTGTCAGTCTGACAGCGGCATTTAACTGGTTAATAGCCGCGGGTGGATCGCGATTTCAGTAAGGGATTAAAGGGTTATGAATACTTTCCATACCCACTGTACCAGCATGGGCCCATGATGAGGGACATATATATGCCAGGATGAGTGACATACAGGTGCTTCTCACAATATTAGAATATCATCAAAAAGTTAATTTTTTTCAGTTCTTCAATGCAAAAAGTGGAACTCATATATTATCTAAAGTCAATACAAACAGTGATCTTTTCATGTGTTTAATTTCTGTTAATGTTGATGATTATGGCTTACAGCCAATGAAAACCCAAAAGTCCTTATCTCAGTAAATTAGAATAATTAACAAAAAACACCTTCAAAGGCTTCATAAGCATTTAAAAAGGTCCCTTAAGGTACCTTCACACGAAGCGACGCTGCAGCGATAGCGACAACGATGCCGATCGCTGCAGCGTCGCTGTTTGATCGCTGGAGAGCTGTCACACAGACCGCTCTCCAGCGACCAACGATGCCGAGGTCCCCGGGTAACCAGGGTAAACATCGGGTTGCTAAGTGCAGGGCCGCGCTTAGTAACCCGATGTTTACCCTGGTTACCAGCGTAAAAGTAAAAAAAACAAACAGCACATACTTACATGCGTCCCCCAGCGTCTGCTTCCTGACACTGACTGAGCTCCGGCCCTAACAGCACAGCGGGCTTTCACTTTCACTTTAGGGCCGGCGCTCAGTAAGTGTCAGGAAGCAGACGCTGGGGGACGCATGTAAGTATGTGCTGTTTGTTTTTTTTACTTTTACGCTGGTAACCAGGGTAAACATCGGGTTACTAAGCGCGGCCCTGCGCTTGGTAACCCGATGTTTACCCTGGTTACCAGTGTAAAACATCGCTGGGTATCGTTGCTTTTGCTTTCAAACACAACGATACACAGCGATCGGACGACCAAATAAAGTTCTGGACTTTATTCAGCGACCAGCGACATCACAGCAGGATCCTGATCGCTGCTGCGTGTCAACCGAAACGATATCGCTAGCCAGGACGCTGCAACGTCACGGATCGCTAGCGATGTCGTTTCGTGTGAAGGTACCTTTAGTCTGTTTCAGTAGGCTCCACAATCATGGGCAAGACTGCTGACTTGACAGATGTACAGAAGACAGTCATTGACAAACTCCACAATGAGGGTAAGCCACAAAAGGTCATTGCTAAAGAAGCTGGCTAATCACTGAGTGCTTTATCCAAGCATATTAAAGGGAATCTGTCACCTACTTTTTCGTATATAAGCTGCGGCCACCGCCATTAAGAGCTTATCTACAGCATTCTATAATGCTGTAGATAAGCCCCCTATGTAACCTGAAAAACAAGTTAGATTATGCTCACCTGGGGGGGCGGTCCGGTCCGATGGGCGTCGCGGTCCAGGTCCGGCGCCTCCCATCTTCATGCGATGATGTCATCTTCCTTGCTTCCTGTCGTGGCTCCTGTGCAGGCGTACTTTATCTGCCCTGTTGAGGGCAGCGCAAAGTACTGCAGTGCGCAGGCGCTGGGCTTCTCGGACCTGTCCCGGCACCTGCGCACTGCAGTACTTTGCTCTGCCCTCAACAGGGCAGATAAAGTACGCCAGCGCAGGAGCCGCGACAGGAAGCAAGGAAGAGGACGTCATCTCATGAAGATGGGAGGCGCTAGACCGCGACGCCCATCGGAGCGGACCGCCGCCCCAGGTGAGTATAATCTAAATTGTTTTTATCTTTCAGATTACATCAGGGGCTTATCTACAGCATTACAGAATGCTGTAGATAAGCCTTTAATGGCCGCAGCTTATAAAAAAGGTGACATTCCCTTTAATGGAAACTTGAGTGGAAGGAAAAAGTGGTAGAAAAAGGTGCACAAGCAGCCTTAAAAGGATTTAAGAAAAGGCCATTCAAAAATCTGGGGGAGATTGACAAGGAGTGGACTGCTGCTGGAGATATTGCTTCAAGAGCCACCGCACACAGACGTATGCAGAACATGGGCTACAAGTGTCGCATTCCTTGTATCAAGCCACTCATGATGACCAATAGACAATGCCAGAAGCGTCTTACCTGGGCCAAGGAGAAAAAGAACTGGACTGTTGCTCAGTGGTCCAAGTTGTTCCCTATGCCGACAAGCTTTTTGAAGATGGAAATTTCAGTCTACAGCAGGACTTGGCACCTGTCCACACTGCCAAAAGTACCAATACCTGGTTTAAAAACAGTATCACTGTTCTTGATTGGCCAGCAAAGTCGCCTGACCTTTACCCCATAGAGAATCTATGGGGTATTGTCACGAGGAAGATGAGACACCAGACCCAACAATGCAGACGACCTGAAGGCTGCTATCAAAGCAACCTGGGCTTCCATAACACCTCAGCAGTGCCACAGGCTGATCGCCTCCATGCCACACCGCATTGATGCAAAAGAAGCCCCGACCAAGGATTGAATGCATCTGCTGAACATACATTTCAGTAGGCCAACACTGCGAATTTTAAAATCATTTTTCAAGCTGGTGTTATAACGTATTCTAATTTAATAAGATAATGACTTTTGGGTTTTCCTTGCCTGTAAGCCATACTCATCAACATTAACAGAAATAAACACTTGAAATAAATCACTCTGTCTGTAATGACTCTATATAATATGAGTTTCACTTTTTGTGTTGAAGAACTGAAATAAATTAACTTTTTGATATTCTAATTTTGTGAGAAGCACCTGTGATATATACCAGGATGGGCCCAGTATGAGAGACTTTTATATAAACCAGGATGGTCCCAGGATGAGGGACATCTACATACCAGGATGGGCCTAGAATAGATGAGGGACATGTCCATACCAGGATGGGGGAACATACTGTATATACCAGGATGGGGTAACATATATACCAGGATGAGCCCATTATGGGGGACATATATCAGGATGAGGGACATATTTAACAGGAAGGGGCTCAGAATGGGGGACATTAGTACAGAATTTAAGGATATTACCCTCATAGCAGTGTTGTCTGCAGAAGTACATACCTTTATCATGCTTTCCTGTTCACTCCAGAAGTTCTGAGATGAATGCATTCCTTCCTTCCCTTTGTGTGTGTTATTTTTTTCCCCTTATCTGTAGAGGAGGAGCTTCACTGCTTATCATGAATGTAAACTGCAGCACAGATTCATCTCAGCTAAAAGTCTAGACATTAGATCAGGAATAGGACAGACATTTATAGGACATTTCATAACTTTCCCAAATTCTTATGAAAAAAATATTCCCCACAAACTGCATTGAACTACTGTACCCAATTTATTATATATTTTAGGAGTCGGCGTCGGTCCATTTTATACCAACTACATCAAAATGGGCTCCGACTCCACAGCCCTGGTTTTTGCTACATAAAGTGACAATGGCCAGATTTAAAAAAAAAAAAAATTAGCCCAGTCATCACATTAGAAGTGACTTTGAGGGGTTTATATGACAAAAAAATACCCCAAATTGATACCATTCTAAAAATTGCACCCCCCAAGGTGCTCAAAACCACATTCAAGAAGTTTATTAACCCTTTAGGTGCTTCACAGGAAATTTTGGAATCTTGCCTTGCGCTGGCGTGTACTCCGGAGGACAGAGAATGAACTTCAATCCAATATCGTGGCCAGCATGCAGCCAGCGGGTAAGGAAAGGGTGAATCAAACACCCGAAAACCCCACCCATATGACCCAAAACCGGTCCTGCCAAATTCAAGTGACAGGTTCCCTTTAATGCCTCATTACAGTATTTTAGTATACTGTATGTAAGTCCCCGGACCCCTCTGCATAGCACAAAAAATAACTTTTCTTATCCCACCATATGGTGAGGTCTGGTCTGAGGTGTGTCGCTGGTCTTGCTGCAGCACCTCCGCTCTCTTTTCAATCACCATCCTTTTGCTTTCTTCATATGGGTGAAGCGTCCTACATCATCCACATAGTGTCAACCAATCGTGCTCTTTTGCAGGCTCTTTGGCCTCTCCCGACGCATGTGCATTACAGTACTTTGCTTAGGGTAGAACGAAGTACGCCTGCACCAGAGCGCAATTGGAGGAAACGTCATCCACATGAAGCAAGCAGGAGGACAGTGATTAGGATGAGAGGAGGCGCTGAAGCAAACAAACTGCGCCCATCGGATCGCACCGTAGGCGGGGATATGAAGTTATTTTTTGTGCTAGGCAGAATGCCTTAAAGGTGGTGGGCATGCTTTATTTTGGGAAACGGAGCATATAAGAAAAATGTGCAGCAAGAACCATTACTATGAAAAGGTATAACTTTATTAAATGGATATTATCAAACACAGTTTAAAAATGCGAGTCATCCAATGGATGGCAGTACAGCAACATCAAGAGGCATGAAGTTAATGGTATCTCTGGTTATATGGAAACCATACTGACAATGTTTGCAGGGAAATATAAGCATGTGGCAACCACAAATATTGTAAAAACACATAGTAATAACAATGGTGGACATGCAAACAGGTGACTAATAAATATACCTCTGAGTGTGTAGTGCCAGGTCCTCGACCTGTGTTTCAGCAGGGTGCCTTCTTCTGGGGGAATCAATTTATATTGGGAGAATCTGGTGACAAGTTCCCTTTAAAAAGGCAGTATAGGGGCAGAAACGGTGTCACATCGGGATCCTACTGCTACATCTTCAGTGCAATATGTTCACAACTGCTTGAAAGAAAAGGTCATATTTTAGATTTTTTTTACAGACTAAAGTTGCAGCTTTATTTAAAACAAAAACTTAGAGTTTATCTTTAAATGCTCTGTAAAAGGTCTACTCTCCCTTCCTCTTCACAAGATGAGTTGTTACTGACTTCAATGGTTTGGGCAGGTATCCTGCTTATGTCCTGTTCTAATTGAAGGGATGATTGAATGATGTAAAGAGATGATCACATAAAAATGATTACATCAGGAACCTGCGCTGGTATAACTGCCTGTCGGCAAACATCTCCTACACTGACAACCACTCTAAGATAATATACATAGAGAACTGTATTGGCAAACTGCAATGTCCAATATTGCAGATAAACAGACCAACCGGCTTTCCTGGTCAGAAAAAAAGAAAGTTCGTTCTCATCCTTACCGCAAATCCGTGGGAAGGATGTGGGCGATACTGGATGAAGATCTGCTGTCAGAGAAAGTCCCAGGATGTCACTTCACTGGCCGTACAGGTAACAATACATAATGTCCTTATAGGTAACACGGCAAAAGTTTCAGAGGAGAAGTCACGAACCCCCTCGGTGCGGTTAGTGCGATCGGCGCCTGCGCAGGACCTGTGAGCCGCAGTACGCAATGTGACCGCACACGTGACGGAGGGTAAGGTACGAGAGTGGGTGACCCAGGAATTTATTATTGATATTACGAATGTGTTCGTTTATTCGAACCTGTAGAGGTCTCTTAGTACGTCCAACGTACATTTTGTTGCAGGGGCAAGTAATGGTGTAAATCACCCCTGTAGATGAACACGTTATAAATTCTTCAATCCCCAATTCGGTATTGCCAATTTTCGTTTGTTTATGTGTTTGAGTTTTTTTACACATATTGCATTTTTTGCAGGGAAAAAAACCTTTTAGAACACTCTGAGAGGGTAGTTTGAATAGATACTGATCTATTTTGTACTGTGGGAGCAATATACGTACCTAAATTACGACTTTTCTTATAAATAAAGCGAAGCATTTTATTGAAATACATGAGGGAAAGGCAAAAAGTATGAAGGTTGTGGGAATTGAAAGGGTACACCCACATTGGAGAGGAGGAAATTTCATCAAATCCATGTCAAGATCAGAAACCAAATGGATCTTCACTCTAGACACCCTTATTCCTAAGGGTTTGAACTGTGGGATAGAACTTTTCGGGTTTCAATAATTAATGGTACGGCTGGCGTCTATATAAGGACTACTATTTGGAGGTATGGACCATACCTGAAGAAGGAGACAGGCGTCTCCGAAACGCGTTGTACTTTTTTGGTCCATATCGCCACCCGTACCTTACCCTCCGTCACGTGTGCGGTCACATTGCGTACTACGGCTCACAGGTCCTGCGCAGGCGCCGATCGCACTAACCGCACCGAGGGGGTTCGTGACTTCTCCTCTGAAACTTTTGCCGTGTTACCTATAAGGACATTATGTATTGTTACCTGTACGGCCAGTGAAGCGACATCCTGGGACTTTCTCTGACAGCAGATCTTCATCCAGGATCGCCCACATCCTTCCCACGGATTTGCGGTAAGGATGAGAACGAACTTTCTTTTTTTCTGACCAGGAAAGCCGGTTGGTCTGTTTATCTGCAATATTGGACATTGCAGTTTGCCAATACAGTTCTCTATGTATATTATCTTAGAGTGGTTGTCAGTGTAGGAGATGTTTGCCGACAGGCAGTTATACCAGCGCAGGTTCCTGATGTAATCATTTTTATGTGATCATCTCTTTACTTCATTTTTACTACTACAATCCCTTGTGGTGATTGTTTTCACCTGCGGCAGACAAACTGCTTTGTGCTCCATAGCGCCACTCATATTGATTTAGATGATTGAATGATACCTGCTGAGTGTGTTCAGGACCTGGAAGCATCTGACAGATGCCACATTAGCAATGTTCCACCATGCAAGAGTTAGAGGTGGTGGTGGATAACCCATTTAAATGCTAGTATTGCTTTGAACATTTATTTATTTTTTTACTTTTTTTAATAGCTGTTTTCCTACCGAAATGTTAGCTGTCTGTTAATAACATTTTACTCTTTTTTTTTTTTTTTTTTTCTTCTCTCTTTCTAGCAATATGTGCTTCTGAGAAGTTATTGTGCTTCATGCTGCGCAATTCTGCTTGTCGTATGCTGATAAACCATGTTAAAAGAAGACAATAACCACTTCCGTTTCTCACCCAAGAAGTCAGAAAATGCCCTAATAGAGGAATATAGACGAGAGCTCGAAGTGGTAAAGAAAGAATTGGAAAGTGAAAAATTAAGAACCCAAGAAGTCAAGAAAAAGTGCACATCAGAGGTGAAAAGGAATAAGGAGACATATGAAAAAGAAAAAAGGAAGCTAGTGGATGATTTGAAATGTAAATTTGAGCAGCAGAGAACCCGTGAGCTCCTGCAGCTAAAAGACTCGGTTTTACGTGAAAGAGAGTTGGAAATAAAGCAGATGATGAGATGGAAAGATGAGGAGCTAAGAGAGCTCAAGGCACTTCTGCAAAAAGAGAGAGACACAGCCATTAGACATGCGAGAGACCTGCAGCAGCAATTGATTGATGAGTTGTTGAATAAGGGTTATGCAGCGAAGTCTAGCCATGCTAAGAAAGATGAACATCACTTTCCAGCAGCCAGGGAATGCCAGTGCAAACTTCAGGATGTTCTGTCTAAGATTCGTTGGGAGTATGATGGTGACCAGGCAGCATGCATTCGGCACCTAAAAGTGGAACTCAGCTTGGCGAAAAGCCTCTTTATTAAATATATCCTGAGCAGCAATAGTGGTAGTTTACTGACTATTTTAGAAGGCAACTCAAAGCCATTGGTTTGTGAGGAAATTAAATTTGGACGCCATTCCCTTGGTAGCCATACGGCCAAACCATGGTCACCAAAAGACATCTTCTCGGGACCAAATATCAGACCGAGGCCACAATCTCATGAAAGTGCACTGTTAAGGTCAAGATCGCTTGATTGTTTGTTGACTGAGCATAAATCCACACACCCCTCCTCTGAAAAGTTATGGAAATTAACTCCAGAGACAGAAGTAGTTAAAGCACACAATCTCGTAGATTGCCAAGAGAATGACGTATCAGACATTGTCCCTTGTTTAGATGCAAGAAATGACTCTTTAAATTGGCATTTGTTTGAGAATAGAGTACATCAGCTGTCCGACAATATTTCCCAGGACATTTCTGCATTGATAGGTGTTAACTGTTCGACATCAATAGAAACACTTGATTCCAATCAAAGCCACTGTGTACAAAATGCTGGTAGGCTGCAGCTTTTGCTGGTAAGATTTTTTTTTTAATTGATTTAAAAAGAACCCATCACTAAATTTTTCTGTAATTTAATTTAAAGGGAACCTGTCAGCAGAATTGTGCATAGTAACCTACACACAGTGTCAAGTCGGCGCTGTTATATTGACTACAATGATACCTTGGTTGAAGAAATCCATCTTGTGGTTGTTTTGTAATCTTTATTTTCAGTTTGTAGTTAATGAAATTCTCATGCCCTAAGGCGGGGCTGGTGCATGTGGTGCTCTGACTAGATATTCATAATGCAGACTGCTGACAGGTCACTGATCCCTCAGTGACCTGCCCCCTAGTTTGCATAATGAATACCTAACATACTGAAGAAAGAGACAAAAAACGCTTCTGCAGGCAGGTGCCAGCCGTTGCACCTGATCTGCAGCATAAATGCATAGTTTGTGCGGCAATAATACATTTTCTTGATGTCATCCAGCTAGGGAAAAGAAAAAAAATTTAAATGGCGCCCGCCGCGCCTGCGCAGTTGGCAGCTGTCGTTTTCGATAGCTTTGATCTGATAGCTGCTACTGCGCATGCACCGGCAGCGTCATCTTAGTGGAGAAGAAAAAAAAATTCCTCCTCCAAGATGGCGCCGCCCGCGCCTGCACAGAAGCAGCTATCAGTGTCCATAGCTGTGATCCGAGAGCTGCTACTGCGCAAGCGGGGGCGGCGCCATCTTGGAGGAGGAATTTTTCTTCTCCAGTAAGATGGCGCCGCCGTTTCATGCGCAGTAATTAGCAAGTGAGGGGGGAGTTGATGTCACCTTTGTATTGTCAGGTGACATCAAGCCTTGAGGTTAGTAATGGAGAGGAGTCAATAAGACCCCATTACTAACCCCATAGTCACATTGTATAAAAACAGACACCCAGAATAAAGTCCTTTAATTGCAAGAATAACAGACTTTTTTAATAAATCTTAATTGAGCCATACTAATGACGTCGCCCATTCCACCCACGCCCTTGTCATCTGCAAAAGAGTTAAAACTAAAAAGCAACAATATTCCTCACCTTTCTGCAGAGATATGCTGCTAATCCATTTGTCCCACATCAAGATGGCAGGCTGCATGATTGCATGATGCGATGCACAAGGCACCTTGTGCTCAGTGTCTCCCTGTGAACTCCTATTCCCATTCTGAGGGCACCACGAGCGTGACAAAAAGTTCTCCTTGCGGTGCTGTCAGATAGGTCCTTTGAGTTCACAGCCAATTAACTCCCTTCACCGTTCTGACAGCACGAGCGCGGTGGGATGACAGGCTGTATGGTCGCATCATGCAACCGTGCATGCTTAAGAGAAATGAGTATTCACGTGCAGAGAGGTGAATATTCATTTCTCTTAAGTAGCGGCACACGTGACCGCCGGCAAAAGCAGGAAGCGGGCGGCTGACATTGTGCAAGCTACTGAAGAGCAATGAATACTCACTGCTTTCTGCATGCACAGTCCCGGCGTGCACGCAGTGAGTATTCTGGCAGCTGCTTTTCGGCTTGCTAGCATCGCTTGATGTCCACGCCATGCGCTGCTTACAAGCATAAAGCATCTCCTGGTATTGGAGAAGGACGCTGCGAGGGAGCGCCGGGAAGGTAAGTGTAATGTTTTTTTGTTTTTTTTTAATGTTTTCTGATGGGGCCATGTATACCAGGATGGGGGTGGGGGCCAATCATAAGGATTGGGCCAATCATAAGGATGGGCCCATGCATACCAGGACTGGGGTTGGGGGCCAATCATACCAAGACTCTATTAAAGAGAAGTTAATATTCATTGCCCTCCACGCCCATGGGCGTGGAATGCAATGAATATTCATTTCTCTTTAGCAGCGGGCACAGGAGTTAGCCACAGCAGCCGGCTCCAGCCTCCTGTGACCCGCTGCTCACCCCCCACAGCCAGAGCTGACCAGTACATCCGGACTATAAGACGCACCTCTCATTTTCCTCACATTTTTGGAGGAAAAAAGTGCTTCTTATAGTCCGAAAAACAGATTTATTTCTTGGTGTCCATACCAATAGGTTTTCCTATTAAGATCCAGCAGTTTAAGCCTACACACCAGTATGATTTTGCTGAATATTTTACTTTGTGCTGAGTACCCCCTGCAGGATAATTGGGTAGTTTGTTCTAAAATGCTGTCTAATTATGGGGGACTGAGTAATGTATAAATGTGTTTTTTTTTTTTTTTTTTTTTTTTTTTTTTAAAACCAGACTGCTCATGTGATTGTGGGGGAAAAAGGCTTAAAGCACCACTGCAGCGGTTATTTTTTTTTTATTTCAATACTGTAGAGCTGCTACTAAACTACCGTAAGTTTCCTGCCCCCCGTATTATACTTACTAGCTGCCATCTTCAGAGCTTCATAGTGCCATACCAGTCCTGCACCACCATCTTGGGATCTCAACGTCTTGCTGACCAGAAGACAGAGGTAACGATCACAAGGTCTTAAATAAGTCTACGAGAAACTCGTTCTAGCATCATTCTGGTTCATAGTTACATTGAGTTGTTAAAACTGTTCACAGAAAAATCCCAAATATTATGTAATTACTTACACATAGCCAATTTCACAAAATCTATTGCCATATAATAGGCAGAACAGAGTCACAGTTATAGCTTTACATAATAATTGTCTTGTAGCTGAAATATCCATGAACACTACAGAATTACTACTTGAACCGGTTATTCCCATCTTCATAGATGAGTAGTTAGACACCACTCCAGCATTTATTTTTTATTGCAGTACTGTAGTGATGCTACTATTCCAAGTTCCCTGCCCTTGTCTTAAACTTATCAGCCGCCAACTTCAGCTGTCACAACTCAATGTAAAAAAATTCACAGTAAATTCGATTAGCTGGGAAGACTAGTCTGAAAACTGTTCACAGAAAAATCCAAAATATTAAAAAATACCTTTTATTAATTATTATATTTAAAAACTTGCACACAAAACCATCACCAAAGAAAAACAACATATAATAGAAAAAAGCCTTAGGGGGTGCCTAACCCTAAGGACCGATCACTCTTTTGCACCCTACCTGGCAGCGGAGGTTGGCACCCTACTTCCTGCGCAACGGCGCCCCCGCTCACCGTCGACTATCCCTTCTACTCTTGTAATCCCTGTAGGGAAGGGGTAGAAAAATAAGAATATACTAACAATATGATACCTTAATTTAGCATATAGAGCTGTTGGCCAGGGGGTATATTTATCAAAAGGCCAGAGGATATAGATCACCCTTGTTCTGACCCTGCCTAACAGCGGGGGTTGGCACCCTAGATTGCTTACGACATGTGGCGCCCCCACTCAGCGGCTGTCCCAACACTGACCCTAACAAAACGCTCTTTTAAAGGATGTAAAAAAAGAAAAATGCTAAAGTGCAAAAAATGATATAACAAAAGCTAATAGCAAAAAGGAATGGGATTGTAGTTGCTATTAAGGTGCAATACTAATTAATTAGCAATTCTCATAAAAAACAATCTTACTGGTACATATGATGACCAATTCTACAGAGACCACATTGAGAATGAAAAAGATGGAGGCCCCTATTTTAGGAAAGTCACAACCTGAGACCTACTCTCCCCACATATAATATCACAAAGCAACCATGCCTTAAAAGCTTAATATATCGCAAAAATATGTGTATAAAAATGAAACTCGACGCGTTTCCCCTCTATACCAAGGTTCATCAGGAGTAAATACACATTTTGTAAATGACTGCTACATAGCTTGGTGATGTCAGATATCCTATAGCAATGAAGTCACAGACACATAGGGTGGGTCCCCTCCAGATAGCGTGCTCGGGATAAAGTGCCCAGCTTACTGAATATATAGACTCCTTTAATTGAAATATTGCCATCACATGGTTAACCCATGTCATTCTCAATTAAGCATATAAAAGGCCTGGTGTTGATTTGAGGTGTGGTTCTTGCATTTGGAAGGTTTTGCTGTGAAGTAAACATGCGGTCAAAGGAGCTCTCCATGCAGGTGAAACAAGCCATCTTTAAGGCTACTTTCACACTTCCGTCGGTACGGGGCCGTCGCAAACCGTCGGCCCGACGTACCGACGGACGTTGTGCTAAATTTAGCACAACGTGGGCAGCGGATGCAGTCTTACGACGCAGTGTGATGAGCGGGGAAGAGGGGGCGGAGTTCCGGCCGCACATGCGCGGTCGGAAAAAGCGGAACCGATGGACAAAAAAGTTACATTGAACGTTTTTTTGTGTGTCGCGGCCGCCAAAACACGACGCAACTTTCGCACGACGTCGCAATGCGTCACTAATGCAAGTCTATGGAGAAAAAACGCATCCTGCGGGCAACTTGCAGGATGCGTTTTTTCTCCAAAATGACGCATTGCGACGTACGCCTTAAGACGGATGTGTGAAAGTAGCCTAAGGCTACTTTCACACTGGCGTTAACTGCATTACGTCGCAATGCGTCGTTTTGCCGAAAAAACGCATCCTGCAAAAGTGCTTGCAGGATGCGTTTTTTCTGCATTAACTAACATTAGCGACGCATTTGCGACGCAATGACACACGTCGCAACCGTCGTGCGACGGTTGCGCCGTGCTGTGGCGGACCGTCAGGAGCAAAAAACGTTACATGTAATGTTTTTTGCTCCCGACGGTCCGCTTTTTCCGACCGCGCATGCACGGCCGGAACTCCGCCCCCACCTCCCCGCACTTCCCCGCACCTCACAGTGGGGCAGCGGATGCGCTGGAAAAATGCATCCGCTGCCCCCGTTGTGGGAACCTCAGCCCGACGCTAGTGTGAAAGTAGCCTAAGCTGCGAAAACAGAAAAAAACCATCCGAGAAATTGCTACAATATTAGGAGTGGCAAAATCTGCAGTTTGGTACATCCTGAGAAAGAAAGAAAGCACTGGTGAACTCATCAATGCAAAAAGACCTGGGCGTCCACGGAAGACAACAGTGGTGGATGATTGCAGAATAATCTCCATGGTGAAGAGAAAATCCTTCACAACAGCCAACCAAGTGAACAACACTCTCCAGGAGGTCGGCGTATCAATATCCAAATCTACCATAAAGAGAAAACTGCATGAAAGTAAATACAGAGGGTTCACTGCACGGTGCAAGCCACTCATAAGCATCAAGAATAAAAAGGCTAGACTGGACTTTGCTAAAAAAAACATCTAAAAAAGCCAGCACAGTTCTGGAAGAAAATTTTTGGACAGATGAAACCAAGATCAACCTCTACCAGAATGATGGAAAGAGAAAAGTATGGTGAAGGCATGATACAGCTCATGCTCCAAAACATACCACATCCTCTGTAAAACCCGGCGGAGGCAGTGTGATGGCTTGGGCATGCATGGCTGCCAGTGGCACTGGGTCACTAGTGTTTATTGATGATGTGACACAGGACAGAAGCAGCCGAATTAATTCTGAGGTATTCAGAGCCACACCGTGTGCTCAGATCCAGCCAAATGCAGCCAAACTGATTGGTCGTCGTTTCATACTACAGATGGACAATGACCCAAAACATAAAGCCAAAGCAACCCAGGAGTTTATTAAAGCAAAGAAGTGGAATATTCTTGAATGGCCAAGTCAGTCAACTGATCTCAACCCAATTGAGCAGCATTTCACTTGTTAAAGACTAAACTTCAGACAGGCCCACAAACAAACAGCAACTGAAAACCACCGCAGTGAAGGCCTGGCAGAGCATCAAAAAGGAGGAAACACAGCGTCTGGTGATGTCCATGAGTTCAAGACTTCAGACAGTCATTGCCAACAAAGGGTTTTCAACCAAGTACTAAAAATGAACATTTTATTTAAAATTATTGAATCTGTCCAATTACTTTTGGTCACTTTAAAAACAGGGTGGCACATGTTAAGGAGCTGAAACTCCTAAACCCTTCATCCAATTTTCATGTGGATACCCTCAAATGAAAGCTGAAAGTCTGAACTTCAACTGCATCTGAATTGTTTTGTTTAAAATTCATTGTGGTAATGTCTATAACCAAAATTAGAAAAATGTTGTCTGTCCAAATATATATAGACCTAACTGTATATCCTCTGGCCTTTTGATAAATATACCCCCTGGCCAACACCTCTATATGCTAAATTAATGTATCATATTGTTAGTATATTATTTTTCTACCCCTTCCCTACAGGAATTACAAGAGTAGAAGGGATAGTCGACGGTGAGCGGGGGCACCATGGCGCAGGAAGTAGAGTGCCAACCTCCGCTGCCAGGTAGGGTGCAAAAGAGTGATCGGTCCTTAGGGTTAGGCACCCCCTAAGGCTTTTTTCTATTATATGTTGTTTTTCTTTGGTGATGGTTTTGTGTGCACCAGTTTTTAAATATAATAATTAATAAAAGGTATTTTTTAATATTTGGGATTTTTCTGTGAACAGTTTTCTGGCTATTCATCCTAGCGAATCGAATTTACTGTGAATTTTTTTACATTGAGTTGTGACAGCTGAAGTTGGCGGCTGATAAGTTTTAGGGTACGGTCACACACTGCCATTTTGATCGCTACGACGGTACGATTCGTGACGTTCTAGCGATATCCATACGATATCGCAGTGTCTGACACGCAGCAGCGATCAGGGACCCTGCTGAGAATCGTACGTCGTAGCAGATCGTATGGAACTTTCTTTCGTCGCTTGATCTCCCGCTGACATCGCTGGATCGTTGTGTGTGACAGCGATCCAGCGATGTGTTCGCTTGTAACCAGGGTAAACATCGGGCAACTAAGCGCAGGGCCGCGCTTAGTAACCCGATGTTTACCGTGGTTACCAGCGTAAACGTAAAAAAAACAAACAGTACATACTCACATTCCGGTGTCTGTCCTCCGGCGTCTCAGCTTCTCTGCACTGTGAGCGCCGGCAAGCCGGAAAGCGAGCACAGCGGTGACGTCTGACGTCACCGCTGTGCTTTCCGGCTATGGCGCTTACACAGTGGAGAGAAGCACAGCGCCGGGGGACAGACACCGGAATGTGAGTATGTACTGTTTGTTTGTTTTTTTACGTTTACGCTGGTAACCAGGGTAAACATCGGGTTACTAAGCGCGGCCCTGCGCTTAGTAACCCCCTGGTTACCCGGGGACTTCGGCATCGCTCCAGCGCCGTGATTGCAACGTGTGACCGCAGTCTACGATGCTGGAGCGATAATCATACGATGCTACGACGTCACGGATCGTGCCGTCGTAGCGATGTAAATGGTACTGTGTGACGGTACCATAAGACAAGGGCAGGGAACTTGGAATAGTAGCATCACTACAGTACTGCAATAAAAAAAAAGTGCTGGAGTGGTGTCTACTACTCATCTATGAAGATGGGAATAACCGGTTCAAGTAGTAATTCTGTAGTGTTCGTGGATATTTCAGCTACAAGACAAATATTATGTAAAGCTATAACTGTGACTCTGTTCTGCCTATTATATGGCAATAGATTTTGTGAAATTGGCTCTGTGTAAGTAATTACATGCCTGTGATAACAAACCCCCTGGGATTATCTAAAATAACACACAGGAGAGAATAAGGTTTGCAAAGCTCATGTGTGAATAGAGCTCCAGTTACTTACAGTATGTGATGGGAAAGGCACCTACATCACTCATATAAAAGTAAATGTAGGGGGTGGTCTCTCATGCACAACATCCCTCCATTCCCACAGGTGGTATTGCCCATTGTCCAGCAGCAGTCAGAATCCTAGCAATCCTGCATTCTGTGGATTCATGGGACTACATCTTTTAAGAATGAATTCACACCCGGCAACTTTTGTTGCAGAACTTTCTGCCACTGAAAATCGGTTCATTCATCTGAATGCGGTTTGGGTAGAAAGTACATGGTTTTCTGCAAACTCTATTCACATAAATAGGGCAGGCGCAGATATTTTTGCAACAAAATCCTCCCCCCGAAAAACTTGCAATGAATTGTGAGAATTTTTCAGATGTGCTTCTGAAAATGTGCTTATTGGAAAAAGTAGCTGGTCTGCTGAAATATTTTCTTTACAGGAGATAAGAATACATGCTCCAGTATTTTCTGGATAGAAGAAAAATGAAGGCATGTTCTGTTTATAGCAGTGGGGAAGGCAAGTACTTACAGTGGTGTCATGTCTGCAGATTGTAATTTGCATCTCTCCAATTCTGCATAGAGGATTTGTAATGACATTTATGCTCCTGTATGTGTCCTGTTCCTGTAAGGCCACGAAGATGTCTGGGGCTTAGTACAAGGAGGAATGAATGGCCAGGTGCATGGAATATGCAGGTGTGTACATAGGCAACATCTGCAAGGAGTTTGTATGTTCTCCCCATGTTTCCTTGTGTTTACTCCGGGTTCTCCAGTTTCCTCCCACTTTCCAAAAACCTACCGCTAGGGAATCTAGATTGTAAGCCCCAATTGGGGCAGTGATGATTGTGTCTGTAAAGCACTGAGGAGTATGTAAGCGCTATATAAACTGAATGTATAGTTAGGGCCATATTCCTAGTGTACGTATATAAAGGCTGTGTGTAGCATGTGTTCCGGGTACCTGTCCGATGTTCTGTAGAGGAGGTAATGGACTGTCTGGTATCGCTGTCAGTATGATCTCATCAGGAGTGTAAGCTCCTTGCTTTACCTTTGCTTTATTATGCAGTAAGCATTCTTACCATTGAATGCTTCCTTCTTGCCAGCGCCTGCTGCATGGGTGTCTGTGAATGGATGGTGGGCTACATGCTGTGCTCGGGCTCTTTGTTTTTCAGCTGTTATTGACCCCTATGTGGAGAAGATCTTCTCCTGAAGACATTGTTTACTGTTGTTTCTGTCTGGGGACAAAGCTAGTTCGGGTTCATGTAAGACACGTCTGCGTAGCAGCACCCTAACCTTTATTCATTACACTCCATTCCAGCTCAGTTTCCATGGCAACCATCTGTCTTCTTCGTCATTGGTCGCCCAGTGCTTTCCATACAAATCTGGTAGGTTTAACTCCTCTATTAATATTGATGACTGGAAAAGCTAGCAGAGGTAGGACACAGTTAACTTTAACCAGCGCTCCCTCTGCATAAACATGGATTATTTGTGACCATCAGTAGGCCCTAAATGCAAGCTAATCAAAAGGTTGGAAGAAGCCATGAAGATGGGAGAGATGGGATTCTAGTCTCTACGATCATGGTTTCTGCATTTTTTTTCTTCCCTACTAAGAACGAGGACTGCCTATGAATGAAATATGTCTCCTGCGGAGGAGCACTGCATTTTTACATTTTTCTGGCCGGCCGTCTGTGACATGCAAGCAATCGTCTAGCTCATGAATATGCAATGGTTACCCTCTGTACCATATATCCGGACTGTTCGCTTTCAACAAATCTTTACCTAATGACTTATTTATTAATCATTTTCAATATGCATTTTCCTGTATGGTTATTTATCGATGAAATTTCTCCCGCATGATGCTCTGTATGGGTACTGATGGGCAGCACAGCATCATGCAGAGAACCAGTGAGGGTTCAGAAGAGGCATGGGTTTTAGAAGCCGTAGCAAGGTGCAGTTTCATGCACAGCCCATTATTGGCTGGTGCTATCCAAAGTCCGGAGTGTGACGCCACTGCTGCTAAGGAATTGACTAACCGCGTGGTTCCCCTTTTGATGTTCTCCACTTGTGAGGTGCCATCGGACGGTCAGAATCTTGAGATACAGGTGGCAAATGGTGCTCCGCCAATGGAGCTCATGGATGTGGACTTGAAAGCAGCAATGCTTCCCACTAAAGACTCACCCATGGAGCTAGCAGTCACCCCTGTCATTGATGTCCAGAATTGTGTTAGCCTGGTTAACAAGCAGATAGATCTCATTTCTGCTGATTCTACAAGCTTGGATGTCTCCGTCTCCAAACTGTCTAGGACTAAGCTTCAGGGTATTAAATGTGTTTCCGTGCCAACAGATGAGCAGGAAATGCCAGTCTGCCCCCTGGAAAATGGGATTAGGCCTTGTAGCACTGATTCTCCGATAAATCCAGTAAACACTGTGAATGAGAATGGAGGAAAATGTAACACTCTTTGCACGGTAAGAAGCTAGACGTTAATATTGTCCTGTTAATAGTGTTGTGTGTTACTTAGTGCACTAATAATGTGCTTTCTAGCAGCACGAGGTCTGTGACAGCTAATCCTATGTTAGAACCATGGACAGCTCAAAGTTCACTGCTGGACATGTTCTTTGCATGCTATTTTCAGTGTAGACTGTTATGTTCTGGTTTCCCGAACAACGGTTCTGACATTACACAGCCTGTGTGTGTATCATGTCTGTGAGTTTTCATTGCCAAACATTGCATGTTTTAATAAATGCACATGCACCTATGGCTTACATCTTGCCTGCTAATCGCTGCAGAATTTCAATAATGTTTTTTTATTACGGTAACGTAAAAGAAAATTACTGTTTTGCATGTCTTTGGTCTCCTATTATGTGGTTATTGTAGTCATAATCAAGTATGAACACAGAAGTCATTTTCCTACATGGTTTTAAAACTTGTTTTGCAGATCACAATGCTTGTAATAGCTGTTCTTACATCATCTGTGTGGCTCATTAGGATGGTTGGATGGTTAATGTTCCTTAATTTATTTGCATTTCTTTAGTTTTCTTACATACATAAGCTTGACTTTCCATTTAGATAGTGGTGTATGGTAGTTTGGGACCTGCACTTACTGCACGGGTAGAAGTTTAGTTTAGGCCCTGACTACTTGACATCTCTCCAGCATGTGATTCTAAAACCTACAATTCTTACTCAATTTTTATACAAGGTACCGATTTTGGTCACCTGAGGGTCCGCACAGGAAATGTAACATATCATTGTTTGATGCAGTAAAATGCATTCATGAGCTGCCCAGTAAATTGTATTGGAAGTTCTGCAGCTGCCATTACCAATCACCATTTGTCTATTATGGTGACTGGCAGACTGATGGCTACATGTGGTACGTGGGTGCTCTCTTTTTCCTCTTTCAGCAGAGCATACACATAACTGTGTATACTGACTGTCTACTGTAACCATTATCAGACCTCCCTATAAGGCAACATTTGTTATGTTCTGACTTATATATATATATATTTTTGTGTGTGCAAAGGCCATTAACAGTATTGATGGAGGAGTGTTCCCATTATACACATCTATTAAGATATCAATTTGATCATAAATGTTTGATAAGTAGGTGTCATTAGTCACCTAATATTAGAAATTTGGTTTCTTGTGCACCTGCACAATCGCCTACCGTTCTACTTAACTGGAGAAACAGTGGACTTCATTGTTTAAATATGTCTCTCATAGTATATAATGCAAGTCTATGTAATGTCTGTATGTGCAGGTCCACATTACTTTTACATAGAGTGGTGCCCACAAAATCAACTAAAAAAAAAAATTAACCACACATACATTAAAATATTTTTATTGTATCAAAACATATAGTAGTATTAGATAAAAAGGGGTGATAACATTGGAGAAAATTTGCAAAAGAAGCATGACAGAGCACCTTAATGTCAATCCGAAAAGAGTGCACTCATTAAATGACCCCGCCAAAAAAATACTGTTTACACTGCAAAGTCAAGTGGCTACAGAATACAGAAAATGACTAAGGAAACACCATCACAAAATTTATAGAATGTGATCGGATCATAAACATACAGATGGAGGTAAAATGTCCCAAGGAAATAGTGTGCATAATGCTATTTAGTAAGAACAAATATTAATATGCCTATAAAATCTAGTAAACCCTAGTCACATCTGTACACATTTGTCATAAATCTACCATGTTCATGGTGCATGATGTGCATTAACTTGTGATGCCCAAGGTGCGTTTCGCCATGGCTTCTTCCAGGGGCAATGTAAAGTGAGGACAAAGCAGGAGTTATGTATTAACTGCACTCTTTTCTAATTGTCATTTGTGCATAGGGTGCTCTGTCATACTTCCTTTGCAATTTTTCTGTGATGTTACCACCATTTTTATATACTTTGTATATTTTGTTTTGATACACTATAAGCTATTATTTTAATTTGTGTGTGATCATACTTACAGGTTTTGTATTAGTAAGCTGTCCATTATCATTATTTTTTTCTATTTGTCGTTTCACTGGCCCACTGTCTTGCTGCCAACTCTGTAGATTTTATTAATTAGAAAGTGGTGCACACAAAACCATCTGCATATCTTGCACAAGGGCCCCATGCCCACTTTGTTTAATTTGTCTAATGTCTCTGGGAGTCATGCATACACAGAATTGGCTGATCAGTTTAGGTAATGGGCACTGTTCAGTTTGCACGATTAGCATGTTCTACTGTTACATTTTATTCTGTAAATGGTGTTTTATATAAACTGCTCCAAAAAATTAAAGGAACACTTAAAGAAGTTGTCCACTGCTTTTACATTGTTGGCCTATCCTTAGGATAAGTCCTCAAAGTCTGATCAGCTGAGGTTTGACACCTGGCAGCCCCACCGACCAGCTGTTATTGGTGTCATCGGCGGCTTGAGGTGCTCACTTGCCGAGCTGCTCCGCCTACTGGTAGTGGCTGTCGCGGGGTACTGCACATTCGCCTCCTATTGATTTGAATAGGAGGTGGATCTTTAGTACCAAACCCCGGCCACTACAAGTAAATGGAGCAGCTCGGCAAGTGAGCACTTCCGGCCAGCTGCCGCCAACACAGAGAACATCTGATCGGGGGATGGGGGGGGGCATTACTTGGTGGTTTTGGATCCACTGATAACAAATGTTCCAGAGGTTCTCAGTTGGATTCAAGTCTGTTAATAACATCAATGCCTTTATCATCCAGGACTAGCCTCCACAGTCAGGCACATGAGGGACATTGTCCAGCATCAGGGGGAAATCAAGGACCTACTTCAGTATATATGGTCTTAGCATTTCATCCCGGTATGTAACGGTCAGAATATCATTGACTATTACATTTAGATTTGTCACCTTCCAAGGATTTGCCATCACTGACCCACTGTCAAATTTATCCATTTGGATGATGCAGACAGCATAACGTTAAGCATGGCGTTTCTAGACTTTCACGTCTGTTAACGAGCACCTATCCCCTCCACACATGTAATATATTAAAGTAAGATCACTGTAGATGTAAATAAAAAGCCGGATTACTCACCGGTAATGCTCTTTTAATGAGTCCACGACAGCACCCCACATGAGAGAGAGGGATCCGCCCCATAGGAACAGGAAACCTACAGAACAAAAGGAGGCGGTCCCCTCTCCTCCTCAGTTTAGTTTACAGAGTACAAAAAGGGAACCGCAAAAGCTTTAGTATTAATTCTTATTCAGCAACATAAATATCTTAAACTCTATACAACCATTATTTGTGAATTTAAAAGGAAGAGCTGTGCATAACTTAGGGAAGGTAGTAAATGGGTGCTGTCGTGGACTCATTAAAAGAGCATTACCGGTGAGTAATCCGGCTTTTTACCCTTCGCCACGACAGCACCCCACATGAGAGATTTTCAGAGATTCATTATTTGGGTGGGATTACTGTATTAAGAACAGCTCTACCAAAGGTTAGATCAGAAGATGTAGATAGATCAAGTCTATAATGGTTGTAAAAGGTAGAAGGTGTAGACCAAGTTGCGGCCTTACATATTAAATGGATCGGTACATCTGCTTGTTCCGCCCAGGAGGAAGCCATGGCTCGTGTTGAGTGCGCTTTAATACCCGCTGGAGGAATCTCGCCTTTTGATGTATAGGCCAAGCAGATAGCATCTCTAATCCATCGAGATATGGTAGCTCTCGTGACCCCATGTCCTTTCTTGTGGCCCTGAAAGGAGATAAACAGAGCCCTACTCTCCCTCCATGTCTGACACCTTTCTATATAGGTCAGGATGGCTCTTCTGACATCTAAGGTGTGGAATTTATGCTGTTCTGGAGTTACAGGTGAATCAAAAAAGGAAGGGAGAAATATCTCTTGGGACCTGTGGTAGGTGGACGCTACCTTAGTGAGGTATGAGGGGTCTGGTTGTAGGACTATCCGATCATGGAATATCAGTAAGAAGGGTCGGTCTACTGATAGGGCCTGGATGTCGCTAACCCGTCTAGCTGAGGTTAGGGCTACCAAGAGGGCTACTTTATATGTCAGGATTTTTAAAGGTATTAAATCTAGTGGCTCAAATGGGGAGCTGGTTAAGGCCTCTAGCACTAGATTTAAATCCCACGGAGGTAGACGGGGAATATGGACCGGTTTACTACGTTCACAAGATTTTATGAATCTGGAGATCCACCTATTAGCTGCTATATTGCATCCATATAGGGCTCCTAATGCCGAGACCTGAACTCTTAAGGTGTTTACAGATAACCCCAACTCTCGGCCTTTTTGCAAGAACTCTAGAATAGGTGTGACTGGAACTTGCTTAGTGAACGGTACCGTGTAAAAGTCTAAGAATTTATTCCATACCCTACTATATATCAGGGTGGTAGATCTTTTCCTGCTCAATAAGAGGGTGTTTACTAGTTCTGCTGAGAACCCTCTTGATCTTAGTAGTTGCCTCTCAAATTCCACGCCGTCAAGTGAAGACCTTTCACTTGCGGGTGGAAAAAGGGGCCTTGGGACAGCAGCTTCTTGTCTGATGGGAGAATCCATGGATCGCATAGGCACATGGTCTGGAGACAAGAGAACCATGGTCTTTTCGGCCAGAATGGTGCAATGAGGATTACTCTTGCTTGTTCCCTCCTGATCTTTCTGATCACTAGTGGAATCAGAGACATCGGAGGAAAGGCGTATGCCAGCTGGAACCTCCAAGGATGGTGGAGAGAGTCTAACATCTGGGTGATCCATGGCGTTCAGGGAAGCGAACCTTCTTACTTGCCGGTTGTCTCTTGTGGCAAATAGGTCGATTTGTGGTATCCCCCATGATTCTGTTATCATACTGAATATGGATCTGTTTAAGGTCCATTCCCCTTGACGTAACTCGTTTCGGCTGAGGTAGTCTGCCCTGATGTTTTCTACACCTCTGATGTGCAGGGCTGTTAGGGATGTTAGATGAGTCTCTGCCAGCTGGAAGATGTCTGCAGCTATGGTCATTAGACTTCCTGACCTTGTACCACCCTGACGGTTCACATATGCCACTGTGGTGGAATTGTCCGAGTAAATTCTTACATTTGCTCCTTGAATCTGCGGAAGAAAGTGATTTAAGGCATATTCTACCGCTTTTAACTCCTTCCAATTGGAGGAATATGACAATTCTGCCTGGTCCCAAGTATCTTGGGCCAGACTGTCTTTCATATGTGCTCCCCACCCAATAGGGCTGGCGTCGGTGGTAATTATTTTAGATGGGTCTATTATCCATGGCACACCCTCTGAGAGGTGGTCCATGTCTAGCGACCAGGATAGTGATTCTAAGATATCTTTGGAAAGAGTTATTCTGCTTTCTAGATGTCCGTCTTTTCCCTGAGCCGACAATACCTCATACTGTAATTGACGAGTATGAAATTGTGCCCATGGTACAGCAGGGATACATAATGATAATGACCCCAGTAAAGACATGCCCTTCCTTAATGTCATGTAGGGGTTGCGTATTGCGTCTGATACCCTTGATTGTATAGTCAGTTTCTTTGCCTGGGGGAGGAAGCATCTCTGACTTACGGAGTCTAGCTGGATTCCTAGAAATGTCTGGACGGTTTCTGGATTCAGCCGGGATTTTTCGAAGTTGACGATCCAACCTAACTCCTGTAGGGACGAGATCGTATTAGATAGACGAGTTTTACACTGAAGCATAGAGTTTCCCACCACTAGAAAGTCATCTAGGTAGGGTATTATCAAGGTATCTCGTTGACGTAGATGAGCCATCACTTCTAATATCACCTTAGTGAAGATGCGGGGAGCCATAGAAAGCCCAAATGGCATTGCAACATACTGAAAGTGTCGAACCTGTCCTTCCAGGGTGACTGCTACCCTTAGATACTTTTGATGATCGGCATGTATGGGAAGATGATAATAGGCATCCTTTAAGTCTATTCCGGCCATGACACACCTAGGAAACAAAAGTTTTATGGTTGAACTAATGGATTCCATTTTGAAGGTATGATTACGCAGGAAGGCGTTTAATCTCTTGAGATTTATGATGGTTCTAAATGAACCATCAGGCTTATTGATCAAGAATAAAGGGGAATAGAACCCCTTCCCTTCTTGATCCTGGGGAACTTCTATCAGGACTTTTTTAGACAGAAGAGATAGGATCTCTGATTCCAGAGCCCTTTGTTGGTCTTGACCTTTTGGAGATGTTACTATAAAGGAATCCCAAGGGATTCGGTCAAATTCCAATTTTAGGCCGTATTGTACAATGTCCAGAATCCACTGGCTGGATGTTATTTGTTCCCACCTGGGGAGGAAGAATTTTAATCTGCCGCCCACCTCCTGGTTAGCGGTATTTGCGTTTCGGGTTATGGGACCCGCTAAAAAAGGCACCTTTTTGCTTCGGGTCCTTCGACTCCCATCGCTCCCTTTGTTCGAACGGCTTGTTCCTGGTAAAGGGACGTCTTCTGAAGGCTCTCCTGTAGGATGGAAGATACTGGTTAGGGAAGCCTTTTTTCCTTTCTCCTGCTTTACTCAGGAGTTCATCCAGCGCTTTTCCGAAAAGGAACTCACCCTGGCAGGGGATCGCACAAAGTTTTGCTTTGGCCTGTGCGTCCCCTTTCCAGTTCTTTAGCCAGAGTGCTCGCCGGGCTGTGTTCACTAGGCCGGCTGACCTGGCTGCTAGGCGTAGCGAATCCACAGAGGCATCAGCCAAGAATGCTACTGCTTCTTTGATTAGAGGGAATTTCGGCAGAATTGACTCTCTCGAAGTTCTACCTCTAATCTGTTCCTCCAGTTGCTCCATCCACACTAGTAGTGACCTCGCAGTGCAGGTACTAGATATGGCGGGCCTGAACGCCCCCGTGTTGGCTTCCCACGACCTTTTTAGTAAAGCTTCTGCTTTACGGTCCAGTGGGTCTGTCAGGACTCCTGAATCCTCCACCGGTAAGACCGACTGTTTGGTTGTGGAGGCTACAGCGGCATCAACCTTCGGCACCTTTGACCAGGTATTTAGCTCCTCGTCGCTGAAGGGATAGCGTCTTATAGAGCAGAGGTCCCCAACCGCCGGTCCGCGGACCAGGCCCGGGCCGTTGGGGTTTTTCAGCCGGTCCGCGGCGCCCCTGTTCAGCGGTCACGTCACCTCCCATAGGGGCGGAGCCGCATAATTCATTTCTCTAATCAGCGGTGCCGGTGACCGCTGACAGAGGAAGAGGCTGCGGCACCGAAGACAGGCAGGGGGAAGGAGCGGGACGCCGGGAGCAGGTAAGTATCGCATATTCACCTGTCCTCGTTCCACACGCCGGGCGCTGTCTCCATCTTCCCGGCGTCTCTCCGCACTGACTGCAGGCAGAGGGCGCGATGACGCATATAGTGTGCGCGCTGCCCTCTGCCTGATCAGTCAGTGCGGAGAGACGCCGGGAAGATGGCGCCGAGGAGCTGCAAGCAAGACAGGTGAGTATGTGTTTTATTATTTTTATTGCAGCAGCAGCAGCACAGCTATGGGGCAATAATGGACGGTGCAGAGCACTATATGGCACAGCTATGGGGCAATGGTGCAGAGCACTGTATGGCACAGCTATGGGGCAATGGTGCAGAGCACTGTATGGCACAGCTATGGGGCAATAATGGTGCAGAGCACTATATGGCACAGCTATGGGGCAATGGTGCAGAGCACTGTATGGCACAGCTATGGGGCAACGGTGCAGAGCACTATATGGCACAGCTATGGGGCAATAATGGTGCAGAGCACTGTATGGCACAGCTATGGGGCAATAATGGTGCAGAGCACTATATGGCACAGCTATGGGGCAATAATGGTGCAGAGCACTATATGGCACAGCTATGGGGCAATAATGGTGCAGAGCACTATATGGCACAGCTATGGGGCAATAATGGTGCAGAGCACTATATGGCACAGCTATGGGGCAATGGTGCAGAGCACTATATGGCACCGCTATGGGGCAATAATGGTGCAGAGCACTATATGGCACAGCTATGGGGCAATAATGGACGGTGCAGAGCACTATATGGCACAGCTATGGGGCAATAATGGTGCAGAGCACTATATGGCACAGCTATGGGGCAATAATGGTGCAAAGCACCAGGGAAACAAGCATGGTGCTCCCACTCATTCTGAACCTATGGTAAGTTGAATCACATTCTCATTATAAATGTCATAATTATATGATAAGTATGCACTAAGCTCCATCCCTCCATAACCCCACCCCCATATGACCAAAGCCCCGCCCCTGCCCCACCCCCACCGGGCCATGGAAAACTGGTCTTGCTTAAAGCCGGTCCCTGGTGCAAAAAAGGTTGGGGACCTCTGTTTTAGAGGATGATGGTAGAAAACCTCTATTTTGCTTATCCCACTCTTTTTTTTACTATTTCTTTAATAGTTTTTATGACGGGGAAGGACCTACGTTTCCTCTGTCCTAACCCCGCGAACATGATGTCCTGAGCCGATTTACTTTCTTTCTCATCTGAGCACCCCATCGTGCTTCTGACAGATTTTATTAAATTGTCCACACTGCTGTTGGGAAGACAAAGTCCCCCTTCAGTCTCGGATGAGCTCGGCTGGGATTCCACTTCACCTGAGGATATACATACATCCTCTGACTGTGAACTGACTGGAGATTTGGACCTACTAAGCTGACGGGTACTGGTGGTACTTGTCTGCGCCAACCCCTGCATTTCTTCCCGGATTATAGCTCTGACATCTGATGGAGTCATTATGTTTTCCTGCCGTAAGGTTTGCATGATACACTCCGAACACAGTTTTTTAACATAATCATCCGGGAGGGGCTGCGTACATAAAGCACATTCCTTGTGCTTGGACTTGTGTGTCCTTTTCTTAGTCTAGAGGAAAGATACAGGAGGAACATATATCAGCATATAGGAAGAGACTCTTTCAAAAACTCACCCAGTGAAGCTGACAGGTACCGGTTCTGGAGGCGGATTTCGTTTGGTGGTAGAACCCTTCTCTGGAGGTCGACCACCACTCTTTGTGCTGCTCCTAGCGCTTCTCTCCTTGCTAGGAGAACGCTGTTGCACTGCGGGCAAGTGCGCATCGTCGGCCGGTGAAGCCATCTTACACACACCGGCCCGACGCTAGCGCTGCATTTTTAAATCTGCCGCCCATTCTCCTGCCTCCCCGGACCAACCCGGAAGTGCTCCAGCGACTTCCGGGTTAGGCGCGCCGCTCTCACTCACCATGCGGCGGCTAGGGATATTAAGCCGGCCGCAGCAGCGCGCGCGTCCTCATGGTGCCGGGCGGACCCACGGTGACCGGACCCGGACCGTGGATGCTTGGCCAGACGAGGGGGGAGGCTGCAAGCAGGGGCTCCCCCGCCGCTGCTTCTGGAACCGCAGCCCCTGCCGTTCCCTCAGATACCAACGCAGGCGGGTGCATGGCCCAGGGATCCTCTTCATCTGTAGGTAAGCTGGGTCCCTGTAGGAACAGGAAACCTAAACTGAGGAGGAGAGGGGACCGCCTCCTTTTGTTCTGTGGGTTTCCTGTTCCTATGGGGCGGATCCCTCTCTCTCATGTGGGGTGCTGTCGTGGCGAAGGGTAAAAATGAAATTACCTTTGGAAGAATAAGTAAAATTACATGAATTTTGTTATGCGAGAAACAGTTTATGGGAGGCGCCATCTTGCGATTGGCAGCTCAGCGTGCTGTGTTCTAATGAGGCACGCCCCCAGATTCCAGGCTGGTTGCTAGGCAGCACCTCTGGGCTGCAGCAGTGCAGGAACCCAAAGAGCTCATTTATCTAATGGTACTGTTATAGAAAGAAGGAAAATGTCTTCTGTCTATATATACAGTATACTGTGTATAGAGCCAGAGAAAAGGGCTGCAGAGTAACCACAGCATGTATTACCCGTATCCTCTTATAAAGATTCACACTTATGTCTCCCAGCTAAAAATGAAGTAAGTGTGCCAGTGCATATGCCTACTAATAATAGAGTGCACGCAGCAATCCAGTGGATATAGATATAGATATATATATATATATATATATATATATATCCACTGTATATATATATACATTGTATATATCTTTACCTCAATAAAATAAAGGGAATACTAAAATCCCACAGTGTCACTGAATGAAATATTCCAGTTTCAAATCTTTATTCATTACATAGAGGAGTGTGTTGAGAACAATAAAACCTAAAAATTATCAAAGTAAATCACAACTAATATCCCACGGAGGTCTGGAGTTGGAATGATGCTCAAAATCAAAGTGGATACTGAAGTTACAGGCTGATCCAACTTCAGTGGAAATGCCTCAAGACAAAGAATTGATGCTCAGTAGTGTGTGTGGCCTCTACGTGCCTGTATGATCTCCCTACAACGCCTGGGCATGCTCCTGATGAGGCGGCGGATGGTCTCCTGTGGGATCTCCTCCCAGACCTGGACTAAAGCATCCGCCAACTCGTAGACAGTCTGTGGTGCAACGTGACTTTGGTGGATGGTGCGAGACATGATGTCCCAGATGTGTTCAATCGGATTCAGGTCTGGGGAACGGGAGGAACAGTCCATAGCTTCAATGCCTTCTTCTTTCAGGATTTGCTGACACTCCAGCCACATGAGGTCTGGCACTGTCCTGCATTAGGAGGAACCCAGGGACAACCGCACCAGCATATGGTCTCACAAGGAGTCTGAGGATCTCATATTGGTACCTAATGGCAGTCAGGCTACCTCTGGTGAGCACATGTGGGCTGTGCGGCCCTCCAAAGAAATGCCACCCCACACCATTACTGACCCACTGCCAAACTGGTCATGCTGAAGGATGTTGCAGGCAGCAGATCGCTCTCCATGGCGTCTCCAGACTCTGTCACGTCTGCCACATGTGCTCAGTGTGAACCTGCTTTCATCTGTTTAGAGCACGGGGTGCCAGTGGCGAATTTGCCAATCCTGGTATTCTATGGCAAATGCCAAGTGTCCTGCACGGTGTTGGGCTGTGAGCACAACCCCCATCTGTGGACGACGGGCGCTCAGACCATCCTCATGGAGTCGGTTTCTAACCGTTTGTGCAGACACATGCACATTTGTGGGCCTGCTGGAGGTCATTTTGCAGGGTTCTGGCTGTGCTCCTCCTGTTCCTCTTTGCACAAAGGCTGAGGTAGCGGTCCTGCTGCTGGGTTGTTGCCCTCCTACGGCCTCCTCCACATCTCCTGGTGTACTGGCCTGTTTTCTGGTAGCACCTTCAGCCTCTTGACACTACGCTGACACACCGCAAACCTTGCCATAGCTCGCATTGATGTGCCATGCTGGATGAGCTGCACTACGTGAGCCAATTGTGTGGGTTGTAGAGTCCGTCTCATGCTACCACGAGTGTGAAAGCGCAACCAACGTTCAAAAGTGACCAAAACATCAGCCAGAAAGCATTGGTACTGAGATGTGATCTGTGGTCCCCACCTGCAGAACCACTCCTTTCACTCCTTTATTGAGTGTGTCTTGATAATTGCCAATAATTTCCATCTGTTCTCTATTCCATTTGCACAACAGCAAGTGAAATTGATTGTCAAAGAGTGTTGCTTCCTAAGTGGACAGTTTGATTTCACAGAAGTTTGATTTACTTGGAGATATATATATATATATATATATATATATATATATACACTAGCTATCGAACCCGTTCTATGCCCGGGTGGCGAGCATTTATATTGGTATATGGTCTCCATCCTGGTATGTGCTGCTCCCATCTTGCTCTCCCATCCTGTCATGTGCTGCTCCATCCTGCGCCCCCATCCTGTCATGTGCTGCTCCATCCTGCGCCCCCATTCTACCATGTGCTGCTCCATCCTGCGTCCCCATCCTGTCATGTGCTCCCATCCTGCGCCCCCATCCTGTCATATGCTGCTCCATCCTACACCCCCATCCTGTCATGTGTGTGCCCCCATTCTGTCATGTGCTGCTCCCATCCTGCGCCCCATCCTGTCATGTGCTCCCATCCTGCACCCCCATCCTGTCATGTGTGCGCACCCATTCTGTCATGTGCTGCTCCCATCCCGCGCTCCCATTCTGTCATGTGCTCCTCCCATCCCGTGCCCCCATTCTATCATGTGCTGCTCCCATCCTGTGCCCCCATTCTGTTGTAATGTGCTGCACCCATTCTGCCTGTTCCTGTTTCCATTCTGCCATATGTTGCTCCCATCTTTCTCTCTCTGGCTCTACTGCCCGAGTACGGCTGTGCGGAGTGCGGGCGGCTGTGCGGAGTGCGGGCGGCTGTGCGGAGTGCGGGCGGCTGTGCGGAGTGCGGGCTGCGGGCGGCTGTGCGGAGTGCGGGCGGCTGTGCGCGGCTGTGGTGAGTGCGGGCGGCTGTGCGTGGCTGTGCTGGGCACCGAGTGCTGGGGGCCTGAGCAGGCGGGGACACCGGCGCGCTGTGGGGGTCAGGTGCCGGAGTCGCCGCTAGCTCAGGCCCCCGGCACTTGCTATATTTACCTGTCCCCCGTTCCACCGATGCGCGCTGCTCCATCCTCCACATCCTCTGGCTGTGACTGTTCAGTCAGAGGGCGGCGCGCATTAAGAGCCTCATCGCGCCCTCTGAACTGAACTTCACAGGCAGAGGATGTGGAGGATGGAGCAGCGTGCATCGCTGGAACGGGACAGGTAAATATAGCATACTCGCCCTCCTGGCTCGTCCCTGCTTCTCCGTTGGAGATCGCGGTGTGCGTTCAGTGCTTACGCATACCGCGATCTCCTGGGAGCGTCACTCTGTGGGGTCCAGACTGCGCCGGCGCTTGCGCAGTCTATAAAGGCTTCGGACAGAGTGACGCTCCCAGCGTTATATTATAGATATAGAGATATATATATATATATTGTACATGGGTGTGTGTTTACATACAGTGCTCTCATGCATGCACTTTACACATTATACACACACTTATATATATCATGGCCTCCTTAAGGGGCCAATACAAAATGCGCTTTGGAGATGTCCTTGTGGTTAGAGATGGGCGGACACCTGGATGTTCGGGTCCGGCAGGTTCGGACAAACAGTTACAAAATCTTCGGGTACCAGAACAGGACCCGGACCCCATTCACTTGAATGGGGGGGGCCCGAACATCCAGTGTTTACCACTCTGTCATGTGCATGACAGTGTGGCAAACACCGCTTCTGATCGGCGGTGAAATCATCCCAGCCAGTTAGAGAGCCACGGTTCCCACACTGTCGTTTGACAGCGTGAGCGCGCAGCTGTGGTCAGAGGTATAAAGTTTACCTCCGGTCACTGGGGTCAGCTGATGAGACTACTGCTCCCATCATCTGACGCCTGCTGCTGCTAATAACAGGGAGAGCAGGAGAAGCTGATGGGAGTATTCGTTAGCCAGCTCCTACGCTGTAAAAAAATATTTTTTTAAAAAAAGGGTGTGACTTCCCCTGTATTTTTGATAACCAGACAGGCAAAACTCAGAGCTGCGGGTTGCAACCCTCAGTTGTCAGCTTCAGCAAGGCTGGTTATCAAGAATAGTGGTCCCCCCAAATTAAAAAAAAAAAAAAAAAAATCGGTGTGGGGTCCCCCCCATTTTTGACAAATAGCCTTGCTAAAGCTGACAGCAGGGGGCTGGTATTCTCAGGTTAGTAAGGGGCCATGGACATTGCCCCCCCCCCGGCCTAAAAAAAGCAGCCCGCAATTCTGGCACTTTGCCCAGCTCTTCCCACTTGCCCTGTAGCGGTGGCATTGGAGTTAATATTTGTCTAGTTGATGTCACCTTTGTATTCTAAGGTGATATCAAGCCCACGTAATGGAGAGGCTTCTATAAGACACCTATCCATTACTAACCCGATAGTTATATAAAAAATAAAAATATCCCTCGCCTATCCGTCGTTCTGTCCCATGCCGTAATCCATGTCTAAGGAAAAACAGTTTTCAACCTGGACGATGCCAAGATATATAATCATTATGTAAAATAGGGTAGGGGGCAGATGACAGATCACTGACCTGTCAGTAGCCATAATGATGAATACCTAATCAGTGCACCACATAAAGCCCCTGCCCCAAAGCACAAGCATATAATTAACGCAAAACTGCATTTTTGTTTTTTGTGGGACAAGTTGTACTTTTGAAAGACACCATTGGTTTTACCATATCGCAGTGTTCCCCAACTCCGGTCCTCAAGAGCCACCAACAGGTCATGTTTTCAGAATTTCCTTAGTATTACACAGGTGATAATTGCATCACCTGGACAGGCAAGAATTCAATAACCTGTGCAATACTAGGGAAATCCTCAAAACATGACCTGTTGGTGGCTCTTGAGGACCAGAGTTGGGGAACACTGCCATATCGTGTACTCAAAAACAGGAAAAAAAAATTCCAAGTGCTGTGAAATTGCAAAAAGTGCAATTCCACAACGGTTTTTTGTTTGTTTGTTTTTTTTCACCATGTTCACTGCGCCGGCGCACTATGTCCCGGAAGTATTTCGCTGTGTTCTGGGACATAGTGCGCTGGCGCATGTGCACTAATGCTTTTCGTGTTCTACGGAGGAAAGCGAATCAACTTCAAGGCAATATTGCAGCCAGCGTGCGGCCAGCGGGAAAGGAAGGGGTGAATAAAACACCCGAAAACACCGCCCATCGGACCGAAAAAAGGTCCCGCCAAATTCAGATGACAGGTTCCCTTTAAGGACATGACATTGGCTGTATATTTGAGGTCTTTGTCTTGCTGCAGAATAAGTTGATAGCCAATCTGATGTCTTATTGATGCGCTGCATGATGGATAACTATCCGCCTGCATTTTTAAGTATTGGGGACTCCATTAACCATGACCAAATCCATTTGCTGAAAAGCAGCTCCAAACTTACAAGGAACCTCCACCATGCTTTACTATTGCTTGCATATTCTCATTGTCGCACTCCAACCCTTGACAAACAACCTGCTTTCTCTTGCAGCCAAATATTTAACGAAGCACACCTCCCATCAAAATGTTATCCTCATAATATTTTGCAGTCATTGTACTTACAATTGCTCATTTTGTCATTCTACCCAGTTTTCCATTAGGTCTGTGACTTCACGTGATTTTAAACTGATTAGCTGAATCCTTCGAAGCTCTTTGTAGAAACAGTAGATCAACTTCGTCTACACAAGTAGAATATATATGAAGGGGGAGAGGGAACATCTGGGTCAGGAGTTGAAGAGGGGATGATAAATGCGGGGACAGGAGCTTCCTGTTTCTACGTACAGCAGAGAAAAGAAAATACTGGGTAGAAAGGCAGAATGAGCAATTGAAAGTACACAGTGCTATATAATATGATTGCAAAGATAACAACTTTTGGTGGGAGTACTTCTTTAAAATTTTTGACTGATCAGTCTAAAGCACCTGTGGCCATTTTTCTGCACCCCAGTTTCTATGTTTTCATGCACAATTGATATGCTTAGCATGTTTCCATGCCAAATGTATGTTTTGTGGCTACAATTCTTTTATGAAGACCAGTTCTTCTCGGAACTGAGAACAGATGGGCGTAGCTGGGTCCCACTGGTTACTGCCAGTTCTGAGCTGATGGCACTGCTTTGGAGTCTTTTAATGTTGAAGGGAAGTGTAATGTTGAAGCATAATCAGTCTTTAATGTGACTGCTGCGCGAAGTTGCAGATTCATCAAAGTTGGAAGTTGAAACTGGAAGAATTTTCCAATGAAGAATTGATGAAACTCCCTCAAACAAGAATTGAAAGACTCTTAACCGGCTACAAAAAGCATTTATAAGCTGTGATACTTGCAAAGTGGGTGCTACTAGGTACTAACCATGCCTTGATCATAGGCCCATTTTCCTTTTTGTAATTTTTAAAATGTAAAAGATTAGAAAAGTGTGTGTTTTAAAATGTAAAAGATTAGAAAAGTGTGTGTGTGTGTGTGTGTGTGTGTGTGTGTATATATATATATAGAGAGAGAGAGAGATATATAGAGATATAGAGCTATATATATACAGTGCCTAAAAGTAGTACCGTATATACTCGAGTATAAGCCGACCCGAGTATAAGCCGACCCCCCTAATTTTGCCACAAAGAACTGGGAAAACTTATTGACTCGAGTATAAGCCTAGGGTAGAAAATGCAGCAGCTACCGGTGAATTTCAAAATTAGAAATAGATACTCCATACCATTCATTATGGCCCCATAGATGCTCCACATAAAGCTGTGCCATATATAATGCTCTGCACCGTTCATTATGGCCCCATAGATACTCCACATAAAGCTGTGCCATATATACAATGCTCTGCACCGTTGCCCCATAGATACTCCACATAAAGCTGTGCCATATATACAATGCTCTGCACCGTTGCCCCATAGATAGCTGTGCCATATATATAATGCTCTGCACCATTGCCCCATAGCTGTGCCATATAGTGCTCTGCACCGTTGCCCCATAGCTCTGCCATATAGTGCTCTGCACCGTTGCCCCATAGCTGTGCCATATAGTGCTCTGCACCGTTGCCCCATAGATAGCTGTGCCATATATATAGTGCTCTGCACCGTTGCCCCATAGCTGTGCCATATAGTGCTCTGCACCGTTGCCCCATAGCTGTGCCATATAGTGCTCTGCACCGTTGCCCCATAGCTGTGCCATATAGTGCTCTGCACCGTTGCCCCATAGATAGCTGTGCCATATATATAGTGCTCTGCACCGTTGCCCCATAGCTGTGCCATATAGTGCTCTACACCGTTGCCCCATAGCTGTGCCATATAGTGCTCTGCACCGTTGCCCCATAGCTGTGCCATATAGTGCTCTGCACCGTTGCCCCATAGCTCTGCCATATAGTGCTCTGCACCATTGCCCCATATCTGTGACATATAGTGCTCTGCACCGTTGTCCCATAGCTGTGCCATATAGTGCTCTGCACTGTTGCCCCATAGCTCTGCCATATAGTGCTCTGCACCGTTGCCCCATAGCTGTGCCATATAGTGCTCTGCACCGTTGCCCCATAGCTGTGCCATATAGTGCTCTGCACCGTTGCCCCATAGCTGTGCCATATAGTGCTCTGCACCGTTGCCCCATAGCTGTGCCATATAGTGCTCTGCACCGTTGCCCCATAGCTGTGCCATATAGTGCTCTGCACCGTTGCCCCATAGCTCTGCCATATAGTGCTCTGCACCGTTGCCCCATAGCTGTGCCATATAGTGCTCTGCACCGTTGCCCTATAGCTGTGCCATATAGTGCTCTGCACCGTTGCCCCATAGCTCTGCCATATAGTGCTCTGCACCGTTGCCCCATAGCTCTGCCATATAGTGCTCTGCACCATTGGCCCATAGCTGTGCCATATAGTGCTCTGCACCATTGCCCCATAGCTGTGCCATATAGTGCTCTGCACCGTTGCCCCATAGCTCTGCCATATAGTGCTCTGCACCATTGCCTCATAGATACTCCACATAAATCTGTGCTGCTGCTGCTGCAATTTAAAAAAAACAAAAAAACACATACTCACCTGTCTTGCTTGCAGCTCCTCGGCGCCATCTTCCCGGCGTCTCTCTGCACTGACTGATCAGGCAGAGGGCGGCGCGCACACTATATGCGTCATCGCGCCCTCTGACCTGCACAGTCAGTGCAGAGAGACGCCGGGAAGATGGCTCGGCGCCCGGCGTGTGGAACGAGGACAGGTGAATATGCGATACTTACCTGCTCCCGGCGTCCCGCTCCTTCCCCCTGCCTGTCTTCGGTGCCGCAGCCTCTTCCTCTATCAGCGGTCACCGGCACCGCTTCATTAGAGAAATGAATAGGCGGCTCCGCCCCTATGGGGGGTGGAGCAGCCTATTCATTTCTCTAATGAGCGGTCCCACGTGACCGCTCAGGGGAAGAGGCTGCGGCACCCGGAGACAGTGGGACGTGCAGGGGGGGTGCCAGGAGCCCCGGGACTAGGTAAGTATATGACAGTGCTCACCCGCCGACCCCACCACCGATCATGACTCAAGTATAAGCCGAGGGGGCACTTTCAGCCCAAAAATTTGGGCTGAAAATCTCGGCTTATACTCGAGTATATACGGTATTCAACCCCCTGCAGGTTTAATAAGATGCAAATAAGTTAGAGCCTTCAAACTTCAAACAAGAGCAGGATTTATTAACAGATGCATAAATCTTACAAACCAAAAAAGTTTTGTTGCTCAGTTAAAATTTTAGAAATTTTAAACATAAAAGTGTGGGTCAATTATTATTCAACCCCTAGGTTTAATATTTTGTGGAATAACCTTTGTTTGCAATTACAGCTAATAATCGTCTTTTATAAGACCTGATCAGGCCGGCACAGGTCTCTGGAGTTATCTTGGCCCACTCCTCCATGCAGATCTTCTCCAAGTTATCTAGGTTCTTTGGGTGTCTCATGTGGACTTTAATCTTGGGCTCCTTCCACAAGTTTTCAATTGGGTTAAGGTCAGGAGACTGACTAGGCCACTGCAACACCTTGATTTTTTTGCCTCTTGAACCAGGCATTGGTTTTCTTGGCTGTGTGCTTTGGGTCGTTGTCTTGTTGGAAGATGAAATGACGACCCATCTTAAGATCCTTGATGGAGGAGCGGAGGTTCTTGGCCAAAATCTCCAGGTAGGCCGTGCTATCCATCTTCCCATGGATGCGGACCAGATGGCCAGGCCCCTTGGCTGAGAAACAGCCCCACAGCATGATGCTGCCACCACCATGCTTGACTGTAGGGATGGTATTCTTGGGGTCGTATGCAGTGCCATCCTGTCTCCAAACGTCTCGTGTGTGGTTGGCACCAAAGATCTCGATCTTGGTCTCATCAGACCAGAGAACCTTGAACCAGTCAGTCTCAGAGTCCTCCAAGTGATCATGAGCAAACTGTAGACGAGCCTTGACATGACGCTTTGAAAGTAAAGGTACCTTACGGGCTCGTCTGGAACGGAGACCAGTGCGGTGGAGTACGTTACTTATGGTATTGACTGAAACCAATGTCCCCACTGCCATGAGATCTTCCCGGAGCTCCTTCCTTGTTGTCCTTGGGTTAGCCTTGACTCTTCGGACAAGCCTGGCCTCGGCACGGGAGGAAACTTTCAAAGGCTGTCCAGGCCGTGGAAGGCTAACAGTAGTTCCATAAGCCTTCCACTTCCGGATGATGGGCCCAACTCCTTGGAAAGGGTTTTGTACCCCTTGCCAGCCTTGTGACCCTCCACGATCTTGTCTCTGATGGCCTTGGAATGCTCCTTTGTCTTTCCCATGTTGACCATGTTTGAGTGCTGTTCACAAGTTTGGGGAGGGTCTTAAATAGTCAGAAAAGGCTGGAAAAAGAGATAATTAATCCAAACATGTGAAGCTCATTGTTCTTTGTGCCTGAACTACTTCTTAATACTTTAGGGGAACCAAACAGAATTCTGGTGGGTTGAGGGGTTGAATAATAAATGACCCTCTGAAAAAACTTTTCCCAATTTAAAAAAAAAAAATAAACAAAGAAATAACATTCTTTTTTGCTGCAGTGCATTTCACACTTCCAGGTTGATCTACAGTCCAAATGTCACAATGCCAAGTTAATTCCAAATGTGTAAACCTGCTAAATCTGCAGGGGGTTGAATACTACTTGTAGGCACTGTATGTATGTATATATATATATATATATATATATATATATATATATATATATATATGTATGTGTATATATATATATATATGTATGTATATGTATATATATATATATATATATATATGTGTATGTATATATATATATATATATATATATATATATATATATATATATATATATATATATATATATATATAGTTATAGTTATATAGTTTTTGGCAAGGCCAGATTACCGCTTTGAAGAAACAGGAATACATCCAACCTGTGGTTACAGTTCGCACGGAAAACGGATTGTGACAGATCCAGACATGTAAAGAAAAACAACTTTTTGTTTCTCCAGCGATCAGTCCAATGGTACAGTAAAATATACCTCCAGGACCTGGAGGAAGACACATGTGGTGTCGAAACATGTCGTCCATAAGGGATTGAATGTATGCAATATTGTAACTGAAGAAATCTGGAACTTTTTAATGGATAAATAAAAGGTATATTTTACTCTACCATCGGACTGATCGCTGGAGAAACAAAAAGATATATATATATATTCCTACAATAAAAAGGAAATGTGTCATCTTTAACTTTAGGCCTTTAGGGGATTATTTCACCTTCAGTTTGCTATTCGCAATACCAGTAATTTTGACCAGGGGTGCCCCAACTTCTACATGCCACCGTCTCTCTAGAGTGGGAATCTCCTGTTCTGAAAGGTGCCATAGTGACAGGAGAGGTGGTTGCACATGCACAGCATTCACTGCACTTCTAAGGCCTTTAAGGAAATTCTTTGGAGGAAAGTGTTTAGGGGAAGTATGATTAGAAATCGTGTGAAGAAGCTATAAAAGAGAAGATATGGTGTCTGTGATCTACGGTATATCCTATGCAGTTGATACATTTATCCGCCTCTGTACAATGAGTCGGGTGAAGTGTGTTTTTGCGCTGTCTTTACTATGTATATAGCACTGAAAAGAATCATGATTGCTGACCAGTAGATCATTGTTATCTGTGCAATGGAAAAGATGGGGAAGGTTCAGTTTGTCTGTAATGCGCTTTCTTCTCATAAAGTAATGATCACACGCTTATGATGTTATCTTGTTAGTTCTGCTTCTGTGAACTTAGTATACTATTGCAGATGAATCTTGTAGAGGGCACAGTTCTTTCTTGTTATATTTTTGTAATTTCCTTTCCAGTAAGGAAACAAACAAGATGTGTCATCAGAAATTTAAATCCAGTTTTGTTTGGGGGGGTTTAGCTGTGTTTCTTTTTTCTCTCCAAATCACAATCTCTGTCAAGAATAAACATTGGAAATCTTGCCATTTTTGCACTAGGTACCAAGGCATTATTAGACTCGTTCTTCCTCTAGCTTACTGAAATCTACATGCTCATTAGCAGAAATCGATTGACTCTGATACTATCTTTTGTATGGAAGCATGTAAGGAGCCTGTGCAAACGTCTCTGTAAAGGGAGTGCTAGCGTCAGCTGTGACCGCCTATGGTGATTGGTGGATCCGGTGTTAAATGTGTAGAGGTGTTGGCGGTCATTGTAATCCTGTCTATGCTGAAAAGGAGCAATCTGAAAACTTTTCCTGAAAGATCAGGAAGTAGACGTCTAAAAAAAATCACCAGTGGCCAGTGTGAAAATGGCAAGATTACGATTTTTTTTTTATACAGAAATAAAAATTGTCCAAAAAAATACATGTAACACAGCAACTTGAGCTAAATAGGTCATTTTCTCATTCAACGTTCTCTTTATAAGGTTGGTCTGAAGTCAAACTAAATTTTATTCTAAATCCCTTTCTATTTAGTGCCATAATATGTCATTTTCTAATATACTTGTATAAAAATTCCTTACCATTCCCTAACTGCACTAGCTAACTCAGGGTTGGGGAGCCTCAAGCCCCAGAGCCATTTACGGCCCTCGATGACCTTTTATCAGGCCCCTGGGCAGATTCTCAGGGACCGCATTCTTGGGCAGGGAGGTGTATTTTGATTGCCATCAGCTCATTAATTTCTTCTTGCTCTGTTAGCACGCACATGCAGTGTTCACTACTGAACACTGAAGGGCATACAATGAAAGATTACGTCCTGACACCAGTGCCAGAGTCAGGATGTTCTTTGTGGGCGGAGTTTGTACTGCCCCCGAAGAATGGTATAAATATTCAAATGGCCCTTGGCAGCAAAAAGATTCCCAACCCCTGCTCTAACTGCTAGTCTATTTTTTTTCCTTCTTTCTGTGTGATGATGGTTCGTGTGAGTATCCCAGTGCAGGTGTCATCAGGGGCAGGAGCTGCAGTCACTGCCACAGCCCCTGCCCCCTCCCTGAAACAAAGGGGCTGTGCTTGTTTCGGGTGCTTGTGCCTGCTGTGACCCTCCCTGGTATCTGTGCATTGAGCGATCTGCACAATGACAGCGTCCAGTCTGTTGTCTGCTCAGATCAGTAATCAGCCGGCAAGTGGTGTCAGAATACCCGGTGTACAGGAGAATAGCGCCGCCACCGCAAGTGACATCACTGGTCTAGTGCGCAGTTATTGGATTGATTTTCTCTGACCCAGTTGTCCTGACATCTCCTCAACCCCTGAAGTCCTTTTGAACAGACACATGAATTGCCTAAGTGATCTTACGCTATTTTCACATTTGCGTTAGAATCCGCAGCGTTTATGCCGCAACCTGAAACGCACGATAAACCGCGTGCAAACACAGCGTTTTTAGACGCATAAGCTAACACATGTGGTAAAAAACCCCGCTACGTTTACATGCTTTTTCATGCGTTTTGCATGTGTTTGCGTTTTCTTTCTGCATGGTGGAAAATTTTACAGGAGAAAAATCTAGATAAACAGACACCGCCAATGGGACAACAGTGGGCATGTGTTATGGGATATCTTTATATAGACCCTTTGTCAGCTGAAATCTTCACAGTTTGGTACTGTATCCTGTGTCATGATGGATCTTCGCATGGAGAGCTTTTATTTCAACCCACGTTTAAATATAAAGCTGTTTCTTGCCTGTGCGTTTGCTTGGGAGCAACAAAGAAATCAAGAAAGACAAACAAGAACACGGCGTCGGAGTTATTAGAGACACCCCATTATTGAACTCCGGGAGAGCCGTGGAGCCTATCACACGCTATATGGCGAGCTTAATGCCAACCCGGACAAATTCCCAGAATATACCAGGATGTCTCGAGAGATTTTCAGGATTTGCTTGGTTGTGTCCAAGGAGCCATCCGGATACAGGACACCCAGCTCCGTAGAGCGATTCCTGCAGAGGAGCGTCTCCTGGTCACACTAAGGTATGTAATAATTCTAAACAAATGCCTGTCATAATTATTATTGTTCTGCCATGTATTATTTGTGTTTTCCTTTGTGTTTAGCAAAACCTCACCATAAATAGAATTGTTCGTAATTTTTTTTTTTCTGTCAGATTCCTGGCTACCGGAGAGAGCTTATCATTGCTCCACTTTCAGTACCGGTTTGGAATTTCTACCTTGTCTGGAATAATTGCGGACACCTGCCTGGCTTTGTGGAACGTTCTCTGGCATGAATTTATCCGCCTACCCACGGCGGACATGTGGATGGAAATTACCTACAAATGGAGAGTGTGTAATTTCCCCAACTGTTTGGGAGCAGTGGATGGAAAGCACATACGGATTATCAAACCCGCCAGATCTGGATCGGAGTACTTTAACCCCTTTCTGCCATTGGACGTACTATTCCGTCCATGTGGGGTCGAATAGTACGTCCAGCACAATCGGCCGCGCTCCCTCCGAGAGCGCGGCCGGTCGCGGCCGGGTGTCAGCTGCCTATCGCAGCTGACATCCGGCACTATGTGCCAGGAGCGGTCACAGACCGCCCCCGGCACATTAACCCCCGGCACACCGCGATCAAACATGATCGCGGTGTGCCGGCGGTACAGGGAAGCATCGCGCAGGGATGGGGCTCCCTGCGGGCTTCCCTGAGACCCCCGGAGCAACGCGATGTGATCGCGTTGCTGCGAGGGTCTCCTACCTCCTATCCCTGCAGGCCCCGGATCCAAAATGGCCGCGGGGCTGCATCCGGGTCCTGCAGGGATTACTTCCGGGTGCCGTGCAGGCTGCAGATGAAAGCTGCAGCCTGCACGGCTGTAAGTGAGATCGGTGATCTGACAGAGTGCTATGCACACTGTCAGATCACCGATCTGTGATGTCCCCCCCTGGGACAAAGTAAAAAAGTAAAAAAAAAAATTCCCACATGTGTAAAAAAAGAAAAAAAAAATCCTAAATAAAGAAAAAAATATATATATATTATTCCCATAAATACATTCCTTTATCTAAATAAAAAAAATCAAACAATAAAAGTACACATTTAGTATCGCCACGTCCGTAACGACCCCACCTATAAAACTATATCACTAGTTAACCCCTTCAGTGAACACCGTAAAAAAAAAAAAAGGCAAAAAACAACGCTTTATTCTCATACCGCCAAACAAAAAGTGGAATAACACGCGATCAAAAAGACAGATATAAATAACCATGGTACCGCTGAAAACGTCATCTTGTCCCACAAAAAACGAGCCGCTATACAGCATCATCAGCGAAAAAAATAAAAAAGTTATAGTCCTCAGAATAAAGCGATGCCAAAATAATTATTTTTTCTATAAAATAGTTTTTATCGTATAAAAGCGCCAAAACATAAAAAAAATGATAGAAATGAGGTATCGCTGTAATCGTACTGACCCGAAGAATAAAACTGCTTTATCAATTTTACCAAACGCGGAACGGTATAAACGCCTCCCCCAAAAGAAATTCATGAATAGCTGGTTTTTGGTCATTCTGCCTCACAAAAATCGGAATAAAAAGCGATCAAAAAATCTCCCGTGCCCGAACATTGTTACCAATAAAAACGTCAACTCGTTCCGCAAAAAACAAGACCTCACATGACTCTGTGGACTCAAATATGGAAAAATTATAGCTCTCAAAATGTGGTAACGCAAAAAATATTTTTTGCAATAAAAAGCTTCTTTCAGTGTGTGACGGCTGCCAATCATAAAAATCAGCTAAAAAACCCGCTATAAAAGTAAATCAAACCCCCCTTCATCACCCCCTTAGTTAGGGAAAAATAAAAAAATTTAAAAAATGTATTTATTTCCATTTTACCGCTAGGGCTAGGGTTAGGGTTAGGGTTATGGTTGGGGCTAGGGTTGGGGCTAGGGTTAGGGTTGGGGCTAGGGTTAGGGTTGGGGCTAGGGTTAGGGTTGGGGCTAGGGTTAGGGCTAGGGTTAGGGTTAAGGCTACAGTTAGGGTTGGGGCTAAAGTTAGGGTTAGGGTTGGGGCTAAAGTTAGGGTTAGGGTTTGAATTACATCTACGGTTGGGAATAGGGTTGGGATTAGGGTTAGGGGTGTGTCTGGGTTAGAGGTGTGGTTAGGGTTACCGTTGGGATTAGGGTTAGGGGTGTGTTTGGATTAGGGTTTCAGTTATAATTGGGGGGTTTCCACTGTTTAGGCACATCAGGGGCTCTCCAAATGCGACATGGCGTCCGATCTCAATTTCAGCCAATTCTGCGTTGAAAAAGTAAAACAGTGCTCCTTCCCTTCCGAGCTCTCCCGTGCACCCAAACAGGGGTTTACCCCAACATATGGGGTATCAGCGTACTCGGAACACATTGGAGAACAACTTTTGGGGTCCAATTTCTCCTGTTACCCTTGGGAAAATACAAAACTGGGGGCTAAAAAATAATTTTGGGGGGAAATTTATTTTTTTTTACTTTCACGGCTATGCGTTATAAACTGTAGTGAAACAATTGGGGGTTCAAAGCTCTCACAACACATCTAGATGAGTTCCTTAGGGGGTCTACTTTCCAAAATGGTGTCACTTGTGGGGGGTTTCTACTGTTTAGGTACATTAGGGCCTCTGCAAACGCAATGTGACGCCTGCAGACCATTCCATCTAAGTCTGCATTCCAAATGGTGCTCCTTCCCTTCCGAGCCCTCCCATGCTCCCAAACGGTGGTTCCCCCCCTACATATGGGGTATGAGCGTACTCAAGACAAATTGGACAACAACTTTTGGGGTCCAATTTCTCCTGTTACCCTTGGGAAAATACAAAACTGGGGGCTAAAGAATAATTTTTTGGGGAAATTTTTTTATTTTTTATTTTCACGGCTATGCATTATAAACTGTAGTGAAACACTTGAGGGTTCAAAACTCACAACACATCTAGATGAGTTGCTTAGGGGGTCTACTTTCCAAAATGGTGTCACTTGTGTTTTTTTTTTACTGTTTAGGTACATTAGGGCTCTGCAAACGCAATGTGACGCCTGCAGACCATTCCATCTAAGTCTGCATTCAAAATGGCGCTCCATCCCTTCCGAGCCCTCCCATGCGCCCAAACAGTGGTTCCCACCCACATATGGGGTATCAGCGTACTCAGGACAAATTGGACAACAATTTCTCCTGTTACCCTCGGGAAAATACAAAACTGGGGGCTAAAAAATAATTTTTGTGGGAAAAAAATGTTTGTTTTATTTTTACGGCTCTGCATTATAAACTTCTGTGAAGCAGTTAGTGGGTCAAAGTGCTCACTACACCTCTAGATAAGCTCCTTAGGGGGTCTACTTTCCAAAATGGTGTCACTTGTGGGGGGTTTCAATGTTTAGGCACATCAGTGGCTCTCCAAACGCAACATGGCGTCCCATTTCAATTCCTGTCAATTTTGCAGTGAAAAGTCAAACGGCGCTCCTTCCCTTCCGAGATCTCCCATGCGCCCAAACAGTGCTTTACCCCCACATATGGGGTATCAGCGTACTCAGGACAAATTGTACAACAACTTTTGGGGTCCAATTTCTTCTCGTACCCTTGGGAAAATAAAAAATTGTGGGCGAAAAGATCATTTTTGTGAAAAAATATGATTTTTTATTTTTACGGTTCTGCATTATAAACTTCTGTGAAGCACTTGGTGAGTCAAAGTGCTCACCACACCTCTAGATAAGCTCCTTAGGGGGTCTACTTTCCAAAATGGTGTCACTTGTGGGGGGTTTCAATGTTTAGGCATATCAAGGGCTCTCCAAACACAACATGGCGTCCCATCTCAATTCCAGTCAATTTTGCATTGAAAAGTAAAATGGCGCTCCTTCGCTTCCGAGCTCTGTCATGCGCCCAAACAGTGGTTTACCCCCACATATAGGGTATCGGTGTACTCAGGACAAATTGTACAACATCTTTTGGGGTCCATTTTCTCCTGTTACCCTTGGTAAAATAAAACAAATTGGAGCTGAAGTAAATTTTGTGTGAAAAAAAAGTTAAATGCTCATTTTTATTTTAACATTCCAAAAATTCCTGTGAAACACCTAAAGGGTTAATAAACTTATTGAATGTAGTTTTGAGCACCTTGAGGGGTGCAGTTTTTAGAATGGTGTCACACTTGGGTATTTTCTATCATATAGACCCCTCAAAATGACTTCAAATGAGATGTGGTCCCTAAAAAAAAATGGTGTTGTGAAAATGAGAAATTGCTGGTCAAATTTTAACCCTTATAACTCCCTAACCAAAAAAAATTTTGGTTCCAAAATTGTGCTGATGTAAAGTAGACATGTGGGAAATGTTACTTATTAACCCCTTCCCGACTTCTGACGTTATAGTACGTCAGATGTCGGGTCCCCTGCTTTGATGTGCGCTCCGGCGGTGAGCGCACAACAAAGTCGCGACATGTCAGCTGTTTTTTACAGCTGACATGTGCGCGCAATAGCGGCGGGTGAAATCGCGATCACCCGCCGCTATTAACTAGTTAAATGCCGCTGTCAAACGCAGACAGCGGCATTTAACTACCGCATCCGGCCGTGCGGCCGGATATGAGCGCATCGCCGACCCCCGTCACATGATCGGGGGTCGGCGATGCTTGTACATTGTAACCATAGAGGTCCTGGAGACCTCTATGGTTACTGATCGCCGGTGGCTGTGAGCGCCACCCTGTGGTCGGCGCTCACAGCACACCGGCATTTCTGCTGTGTAGCAGCGATCTTATGATCGCTGCTGCATAGCAGAGCCGATCGCGTTGTGCCTGCTTCTAGCCTCCCATGGAGGCTATAGAAGCATGGCAAAAGTAAAAAAAAATGTGAAAAAAAATATAAAAGTTTAAATCACCCCCCTTTCGCCCCAATCAAAATAAATCAATAAAAAAAAACCCCAACCTACACATATTTGGTATCGCCGCGTTCAGAATCGCCCGATCTATCAATAAAAAAAAAAGCATTAACCTGACCGCTAAACGGCGTAATGAGAAAAAAAATCGAAACGCCAGATTTACGTTTTTTTGGTCGCCACGACATTGCATTAAAATGCAATAACGGGCGATCAAAAGAACGTATCTGCACCAAAATGCTATCATTAAAAATGCCAGCTCGGCACGCAAAAAATAAGCCCTCACCTGACCCCAGATCACGAAAAATGGAGACGCTACGAGTATCGGAAAATGGCGCAATTTTATTTTGTTTTGTTTTTTGCAAAGTTTGGAATTTTTTTTCACCACTTAGGTGAATAATAACCTAGTCATGTTAGGTGTCTATGAACTCGTACTGACCTGGAGAATCATAATGGCAGGTCAGTTTTAGCATTTAGTGAACCTAGCAAAATAGGCAAGCAAAAAACAAGTGTGGGATTGCACTTTTTTTGCAATTTCACTGCACTTGGAATTTTTTTCCCGTTTTCTAGTACACGACATGGTAAAACCAATGATGTCGTTCAAAAGTACAACTCGTCCCGCAAAAAATAAGCCCTCACATGGCCAAATTGACGGAAAAATAAAAAAGTTATGGCTCTGGGAAGGAGGGGAGCGAAAAACGAAAACGGAAAAACGGAAAAAGCTCCGGGGGTGAAGGGGTTAAGTATTTTGTGTGACATATCACTGTGATTTAATTGCATAAAAATTCAAAGTTGGAAAATTGCGATATTTTCAAAATTTTCACCAAATTTCCCTTTTTTTCACAAATAAACGCAGGTAATATCAAAGAAATTTTACCACTATCATGAAGTACAATATGTCACGAGAAAACAGTGTCAGAATCACCGGGATCAGTTGAAGCGTTCCAGAGTTATAACCTCATAAATGGACAGTGGTCAGAATTGTAAAAATTGGCCCGGTCCATAACGTGCAAACCGCCCTTGGGGGTGAAGGGGTTAACTACAAGAAAAATTTTTCTGTAGTGCTCATGGTAATGGCAGATGCGGACTGTTGCTTCATTGCTGTGGACATTAGAGCCTTTGGCTGTGACAATGACTCCCAGACTCAGTCCCAAGAACTCTGATATGGGCAGACGTTTGTATGGCAAAAATTTTAATTTTTCCCTGCCACGACCTCTCCCCAACACTCAAGGCCCACCGATGCCATTTGTTATGGTTGGTGTGATGTGTGAAAACCTTCCGAAGCCATATTCCAGTCGGGACTTGAACCACACTAAAAGGATTTATAACTACAGACTGACCAGGGCCTGAAGAACAGTTGAGTGTACCTTTGGGATTCTCGTCTCAAAATGGCGCATTCTTGGGACAGCCATTAATCTAAAAATGGAGACAGTCAATGAGGTTGTCAAAGCCTGTGTTGTTCTCCACAATTACATAATGGCTAAGGAGCGACCCAACATTGAACTGGATGAACCAGTTGCAAACCCATTGCCAGATTACCAGCAGCACTCTCTGCGGTCAACTGTTGAAGTTGCCCACATGCGGAGACAATTTGCTGCCTATTTTGTTTATGACATCGGACGTGTGGCATGGCAAGATAATATTGGGTAAAATGTGCTGTTGGGCTTGGGTCTGTACCAGTTATGTTTTAAATGTTACTAATATTTGTTGTTAATAAACATCGTGTTTTGATACCTGTAACGAGTCTCATATGTCTTTCCTCTAAAAAACACTTGTTAGTGGTATGGTAGTTGACGTTATTACATCCTGAATCTCTTCTGCATTTTATCTATTGAACACAGACTGAGGAGAAGATGGAGGTATAATACAAAGCAGATCTATACTCACCAGTTCATGTGTCAGAAATAATGACTTCATGATGCACAAAACCCAGACTCGTGAATTCACTATTTCTGACACCTGTCCATGTGAGTATAGATATGCCTTGTATGACCTCCATTGTCTCTTAAGTTTGCGTGAAATAGATTACGTAGACTGAAGAGAAAATGGAGGTTATACAAGGCAGTTCTATACTCACCAGGTCAGGTGTCATAAATTAGTTCAAGATGCTGGGTTTTGTGCATCATGAACTCACTATTTGACACATGACCATTTGAGTATAGATCTGCTTTGTATTACCTCCATTGTCTCTTCAGTCTGCGTCACATAGATAAAGCAGACTGAAGAGATTATGGAGAAAATACAAGTAGTATTAGTTTTTCACAGTTCATAGCTCCATACCAAACACAAGAAGCAAAGCTGCAGTGTTCTACTTGGCTAACTCCTGGAGCTATGAGGTGGCAGAAACACAAAGTGTACGGCGCAGTGTGTTTATTCGGCGCACGATGTGTCTTACCGGTGGCGAAATACACAAAGAACCAAACAGTATTGGGAGCAAAAAAAATTTGAAATTTGCTAACAAAAATAAAAAATTAACTGCGTCGGCTTGGGGTAGAGTGACGGAACTGGGGGGGGTATGTAACTGTGAGGCCTGTCTGGCTGAAGACAACGCAGGGGTTGCAGGAGAAGGGTCAATTAAACTAATGGGGTCAGGGAGTTCAGGGATGGTACTAGAGGCATGGGACGGCAGAGACACACTGGAAGAGCGAGACAAACCTGACATCACAGACACATTGGGAGGTGAGGGGGGAGGGATGGCGATAGTCCGCTGTTTCTTCTTTTTCCCTTTTTGGGATCGGCACTGCGGTCTGGGGAGCCTCGGTGCGCCCATTTCTTACGGCCCAGTGATGGTTTCCGACCTGTCATGGTCCATGTGCTGCTGCGTGGTGGTGGTGAAGGCCATGCCAGGGTCCGGGTGCTGCAGCTGCATGGTGGTGGTGAAGGCCATGCCAGGGTCCGGGTACTGCTGTTGTTGAATTCTGTTGGACGTGAAAGCCATGCCAGGGTCCGGGTGCTGCTGCTGTAGCTGGGACCTGGTGATGGTGGCCGACCTGTCATGGTCCGGGTGCTGCTGTTGCAATGCTGGTGGCAGTGGAGGATGTCCAAGCAAGAGTAGCATTTGGCGTGGTGGCGGTGGGCTGTCCAACAGCACTCGGCATGGTGGTGGCGCTCTAGTGGTGTCCGGCAGTGCTTGGAATGGTGGTGGCCGTGCAGTGGTATGCAGCAGAGCTCAGCATTGAGGTTAAGCGTGACAGTGTTGGCACAGGTGGAAATGCCACCACTGGCTGCTGAAAATACCGAGTCTGCTGCATAGCCTGCATGTAAGGTGTTCTGACATGCCCTTTTCTATTTGATTGAAAAAATGATGTGCTGGCCTCTGGAGGTCGGCTTTCACTTGGTCAAGGCTTTGGTTGAAATCCTGGATAAGTGTATTCATAAGGTTGAAGCCACTATCCAGTCTGTCTCCCATCGCCTTGAGTCCATCATGAAAGATCGAGCTTAAGTGCAAAAACTCGGGCATGAGTGTCTTGTCCGAGGCCCTCTGCCAGAAAGAGCCCCCCAAAAAAGAGGCACAGGACTGGGACAGGGGAACACCTGATGGACCAGCTTCCTGACTCCAGTCTTTGTTGCAGGTCCACTTGCTGGTGCGCTGCTGGATGGCTGGGATGGGTCCGTGGCTGTTTGATGAAGGACCGCTCCAGAACCAGGGTCAAGAGTGCTGCTCCAGGTGCTGTGAAAAAAAAACCAAAAACATTAGTACCAAACATTTATAATAGTAAAAGCGCCAACTTCTGTGGAAGCAAAAAATACAGATAAGGCAATCCAATGCACCACAAAAATACTTACGTTCTCTGGGCAAGGACCGGTCTCAAAAATGACAGAATGCGATGATGCTTATATTTTCTTGTCCTTGCTCCAGAACCACTGGAAACCCGGCTCTCTTGACAAAGGTCTTTGTTGAAGCGATCCTTCATCGAACGCCAACGTGTTCTGACTTTGAGCACTGTTAAAAAAAAAAAAAAAAGAGGTTGGGGACAAGGCACTTTTGGCCAGGATTCTCAGGAGTTTCTCTCATCACACACAGTTGTGTGATCCTGGCCAAGGTCACTGCTGCATCACACCACATTGCAATACTTACGAAATGCCTTGCGGACCCGTGCCAGGGTGTTGTACCAGCCATCCATCATCGTTTGGGCCACCTCATTCCATAGTCGCCGGAAGGTCACGTTGACAGAGTGCTGCGGAACCCGGGTGTCCCACAACCGGACTCGCTCATGGACCAAGGAGATGAGGATGTCATTGTCAATGAGGTCCTCATCCCATTCTGGAACCTAGAAAATAAATAAATACATTAATGTTGGAGACATTAACATAAGGAAAGTAAAGAAAACAGAGACAGAAAACAGGCAAGAATAATTAAAGTCAAGAAAAAAAACCTCAAGAACAAAAAGGTAAAGAAATAAGCAAAGTCAAGAAATGAACAGTCAAGAATAGTACAGTCCGGATACAATAAACAGAGTACAATCAGTCAGGTATACTTACACGCCGCCTTGCCACACGAACATGTCCATGCTGCTCCCGCTCGGCCTCTGCCGCAGTTGAAGAACTGTTCTGAAAAAGAAAAAAATGCTTACCATTCTGAAGAGGTGAGTACTCCACTTTCATTTCCACCTTGTTCAGGCCCAAGATGTTGCTCCTCAGAAGAAGACGATGACATTCTGATGCATGCAGCAAGAAAAAAGAGACCAAAATTATTAGGACATATAGAGAGAGAAAAAAGAAAATACAGACATTGGCTTTGATACTCACATTGTTCAAAAAGTAGATTCGTCACAGCTTCGGAGCTTCTTCTCTTGTTCCCAGTCGGCTGAGTAGTGACCTACAAATGCCCACTCCCTCCTTTTATCAGTTTGTATGTGGGGGGTGGCTTATGGGTGTCTAGACAGCTTTACTGTGGAAAAACGCATGCGTTTACAAACGCAAACAAACATGTGCTTGCGAACGCATGCGTTCTCATAGACAAGTGCGTTTTTTCGCCGCATTCCTTCCGCTAACAACTGCATACGTTTCTAGGCGGCAAATTCACTCCTCTGAAATTACAACATGTAGCGTTTACCACGCCATGCCGCAGACAACGAAATGACGCATGCGTCAAACGCGGCAAAAAGCATCCAATCGCAGGCGCCTGCGTCTCTAATGTTAAAGATAGGAAAACACGACACATGGGTAAAAATGCGGCATAAACGCTGCGGACACAACCGCAAACGTGAAACCAGCCTTAGGCTACTTTCACACTAGTGTCGGGCTCGGCCCGTCGCAGTGCGTCGGGCCGAGGTCACCGACGCTAGCGTTGTCTCCGCCGCACAACGGGGGCAGCGGATGCATTTTCCAGCGCATCCGCTGCCCCATTGTGAGGTGCGGGGAGGTGGGGGCGGAGTTCCGGCCGCGCATGCGCGGTCGGAAAAAGCGGACCGTCGGGAGCAAAAAACGTTACATGTAACATTTTTTGCTCCCGGCGGACCGCCACAACACGGCGCAACCGTCTCACGACGGTTGCGACGTGTGGCAATCCGTCGCAATGCGTCGCTAATGTTAGTCAATGGAGAAAAACGCATCCTGCAAGCACTTTTGCAGGATGCATTTTTTCTGCAAAACGACGCATTGTGACGGATTGCAGTTAACGCTAGTGTGAAAGTAGCCTTAGTCTATTGTGTGCTCGCTTACACTCTAACCCAACTACACTGTGTTCCAAATTATTATGCAAATTGGATTTAAGTGTCGTAAAGATTTAATTGTTTTGTTTTTCAAATAAACTCGTGGATGGTATTGTGTCTCAGGGCTCAATGGATCACTGAAATCAACCTGAAACACATGTGATAATTAGTTTTTCAGGTGATTCTAATTAAAGGAAACTTACTTAAAAATGATGTTCCACATTATTAAGCAGGTCACAGGTTTCAAGCAATATGGGAAATAAAAAGGATCTCTCTGTTGCTGAAAAGCATCAAATAGTGCAATGCCTTGGTCAAGGGATGAAAACAATAGATATTTCCCGAAAACTTAAGCGTGATCATCATACTGTGAAGAGATTTGTGGCTGAATCTGAGCACAGACGTGTTCGTGCTGATAAAGGCAGAATGAGGAAGGTTTTTGCCAGTCAAGTTCATCGGATTAAGAGAGCAGCTGTTAAAAAGCCATTACAAACCAACAAACAGATATTTGAAGCTGCTGGTGCCTCTGGAGTCCCTCGAACTTCAAGGTGTAGGATCCTTCAAAGGCTTGCTGTGGTGCATAAACCTACTATTCGGCCACCCCTAAACAGTGTTCACAAGCAGAAACAGTTGCAGTGGGCCCAGTCATACATGAAGACTAATTTTCCAACAGTCTTGTTTACTGATGAGTGTCGAGCAACTGTGGATGGTCCAGATGGGTGGAGTAGTGGATGGCCACCATGTCCCAACAAGGCTGCGACGTCAGCAAGGAGTGGAGGAGTCATGTTTTGGGCTGGAATCATGGGGAAACAACTGGTAGGGCCCTTTGAGGTTCCTAAAGGTGTGAAAATGACCTCTGCAAAGTACATAAAGTTTCTGACTGACAATTTTCTTCCATGGTATAAAAAGGAGAAACGTGCCTTCAGGAGCAAAATCTTCTTCATGCATGAGAACGCACCATCTCATGCTGCAAAGAATACCTCTGAGTCATTGGCTGCTATGGGCATAAAAGGAGAAACTCATGGTGTGGCCACCATCTTCCCCTGACCTCAACCCTATAGAGAACCTTTGGAGTATCATCAAGCAAAAGATCTATGAGGGTGGGAGGCAGTTCACACCAAAACAGCAGCTCTGGGAGGCAATTCTGACGTCACGCAAAGAAATACAAGCAGAAACTCTCCAAAAACTCACAAGTTCAATGGATGCAAGAATTGTGAAGGTGATATCAAAGAAGGGTCCTATGTTAACATGTAACTTGGCCTGTTAGGATGTTTTGGAGTTAAATAGCTTTTCTTGTTCAGTGAATGTGACCTCCTAATGCTGCAAATTCCACAAATGAGCATTTTCCGTTCTTTAAAACATATCAAATGTTTAGAAATTCTACTGTGCCTAATAATTTGGAACAGTGCATTTTGAGTTTTTATTCATTTTGGAGATTATACTGTTATCATTGGGAGGTTTCTCAATAAAATTCAATGTATATTCTAACGGGTGATGACTTTTCTTAGACTGACTGTCATTTGCCCCAACCTTTTAGGAAAATCTGAGAAAAATGTAATTTGCATAATAATTTGGAACATAGTGTATTTGTCGCTGCAGTTTTATCCTTGTTCCCATATCTGATTCTGACCCATCTCATCCTCTGTTTACTCCATTTTTTTCACCAGTCAGCTGCTACTTTGCTGCGTAGGCCCCTGGATTGCATCCACAAAGACCAGATCTCCAATCATTGATGTAAACATATGTGCAAATGACATCTTTAATACACCGACAGACCTACTGAGGTTTCCCAGGCAAAGATGCTTTAGGAAGAAGCCGGCTTTTTTTTTTTTCCTGATAAGCTACACTTGTACTTTTGTCGCGTTTCTTTTTCCTTTTTCTCATGCAATAGTTTTGCCTTCCTTATTTTCAGTCGACAGGGAACTTTTTGTGTTTTTAATGATATAGTGCAGGCGGTATCCAAATGAAGCCACCCGAAGAATGTACATGTTGCTTTTTTAAGCTGCTTCACGGTATTCAAACCTTGAAGCTGTTAAGATGTAACAAAATACTAAACATGTACACAGCAATGTTTATTTTTACATTTCTGTGCATTATGTTAAATTTTTTTCCAGCACATTTTCAGACTGAATATGCCTGAAAAACATTGTATGCGCATACCATAATAGTGAAAAGCAGGGAGCTCCTGGGTTCTGCTAAGCAAAGTGCAAAATATTCCTCTTGTAAGGTATCATTTATTCATTATAGGGCCTTCTCTTGCCGCTCTAAGGCCATAGTTGGTAAGTGCAGTCATTTGTTCCCCATGCTTTTGTGCCAGCCTCTGTTCAGTAGGAAGGCTCAGTGTCGTGTATTGATATGTTATATGTGTTTCTTATTGCCAGGAGGGCATTATGACAGCCTGGATCTAGACCCATATCATGTGCTGCTTGTCTGGTACTTTGGCCCTTATGAAAGACTGGCATGTGCCTCTTAATGAATTTGGCTCATAATTTAGCTGATGTGTGTTGGCTGCATAAAATAAGTACCAGCCAGTGATAGTAATACATTTGTCATAATTTATTCCACTTCTGTGACATAAATTAAGATCAATTTATTGGTCACTACACTTTTTTTTTTTTTTTTAAACCGTTGATGAAGCTGGCCAAGACTGGCGAAAAATATAAAAAAATCATAATTTGCAAAAACTGTGTCAATGTGTTTGTCCTAATTCTGTGGCTTTTACAAAAGTCCCAATCTATGGGGAAAATGTGTAGGTGACTAGGTTACTTCATGATATCACAGAGTTCAGGGCTAAGTAGTGAACAGTACCAATTTGGATATTTTACTGGTGTTATCACATAATTACATGTTCTATTTTTAACCCCTTAGTGACGGAGCCAATTTTTACCGTAAAGGTAATCTGTCACCGCCTGGACGAGTTTAAGCTATTACTATGGGCATACAGGTAATAGAATGGTTAAATCAGTCTTACCTGTATACCTCATAGCTGCGGTCTAGATGTTGAGAAAAGCAGTTTTAATATTATATGTTAATGAGTTCTTCCAGGCTCCGGGGTATGCGGTGCCTGGAAGAAATCCCTGCCTCCTCCCTTCATTGTAATAGTACCTCCCTCCACACTAACCTCCTGTGACGTGCAGTTGCTGCGCTGTAGTCCTGTGAATGCGCCCTGCGCTCGTGTGGTTAGGTGAACCTTATCCTCCTGTCTATGGGCAGAGTCTTCATCGATCTTCTGCGCAGTCACCGGCGAGTCACTGTGCAGTAGTGCCATTATAATGAAGAGAGGAGACAGGGATTTCTTCCAGGCATCATACATCCCAGAGCCTGGAAGAAATCATAAACCTGTAACATTACAACTGCTTTTCTCAACATCTACACTGCAGCTAAGAGGCACACAGGTAAGACTGGTTTAACTATACTATTACCTGTATACCCATACAGGATAAATGTGAGCTTTGCCTTATTCCGATTTTTGGGAGGCAGAATTAACAAATAGACAGCAGTACAAGAATAGTATGTTCATTTTTCACCCTGCAGTAGAAGTGATAAGACTGTTTTATTCTTTGGGTCCGTACGATTACAGTGATACCACATTGATATTTTTTTATGTTTTGCTGCTATCGCACACTAAAAATCACTTTTTAATCAGAGTTTTTAGATGCAGAATGAACAAAAAACAGCAATTCAATTATTGTTTTTTGTTCTCCGTGCGATAAGTGATGAGACTGATTTGTTCATCGGGTCAGTACGATTATAGCAATACCAGATTTATGGTTTTTTTTTTTTGTTTTTTTTTATACTTTACTACTTTTACTAGTTCAAAAACATTCTTTACACATCCCCAGCACGCCAGTGAAATTGCTCTAACAAGAGTTACAAAATCCCTACTAACTACCAAAGCTATCAGAACATTTTCTATACTCCTGGACCTGTACTCTGTCTTCAGCACCCTTTCCTTCTACTACACATCCTCTCTTACCTTGGCATCTAACATCTTCTCCTGAATCACCTCTTGCCCCAGTAACCGCACGTTTAGTCTGCGTGACCACTATCCGGAATAGTAGCGTTTTTGTATTTTTGCCATGATTGGAGTAATAGTCAAATTGCATTGTTTTTTTCTCTCCATTTTACCCCACAAAGTTTTCTTCCTGTTATATGGTAAATTCAATTTACGTAATTCCTTACTAATGCTCCTCCACACAAACAGGCTGCCATACTGATCAAATAAAAAAGCTGTGGCTCTTGGAAAACTGGGAGGAAAATGCTAAAGAGGAAAAACGAAGATTAGCTTCATGGAAAAGGGGATAAACAAAAAGGGACTAAGCGTACATACTTTCTAGACCATGTCGGCCTGATTTGTAGAAATCTCCAATACTTTGCTTGTAAAAGAGTTCTCTATTCTAGCACTAGAGCGCAATTTCAGGGACTGCATTATTACACATTTGTGTGATTTCTACTGTTGAACATCCCTAAAAGTACCAAAGGGCTTTATGTATTCTAGTGTTACATCTCATAAGGTGCTATTTCATTAATCGCTCCCAGTGTTATTTTAGCTGTATGATATATTTCTGCAGAAATTCCAATTTCCGTCTCTCTACTATATGGAAATCATGTAGACATAGCCATTCCCAACCGGTTTCATTAATATACAGTAAATGTTATAAATTCTTTGGCATTGTAGATGCAGTCGCCAGTGATGTTAATCTTTGCTTGTGCAAGGCTTTTTTTTTATTGTAAACTGTTGAGCTCACATTATTATTTTTTTTAAATTCCTTGTTAATTTAGCTTGTTTCCTACTCTGTGTGTGGAGGGAGTTTATAGAGAGCTTCACATGCCTGTATCTAAGCTCTAAGCTGACACTAGGAAATGCTTCCTTGAGATTTCAGAGGATTAAACAGTGATATAAGCCTTTTGAGCCTTATTTGACTGCAATTTCTTATGTGCAATAACTGCTTTAAAGTCATCCCTATTAAAAAGTGATACGTTTTATAATCGAGTCCACTTCGTGATGGGTGGAACATGAAATCCGTGTTCAAAGGGAGTGCCAGCTTAGCAACTCCAGCCGCCCCACTGAATCAATGCTGCTGCGACTATGGAAAGATGCATTTTGCCTGTACTGCAGTGAAGATCACAGTAAGTATTTGTAAATGTTATTAGGTCCAGAAAGGATGAGCTTTGTTTGTTTTAATTAGACATAAAAATTATCTAAGGTTTCTGTATTCTGTACAAAAGAACAACTGTAATTTATGTGCCCTTTAACATAGTTTTAAGTGGTGTTTATTTTACTAGAGGACCTCTGAGAGCAGCGAAAAGCTCTCGATAGAGCATGAATGCTCATCCTGCGACCTGGGGGCCACATGCTGCACGTGCTGCTTTTTGGTGCAGCCCCCTATCTTCTGTTTACAATAGTTTCCATGTCAGAGAGAGGACGTGTAGCCATATCTGGGTGCTTCATGCATTAACTGTCTTTAGGTCCTTGACCCCCGTTTAGCACTCCACAGAGAGGCATAGGAGATAGTGGTGGCTGCCTATGTGTGCAGCTCTCTCTGCTATTTTAAAGAAATTGTGAAATGCAGCCACCTACTAGAACATCCATAGTTTTCAATGGAGAGCGTTACATGTGCAAGGTCTACTCACTAGAGTACTGCTGGAGTATGAGCAGACCCCCTTCCTTCTCCAGATACGTGGGACCCTTCATAGAGGAACCTGCATCTCTTAAACATTTACAGCTTATACTTTTGATATGACGTAAATGTCTCAATAGGTTATATCCCTTTTAAGTTTTATTGTGGCTTTTGGAAGTCGTTCACTATGACGAATGTCCTCTCTGGGACCAGAAAAGGTTGCCCAACCTCTGTTATACAGGATCCTGTAGCCAAAATGGTCTTCCTCCGTAAAATTATTATTTGTTATTTACTAGCAAAGTGTTAAATGTTGCATATCGAGTAGAAAAATATTAAGAATTGAGAGTCCTCCGTGGGTGATACCTTTTAATGGCTTACTGAAAATATGGTAGCAAATTGCAAGCTTTCGAGACTACTCGGGTCTCTTCATCGGGCATAGAATATCTGAAGTCACATATTTATACACAACAGGACACAGGAATAAAGAAATGGATAAGGCCTCTTTCACACTAGCGTCGTGCACTGCACGTAGCTATGCGTCGTTCTGTAGAAAAAACATCCTGCAAAATTGCTTGCAGGATGCGTTTTTTTCTCCATAGACTTGAATTAGCGACGCAGTGCGACGCATTGCCACACGTCGCAACCGTCGTGCGACGGTTGCGTCGTGTTGCATCGGACCGTCTGCACAAAAAAGTTACATGTAACATTTTTTTGTGCGTCGATAGCGTCTTTTCCGACCGCGCATGCGCGACCGGAACTCCGCCCCCAACTCCCCGCACATCACAATGGGGCAGCGGATGCGATGTAAAACAGCATCCGCTGCCCCCGTTGTGCGGCGCTTCCACACTATGCGTCGGTGCGCTGCAACGTCACATAGCGACGTACAGTGCATGACGCTAGTGTGAAAGTAGCCTAAGACAAGTGAGGTGAAACTGCACTATCATTTTGTGACAGGTTAAAACAGTTGTATACATTTTGGAACGGTTCATAGATCAAGAGTGTGAAAGTTTCTTATTGTCCTGAGGTCTGTTCAGGTGGACTACTGTAGAGTACTAGAGTGGTCTCCTACATTCCAAATCTGGAGGTGCTAAGGGGAGCTGCACAGAAATTATAACCTTTACTACAAAAAGATCCCTGTCCTCTCCAACAGCTACAGGAACCTTTCAGAAAAAAATGCAAAACCTGTCCATTTATAATGACCATTGACAAGATAAAGATCCCCAACTCGCATCAGGACTACAAGATCCCAGGTACTTTCAGCTGCATCACATCTAATGTGGTGTACCTAATTATTTGTACTAAATGTCCAACTGGGGGTCTGTATGTAGGGGAGACAGGGCAATTACTTACAAGGATGAATTCTCTGCCACACAATAAAAGAAGAAAAGAATAGATCTACCTGTGGCCAAACATTTTTGTATCCCTGATTACAGCAACATCGACATGAAATTACTAGTATAAGGCCGGGATCACACATACGCGTGATACGGCCGAGTCTCGCAGGTGAAATCCCTCCTCTGGTGGCGGCACTCCGGAGCGGAGCGTGCAGCTCCATGTATTGCTGTGCGGCTGCACGCTCCACTCCTGAGTGCCGGCGCCAGAGGAGGGATTTCACCTGCGAGACTCGGCCGTATCACGCGTATGTGTGATCCCGGCCTTAAAAGGTAACTTCAAGTCTCATAGAGACAGAAGAGTCTCGGAGTACAAACTCATGACAACCTTTGATGTGCTCCTGAGTAGGGTTGAGCGAAACGGGTCGTTCATTTTCATAAGTCGCCGACTTTTGGCAAAGTCGGCGTCTCATGAAACCCGATCCGATCCCAGTGTGGGTCGGCCACGTGGAACGCGAACTTGGCGCCAAAGTCGCGTTTCGAATGACGCCTTCCCCGCCATTTTCTTGAGCCAATTAACTGTGGGCAGCGTGATGACATAGGTTCCGGCTCCTGCGGCATCATAGTGCTATGTTACGTTTTCGGACGTAGTGATTTCCGGAGTCCAAAAATAACATATGCCTTGCACGGAGGAGAGAGAGAGAGAGAGAGAGAGAGAGAGAGAGAGAGAGAGAGAGAGATATTCATTGACATACATTGGGTTTCGTGTTATACGATCCGACATCCGAGAAGGTCGGGTTTCACAAAACCCACCTCGATCCTAAAAAAGCTAAGGTCGCTCAACCCTACTCCTGAGACCTTGTGGTGGGCATTACAACCTGACCAGACCTCAATCACAGACCAATAAAACTTTCACACTTTTTACCTATTGTGGAAGGTTGTCTCACTTAGCTTCTCCTTCAGGTGAACACAGGCACATGTAGGGTTAAAGTCTCTGGGTGGTTAAGGCTATGTGCACATGTTGCAGATTTCCTGCAGAACTGCAGCGGATATTTCTGCGCAGAAAAGGTGCAGTTCTGCACTGTGATTTACAGTACAATGTAAATCAATGGTAAAAAGCTGTGCAGATGGTGCAGAAAAATCAGTGCGGAATTGCTGCAGATTTAAAAGAAGTGCATGTCACTTCTTTTGTGCAGTTCTGCAGCGTTTCTGCACCCCTCCATGATAAAAATCTGCAGTGGTAAAAACTGCACAAAATCCGCAACAAAAACGCACAAAAACTGCAGAAAATTTGCACCTGCGGATTCTGCCAGGAGATGCAGATTTAGTGCAGAAAATTCTGCACCACATTTCCTACGTGTGAAACAGCCTGTCCGGCTCAAAAGAAAATAAACTGTTCATACACAGTCCCTGCCAGTACTTCTGGACTCAACGCATATGGCATCTCTCACAGTATGGAGGCTTCCTTTCCTCCACACAACACAGAGGGAAAAAAACTGGCTGGACATTTATTTCTCAAGCCACACTCTTGAGATGGCGATAGGGTGAGTAGGCGTCCTGTCCATCTCTTTACCTACTCCACTAAAAACCCGCCCATAACATGACCACTTAACTCCTTCAGCACATAGTATGCTGAAAAGAAACTTATGGGTTTCTAGATCACGGAGGAAAGCAGTCTCCGTGACACACATCTCCCCTCAACCGTTCCTGTATCCCCGCTCCCAAAATGATGGTTCTGTTTCACGTCGCTTGTTTTATCTATTTCATCATTCCTTTGCTCTGTTGTGTATAAATATGTGACTTCAGATTTTGCATTATTCTATGGCCGATGAAGAGACCTGAGTAGTCCTGAAAACTTGCAATTTGTTACCATCTTTTCAGTTAGCCATTAAAAGGTATCAACCACTGAGGACTCTCAATTCTAAATATTTTTTTATCTACTGGCTAACATGGTACAAAGATATATATCTTTCCTGTATCATATTGGGTAAAATTGTAATGACCTGGGTGGTGGAACCACTGTGCCGGAGGCCAAAAAAGGAACTAGTGACTAGGAACTTCACCCAATCTGACCACGAATATGCAGCAATGTACGATACCGAGATCCGAGGAGAGAAAAGGGAGGTGGTGCAGGTGCTACTCCAGGACTGACCTTGGATAGATGGCATTTGACCCCCTTGGAACGGGTAGCTGGGGCGGCCCGAAGGAATGTCCAATAGATGCAGGAAGGTGGAGTAAGCACACAAGTACCACAGGTACAGACAGAACCGGCTGATGAGAAGATGGGCGCTGGCAGGTGCAGGCTGGGTCGGTGGATTGACAGGCTGGTGGGCACGACTGATAGACAAGCTGGTATTCAAGAATATGAGCTCTGGGACCTGAGAACTGAGAAGGACGTTTAAGAACACACAACATTGCATAGGCACCGTCCACCCGATGTAGGTGCCTTAAAGAGAACCTGTCACCCCCAAAATCGCAGTTGAGCTAAGCCCACCGGCATCAGGGGCTTATCTACAGCATTCTGTAATGCTGTAGATAAGCCCCCGATGTATCCTGAAAGATGAGAAAAAGAGGTTAGATTATACTCATCCAGGGGTGGTCCCGCTGCGGTCCGGTCCAATGGGCATCACGGTCCGGTCCGGGGCCTCCCATCTAATTACGATGATGTCCTCTTCTTGTCTTCACTCTGCGGCTCCGGCACAGGCGTACTTTATCTCTCCTGTTGAGGGCAGAGCAAAGTACTGCAGTGCGCAGGCGCCGGGAAAGGTCAGAGAGGCCTGGCGTCTGCGCACTGCAGTACTTTGCTCTGCCCTCAACAGGAGAGATAAAGTACGCCTGTGCCGGAGCCGCAGCATGAAGACAAGAGGAGGATGTCATCGTAAGAAGATAGGAGGCGCCGGATCGGGCCACGACGCCCATCAGATCGGACCGCCCCTGGGTAAGTATAATCTAACCTCTTTTTCTCATCTTTCAGGATACATCGGGGGCTTATCTACAGCATTACAGAATGCTGTAGATAAGCAGGAGGTGGAGTGGGAGGAGCAGGGCTGTGGCGGTGAGAGCGTTGATGTCTCTGTCAAGGGAGGGAATGCCGAGGCATCGGCAATCCAAAAATCCTTTTATGTTTATTTTTTGTGACTAAGCAAATATTTAATCTACTATTAGATGGAATCTGTAATCCAGTTTTGGCTACGTCATCTGAGAGCAGCATGTAGAGGGACCCTCTGGGTTTATTGCTTCAGTTTTGATAAAATCCCCGTTTTGCCTGTTTCAGATCTACAATTTCTGTAAATGCTGAGCACTGTTTAACCCCCCACACACCTCTGAGTGACAGCTTTCTGCCTATGCACAGTGTACACAGCCACCAATGGGTGGCGGAGGCAGAGTTATGCAGAGCTCCTGAATATGGAGGACTGCACGGCAGCAGGATTACTAGTCATCTAGTGATAATTTCCTGCTGATAAAACTACAGCAATCAGCCCAGTAAGTGACACATCGCTGGAATCGGGGTCTCTGTCTCTATCAGGGCTGTGGAGACAGTAGGCCAAACCACCGACTCAGACTCCTCAATTTCCCTGACATCCGACTCCACGGCACGGCCTCACTACTGAGCATGTACATAAAGTGCGGCACAGATACACCTAGACTATAAGCTGAGATCCTTAGATCAGGAACAGAACAGATATTTGTAGGACATTTCATAACTTTCCCAAATTCTTATGAAAACATTTCCAGCACATCCTGCATTGTACTGCTGTATCCAACGTATTGTATATTTTAGGAGTTGGTCCATTTTATACTGACTCCCAACTCCACCAAAATGGACTCCGACTCCATGACTGCTACTCTCACTCCACAGCCCTGGTCTCTACAGTGTGCTGCTTTCAGATTAGGAGGCAAAAACCTGGTGACCGTTTCCCTTTAACCATTTATTACTAGAATCTGCAGTCTTTATAAGCATATAAACACAGACGTATTTTGAACAACATTAGAAAAAACTTTATTGATTTTTAAAACTCATATAGCCATTAAAAAGTAGCCAATAGTGCTTGTAATGAGCCAGAAAGATGCAAAAGTGGCATCACCATAGGGTTGGCAAAATTATCACATCAAAGAGACCATCAATACGTAGTGCAGCACATCTATACATTCATGGTAGAGCCAGGGACAGGAAGAGGACAATGTTTAATACCTCAAGCTCAATAGCATCAATTATACCATATTGCATGCCCAGATCCCATAACCCTGTATAGTTAGTACATACTTAATAGATAGACAATTTGCACATACGGTAAAATATGAAGTAAGTATAATTATATCTTACCAGAGCCCAAATGGTGGTGCCACAGCCCCTGCGTGCATTTTGGCAGCGTGCCTTCGTCAGGGGAAGTCCCTGACAAAGGCACTATTGGCTACTTTTTAATGGCTATATGAGTTTTATAAATCAATAAAGTTTTTTTCTAATGTTGTTCAAAATACGTCTGTGCTTATATGAATTTTGCGTAGAACAGTTTTCTATATTTTCCAACTTGGATACAATAACTATTTATAGTTTCTTTTTCTATACGATGTGTTGATTGTGTATCCTCTAGCGGGAATAACTATTAGATTTTAGTCTTTATAAGCAGTAGTATTATACTACTATTCTCTATCTCCATGTCATATGGAGACCTGTGTGCATCCATGCTTACAGACAGCAAACACTCCCTGTGCTGACAGATGGCTGGTGCTGTCACATTACTCCCATCTCTCCCACCGCCCTCTTCTTTCTGACTTACACTGCAGATACGGTACAACCTACTGAATATATGTACAGCTCTACAGATTTTCAGCGTTATCTATCACGTACTGTATGTTGGGCCACACTATTCGATTTGCAGAGACTCACATTGCATTGTTGGCACACCAGCTGTTTTGCTATCTAAATACCCTTACACCGCTCGGCTATTTCTACAACTGTAAGGAAGTATCAGAGTGGTGTAAGGGTATTTCCTGTTCTTCTGGATCATATCCTTTAACTCCCAATCCAAAGGAATAGCGAGTGAGTATATTTACTACTAATATATGTTGTAAAAATGAATTTGGCCACTTTATCATTTTTTTTAATTTTCTTTTTACTATAAAAAAATATGTTGGGGTCACGGCTTTGTGCCATTCTCTAACAGTGTTCCTCAATTCCTGCCCACAAGAGCCACCAACAGGTCATGTTTTCAGGATTTCCTTAATATTGCCCAGATGATCGTTGGTTCACCTCCACAGGCAAAAATTCCATCACCTGTGCAAACCTAAGGAAAACATAACCTGTTGTTGGCTCCTGAGGATCAGAGTTGGGGGAAGACTGCTCTAACATATAAGTATTTCAGGTTCAGCACGGCCTGTGTTCTTCCTCACAGACAGCACAGTGCTCCTGTTTGGCAGCCCATGGAGGAGCATCACCCCCCTGCAGCTAAAAAATAAAAAAGAAAAAATAAATCGCACACGAGAACGCTATTTTTCTATTGGAGGAGGCTTATGGACAGGTCTGATCACATGATCTTCCAGGAGCACTATGTAGCCTGTATGGAAGGCGAAATAAGTGGGTGGTGCCGAGCCTGCCACATTTAATTTATGGCACTTGCCTATTTGTGATAATATTGCATTTGTTAAAATAAAGATGACCAACTCCAAGTAAAAATAAAGAACAATCTATGTTGTCTGTAGCAAACGGAGAACGTGACCTGAATGATGAGGAATTAAGATTAAAGGGAGTCTGTCATCCCCTGGGACATTTGTAACCTATTAATATGGGCATACAGGGGATAGAATCGTTAAACTAGTCATAGCTATATGCCCATATCTTTGCAAGCTCCTGCACAGAAAAATAATGAAGCCACTGCCCATTAACAGGGCTGATAAGGTATGTATAAACGTACTATTGCAGGGCACTGTATTCCGGGGCCACCATTACACCTCGCAGGGCACGGAGGCAGAGTTTTCTTCCCAGCAGGGCATGCCTCAGAGCCTGGAAGAAATCATTAACATAAAGAAATAAAGGCGATTTCTCAACAACACGACCGCAGGTGTGTGCATACAGTACAGACTGGTTGAACCATTCTTTCACCTTTATGCCCATATTAATAGGTTAAAAACATCCCAGGGGTGACACTCTCTTTAAATCTGTTCTAATATTATGGACTATTTTTATCTAAAATGCCACAGCCTAATTTCTACATGATAAATATGATCTCCGTGTTCCCAGACTGATGGAGTAAATTCTATATTTGGACCTCTCCTGGGAGTTCAGCGTGCTTGCTCCTGATAATTTAGTGTCGGCTGTAACTGCTCCACAGAAATGTATCCAAGTATTCATGTTCTAGGCTAGTTTGGTTTTTCTATTCTATCTACTCAACTTATTCTTGGACCCAAGTGCAAAAGTGAAAGGTATATCCAAGTGGTACTTATTACCAAGCAATTGCTGCCTGTGCTTCAAGCCTTATTTGTATGACTTAAAGAGAATGTGTAATCAAAATTTTTTTCTTTTTATTTTTTTAACCCCTTAACGACCAGAGGTATTGTTACGGTTTCATTTTTTGTTCCCCTTCTTCCCAGAGCCATAACTTTATTTTTCTGTCAAAATGGCCATGTGAGAGCTTGTTTTTTTTGTGGGGTGAGTTGTACTTTTAAACGACACCATTGGTTTTAACATATCGTGTAGTGGAAAACGGGAAAATAATTCCAAGTGCGGTAAAATAGCAAAAAAATGCAATTCCAGTGTTTTTTGTTTTTTTTTCTTTTTACCATGTTCACTAAATTCTAAAACTGACCTGGTGTTATGATTCTCCAGGTCATTACGCTTTCACAGACACTAAATATGTTTAGGTTCTTTTTTTATTTAAGTGGTGAAAAAGCATTACAAACTTTTGTTTAAAAAAAAAAAAAGCACCATTTTCAGATACCCACAGTGGCTCCATTTTTCGTGATCTCGGGTTGGGTGAGGGCTTATTTTTTGCGCACCGAGCTGATGTTTTTAATGATACCATTTTGGTGCAGATACGATCTTTTGATCACCCGTTATTGCATTTTAATGCCATGTTGCGGCAACTAAAAAAGCATAATTCTGTTATTTTTACTTTTTTTTTTCTTTTTACGCCATTTAGTGATCGGGTTAATTATTATTTTTTTATATATATTGATCGGGCGATTCTGAACTCAGCGATACCAAATATGTGTATGTTTGATTTTTTTTATTATTTTATTTTGAATGGGGTGAAAGCGGGGTGATTTGAACTTTGATATTTTTTTCATTTTTTAAAATATATTTTTTAAAACTTTTTAAAAGCTTTTTGCATGCTACGGTAGTCTACATGGGAGGCTAGAAGCTGCAGTACTTTGATTGCCGCTACTACACACAGGCAATGATCAGATCGCCTGTGTGTAGCAGAAATGCTCACTTCCTATGAGCACCGAACACAGGCTGGCACTCATAGCTATCTGGCAGTGACAACCACAGAGGTCTGCTGCATACCTCTGGTTGTCATGCTGACCCATTAGTGACCCGCGATCATGTGATGGGGTCACCAATGGTCGGGATTTCCGACGCTCTTCTGGTAAGCATAAGTTAAATGCCAGTGTCAGAGATTAACAGCGGCATGTAACTAGTTAACAGCCACGGGCGGATCGCGAATCCACCCACTGCTGTTGCAGGCACATGGCAGGCAGGCAGATTCAGCGCCGGAGTACTATTACCCCCGATGTCGGAAAGGGGTTAAAGGGAACCTGTCAAGTGAAAAAAACGCTATTAACCTGCAAATATTGGGTTAATCTGCAGGTTAATAGCTCTGAATCTGCCCGGCACCAGCAGTTAGACCCTTGTTGCTGAGAGAAAATGAACTTTATTCCCCTGTCAGCGTTCAAGGTTCAGTCACGGGAGTTGTACCGGTGAAGGTTGTCACTGCTCTGTATATAGAGAGCGGCATCTGTAACTGACTGACAGCAGCTCCGCATTAGTACCTGCTCTTGTATTGAGTGAGACCATGTGCGTATAGCCTAAATGTGGCCTGGAGAATGTATATTGCATACTTGTGATAACGTGGCCGCACGCTCGTGGCACCAGAGAATCCTGACAGCACATGGCGCGCGAGGTGAGTATTCACATGTTTGCACTCACATAGATGGACTGCAGACCCTATTGCCAAACCTGGACAACCCCTTAACATTAAACTTCTAAGCAATAGATTATCTTTAATAGATTGTCTTCCTCCTAACAATGATGGCTTACAATACAATGTAACTTTCCACAGGATCGCATGCAAAACCTGAAGAAGAAATGGTTATCTTCATTAGTGATTAGTGCAAGTGTTTGTTACTTGAGTTTGCCTACGGTGCTCGGTTAGGCTACTTTCACACTTCCGTCTTTTGTGTCACGTCGCAATCCGTCGATTTTTGAAAATGCAGGATCCTGCATTTTCCCATAGACTTGTAATAGCGACGGATGGCCTTCCGTTTCATCTGTCGTGCACTGGATCCGTCGGAAAATAGCAGTCCATCGTGGAGAGAAAACGTTCAGAGGAACGTTTTTTCTGTATGTCGGAAAATCGGTCAGCGACGTGTCCTGCGCTGTCCGTCGGCTATAATGGAAGCCTGTGGGCGCAGGATGCGTCGCTGACCGTCACACACAGGAATCCAGCGACGTATAACGTTTTTCCCCTCTGAGCATGCCTGGAAGGATTTTCAAATCCGGGAAAAAAAAAAAGTTACACACACGCACGCACACGCACACACGCGCACACACACACACACCAGAAGATGGAAGTGTGAAAGAGGCCTTACGCACCGATTATTGCAGATGCTCGAGTGACATGTTTGCATCCCTATGGCTGCATGTTTCACATCTGTTAGGGTATGCGCACACGTTGCCGATTCGCAGCAGTTTTACATCCGGTTTACAGTACAATGTAAACCTATGGAAAACTAAATCTGCAGTGCACATGCTGCCAAAAATACCACGCGGAAACGCTGTGTTGTATTTTCTGCAGCATGTCAATTTTTTTTACATCGGTTCTGTGTAGCACAAGCGATCAGACAGTCAAAGCTTCAAGTCTCCCAAGGAAACTCATAGCAAGTGAGGTATTCTGCTACATACAGGTGATCTGATTATCGCTTTAAGAAATACTAAAAGAAATCAAGAATAAAAAATGTGGTAGTCAGTAATGGTTACTTTTTTAACCAAGCATAGGGGAAAAATTATGGAGTCACTCAATGTGAAACATGCGGCCGTGGGGACGTGAACATGTCACTCGAGCACCTGCAATAATCTCTGTGTAACCGAACACCATAGGCAAACTCCTGTAACGAGCACTTGCACTCATCACTAATCTTCATCTAATATATAAAGCTGAATGTGTGTGTGTGTGTGTGTATGTATGTATGTATGTATGTATGTGTGTATGTCCGGGATTGGCATCTGAACCGTCGCAGCTACAGCCACAAAATTTTGCACAGTCACACGTCTGGACCCCGAGAGCGTCATAGGCTATGTTGTGAGGTGAAATTTTAACCCCGCGCTTTCCAATTCACCAAACAATTTTGCCCCTATCTACATAATGGGGAAAAAATGAAAGGAAAAGTGTTGGAGGCAAATTAACAGCTGCCAGATGTGAACAAGGGGGACTTAAAGAATGAGAGCGATGGCGCCAAAGAGTATATACTGTACAGTTGCTAAGGTGGGGCCCCAACATGGGATAATCACCACACCACCACGGGGATATGAACACACACACACACACACACAAAATGCGGCACACACTACCACGTGCTCGAACACATATACCACCCTCAGCGCACATTTCACCACACATACACCAACCTCGCCACATAAAAGTCGAAACACAAAAGTCGCCGCTGAAAACTCGCCACGCGCAAAACTCGCCACACGTGCAAAACTCACCTCATGGAAAACTCACCACACGCTTGTTTTTTTGCGTGCTGAGGTGACTTTTTTTTATTGGTACTATTTTGGGCTACTTACAATGTTTTGATCAGCTGTTATTGCAATGTTGCAGCGACACAAAAAAACATAATTCTGCTGTTCTTAATTTATTTCTCATTACGCCGTTTACTGATCGGATTAATTCTTTTTATATTTTGTTTGATCTGGCGTATCTGAAAGCAGCAATGCGAAATATGTGTATGTTTGATTTTTTTTAAGTTTTATTTTGAATGGGACAAAAGGGGGGTGATTTAAATTTTTAAATATATATATATATATATTTTTTTTTTTACTTTTGGCATGCTTCAATAATCTTTATGGGAGACTAGAAGCTGCCATAACCCGATCGGCTCTGCTACATACAGGCGATAATCAGATCCACCTGTATGTAGCAGAATACCTCACTTGCTATGAGTTTCCTTGGGAGGCTTGAAGCTTTGACTGATCGCTTGTGCTACACAGAAGGCTTAATCTGCTATGAATGCCGGCCACTAGACTGCAGCAATGATAAGCACGAGGTTCTTTTGCCGACCCTCAATTGTCATGCCAACCCATCTGTTCCCCGCAATCATATGACAAGAACGCCGATGGGCAGGGTTAGTGACTAGCTTCTGCCGCAAGCATGCTAATTGCCGCTTTCAGAGATTGACAGCGGCATTTAACATGTTAACAGCCACGGATGGATCGCGATTCCAGCTGTGGCTGTTAGAGGCACATAACAGGAGATCAAATCAGCTGTCGTGCTGGAAAAGATGCGGATCAGAGCTACAGTTCGCATCAAAGGAGGAAACACGACATATGACGTACCTATACATCATGTGTTGTGAAGGGGTAAAAAAAGGTTCAGAAAAATGTGACCTGGGTCTGAGGCCTTCATGTACATGACAGTTTTGTGTGCAGGGACCCATGCAGAAAGGATGTATTTACTGGTGCGCAGTTCATGGGCTGATTTCTGGGGCTTTTATAATGGGTTGTTGTGTATATTCCACTAAGGCCACGTTTACACTATCCGTATTTGGTCAGTATTTTACATCAGTCTTTCTCAGCCAAAACCAATAGTGGGTGATAAATCCAGAAGTGGTGACCTGTTTCTATTATACTTTTCCTCTGATTGTTGCACTCCTGGCATTAGATACCAAATACCGATGTAAAATACCAAATACTGAGCTTGTGAACATGGCCTAATAGCAATGCTTAGTGTTGAACGTGACATACCTTCGAGCGTTCTGCTCCATGAAGGAAAAAAAGCCAAATCCTTCAATAATCTGATGCCACTTATAGCCCCAGTTTCCAACAATAGATATGTGGCTTTGTGGTGCAGCAATAAAGGTGCAGTTATGGGTCATGCTATTCCTGGGCCTTTGGAATATAAAGTTAGGCCTCATGCAATTGTTGGAGCCATGTGTACATACTACAAGTGCTGTCAGAAAATGCTCAGTGATGGAGCATGACGTGATTTTTTAAAAAAATTAAAAAGTCCAAATGCAAAAATTAAAAACTTCTTATGTAGACTTATTATGGGCCATGCATTTTGCTAGTAGAGAGCTTACAGATATAAATATGTATAAGTATGTTTGTTTTTGTGCATTTGTTACATCGAATATAATTTATAGTGGTCATTGCTTTATCCTTTGTTACTAAGGACCTGGAATAATCTTTTCAATAACTGTAATAAAATGAATCCACATCGGACTTCGGTTTGACATGCTAGCCGGTCTTGAAATTCTCTTCCTCTTTTTTTCTATTTCCCGTGTGTGCTTTCTAACTAGTACTCCTCCTTCCTCCATGTCTGCACTGTACTTGCTGGGAATCTGTAATAAGCTGTGTATGCTGCATTGCATACAAATGAACTGTACGCCTTCATTTACACAACATGTTACGCAGCCGAAGGCTGACATTAGGTGAGCGCTAATCAGACGAATGTATGGATGTGTATTACATCTTTACTTGTTTTGCATTTGTAAGTGGGAAAACCGTGTTGTCGAATGTAGAGGACTGTGAATGCTGCGTAGCAGGAGCAGCATCGCTATGACCTCATTGCATTAGATCAGCAGCAGATGGAATAAATGTCAAGCAATGACTTTTATAATGGCATCTGGGTATTCTTCATGAATGGTTGACATTTATCATTTTACACGTTTTACGGGCAATTTTATGTTTTTTTTTCTCCTTTTCCCTTTAAAGTACCAAGTGCTAATCCCAAAGTGCTGCTCTGGAATTCTATGGTTCAGTTACTTACATTTTAGAGAACATCCATCTTGTTTCACATGCCAAGTCTAACTATCATAGATATATAAAAAATGTAACTAAATTATCAAATACCTGCGTGCATATATATGAAAGCCTCCATACGCGCTAGATTGTCTAGAGAACATGGGGGCCTCCCTACTCGTCCTCCGAATGATTGTCGGTGATAAGACAGATTGGCATGTTGAAATTATACACGTATTGCTTTTGTCTCGCCAAGATAAGCCATTGCCAGAGGTGTCTACGAGTGGCATAGTCTACTCGTTCCATGAAAAATAGATGTATGCTATTTGATTGTATCGAGAGGACTAGCGGTTTACTGATGGCTATCTGGAGGTGCTTATACACTTGAACACTTAAGTTTTTGCAATAGAGATAAAACCACAAACTGATATGTCTGTAGGTGACCGATCCTTCAATCGCCTTAAATAATCTGTCGGCATAGGCTTGAAGCCCTAAAAGCACATTGCATGGCCCACTGGGAATCACAGGATTTGACTTCTTTTTTTTTATTTTTATAAATGTATAGAAAGGTCCTGTTGTCATGGGTTGTTTGGTTGGAGAAATATGAAACAAAAGCTATCTATCATTATAATTTAGCAATTGAACCCACTATATCACTGATCAATAGATTACTAAACTAAAGGGAGGACTCCAGAAGATTTTGCACTAGATATTGCATCTTCGAAGTTGTGGTTAGTAGCAACCCCTGATGTATTGCCAGTGATATTTTCAGTGCGAGGTACAAACCGTAAGACAAAATTGTAGTTGTTCAGATACAAGGTCTGGGTCATTCTATCAATGAGTTCAGTTCAAATTTACAGGTCAGGACAGACAGTTACCAACAAGTGATGTCCATGAACTATGTGGCTCAATCCAATTGTAGACAATCACACCTTTATGCTAAACTAAACACCGTAGCTCAATCAAGGCTCAGTCCCGACAAAGAAAGCAAAGATGTGGGTAGGAGAATCCGCATGGAAGAGCAGAAAGTTGGCTTCAGCAACCGACTGGTATTCGACTATTGCCATATTACAAGATTTTTTTGATTTCATGGTCAATCTGATTAATGACAAAAAAAATGTGGAAACACGTGGGGGCTGCAGGCGGCCCGGTCCGCTAGCCGAAACTGCATGGATCAGGGGTTGTCCCACCAAACGCCCGCTTTCCCTTTTAACGTGGGCATAACGCTACTCAGGTAGCACAGTGAAACAGTGTGGCAATACTTTATTGAACCACAAAACAGACAGATAACACGTAGAACAGTCACAGCACAGTACCCAAGATGGTGCAAATTACAGAGTCTCACCCTTCCGCTGACTCGTCGGGATAATGGCATCTGTTACTTCAGATCTTCCAAGGCCAATTGCCCCATCTGTGGCCTACATCTGTGGGCGTGATAACATGACATGCAAGCACCGGTGTCATCGCCAGTGCTATGCATACCTCACACAAGCATGCAGCTTCTTTCCCTCTGTGCATCCCTCTAAAGCCAGGTGTACGCTTTCCGGCTTCAGAGAGGTGAAAAAGACTTCTGATCATGCATCGTGCGCCTCTATAAAACCCCCACGTGTACACTCGACTTGTCTTTTGCAAAAATAATAATCCTATGAATCACAGAATGTTAGAGTTGGAAGGGACCTCTAGGGCAGTGTTTCTCAACTCCAGTCCTCAAGACCCACCAACAGGTCATGTTTTCAAAGTTTCCTTAGTATTGCATGAGTGATGGAATTAATGCTTGAGCAGGTGCAATACTAAGGATATCTTGAAAACTTTACCTGTTGGTGGGTCTTGAGGACTGGAGTTGAGAAACACTGCTCTAGGGTCATCGTATCCAACTCCCCTGCTCAATGCAGGATTCACTAAACCATCTCAGATGTCTATACAGCCTCTGTTTGAAGACTTCCATTGAAGGAGAACTCGCTATTAGAGTTGAGCGAATATGTTCGGAATCTGTCGCTGAATCTGAATTTGCCATATTGGTACCCTATTCCTGCCGAATTTATGTTTGACGATTGGTTCCGAACAGATTCAGTCATTTCTACTCCCATTGACTCCAATAACGTTCGGCTGTGTTCGGTGAATATTGCAAATACAATATTTGCCGCCGATCGTAATAGGAACCGAATTTTGAAAAATTCGCTAAACTCTACTCACTACCTCTCATGGCAGCTTGTTCCGCTCATTGATCACTCTCTCTGTCACTTCTGTTTTCCAGGATTTTTCAAAGATTCTGGCTAGTGGTTCAGCAATTTTCTCTGCTAACTCTTTCAGTAGCCTAGGATGTAATTCATCTGGACCAGGAGATTCAAATTCATTTAAATTAACTAAACTACCTCTGTTTATGGATTGTGTGGATTCTTTTATTCCTTCGAAAGCGCTGTGAAGATCAATTGATGTTGCAATTGTTTTCTTAGAGAACACAGATGCAAAATAGGAATTTAAAAATTCGGGTTTCTCCACATCATTTTTGACCACTTCTCCCTTTTCATCCTGCAAAAATCTTTTTTTTTTTTTATTTTGCTTTTTGCATACCCTAAAAAACGTTTTTTGTTTTTTTTTAAATACTTTTGGTCTACCTTGCAAGCCTCACATCATTACTGGCTTTAGATCTTCTAACTCTTGCCCTGCATTCTCTGCAAACCGCATTATATTCTTCTTTAGGCATGCCTCCCTCTTTCCGTTTAATATACATTTATTTTTTCCTTGTTAACAAGTGATTAAGTTCTGTGTTCATCCATCATGGTCTCTTTAGATGCTACCAATTCTTCCTTCTTTTTGGGATTGTTACTGATTGTGCAGTGAGAATTTAATTTAGCAAAATCTCCCAACTTTCTAGGACGTGTCTGTCATTTAGAACATCCATTCATCGGACATTTCCTACCCTCTTTCTGAGTCCATTAAAATCTGCCTTTCTGAAGTCCAGCCTTAAAGTCTGAGTCCTCGCTGCTCTTCCTCTTCTAATCCAAAATTCGTGGATAGCATGGTCGCTGCCTCCTAAATTCCCAGCCATCATTACTTCCTCAATCATTTCCTTCCCGTTGGTAAGAATTAGGTCCCAGATTGCAGATCCTCTTGTTTTCTCATCAACCTTTTGAAAGATGAAGTTGTCGGCGAGAGAAGATAAGAATTTTCTGGACCCATTACTTTTGCCTGAGAGAGATTCCCAACAAATATCTGGATAGTTAAAATCTCCCATGGTCACAATGCAACACCTCCTCCATCTTGTAATTTGTTGCCTTCAAGGTTTGCATTGCAGTGATGTGTATCATCCCACCAAGTTTGTGATGCCTATGATTCTCTGTACACGCGTCGGCTTCAGAGAGGTGAAGAAGACTTCCGATCATGCACAGTTGCGCCTCTCTGAGGCCGGCATATTTCTCTTCCTGAGCAGCTCCAATTCTCCTTGTTTGTTTGTTTCCCATGTTCTGTGCATTTGTATACTGTAGACACATTTTAGTTTGTAGTCGGTTTCTCTTTCACCTCTATTGTCATTCAGAATTTGTTGTTTTTGTTCTTTATTTCCATTTCTACAACCCCTGGCAAAAATTATGTAATCACCGGCCTTGGAGGATGTTCATTCAGTTGTTTACTTTTGTATAAAAAAAAAAGCAGATCACAGACATGGCACAAAACTAAAGTCATGTCAAATGGCAACTTTCTGCCTTTAAGAAACACTAAAAGAAATCAAGAACCAAAAATGTGGTAGTCAGTAATGGTTACTTTTTTTTAACCAAGCATAAGGTAAAAATTATGGAGTCACTCAATTGTGAGGGAAAAAATTATGGAATCATGAAAAACAAACAAACAAACACTCCAACACATCACTAGCATTTAGTTGCACCACCTCTGGCTTTTATAACAGCTTGCAGTCTCTGAGGCATGGACTTAATGAGTGTCAAACAGCACTCTTCTTCAGTCTAACCTCCAACTTTCTCTGATTGCTGTTGCCAGATCAGCTTTGCAGGTTGGAGCCTTGTCATGGACCATTTTCTTCAACTTCCATCAAAGATTTTTCAATTGGATTGAGATCCGGACTATTTGCAGGCCATGACATTGACCTTGTTTCTTTTTTCAAGGAATATTTTCACAGTTTTTACTCTATGGCAGGATGCATTATCATCTTGAAAAATTATTTCATCATCCCCAAACATCCTTTCAATTGATGGGATAAGCAAAGTGGCCAAAATATCAACATAAACTTGTGCATTTATTGAAGATGTAATGACGGCCATCTCCCCAGTGCCTTTACCTGACATGCAGCCCCATATCATCAATGACTGTAGAAATTTGCATGTTCTCTTCAGGCAGTCATCTTTATAAATCTCATTGGAACGGCACCAAACAAAAGTTCCAGCATCATCACATTGCCCAATGCAGATTCGTGATTCATCACTGAATATGACTTTCACCCAGTCATCCACAGTCCACGATTGCTTTTCCTTAGCCCATTGCAACCTTGTTTTTTTCTGTTTAGGTGTTAATGATGGCTTTCGTTTAGCTTTTCTGTATGTAAATCCCTTTTTCTTTAGGCAGTTTCTTACAGTTCGGTCACAGATGTTGACTCCAGTTTCCACCCATTCGTTCCTCATTTGTTTTGTTGTGCATTTCCTGTTTTGGATAGATATTGCTTTAAGTTTCTGGTCTTGACGCTTTGATCTCTTCCTTGGTCTACCAGTATGTTTGCCTTTAACAACCTTCTCATGTTGTTTGTATTTGGTCCAGATTTTAGACACAGCTGACTGTGAACAACCAACATCTTTTGCAACATTGCGTGATTTACCCTCTTCTAAGAGTTTGATAATCCTCTCCTTTGTTTCAATTGACATCTCTCATGTTGGAGCCATGATTCATGTCAGTCCACTTGGTGCAGCAGCTCTCCAAGGTGTGATCACTCCTTTTTAGATGCAGACTAATGAGAAGATCTAATTTGATGCAGGTGTTAGTTTTGGGTATGAAAACCGGCTAGAATATTGAAAGGATATATTAAGTTGAAAAACCAGAAAAAACGTACTATCCTTAAAACGATATTTTATTATTAAATTGTCTAAAATCCCAATAGATAAAACTCAAATGTATGCAATCAACATCAGCCAACTGGGTTGGGTAAGCTAGAAAAATAGGGAGAAAATAGCAGATATGCCTGACACAGTCCCTGTAGGTGGCCCTAAAGTGTCTTAAACCTACCTACCAGCGGAGGTTGGCACCCTAGATTTCGATATGGCGCCCCCGCTCACCGTCGACTGTCCCTCCTTACCCTAGTAGGGTCCTACTTGCTACCCACACCCAGGTACCCACAGACATACACACACAAATTGACCAATAGGTCACACTAACCAAAAAACGTGAAAAAAGAAAAAAGTGAACGAAAAATTCTAAAAACACTGCAGACATTGCTGCATAAATGCACTAAATAGCATGTACCCCACAGTTACCTCAAAAAGATTTTTTTGAAAAAATAGATAGTGCAGAGCTATGGGGTACAGCCGGGCACAGTTGGAGTGTGCTCAGTAAAATATTCGGAGGTCATAAGTAGTGAAACCTCTAATAGATGTAACAATAGGTCACTGTCTTTGTTAGTGGTTGATGACCTAAAAATCTTAGACAGACCAATAAAGCTAATGTACAGAGTGGATCCCTAAGCAAGATAGCACCCCTCCGAAAAGGTTAGCAGATATATGAGTACACTCAATGGATGTAAATATGTTGTTGGGTGATATAGATATTACACCCTAAATTGTCCAAAAATAAACAGAACAAAATATTCAACAATATATACATATATATACGTATAAGATGCGGAACTCGGATGGCATCTAGAGTGCAGACTATTATGCTACTCATAACAATAAAAGTTTACCAGATCATCTAATATAGGGATGGTTCTCAGTCGTTTCTGTATACTGATGTGCATTAGCCCTTAAACTAAATGAGAAATACTACATGTGATACCCTATAAGGCAGATAATCTTTTCATTTGGGTTTATTTTGTTTTTTGGTTTTTGTTGAATATTTTGTTCTGTTTATTTTTGGACAATTTAGGGTGTAATATCTATATCACCCAACAACATATTTACATCCATTGAGTGTACTCATATATCTGCTAACCTTTTCGGAGGGGTGCTATCTTGCTTAGGGATCCACTCTGTACATTAGCTTTATTGGTCTGTCTAAGATTTTTAGGTCATCAACCACTAACAAAGACAGTGACCTATTGTTACATCTATTAGAGGTTTCACTACTTATGACCTCCGAATATTTTACTGAGCACACTCCAACTGTGCCCGGCTGTACCCCATAGCTCTGCACTATCTATTTTTTCAAAAAAATCTTTTTGAGGTAACTGTGGGGTACATGCTATTTAGTGCATTTATGCAGCAATGTCTGCAGTGTTTTTAGAATTTTTCGTTCACTTTTTTCTTTTTTCACTTTTTCACGTTTTTTGGTTAGTGTGACCTATTGGTCAATTTGTGTGTGTATGTCTGTGGGTACCTGGGTGTGGGTAGCAAGTAGGACCCTACTAGGGTAAGGAGGGACAGTCGACGGTGAGCGGGGGCGCCATATCGAAATCTAGGGTGCCAACCTCCGCTGGTAGGTAGGTTAAAGCACTTTAGGGCCACCTACAGGGACTGTGTCAGGCTTATCTGCTATTTTCTCCCTATTTTTCTAGCTTACCCAACCCAGTTGGCTGATGTTGATTGCATACATTTGAGTTTTATCTATTGGGATTTTAGACAATTTAATAATAAAATATCGTTTTAAGGATAGTACGTTTTTTCTGTTAGTTTTGGGTATGAAAATTTACAGGGTGATGCCGTAATTTTTTCCCTCATAATTGAGTGACTCCATAATTTTTCCCCTATGCTTGGTTAAAAAAAGTAACCATTACTGACTACCACATTTTTTATTCTTGATTTCTTTTAGTGTTTCTTAAAGCCAGAAAGTTGCCATTTGAAATGACTTTAGTTTTGTGCCATGTCTGTGATCTGCTTTTTTTATACAAAATTAAACAACTGAATGAACATCCTCCAAGGCAGGTGATTACATAATTTTTGCCAGGGGTTGTAATTCTTCAGAATTCTTTTGAGAATCTATTAGCTGCATGTTTGTTTTCTGGCCGTATATATCACATCCCACATTGCTGTAGTTTAAATCTCTCCTAACTTCATAGGATCAATACAGTGAGGGAAAGAAGCCGTGTGCATGTGCGAGGTATGTATATAGCTGACGATGATGACTCTGGCTCTTGTAAGTGATGGGGCATAATAACATGCTAAGTGGGCCAACTAGTCTGGGGGGACTCTAACACCACATCGACTAGTCAATGGCCTCATTTTACAGATCATAAATGGAATTTAGAAGTATGTTTTCTAAAGATCTGGTTGTGTGTAATGAAGTAAAGGGGCTGTTAGGCAGGGTATTTAGCTACTGTATGTAGACACAACTGCTGGTGGTACTGGAGGCATGAGGGACCTGACAGTGATGTGCCAAAACAGTGGAAACCCCCCACAAGTGACCCCATTTTGGAAACTAGACCCCCTGAGGAATTCTATCTAGATGTGTGGTGAGCACCTTGAACCCCCAGGTGCTTCACAGAAAATTATAACGTAGAGTTGTAAAAATCACATTTTGTTCCCCAAAAGTTTATTTTAGCCCAAAAAATTTTTCACAAGGGCTATAGGAGAAAACTGACTTCAAAATCTGTTGTGCAATTAATCCTGAGTACGCTGATACCTCATATGTAGGAGAAAACTACTGTTTGGGTGCACTTCGGGTCTCTGGAGGGAAAGAGTGACGTTTTGGGTGGAATGTAGACTTTGATGGAATAGTCTGCGCGTGTCATGTCGCGCTTGCAGAGACCCTCATCTGCCTAAATAGTTGAAACGCACCACAAGTGACCCCATTTTGGAACTGATCTACTGTTTCCTAGTTTGTGAATTTTATAATGTAGTGGCATGCGCGCGTTGTGCAGCATTCGTTAGGTTGGCGTACGTGAGTTGGAAATGAACTTAGTAGTCCATGGATGTGTGGTACAGTCTGAAACATTCTTTTATACACAGTCCAGGTTTATTGGGGCAGGTTTCGCATTAAGTGATGTTCTTGCATAGCCCCCTTCTGTAACGCCTTCCGGAAGTACTGAAGCCCTCTCCTTCCTGATGTCCAAAGATTAGGGCCTGGAATTGAAGGTACGACATAGCAGTCAGGCCTGAACATTGTGATTGCACAACAGCATTGTGCGTGCATTGCCATCTGTACAATGTGCCCAGACATCTTCTTGTACCACACTTTGGCCTTTCTCATGGCACAGTAGTGCTGGAGGACTTGATCAGAGAGATCAAATTCCCCCATGTACTTGTGGTACCCCAGTACACAGTATGATTTGTGGACCTGTGTAGAGGTACCTCGTGCGGTTTTGGGGTCCATGTATGGTGGTCAAGAAAAGGACATCCCTCTTGTACTTGACTACCAGCATGTTGTCCTTACATTGGGCTCTGCTCTCACCTTTCCTGAGCAGCTACCCATTTAACGTCTTAGGGAGGCCTCTCTGATTTTTACAGACAGTACCGCAGGCTGCAGTAGTTTTGCGTAGAGAGTGACTTAAAGAGTGGGATGCTGATATAAAAGGTATCTACGTCTGTGATAACCTTGATCCTGCAGTGGGTGCACCAAATCCCACACAATTTTCTCACTCCCAGGGCAGGGGGGCATTCAGGGGGTTCAATCCGACCATCTGTGTTCAATGACCAGCCAAACTTTAAAAAGATTGTCAAAGTTGGGGTCGTCTCGGGAAGGACACTGTGCATTTGGAGGGTCTCAAAATTTACAGATCATGGCTATGTGGAACACTGGCGTGTTATACAAAACGTCAACACTCCAATATTGCTGAAGTTCTCCCTTGTTCAGTATCCCCATGTGAAAGACTAGGCCTCAAAACGTCATAATTTCTACTGCATGTAGAGGAGTGCAGTTAGAAAATGATGGACGAGTGGTGTTATGCCAAAAACTGCTCGGCGTACAAATTTGTTTGGCCCACCATGAGGTTTACAAAATCCTCAGAGAAAAAGACTTTGAAAAAGTCCATTTCTGTGAGGCCGGTGGTGTCAAACTTGATTCATGATTGCGCCACAAAATCAGGAATCAGTGGCTCATAATCTTCTGGAGGTGAAGTCCATATGAGGTCAGTAACGGTGGGCGCTGGTTCAGTTTCTGTCCTGGGGTGGCTGCATAGCGATTCAGCATCACTTGAGGAGGAGGATGAAAAATAAAGGAAGGTGGGATCCTCTCCCTCATTATCAGTGTCAGAGGCAAGCAGTGTATTAAAGTAAAAAAGGGGGAGAAGCCAGCGTTGCTTGTGGTCAGAACGCAAAACATAATGTGCACATGCACATATTGATTTCTAACTGAGTTTCAAAAATGAGACATTTAGCAAACAATTGATCAATTCTTTGAGCCACCCCGCCACTTCATGGCATTCTCATAATGGGGCAGTCCTGCTCTACGTTTTTTATATTCGCTGTGCCATTACGGCCTCTAAAAAGCAAGACCACATTAAATGCAAGCTGTACCTGAAGCATTTCTGAATCACTCCCATGGCACCAGAGAGGGCAGCACAGATAAAGGTTGACCAGGTCTGGACATAGACATTTCTCCCCCCCTTTTTTACTTTGAAGCAAAGTGTATGCCTCCTCCATTGAATACAGTGATTGGGACGAGAAGCACATTTTGTTTTACGTATGTGGTGTTTGTGTGAGTACCAAATTGTATTCAGTTGTGTGTGAGTGCATGGTGTAAACTTTTATTTTTTTTTATTTAGGAAAGAAAAGATAAAAAGACAATAACTGGAGGTTGATCACTGATGTGATTCAGTGATCATTGCTTGACTGCTGTAGGATGGACACACGGTTGATGATTTTTTTTCACGCTGACATGAGCTCAATTCATAAAAAATACTGTAGGAGTGAACAATTACTCTTCTTTCTTCTTCTTTTCAGCAGGGGCAGTGATGATCAGGCAGCAGTAACAGAAAGATCTGTGATGATACAGGCTTCAGTGGCACCACAAGACCCAGAACGGTGCACAGACAGACAGTGACCGTCCTGTACAAATCCGGAGCTAGAATGAGTAAGTACAGGGCGGTCACTTGCAGGTCACACCTCGTCTGTGTGCTCTGATTGGTGTAATCGATGTCATCGTCGATGCACCAATCAGAGCTGGCCCTGGTGACGGCGGCGTTGTGAGGCACCAGCCTATGATGTGTGCTCTTACCGCACCGATCATAGGCTGGACATCAGTGTTTCAGACACCGGATTTAGAATTGAACAGCCAATCGCATTGATCATAGTTACGGGGGCGGGGGGCGTCACCCCCCCCCCCCCCCCCGGGACTATGGCATTATGTACCTTGAGGTAAGATAGCGCCAGAGCTTTAATGCGATCACCGCGACTGTGGTCACAGTGCCGCATTAAAGATATGATGTAGCCATAGGTCCAAGGTCGTTGGGTGCTAGGCGACCTGGACAAATGGATATGTCTGCAGTCATAAAAGGGTTAAGGATTTGACTTAAAGGGAACCGGTCACTTGACGTTCATGGCTTCCATCCAGACTTCAGACAGTCATTGCATACAAAGTATTAAAAATGAACATTTTATTTATGATAAAGTTAATTTGTCCAGTTACTTTTGAAATGAGCAATTTGGTTGCAATTTCTAAACGTTTTACAGGATATCTTTGTTCAACCCCTTTAGTTAAAGGGACTCTGTCACCCCCTCCAGCCGTTAGAAACTAAAAGAGCCACCTTGTGCAGCAGTAATGCTGCATTCTGACAAGGTGGCTCTTTTAGTTATTGGTGCAGTCAAAGCAGAAATAAAGCGTTTTATAATTTCGCAAAAATACCTGTCTTTAGCCCTGGAGGCAGGTCTTAACCCCCCTGCTGCACACGCCACACTGCCGTCACTCAAGGCTTCTTTGGCGCAGGGCGCCGCCCCCTCCGCGCTGTTTTCAAATCAAATCCGGCGCCTGCGCTGTTTTGTTCTGCTTGGGGCAGGTGCAGTGAACGCTGCCCGTCTGACCTCAGATGCAGTCTCGCAGACGGCACCTGTGCGGCCACCCAGCTTGTGAATCCCAGCCCCGCGCTGTGCATAATGCATAACACACTGCGGGGCTGGGATTCACAAGCTGGGTGGCTGCACATGCGCAGTCTGCGAGACTGCATCTGAGGTCAGACGGGCAGCTTTATTTCATTAAAATACTTTTAAATCATGTGTGTGTGTGTTTTTTAACCCTTTCAAACAATTGGATTAATAATGGATAGGTGTCATAATTGACGCCTCTCCATTATTAACCTGGCTTAATGTCACCTTACAATAGCAAGGTGGCATTAACCCTTCATTACCCCATATCCCACCGCTACACGGGAGTGGGAAGAGAGTGGCCAAGTGCCAGAATAGGCGCATCTTCCAGATGTGCCTTTTCTGGGGTGGCTGGGGGCAGATGTTTGTAGCCACGGGGGGGCCAATAACCATGGACCCTCTCTAGGCTATTAATATCTGCCCTCAGTCACTGGCTTTACCACTCTGGCGGAGAAAATTGCGCAGGAGCCCACGCCAATTTTTTCCGCCATTTAACCCTTTATTTTAGCAGCTACAGCGCTGAAATTTTGCACATACACACTACTAACATTAGTAGTGTGGAATATGCAAAAAAAAAGGGGATATGAGATGGTTTACTGTATGTAAACCATGTCTCATATCCTGTCGGGTTTGTGCAGGAGAAATGAAAAGCCGGCAATTGAATTACCGACTTATCACTAACACCGCTGCGTATTTCTCGCAAGTCACACTGCTGGTCCGTGTGGAATATGTATTTTTCTCGCCCCCATAGACTTTCATTGGCGATTTTTTTGCGCAATACGCTGACAAAAGCAGCATGCTGCGATTTTGTATGGCCGTAGAAAGCCGTATAATACTGAACCGTAATATACGGCTAATAGGAGCAGCCCCATTGAGAATAATTGTGCCGTATGTAATGCGAGTTTTATGGACGTAGTTTCTGCGCTCTTACGTCCGTAAAACACGCATGTGTGACCCCGGCCTAAATCTGGATTATCCAGGATGTCTTGGTGAACTGATAGCTATCATGAGGAACATTAAACAGAAAAATGCTTGTATGCAAATGGGAATGTCTCAAATCTGTTCCTCTTTTACCTTGGTGTTTCTTATGACCTTTTCCCCGAAAATTGCTCCAAATAGTCTTCAAAACACTGTAAACTGGTTTATTTCAGCATCAGATAATCCAACAAATCTGATAATACTGTAGAGCAGTTCAAGAGTATCAGTTTAGCATCAGTACTTTTGTATTCTGCTGATGTTTTCTACACTTTTTGAGAACACAGTCAAGATCCCACCAAAATTGTAACTGTACAGGGCTTGATGGTTATGGGGAAAGTCAAATGCATTTGCTCAGTGCATTTGCCATGAAGAATGTGTATGAAGAATGTCACCAATGGCATCCCAAGTCTGAGATCATCATACCAGTAATGAGAGTTGGAGGTGATGTGACACTGCTAGACATTACTCCTTCTGGTCCCATCAAATTTGTTTGTTAAAGTGAACCTGTCACCCCCAAAATTGAAGATGAGCTAAGCCCACCGGCATCACGGGCTTATCTACAGCATTCTGTAATGCTGTAGATAAGCCCCCTATGTATCCTGAAAGATGAGAAAAAGAGGTTAGACCAGGGGCGGTCCTGTCTCGGTCCGGTCCGGGGCCTCCCATCTTCTTACAATGACGTCCTCTTCTTGTCTTCACGCTCCGGCGCAGGCGTACTTTGTCTGCCCTGTTGAGGGCAGAGCAAAGTACTGCAGTGCGCAGACGCTGGGCCTCTCTGACCTTTCCTGGCGCCTGCGCACTGCAGTACTTTGCTCTGCCCTCAACAGGGCAGACAAAGTACACCTGCGCCGGAGCGTGAAGACAGGAAGGGGACGTGATCGTAAGAAGATGGGAGGCCCCGGACCGGACCGCAGCGGGGAATGCCCCTGGGTGACTATAATCTAACCTCTTTTTCTCATCTTTCAGGATACATCGGGGGCTTATCTACAGGATTACAGAATGCAGTAGATAAGCCCCTGATACCGGTGGGCTTAGCTCACCTTCCATTTTGGGGGTGACAGGTTCCCTTTAAATGAGTTATGTACTTTCAAAAGTACATCATGGTTAGACTCAGGTATCGATTTAACCATTTTACCATGCAGGTAAAGCCACCCATATTCCATCATTTTACTGTAAAATTAGTATTCTATTCTGGTGAACTGCTGTGTTCTGTTTTTACCAGACATGTCTTCTGGTACTACCCTAAAGGTATGTGCACACGTAGAATGCTCCACTGCAGATTTTTCCGCAGCGGATTTGATAAATCTGCAGGGCAAAAACACTGCGTTTTTACTGCGGATTTACCGTGGATTTACCGCGGTTTTTGTGCAGATTCCACTGCGGTTTTCTATTATGTAGCTGGTGTAAAACCGCTGTGGATTCTGCACAAAGAATTGACATGCTGCGGAATGTAAACCGCTGCATTTCCGCGCGTTTTTTTCTGCAGCAATGTGCACTGCGGATTGCGTTTCCCATAGGTTTACATTGTACTGTAAACGCATGGGAAACCGCTGCGGACCCGCAGCAAAATCCGCAGCGTGTGCACATAGCCTAATTCTTGTCTGTACAGATTACATTGTTACAAAAGTCCTGGTGCTTTCTAGATGTTCATGGACAAACTTTTTCGTGTGACCCTGATGTTCTTTCATGTATGCATGTTGATAATAATCTGTTCAGCCTTTTTCTATTGCTATACCCTTGACATTAATTTGACATGAATATTAACTGCTACCGGAAGGCCCAGTGATTAAAATTTTGGAGTCTCGAAAACTTCTTTCCAGATATTTTTTTGTTCTTTTCTACATCTAATATTATTAGAACAACCTGGCTTGGGCAAATGTCTCCACTTTTCAATGATCTTCTAGACTGTGAAATAGATATCCAATTCTTCGGTAATTTTTTAAATCCTTTCACAGCTTTATCTGCTTTATCAACTTCTCTTTGAAGGCTAGCGAGCTCTTGGGCTACGTTCCCATGATCAGGAAGTAGCAGCGCTTTGGACGCAGCATATATTCACTCAGGTAATTCTGCATGTGTTCACTGAACCCTGCGGATTTACTGCATCCAATAAATATCTATTCTATCCAATACATAATATTCTCCTAAACAGAAATTTACATGTCGCGGCTTGTAAACCCGCACCGTGGGTGAGTTTGCGCCATGTCAAATAGAAGCCCATTGGGCATGGGATTTCTATAAATCCCATCCACTGTGTTTGTACTGTACAACGGAGCATTTGCACAGTGCGCTGACCCTTAAACTAAAAATGGAAAGGGTTCAAGAGGAGAATTCTAAAGCTTTGTCAGCAGCCTTGTGATTGTAAGACGTGCCCTGGACTCCATCATTTCTGACCTGGCTGCCAGGGAGTACCAACAAGGACTCCATTCTATAGTGGTGCAAATCTATTTGCTCATCTCTAGAGAACAGAACTTCTGTTCATACTAGCATCATGGTTTCAAGTTTTTCAAAAGCCATGACCGATATTGAGTTTCACTGACTTAGACTCCTAAAGGATCATCACTCCCAATACACGATTTAAACACTACGTCTACAGTCCTGTAGGCAACTTAGTCCTTATAAAACTTATATCTGCAATACAGATTAAGGGGCCCTCATTTACATAGAAAATAAAATCATGTCTCTGTCCTAATATCCGTAGGACTAAATGGTTTAAATCATGTTTTGGAGTGACAGACTCCCTTAATTTATACTTCAGTGAATAGCTGAGGACCCTACTTTGTTCTGCCTTTTACAGATCAGTAGAGATAAAAAAAAATGTGAACAGAGCCTTAGGAAACTACAAATCATTTTATTTGTGGTTAGGCCAAGTGAATAAATCAGGTTATTATATGACTGTTTCTTTAATTGGTTTTGATTAATCTGGTTGTTTTATACGTACAGGACATATTTTATTTTGCTGTATTAATAGTTTTATAAAAGTAATTTGTGAGAGCCTGGCCACAAAGTGAAGCTGTGGTTGAAATTTCAACAAGAGCACATTTGTCTGAGATTTACATTAGAACATGCTTTATTAATGAACTAGCAGGCTGGAGCCAAGAAAAATCTGCTCATGCTGGCACGTTCTGTATGGTTGGCACAAGGGTCGTTACTAGTTACTCGTTACAATCAGGAATCCTTTGTTTTGTATGTTTAGCTGTATATTGTATTAGTCAGTCTTAACAATGTTCTTTTGAAAAACTGCTCTCATTAAAAAAACCAAAGAACTAAAATCCAAGTACCGTACTCGCTGGTTGTTTGTCTTCATGAGACCTGTCATAGACCCGCTTAAATCTGCAGTTTCCTCTCTTTAGACCTTTCTAAATCACTACGTCTTTCATAATAATGGTTTACACAAAATAAATAAAATTTTAATATTATTAGAAATCTGAAATGGAGAGAAAAGAGGCAAAAAGGCTGTTGTATTTTCACAGAGCATAAATTAATGGTTCAACAATCCATCTATGTTCCGTCCTGCTTCTTTGTATTTTTCCTGGTAAGAGTGGATTCATATGCAGCAGCAATTTCTACTACTGCTCCATTCATCTCAACAAAATCTACAGCGGGTGAATAGATTCTAACCAAATCAGATGCCTCTGAACCTCTTTTTCCCAGCTATTGCCACCTCAGTTCTCAAAAAGGCTTCTCTCCCTTCTCCCCCCCAATGTTGGCTAAACCCCCATGTTGGATGTAATCCGGATACAGGCTCAAAATCCACAACTAAATTCTCTTCATAGTCTCTATTTGTGAACCACTGATCTATTGGAAGTCAAATACAATGATCTATGGCAGCTATGCTTCCATTCACTACTCTGTCGTGGTTCTTTGAAGTTCAGTTTTCGGCCCCTCTTGTTTTACCTTTATATAATCCCAGTACGTTTGGTTTCTAGATTTATCTTTGTGCTGATGACATGACAAACTCTGCTGTTATATCCTCTGCATATCTCAAACTAAGGGTACTTTCACTCGTAAAGTCAGAGAAATTTGGGGCAGATTATTCGTATTTTGTTGCTACTCACATGGAAGTACTGATCTTGTCCAATAAACAAGAACAGTATGGGCCTGATTCATTATGTGGCATAAATAGCTTGCAAAGTCATAAAATTTGCAACTTTTGGGTTTCTCACACCATTTTTGCCCTGCTCCAACAAAGGTGGGCAGGACGGGGGGCCTGACGACTGCGGCTTGTCAAATTCATGATGAGCAGCGCCATTCGCTATGCCACAATTCTTCAGTAGGGACTGGAGTAAGATTTGTGGCGAGGTGCACATATAGCGCACACCCCTATGTGACTCCCCTGATTCATTAGCCCCTCCAAAAAACATTCTCAAAATTATTGGGACTTGTTAAAGAATTCCAGAGTTACTACATAAAGTGACACTGGTCAGAGTTTAAAAAAAAATTGGCCCGGTCACTAAGGGATTAAGAAGCTTGCATCACGTAATGAATCAGGAGCCTCGAACTCCACCGCACCCAGTCATCTAGACTGGGGTGAAGATCGCCAGAATTGATGAATCGTGACTCATGTTCATCTCCATCGGCACTCTCATGGCAACGTTTCCCGCTGATCTATGTACACTTGACTTTCAAGTACAATGTGTGTAGTGGGTTTATTTTTGTTTGGTTTTTGTGTTTTTATTTTAAAATGATCCATGCTCACAGAGTTTGGCCATGCTGCTAAACTTAATGGAGAAAATCTGCAAACAAACTGCGGCATAAATTGATATGCTGCACAGAAAATTTTACAGTGAATGAGATTTGCTGCTACTGTATTTTCTGGCAGATCTTTTGTTGAAAAATATAGACAAAGGCAGAAGAAATTCTGGTACATGTAACTTAAGTTTTCTAAAACGTTCCAACCTCTGCTTCCTCAAACACCTTCCATTAAACCTGATGCCATCATGTTTGTAAATGTATATGTTTGTGAAACATAGTGGGAAAGAACATTTTTTTAAATAAAATATGCATGAAAGTTCAAATTCATCGATATTAAGACTTTCCAAGAAGAAGACCTGTAGTTCTTAATTTTTGATAGGATGAAGGAACGGTAATGCGCGAATATAGCCAGCTTGGGAGATTCTGTAACCTGGCAGCCTCATGCGTCGAATGCTCATTTGTTAGACAAATCCTTTTATAGGTGCAATTGGAGGATAACCATTTTACTTACATATGTTGTGTAGGTTTTTTTTATCCCTACATACAGCTCAGCTTATTTATTACAACAATTATTTTTCATTTATTTCATGTCTTGACTAAATTTTTTTCTGGATTTTTATCACCACGATTGTTCAGACTTACAGGCGACCGAGATAATGTGAGGATTTTCCGCAGAGAAAGCATCTGTAATTTGTTACATAGTATCGCCACTCAGATTACAACAATACATTCTCCATATATCATCAAATACATGGAATGTGGCACGTGCATGTGAAGCTGTATTGTTGCATCAGTCTTTAAACCAAGGCAGCCCTGCGAGAACTGCGACAAATACAACATGATCACTTTTTGTGAGCAGACATTTTATAAATTGCACATGTAATGTATCAAAGTGGAGACCCAAAAAAAACAATCCAATCATTTGTTTCATTACTGGTTGAATCATGTAATATAATTATGATGCAATATTAATGTTCTGATATGTTGTGCAGAATATCAGTGAACCTTCTCCTTCAGCAAAAGGGTCAGATTTGCTGAGCGCACTACGAGAGTTGGAGCAGCGCTGTAAAGATTTGAAAGAAGAAAATATTATATTGGTGAGATTTTTTGTTAATATTCATTGACTTTTCATTTCCATAATTGGCTGTTTAGAGAACATGTACATCTCCTATTCCTGTACGGGGCCTAGTATGTATTCTGAATATCCATGAACGGGCTGTTTTCATGGTCCTGTCAAGAACCTTATTTAATGAAGAATCGCCTATATTCTTCAGCATTGTTAAACAAAAAATAGAAGTATCAGCCTCTTGTTTTGTTGTATATTTGCACTGCCATTTTGCCATTTTTTTTCTTTTTTATAGCATGAGAACCGTGAGTAAACAACTATCCAGCCACAGATTTCAATTCTGAGACTTTTACTTGCCAATTATGCATCGAGACTGTTCGTGTGCAGCCGTGGTTCATGTATTGCAGTGTTGTATTAAAATCTTTACTGTTCCACTTAGACTGCAGCAGGTTTTCTTTACTTGTTCTAGAGGGGGACAAATGTGTTCCATAGTGGGAGATATTTTAGGAATTTCTGTCAGGGAGGAATAGTCTACAGTCACTTGTGTCCTCAGACTACCAAATTGTGCGATGTGTGAGGCACACTGTCATGATTCTGCTGTGTTCCCCATGTGAGGGGGCGATGCAGACTGGACTCTTCTGTTTCTCTCAGTGTTCTAAAGAGAGAAGTGGATAAGAGTTTAGTCCACACACGAGTCGTGATGGGAATATAAGGCCGGTGTCACACTCAGGGTAGGGAAATACGGTCCATATTTTACATGCGTAATACGCAGAAATGATCCCAAAACAGTGATCCGTATGTCATCCGTAGGCAGGGTGTGGCTGCGTATTTTGCACATGTAAACCTCCGTATGCCATCCGTACGGCGAGATTATCGGAAGAGAGAGGCTAAGTGCCAGAATAGGCGCATCTTACAGATGTGCCTTTTCTTGGGTGGCTGGGGGCAGATGTTTGTAGCCAGGGGGGTCCTATAACCATGGTCCCTCTCTAGGCTATTAATATCTGCCCTCAGTCACTGGCTTTCCCACTCTGGTGGAGAAAATTGCGCGGGAGCCCACGCCAGTTTTTTCCGTGAATTAACCCTTTATTTTAACAGAGCCCCAAAATTTTGCACACACACACTACTAACATTAGTAGTGAGGAATATGCAAAAAAAAAAAAGGGATATGAAATGGTTTACTGTATGTAAACCATGTCTCATATCCTGTCGGGTTTCACAAGGAGATAGGAAAAGCTGGCAATTGAATTACTGGCTTTTATGCTATCTAGCGCTGTATTAAATATAAATATATGTCTCACTGATATATATATATATATATATATATATATATATATATATATATATATATATATATATATATATATATACCTATACTATGTGTAGACATTTATTCTATCTATTCTATTCTGTCAGTGTGATTTTACTGTAACCGCACTGAATCGCCGGCTTTTCTATAGAACACCGCTGCGTATTTCTCGCAAGTCACACGCATGGTCCATGTGTAATCCGTATTTTTCTCGCCCCCATAGACTTTCATTGGTGGATTTTTTGCGCAATATGCTGACAAACGCAGCATGCTGCGATTTTCTCAACCCGTAAAATACGGCTGAGAAATATACGGCAGATAGGAGCTGCCCCATAGAGAATCATTGGTCCGTGTGCAATGCGTAGTTTTTGCGCCTCTCATACGTCCATAAAACTCTCTAGTGTGACTCCGGCCTAATTGTGAGAGCGTGTGTATCACACAGGGTCAAGATTCGACAGTCGCATAGAATGACTGCAGACTATTCTCAGCCCGGAAAACTTCAATTTTTATACTCCAAAAAGTCAGTTTTGATATCCTTAGACCACAGAACGTTTTACATTTAACTCTTATGTCAAGATAAGTTTATTATAGTTGCTTTCTCCTTTTCACTTGCCAATAAAGCTGTGACTGGTGAAGCAGTGAAACAAGTTATGGTGTTTTATTTCAAGTTAAAGTTGTTCTGGTGATGCCACTGACTGCAATAAAAAATGTACTCTTATGATTGGAGAAGGTACTAAAAGATCAGAATTGTGAATGTGATGTGCAATGTGTGATCAGGCACTGGGACTCTGTTCATGTAAGGTAATCCTGGCTACTATAAGCCGTGCTTTAATTTGGGTTAGTCCACTTGCATGGTAGTCAGTGGGATCTGATTTCCACAATAGTGCCCTGCTCTTTCATTAGAATTACTCTTCCAGTAGTTACACATTAGGAAATTTGTCAAATAATGAAAAAAATAAATAATAAAAGAGCAACACTTCTCCCTCCCGTCACACAAGTACCACACCTGCTCTGCCCTGGGCTTGCGGCTCTCATGCACTTCAGTGGCAGCAGTACAGACTCTAAGGCTGAGGTTTATGTTAAAGGGGTTGTCGCATGAACAAAGTATACTGTAATCAATAGATCTTTGAATAAAAATAAGTTTTTCAATTGAATGTGGTAAAATAAAGTGTTCCTGCGCTGATATAATCTTATAAATGTGTGCCTACTGTGTAATGGCTGTATCTGATGGTGCAGGAACGTGGTCTGATCATACCACAGCTCTTGGGCAGGTGGGAAAGCAAAACAGTGTACAGACAGGGCATCAGGGGATCACAAATGCTATAAGGAGAAACCTTTCCATGCTTGTTCAAAAACTTGTTTTACCTCACAGAAAGAATCAGCTGTAATCCCCTGCTGTCCTGACTGTATATACTCTTTTGCTTCCTCCCCTGCCCAGGAGCTGTGGTATGATCAGGCCATGTTCCTGTACGGTCAGACACAGCAATTACACCGTACACAGCAGGGGCACATCTATAAGATTATATCAGTACAGGAACATTTTTTTTAAATACTTCCAATTATAGAGTTTATTTTTATTTAAAATCTGTTACTTAAAATGTACTTTGTGGAATAACCAGTTTAAGTGTTAGTTATAACTACTGGCTTCACTGTCAGGCAAACAGAAGACCCTTGATCTTGAGTGTTTGACCATTGTAACCTTGCAATTCAATGTATAAGTGGCTACACTTCCTCACAGTCCTCTTGATTTAAAGGGCCACTGTCACCCCCCTCCAGCCGTTCTAAACTAAAAGAGCCAACTTGTGCAGCAGTAATGCTGCAGTCTAACAAGGTGGCTCTTTTAGTTTTTGATTCAGTTATTACCTCAATAAAGCGTTTTAAAAATTGGCCACAAATACCAGATTTTGTACCTGGAGGTGGTCCGAATCGTCCTTTATGAATCTCCCAACTGCCGTCACTCTTCTCTTCTGCGGCGATGGTCGCCGCCCCCTGAGCGCTGTTTCTTCTTAAATCCGGCGCCTGCGCTGTGCGTGCCTGCCTGGGGCCTGCGCAGTCTTCATTGTCAGTCACAGCTCAGATGCAGGGTGCCTGACTGCGCCTGTGCGGGCAGTGCGGCCACCCTGTTGCTGAATCCCCGCCCCGCACTGTGTTATTCATTATGCACAGTGCGGGGCTGGGGTTCCTGGGAAGGCGGGGGAGCTGGAGGAGCGTCTGAGCTGGGGAGCATCTGAGCTGGGGAGCATCTGAGCTGGGGAGCGTCTGAGCTGGGGAGCGTCTAAACAGCGCACTGCGCATGCCCAGGAACCCCAGCCCCGCACTGTGCATAATGAATAACACAGTGCGGGGTGGGGATTAAGCAACAGGGTGGCCGCACAGGCGCAGTCAGGCACCCTGCATCTGAGCTGTGACTGACAATGAAGACTGCGCAGGCCCCAGGCAGGCACGCACAGCGCAGGCGCCGGATTTAAGAAGAAACAGCGCTCAGGGGGCGGCGACCATCGCCGCAGAAGAGAAGAGTGACGGCAGTTGGGAGATTCATAGAGGACGATTCGGACCGCCTCCAGGTACAAAATCTGGTATTTGTGGCCAATTTTTAAAACGCTTTATTGAGGTAATAACTGAATCAAAAACTAAAAGAGCCACCTTGTTAGACTGCAGCATTACTGCTGCACAAGGTGGCTCTTTTAGTTTAGAACGGCTGGAGGGGGTGACAGTGGCCCTTTAAAGGGAATCTTGTCTGTATGATCTACGCTCCTAAGTTGTCTATACATACATGCATGCAGGTCATAGGAAGTTCAATAAAATTATACTTTTACATCTTTAATCGGATACCTTATTCAAGAGATTTCCATGTTTTTCTTAAAGTAACACGCCAGCGCTTTTTTTTTTTTTCAGCGCTGGAGAGGTGCTTCTAACATAAGGCCCCCTGCCCCCGGTAAAATACTCGGGCGTCTTCACAGTTTTTCGGTCCCACGACGCTATCTTGTGAGCGCAGCTTCTGACTGGCCAGAAATCAGAAGTTACGTTACAAGCTCTCAATGAGAGCCAGAACAAGGATCTCATAGACCTGTTTTGAAAAAGTGTGCCGCGCATCTGCATGAAACACTGGAGCTGCCGGCAGGTCGCTTTTTGCCGGAGACTGACTCGAATGATGCTGGAAAACTATGAAGACGGCGACAGTATGGGACAAGGGAATTACATTTGAAGCACCACTCCAGCGGTGCAATAAAAAAAAACACGCTGGAGTGGCGCTTTAATATCTATGTGAGCTGGTAAGATCTATGGGCTGTACACTGATCTCCCAGAGAATCTGGTGACTAATCTAATGACTGTTATGCCGTTCTCCTGATCTACATGTCTCGCACTGGTAATGCCCCATTTCATTTAAAATAAGCTCTGGAGGCAGATTCTCGGGGAGATCTGTGTCCGGCCCATAGATCTTACCAGCTGATTTAGATATTGACATGGAATTCTCTAGAATAGGACATCGGATTACAGATGTCAAAGTATTATTTTATTCTAATTCCTACAGTTTGCATGTCCATATATCTGGCTTATGAGGTTTGATCCTACTTTCAGATGATAATAATTTTATTTATATAGCGCCAACATATTCTGCAGTTCTTTACATTATAGAGGGGATTTGTACAGACAATAGACATTACAGCATAGCAATAAACACAGATTAAAACAGATACCAATAGGAGTGAGGGCCCTGCTCACAAGCTTACAATCTATGAGGAAAAAGGGGAGACACGAGAGGTGGATGGTAACAATTGCTTTTGTTGTTCGGACCAGCCATAGTGTAAGGCTCGGGTGTTCCTGTAAAGCTGCATGAACCAGTTAACAGCCTAAATATGTAACAGTACAGACACAGAGGGCTATTAAATGTATAAAGCGTATGAGAACATGATGCGAGGAACCTGATTATGGTTTGTTTTGGGTTTTTTTGTGAATGGGCCACACAGGGATAGTTAGATTAATGCGTTGGGGCGGTAGGCCAGTCTGAACAAATGTGTTTTTAGGGCACGCTTAAAACTGTGGAGATTGGGGATTAATCGTATTAACCTGGGTAGTGCATTCCAAAGAATTGGCACATCACGTGTAAAGTCTTGGAGACGGGAGTGGGAGGTTCTGATTATTGAGGATGCTAACCTCAGGTCATTAGCGGAGCGGAGGGCACGGGTAGGGTGGTAGGCTGAGACCAGGGAGGAGATGTAGGGTGGTGCTGAGCCATTGAGTGCTTTGGGTAATAAGTTTGTACTGGATTCTGGAGTGGATGGGTAACCAGTGTAATGACTGGCACAAGGCAGAGGCATCGGAATAACGATTGGTGAGGAATATGATTCCCATTAAGGCCTATAGTAGTTGGGGAACAGCTGAGGATAGTTTGCATGGCTCTTTCCATTATTACTATAGACTTCAGTATTCAATTTTGTGCATAGTCCATACATGTGTTTGGGATAAGAATACTCTTTAACATCAGCCAGAAGTCAGTCTTACTAGAAAATGTTTCTTTGGCCAGTGGTTAGCCATTATCTCTTGTGCCATAGTGTGTATAACATTGCTGTGGTTACACACTTATATTTACATGTTTCTTAAAAGGAACCTGTCACCAGGTATTTGCTGCTCCATCTGTGAGCAATATGATGTAGGGGTGGATACCCTGATTACAGCAATATATCATTTACTGGGCTGCTTGCTGCAGTTTTGATAAAATCACTGATCTAACTGCTGCAGGTTTAGCAGTTCTCTGAATGCCGAGCTCTGTATAACTCCGCCCACACCGCTGATTGGCAGCTTTATGCCTATGCAAAGTGTATACAGAAAGCTGGCAATCGGTTGTGGGAGCGGGATTACTCAGTGCTCACGAATATGGAGGACTACATGACAGCAAGTTTACCAGTCCTCTAGTGATGATCTGCTGATAAAATTGTGATTCTGTCAAAACTATTGCAAGCAGCCCAGTAAGTAACACATCCCTGGAATCCAGGTCTCTGTCTCTATACAAGGCTGCTAATCTGATTAGGTGACAAAAACCTGGTGACAGATTCCATTTAAAACTAAAATATTCAATTTACCTTTCTCAGAGAAAAAGCAGCATTCCTGAGACTGAGGAGAAGGTGAAAAGGCTAAAGAGGAAAAACGCAGAACTTGCAATTATAGCCAAACGCTTGGAAGAAAGAGCTCATAAACTTCAAGAGGCAAATCTGAAAATGGTGCGTACTACCCTCTGGGGAAAGTCGTCATGCAAACGTGTCAGGTCATTTTTCATAAAATCCTATCTCCGGCTTACTAATATGTCAGCTTTTCTCCAACAATAGATGAATAATTCAAGCCATAGCTTTCATCACCTTCTCTTAACTCGTAGGTCAATACTCCAATACACCTTAGGGGGGCCAGTTTGGAGCGGTGTAAGAAGGCATTCGCACGCCAGCGAGCAAAGGATATGAGTGACCAGGCTAGTGCTTTATTAGCAAAAGACAAACAGATTGAAACTTTAAAGCAAGAGTGCCAAGAGCTGCAGGCTAAGCTGTCAGGTGGGAAGGTAAGTGGCACGGAAACCCTCCATAGCGGCTACTGTAGCGATCACAAATTCTTCTGTATGGTGTGCTGTCTTCTCCACTAAGGATGACGTATAGCAATCCATGACTAGGATACTGTAATACATGTAGGTGCTTCTCACAAAATTAGAATATCATCAAAAAGTTAATTTATTTCAGTTCTTCAATACAAAAAGTGAAACTCCTATATTAGTCTTTACAAACATAGTGATCTATTTCAAGTATTTATTTCTGTTAATATTAATGATTATGGCTTACAGCCAATGAAAACCCAAAAGTCATTATCTCCGTAAATTAGACTACTTTATAACACAAGCTTGAAAAAATTATTTTAAAATCCGAAATGTTGGCCTACTGAAATGTATGTTCAGTAAATGCACTCAATCCTTGGTCGGGGCTCCTTTGGCATCAATTACTGCATCAATGCGGCGTGGCATGGAGGCAATCAGCCTGTGGCACTGCTGAGGTGTTATGGAAGCCCAGGTTACTTTGATAGCAGCCTTCAGCTCATCTGCATTGTTGGGTCTGGTGTCTCTCATCTTCCTCTTGACAATACCCCACAGATTATGGGGTTAAGGTCAGGCGAGTTTGCTGGCCAATCAAGCACAGTGATGCTGTTGTTTTTAAATCAGGTATTGGTATTTTTGGCAGTGTGGACAGGTGCCAAGTCCTGCTGGGGAATGAAATTTCCATCTCCAAAAAGCTTGGCTCAGAGGGAAGCATGAAGTGCTCTAAAATTTTCTGGTAGTCGGCTGCGCTGACTTTGGTCTTGATAAAACACAGTGGACCTACACTTGGATTGTGCGCCTCTCCACTCTTCCTCCAGACTCTGGGACCTTGTTTTCTAATGTCTAGTGTGAAGTATCCACAATCAGTTGCGGTTTGGGGAGCCATGTCATCTGCTGGTGTAGGTCCAATGTGTTTTATCAAGACCAAAGTCAGCACAGCCGTCCACCAGGAAATTTTAGAGCACTTCATGCTTCCCTCTGCCGCCAAGCTATTTGGAGGTGGAAATTTCATTCTCCAGCAGGACTTGGCACCTGTCCACACTGCCAAAAGTACCAATACCTGGTTTACAAACAACAGCATCACTGTGCTTGATTGGCCAGCAAACTCACCTGACCTTAACCCAATAGAGAATGTATGGGGTATTGTCAAGAGGAAGATGAGAGACAGCAGACACAACAATGCAGACAAGTTGAATGCTGCTATCAAAGCAACCTGGGCTTCCATAACCCCTCAGCAGTGCCACAGGCTGATCACTTCCATGCCACGCCGCATTGATGTAGTAATTGATGCAAAAGGAGCCCCGACCAAGTATTGAGTGCATTTACTGAACATACGTTTCAGTAGACCAACGTTTCGGATTTTAAAATCATTTTTTCAAGCTGATGTTATAAAGTATTCTAATTTACTGAGATAATGACTTTTGGGTTTTCATTGGCTGTAAGCCATTATCATCAACATTAACAGAAATAAACACTTGAAATAGATCACTCTGTTTGTAATGACTCTATATAATATGAGTTTCACTTTTTGTATTGAAGAACTGAAATAAATTAACTTTTTGATGATATTCTAATTTTGTTATATGCACCTGTACAATATATGAATACATGAACATGGGAACTGCAGTGAACTTTTCCACTTTTTTTTCATGTTACACCCAAGTATAAGTCAAGTATTTGTGAAGTATAAAGGAAATGATACTCTTTTCTAATTATTTGAAAAATATCAATCTGAAAATTGTGACATGCATTTATGTTCAGTCCCCCTGACTCAATACTCTGCAGGACCACCTTCCGCTGCAGTTACTGCTGAAAATCTTTGAGGTATGTCTCTACCAGCTTTGCACATCTAGCGCTCTGAAATTTGTGCACATTCTTCTTTACACACTTACTCTAGCTCAATGAGATTGGATGGAGGTGTCTGTGAACAGCAATTTTCAAGTCTTGCCAGAGATACTCAATGGGATTTTGGCCTGGACTGTAACTGGGCTTTTATTCAGTCACCATGACAGCACCACGAGAGAGGGGGTCCGACCTTCAGGGACAGGAAACCTACAGACATAAAAGGGCGGTACCTCTCTCCCGCATCAGTTGGTTTCCTGTCCCTGACAGGGGAACCTCTTCAGGCAGGCCTTGAGAAGAAGGTCGAAGAAAAAGAAGATATCCCACTCCTGACAGAACGGTGCAGGTAGCGGGGGTCCCTTACCTCGGCCTGATCAGGATGCTGGAAGCACCACATGGCAGGGGAACTGGCTGGTGTCGGTGACAGCAGGGAGAAGCAGCCTTGGGTAAAAAGGCCTGGCTTCCGATGTGGTCCATCGTCGCAGGTACCTGGCAAGTATGTGGGGTCTTCCCTCGATGGCCGCGCCTGCTGAGGCCTCTGGGGTCTGTCTGCAGCCTGCTGGGGGCGTGTGCGTCGGTCCGGGCGGTGCTGGCGTCCTCGGTCACGACAGGAAGAGGCGTGTCCGGATGATGCGACTAGGCGGCGCGGCCTGATGACGCGGCGGGGCATGCGCAGTAGCGCCGTTCCAGCCGATGGCAGCGCTCCGGCATCCGAGCCGGGCTTGGTCCCAGGAAGGGGCGGAGATCTCCCTGGTCGGCGACAGGGGCGTGGCCCTGAGAGGGGATAACACACCTTATCTATCAGTTCATGGTACCGGGCAAGCCACCTGGAGATCCTGCTGACCCCCATCCGGGGGCGGTACCTTGAGGGCGTATTTAAAGTAGTGTATGAGGGCTGCAAGGTGCTCCTGACCCATTCTTAAGATGGAATCGCCAGAGGGAGCACAGCAGCTGGACAAGCAGCAGCAGATTCAGGTTTCGGAAGAGTCTCAGGTGATCTCCCAGCGCCGTTCTAGTGGCAGTAGTCGCGCTGGTAGAGCTAAAGAGACTCAAAAGTCAAGACCGAACAAGTCCTCAAGCCGTAAAGAATCACCGGCTAGGAAGGACCCCCCGTCTACGGTACCACTCGCTGCAGGGCTGGGTAAGTGATCTACGTGGAAGTTCACTTACTGACTGTTATCCCCCTTATATTCCCTCTCTCCTTGCTAGGGGAGGAAATGTTTTACCAAGGCCAAACATAGGGAGTGTGCCGAGTGTGGGGAACCGCTCCCAGATGGGCATAAAAGGAGATTATGTAGATCCTGCATACAACACTTAATTGAGGAAGAGGCCCCTGACCTTACTTGTACGCTAAGAGAGATGGTTAGACAAGAAGTCAGAGGTTCTATAAAATCCAGGTCTCAGAAAACGGATGGCAAAAAGAGGAAGGAAGTTACGTCCCCAGTCTCAGATATAGATTCAGACTCGGGTGAACTGAGCTCAGATTCCCTCTCATCCTCCTCCTCGTCGGGGGACATAGTATCCAGCCAGGCCTGTCTGTCGCTCGATAGGGTTAACCACCTGGTTAAAGCAGTCAACAACACAATGGAGATTGATGAGACACAGTCAGCATGCTCCATTCAGGACATAATGTTCAAGGGTATAGATCGGAAATCCTGAAGGTCTTTTCCGGTAGTGGATAAGATAAAAACATTGATTAAAAGGGAATGGAAGAAACCCGAAAGGAAGGGTTCGCTTCCACCAGCATTCAAAAGGAGGTATCCATTTGATGAGGAAGCATCATCCTCATGGGACAAGGCCCCAAAACTGGATGCAGCAGTGGCCAAGGCGTGCAAAAAAACCTCTCTTCCATTTGAAGATTTAGGAAATCTAAAGGACCCACTGGATAGGAAAGCTGACGTCTTCCTTAAAGGTGCTTGGGAAACATCAGCAGGATCCCTGAGGCCAGCAATTGCAGCCACTTGCACAGCTCGGTCGTTAATGGTGTGGCTGGGCCACCTAGAGGATCAACTCAAAAATAAGGTTCCCAGAAATGAGATCTTATCTTCCATGCCTATAATTCAGGATGCAGCAGCTTTCCTTTCAGTTGCGTCAGCGGATTCTGTTAAATTGGCCGCCAGATCTTCAGCCCTATCTAATGCAGCCCGTAGAGCGCTGTGGATAAAATGTTGGCCAGGAGATTTACAGGCCAGATCAAAGCTGTGTAGCATTCCCTGTGAAGGAGCTCATTTGTTTGGAACAGTTCTGGATGAACTATTGGAAAAGGCCGGAGATAATAAAAAGCGATTTCCTTTCTTAAGGAGACCCTTTTATAGACGGGATTACAACAGAGGATGGTCTAACCGCAGAAGATCAAACAGAGAATCAACCAGATATGACAGCAATAGGAGAAGAGGTAGAGGATATATGTTTAATTCCTCTCGGGACTTTAAAAAACCACAATGACTGACGGACCAGGTGGGGGGTAGGCTTTTAGCCTACCATCCGGCCTGGATACAGATCACCAATAGCCCATGGATTCTCAATATTATTGAAGCGGGTCTGATGTTCGAGTTCCATCGAGTTCCTCAGGACAAATTTAAATTGACGCCTATCCGTTCTTCCTCTGCAGAGCAATTGGCACTGGAGTCGGAAGTTCAGGAACTTCAGCAAAAAAGGGTTCTGATTAAAGTAGCCGCGGAAGAAAGAGATAAGGGGTTCTATTCCCCTTTGTTCTTGGTCAAAAAACCTGACGGATCATTTCGTACCATCATCAACTTAAAAGGCCTGAATAAATTTTTGCTGGTTCCGTCCTTCAAAATGGAGTCTGTAAAGACGGCAATTAAGCTTCTCTTTAACAATTGCTTCATGGTTGTCTTAGATCTAAAAGACGCCTATTATCATGTCCCAATACACGTAGATCATCAACGCTTTCTTAGGGTGGCGGTTTCACTTGCTGGCACAGTAGAACACTTTCAATATCGGGCACTTCCCTTTGGAGTCGCAGTTGCACCCCGTGTATTTACTAAGATCATGGTAGAGGTTATGGCGCACCTTCACGAACAGAACATATTAATAATTCCCTACCTAGATGATTTATTGATGTGGGACATTCAGAGTCACATTGCAGAGACCAATTAGGGAAGGTGATAGCGGCGTTGCACCGATTAGGTTGGATCATTAATCTCAAAAAATCTTGTTTACAGCCCTTAAAACCACAGTAATTTCTGGGTCTTGTCATAGATTCTAGTCAGCAGGAATGTCGCCTACCAGATTCAAAAGTGGATAGTATCCAACAGCTGGCCACCAGGATGATTAGCCATCCATTAGTCTCCGTAAGAGGAGCAATGTCACTTTTGGGTTCACTTACATCTTGTATTCTGGCGGTTCTCTGGGCTCAATATCACACCAGAACGCTACAGTGGGATGTCCTACATAATTCTCGTCGACTAGGAGCTCATCTTGACAGCAAATTTTCACTGTCCATTGAAACTATTCATTCATTAAGTTGGTGGACACACATACCAAATTTACGTAGAGGGGTTCCCTGGACAAATCATGTAACTAATATAATAACTACAGATGCTAGCCCCAAGGGATGGGGGGCACAAATCTGAACAAAACTCATCTTCCAATCTAAAAGAATTGTTAATGGTAGAACGTGCTTTAAATAGTTTTCTTATACCCCTACAGGGTCGACACGTCAGGCTGTTCTCAGACAACCAGGTAACCGTAGCCTATATTAACCATCAAGGAGGTACGCGGTCCGGTTCATTAATGGAGGTCGCGGATCGTATTTTTCAGATGGCCGAGAATCACCTACTTTCTCTTACGGCTCTTCACATAAAGGGAAAGCTCAATACCATGGCCGACTATGTAAGCCGCAACAAACAGACAGGGGGATTGGTCACTAAATTTGACCATCTTCAATCAGATCGTGCAAATATGGGGATGTCCAGAAATAGATCTTTTTGCCAACCGAGGAAACAAAAAAGTACACCAATTCTGTTCCTTAAATCCAAGAGACAACCCGTATGCAGTGGACGCTCTTCTAATCTCTTGGCACTTAAGTCTCGCTTATGCCTTTCCCCCTCTAAACTTAATTCCAATAGTTCTGAGGAAAATACGGGAAGACAGGCCCCGAGTAATCCTGATAGCCCCATTCTGGCCCAGGAGGTTGTGGTTTCCTTGGCTGAGGAAGATGTCTATTACCCAACCATGGATTCTCCCAGAATTACCAGATCTCCTCTCCCAGGGCCCAATTCTCCATCCACGAGTAGCCAATTTACACCTAGCAGCGTGGAATTTGAGAGGTCATTACTAAGGGGGAAGGGGTTTTCTCGAGATCTTGTAAATACACTTTTAAAAAGTAGGAAAACCTCTACGACAAACATATGTCAGGATTTGGAAAAAATTCCTATCAATTTCAGGAGCACAAATTGACCGGAAACCTTGTATTAATCAAATTTTAGAATTCTTACAAAAGGGTCTAGAAATTGGCTTAGCCACAAGCACTCTCAAAGTTCAAGTGTCGGCTCTGGGGGCGCTATACAATTCTAACTTAGCCAGCAATCACTGGATATCCTGGTTCTTCAAGGTAGTTACTAGATGCAGACCAGTCATTAAACAAAAAATAGTTCTATGGGACCTAAATCTTGTACTCTCAGCTTTAACGCAAGCCCCATTTGAACCTATTGATACTATCCCAATAAATATCCTGTCGGTTAAAACAGCCCTCTTAGTTGCACTCACGTCCGCAAGAAGGGTTAGTGATCTACAAGCGTTATCTAGACAACCTCCATACATGCATGCAGTTTAGGTACGATAGTTATTATGAAACCTGATCCCCTTTATCTTCCAAAAGTTGCTTCAAGATTTCATAGGTTACAAGAGGTGGTCCTACCTTCATTTTGTTCTAATCCTACTAATGATAAGGAACATAAATTTCATTCTTTAAATGTAAGAAGATGACGTCTTAAATATATTTCAGTTACAAATACCTGGAAAAAAGATAACTCTTTATTTATATCTTATCAGGGAGTTAGAAAGGGTCTTAGAGTATCTAAAAACACACTAGCCAGATGGATCAGGGAGGCGATCTCTCTCGCTTATACAGCAGGTGGCATGGAGATCCCAGAAGGTATAAAAGCTCACTCCACTCGAGCCGTGGCAACATCCTGGGCGGAGAGATCAGAGGTGTCGATTGAAGACATTTGTAAGGCAGCCACATGGTCTTCTCCATCTACCTTTCTTAAACACTATAGATTGGATCTGGGTGGCTCCTCCGACCTCACGTTTGGGAGAAGGGTGCTTGAGGCAGTTATCCCTCCCTAAATCTTCCTTACTTCTCTGAAAGTCTCTCGTGGTGCTGTCATGGCGACTGAATAAATACGTAAGCTACTTACCGGTAGCAGTGTTTTTTCAGGAGCCCATGACAGCACCCTTATATTCCCTACCCTATTCTTTCTCGGATGGCTCAACACTTTAGTTTTTCCTTTAAATCCTACTTTCACTCACATGGTGAATTGTACCATAGTTTATGCTGTATCTGTGTTACTAACCAAGGGGGTCCTCTCATGCTCTGGAACCAACTGATGCGGGAGAGAGGTACCACCATTTTATGTCTGTAGGTTTCTTGTCCCTGAGGGCGGATCCCCTCTCTCGTGGTGCTGTCATGGGCTCCTGAAAAAACACCGCTATCGGTAAGTAGCTTATGTATTTCACACACAGGAATATGCTTTGAGCTAAACCTTTCCATTGTAGTTCTGGCAGGATGTTTAGGGTCGTTGTCCTGATGGAAGTTGAACCTGCATACCACTCTCAAGTATTTTGCAGTCTATAACTGGTTTTCCTCCAGGATTGCCCTTTACCATCCATCTTCTCATCAACTCTAACGAGGTTCCCTGTCCCTGCTGAAGAAAATCATCTCTACTTCATGATGCTGCCACCACCATATTTGATGGTGGGGATGGTGTTTTCAGGGTGATGTGCACTGCTAGTTTTCGTGCCACTCATGGTATTTTACCTTTAGCCCCAAAAGTTCTACAATGGTCTCATCTGAGCAAAGCACCTTCTTCCACATGCCATTTAAGGAGCACATCTAGCATGTGGAAGAAGTTTCTCTGATCTGTCAACAGTCTGGCCCTAATCCCATTGAGAATCTGTAGTAAGACTAGAATATTGCTTTTCTCTATCCAATTTCATTGTGCTAGAGGTTTTTTTTGCAAAGAAGAATGGGCAAAAATTTCAGCCTCTAGATGTGCAAAGGTGGTAGAGACAGACCCCAGAAGACTTTCAGCAATAATTGCAGCAAAACATGGTTCTACAGAGTATTGACTCGGGGGCTGAATACAAATGTATATCACAATTTTGAGATTTATATTTTAACAATAATTAGAAAACAGTGGATAATTTCCTTTTAGCCATCACAAATACTTGCTAATCAGTGTTGATATACCACATAAAATCACAATGAAATACATGTACGGTAAGATTGTGGGTGTTTTGTGAAAAAAAAAAAAATCTGGAAGAGTTCACAGGGTATGAATACTTTTTCAAGACAATGCTCATTTGCTCACTATATTTACAGATGGCAAAAATGTAATTGACGGGTGTCTGAAAACCTTGTTGTTTTTTTTACAGGGCAATGCGATCTTCAGCTGTAATAGACAATCATGTCTGCATGTAAAGATTATGGTGATAGACTGATTCATTTTTGTAGCCCTTTAACTTTGTAAAGTGCTTTTCAGATTTGCAGATCTGTAGATCCGCAGGTGTCTGTTTGCCTTTTCTGCGGTCATAATCTTATGTAATCGGTGCAGAAGCCTTTTGATGAAGATGTTTGAAGGCTACAAAAGCATTCATTATATTTATTTATAGCTGTAGAGTTTTGTACTGGTGACTTTTTATGTAATTAGGGATGTGGTTGCTAGGCATTTCTCTCAAAGCGCAGCAGGGAATGTGGTTTTCACATTCCGCTCCAATTTTGTTTCTAACCTCAGCTGTTTTGTGACAGTAGGCATAAAAGCTATAGTATCACCCAAGATGGCCAAGGGCTGCTGACAACTAGGAAAACATTTTCTGATGATTCCTCAGATAAATCATTTTGTGGACACATTATACTCTACTCTTCAGCCCCTTGTAGGATGTGTCGGTAAAATTCCAATCTCTAAAGCTAATAAGAGAGCTAAATTTCTGTGAATGATCTGAATAATTGCATGGGCATCACAGATTTTTCTATGGTACTAACATCAATAAGTTCCATGTAATGAAATCTACACTAATGGCAACTTGCCTACAGTGGTGTGAAAAAGTGTTTGCCCCCTTCCTGATTTCCTATTCTTGTGCCTGTTTGTCACATTTAAATGTTTCAGATCCTAAAACAGATTTAAATATTCGACAAAGATAACACAAGTAATCACAAAATGCAGTTAATAAATGATGGTCTTTATTATTAATGGAAAAAGAAATCCAAACCTACAGGGCCCCATTTGAAAAAGTGATTGCCCCCTAAACCCAATAAGTGGTTGAGCCATCGTTAGCAGCAACAACTGCAATCAAGCCTTTGCGAGAACTGGCAATGAGTTTTTACAACTCTCTGGAGGAATTGTGTCCCACTCATCTTTGCAGAATTGTAATTCAGCTACATTGGAGGGTTTCCAAGCTTAAACCTCCTTTTTAAGGTCATGCCACTGTGATGGAAATATATATATTTTCATCTAGATCTCATTTCCATAACACCACAGCATCTGAATCGGACTAAGGTCAGGACTTTGACTAGGCCACTCCAAAGTCTTAATTTTGTTTTTCTTAAGCCATTCAGAGGTGGACTTGCTGGTGTGTTTTGGATCATTGTCTTGCATAACTCAAGTGTGCTTCAACTTGAAGTGACAAACAGATGGCCGGACATTCTTTTTCAGGATTTTTTGGTAGACAGCAGAATTCATGGTTCCATTTACCACACCAGGTCCTGAAGCAGCATAACAGCCCCAGACCATCACACTACCACCACTATATTTTACTGTTGGCATGATGATACTTTTCTGAAATGCTGTGTTACTTCCATGCCAGATGTAATGGGACATACACCTTCCAAAAAGTTCAACTTTTGTTTCATCAATCCGCAGAGTGTTCTCCCAAAAGTGTTTGGGATCATCAAGATGTTTTCTGGAAAAACTAAGACTCGTTTTTATGTTCTTTTTGTTCAGCAGTAGTTTTAGTCTTGAAACTTTGCCATGCAGGCCATTTTTGCCCAGTCTTTTTCTTATGGTTTAATCATGAACACTGACCTTAACTGAGGCAAGTGAGTCCTGCAGTTTTTTGGATGTTGTTGTGGGGTCTTTTGTGACGTTTTGGATGAGTTGTACCAGTGTTCTTGGTATAATTTTGGTGGCCCGGCCACTCTTGGGAAGGTTCACCACTGTTCCATTTTTCCGCCATTTGTCGATAATGGCTCTCACTGTGGGTCCCTTGAGTCCCAAAACTTTAGAAATTGCATTAAAACCATTTCCAGATGGATAGATCTCAATTATTTTGTTTCTCATTTGTTCCAGAATTTCTTTAAATCAGGGCATGATGTCTAGCTTTTGAGGAACTTTTGATCTGCTTCACTTTGTCAGGCAGGTCCTATATAAGTAATTTTTTGATTGAGAATAGGTGTGGCAGTAATCAGTCCTGGAGGTGGCTAGGGTATTTGGACTCAGCTTCCCAAAGATGTGATAAACTTAATTTATGTTTTGGGGGGCCCTGTAGGTTTCGATTTCTTTTTCCTTAATAATAAAGACTTTCATCTATAAACTGCATTTTGTGTTTACTTATGTAACTTTGTTTGGTGATCTGAAACAAAGTGGAAGTTCTGTCATCAGGATTTTGCTAAGTAAGCTACAGACATTGTCAGGTCGGCGCGGTTATACTGATTAAAAGGATACCTTGTGGTTATTTAATCTGTATTTGCAATTTTCAGTTAATGAGAATCTCGTGCTTCAGGGTGGTCTGTGGGGGTCTTTATGTGGTGCTCTGCTTAAGGTACCTTCACACTAAGCGACTTTGCAACGAGAACGACGACGATCCGTGACGTTGCAGCGTCCTGGATAGCGATCTCGTTGTGTTTGACACGCAGCAGCGATCTGGATCCCGCTGTGATATCGCTGGTCGGAGCTAGAAGTCGAGAACTTTATTTAGTCGCTGATCACCCGCTGTCATCGCTGGATCGGTGTGTGTGAGACTGGGATAGGGTAATCCTACAGAGGGAATGCGAGTGGACGTTCAGAATGGACACTATGTCCCCTAAGGGGATAAATGAACAGCAGTCATTCACCTGCTTCCTGTAGGGTTCTGCCCCTTTAAATGCAGACATCAATCCTGTGTAATTATGTTTTTTAGGGACTCTAAGTCATATATAGGGACCTGGTCTAGCTCTCGACCCTTGTTTGGCTCCTATTTTTTAGGGGCACACATAGATTAGTATGTATTTCATCTGAATGATAAAAATCCTCATTGATTACGAGCCGTAACGAGATTGCGTATTACCCGTGAGTGGAGAAAGTAGCGAATTTGTTAGGTTTGACTCATGTGTATATATATATAGGGCCAATCCTTTATTGGGACCATCATGATGTATCGAATAAATTAAAATGATGGTCTATTTCTTTATTTGTTATGATTTAATTCTAAATATCCTCCATCCTAGTTAGTATCTCAGTATCTGCTTAAGTGCATGCAGTTCATATAATATAGCGTCCATGTTGGAATCGGCCTCTTTAAGCACTTGCGATTCTGTATACATCAGATGTGAATACAATTGACACAAAAAGGTATACTACTTTAGTAAAGCTGGGGTTTCCGACATTAACAAGCCTAAAGCGCATGCGCGAAGAAGATGGGGCTTATGGTTTGGGATCGACCGAGCGTCCCATTCTGAGCAGGCGCATTGGCTGATTTCTGTGTGTAAGGGCCTTCTCGCTCTCTTCTGTCCCTAATCCTGGAAAATAAATACGTAGGTGGGAGGTGTGGTTATAATACTCCCCTACCTCTACTGGGCAAGCGCGGAAGGATCCGGGTGAAACGCAGGGATCGTCTGAGCGTTCCACTATGGAGCAGGCGCAGTAAATGATTCCTGATTCTAGTGACGCTACTTCCGGTCTCATGACAGGAAGCACATACACGGGACGCGTCTGCGGCTCCATTTAAAATGAGGTAACATTATCAGCGTCCCAAAGGATTATCAACCATCGAGACACATGGCACTGAATCTAGCCTCCTGAGGAGCCAGAGAGGCGAAACGCGTAGAGGCGACACAGAGACAAGGCGGACGGCACTTCACGGCATATGAACCCCACGATGAGTATTTAATGTGGTGGTTCGCAAATTGATAATATTCTTCCTGAATTTGATGGCAAAGTTTTTTTTGTGGATGTAAAAGGGCATTGTTTCCATCATATATAAGTGCATTATCTGATATTAATGGTGGTGATAGATATCCCAGGGAGGGGATATATCGGAGTATGATGGGCCATCAGTATGAATATTTATTCTTTATGCACTGAGCCCCTGGATGGCAATGTTTTGTGGTGTAGTATATAAGCACCATTTCGGATAATATCGATGTCAGTGGTGATTATTTGATAAAATCTCAACTGAGGGTGATCCATCTAAATGTACAAAAATCCACGTCAGCCTAAGCAAGAGATCCGTGTGTTTTTTCAAATATACGCTGCTACCTATTATGCTTGATTTATCATAATCCCCAACAAACCTGGGGGAGTAGTTATCAATAAGCGGCATTTGTTTAAAAACGCACGTTGCCATAAGCCTGTGTCTGCATGTGCTCAAACTGTTTTTATATTCACGGTGTGGGATATAGGTTTCCCTAGACGTTAGCTTGGTCTATGTATTAGTCCGCAGGGGTCCTTTAGTACACGATTGTGTGGGTAGAGGGGCCCTACTCATTGTTTAGGGCTTTATAGGGACCCCAGGGCGAGCCGTCGTGGAGCGGGGGCGCCACAACGCCATCCCATAGGGTGCCAACCCCCGCAGATAGGCAGACTGTAACGTCAGACAGCATATAGGGTGCACCTTTTTCCCTTTCACCAAGTTTTTCACAGTTTTTTCTTTTGGTGTTTTTTCTTTTGGTTTTTTTTGGGACAGCCACAGGGTTGTGGTTTTTAAATCATATTTAATAAAATATATTTTTAGTTTTTGAGTAATTTATGTTTTCCGTGTGTGACACCGATCCAGCGATGTGTTCACTTGTAACCAGGGTAAATATCGGGTTACTAAGCGCAGGGCCGCACTTAGTAACCCGATATTTACCCTGGTTACCATTGTAAAAGTAAAAAAAAAAACACTACATACTCACATTCTGATGTCTGTCACGTCCCCCGCCGGCGGCGGCTTCCCTGCACTGAATGTGTCAGCGCCGGCCGGCCGTAAAGCAGAGCACAGCGGTGACGTCGGGTTACTAAGCGCGGCCCTGCACTTAGTAACCCGATGTTTACCCTGGTTACCCGGGTGCTGCAGGGGGACTTCGGCATCGTTGAAGACAGTTTCAACGATGCCAAAGTCGTTCCCCTGATCGTTGGTCGCTGGAGAGAGCTGTGTGTGTGACAGCTCCCCAGCGACCTAAACAGCGACTTACCAACGATCGCATCGCTGGTCGTGATTGTTGGTAAGTCGTTTAGTGTAACGGTACCTTTAGGTATCTAAGTTAATCTCATTAAATACAAATACAGATTAAAGAACAACCACAAGATGGATTTCAGCAACCAAGGTATCATTGTAACCAGTATAACCGCGTCAACTTGACACTGTCTGTAGGTTACTGGGCACAATCCTGCTGACAGGTTCCCTTTTAAGTGTGACAAACATAGAAAAAAAATCAGGAAAGGGAAAAAAACGTTTTCATTTTCACACCACTGTATATATTATATGTGGGCTAATGTTGAGGCTTGTTGATGTATGCCTTGCGTTTTTCTTATCTTTTCTGATCTAACAATACTAAATGTGTTTGATCTTAGAGATTGTCCCACAAATAAAGTACATATTAATCAACAGATCTTGGTATAAAAATAAGTTCCACAATTAGATGTGTTACAATGAAATGTTCCTGTGCTGAGATAATCTTATACATGTGCCCCTGCTGTGTGCTGTGTAATGGCCGTACAGGAACATGGTCTGATCATACCACAGCTCCTGGGCAGGGGAGGAAGCAAAAGAGTGTACACACAGGACAGCATCAGAGCGCACATGATTCTTTCTGAGATATAATTGCTCTGCCTCACAGAATTAGTTGTGATCCCCGCTGTCCTGTCTGTATACTCTTTCCTTCCTCCCCTGCCCAGGAGCTGTGGTATGATCAGACCATGTTCCTGTACGGTCAGACACAGCCATTACACAGTACACAGCAGGGGCACATTTATAAGATTATCTACACACCGGAACATTTTTTTTTAACACCTCCAATTGTGGAACATTTTTTTCTTAGCGCTAATGATTAAAATTTACTTTTTTCATGGGAAAACCCCTCTTGGCTTGTCATACCCATGATAAAGCTGTCGGAGGCTCATTTGTTCAGCTGACAGACGTTTCCCCTGACTCCCCCATATCCTTGAGGGCTTATTTCGGCTGAACTTTCATGTTTTTCGCAGGGAGAGTTGCTGGTGCTTACTGCTTTTAATTTACATAACTCCACGTACTAATAATGGATTGTGTCTTGTGCAGGATTTTCCAAATTACTTGAAGCTGAGTGACTTTAATCGTTTGTTACATGAGTCCCAGAAAGAAGTTCTACGATTACAGAAGCAAATCGCTATGAAACACTTGAAAGAATCTCTTAATTTGTCAAGATCTGAGGCTCATAGTTCTCCAAAGCTCGCCCAAGCAATGTGTGTAAGACTGGTTTCTCCAGAGCAACACACAAGGGATCTGGAAAATTCTTTAATGGCATCATCGATTGACTCTGTTCAGGTGAGAGAAATTTGCAGTCAAAAAACGTTTCTAGGGTTACAGAGTATTGAGTGTTAAAGGGACGGTCAGCACAGAATGACTGTCCAAACCAAGTACAGGCACTCGGTGCTCCATGGCGGGGCCAGTCGTTTATATACACCTTCCCTCCTTCTGGTTTTCCATCTATCCGTGCCCTTCTCTTGCTTGGTGAAGCCAGACCTGGCAATCAAAGAAGAGGGGAAATCCATCATGCCCGTTCCTTTTGTTATCAGGAGCCAAGCACCTAAATTTCCAGCATCAACTTACCGTTCCCTCTGCATTGAGAACACATGCATGCTCTGCTGAGCCAAGTATCGGGGGTCTGGGAGAAGTAGCTGGTTCGTTGTCGGCTGCTTAATGTGTAAGAGCACCTTTATTTACACACTACAGTAGATTGAAACAGAAGTGAGGGAGGGATTCCTCTACCCCCACCCCCATGATCGTATGATGTTGGCAAATCTAGCATTACATAGGTGGTCAAAGCCAGTGTGTATTTTGTATGTCTGAAGATCTGCTTAGATAAAAACTTTGGAAGGATTTCTGAACTAATTATAAACAGATAAAGGTTAAACTTTGAGATTTGCTTGAGGATTAAATCCTGGATTAATAAGAAAAGAATAAAGTATTCGTCAAGTCCACTGAGATTTGCTCTGTTTCTAGCCTTTACAAGTGAGTGCAATAATGGTTTAAATAATTCACAATGCTTGGTTAATTCACACGGGGGCTTATTTGTGTTCGATTTTATCTGATAAGTGAGTTTCATAAGTAAGCCATAAGTTAAAGTAAGTAACATAAGTTAAAGTTTGAGTTTTTATGCCATAGTACAGAGCAGGTTATACATTTCATACTCCATAATGGATTTATGTGTAAATCAAAAGGGTTTTCCCACGAACAAAGTACTGTATTTTTCGGACTATTAGATGCACCGTACCGTAAGACACACCTAGGTTTTAGATGAGCAAAATTATTAAAAAATAATGAAGCAAAAATGTGATCAATTCTGTACTAATATCCCCTATCCTGGTATATATATCTCCCCATTCCAGGTACACATGGTCCCCTCATACCCCATCCTGGTATGCATGACCCCCTTATCCATATCCTGGTAGGCATGGCCGCCTCATCCCTATCCTGGTAGGCATGGCCCCATCATCCTCATCCTGGTATGCAGAGCCCCCTCATCCGCATCTTGGTATGATGCATGGCCCTCTCATCCCCATCCTGGTATGCATGGCCCCCTGATTCCCATCCTTGTATGCATGGCCCCCTCATCCCCATCCTGGTATGCATGGCCTCCTCATCCCTATCATGATATGTATGGCCCCCTCATGCCTATCCTGTTGTACAGGGCTCCCATCTCCATCCTGGTATGCATGGTCCCCATCAGAAAAACTTAAAAAAAAAAAAAAACCATTCTACTTAACTTTTTGTGCTCCCTCGCAGCTTCCTGTTCCGATGCCAGCAGCTGATATATACTTGTAAGTAGCGCATGGCCGTGATGTCATGCGCTGCCTACAAGCAGAGGACAGCTGCCAGAATACTCACTGTTCCTCATGCTGGGACTATAGGCGTGTGGAGCAGTGAATATTCACTGATCTTTAATAGTCGGCACAGTGTTAGCCGCAGCCGCCGGCTTCCTGCAGCTGCCCAGCGTTCACGTGTGCCCACTACTAAAGGGAATGAATATTCACTGAGAGCAGTGAATATTCATTCTCTTTAATAGTGGGCACATGTCATAGCCCAGCAGCTGCAGGAGATGGCGGCTGCTGCTCCTGTGCCCACTATTAAAGATCAATGAATATTAACTTCTCTCCACGCCTATGGGAGTGGAGAGCAGTGAATGTTCGCTCCCTTAAGTAGTGGGCACACATGAAAGCCCGGCAGCTGCAGGAAGCCGGCGGCTACAGCTAATAGCGTGTCCGCTATTACAGAGACATGAATATTCACAGCTTTCCATTCCCATGGGCGTGGAGTGCAGTGAATAATACTCTTTAGCAGTAGGCACAGGAGTTAGCCACAGCACCCCCCCCCCCCCCCCCCAATTTCCTCCACATTTTTAGAGGAAAAAGGTGTGTCTTATAGTCCGAAAAAATACGATACATTTTAATTAATAGTTCTTGGAATAAAAATAACTTCCACAATAGCATGTTTAAGAAAAAAAGTTCCTGTGCTGAGGTAATCTTATACATGTGCCCCTTCTATGTCATGTGTAATGGCTCTGTTTGAACCTGCAGGAACATGGTCTGATCATACCACATCTCCTGGGCAGGGGAGGGAGCCAAAGAATATACAGACATTACAGCAGGGGATCACAAATTTTTCTTTCTATGAGATAAAGCATCTCACTGCCTCTATTTAAACAAAGCTTTACCTCAAAGAAAGAATTATTTGCGATCCCCTGCTGTCCTGTCTGTATACCCTTTTGCTTTCTCCCCTGCCCAGTAGCTGTGGTATGATCAGACCATGTTCCTGTACGGTCAGACACAGCCATTACACAGTACACATTTTATAAGATTTTTATATTAAACTATAGACCAAACTGCTATAGGATGAACACACAATGGAGAGGAGCAGGAATACGGTAATCTCTTCAAAGAATTGTTATATGGGTCTTACGTGCATGATCACACTCAATAAACTGTGTTGACAGTTTGGCGATGATATTCCAACATGTAAGAGTGATCAGCATTGTGAGAACTGAATTTTAGTTTATATTGCACTATGCCCAAAATAATTCCATATGTGTAAAAATAAAGTGTGCCTTTTATAAATTTCATAATTTTCATCTGTTTCTGATGTTCTGGTACCAGACACTAACTCCTTTGTTCACCCCCACATATGTTACTGTGGTTGGCAATATGCAGCTAGTAGAGGTGCAGCTAGTAGAACAATGTTTGCGGTTCTTGCTTTCCGGCACTAGCAATTGCCACATAAAGAGATATAATGATAAAAAATTCCGGACAAAAATGTGTAACACACAAAGTCCCAATTGTTTCAGTCCCGGTAGCTGAGCTTCTTCACTAGGCGCTCTCAGTAATCCACAATAGACTGTTGTTGGAGTAATCCGAGATTGTCATTTTAACCCCTTCCCGACCCATGACGCCTATGTGGCGTCATGGAATGATCGCATCCCTGCAGATCGGGTGAAAGGGTTAATTCCTATTTTACCCGATCTGCAGGGAGAGGGGGAGTTGTACTTCAGCCTAGGGGGGGTGGCTTTGCCCCCACGTGGCTACGATCGCTCTGATTGGCTGTTGAAAGTGCAACAGCCAATCAGAGCAATTTGCAATATTTCACCTATGAAAATGGTGAAATATTGCAATCCAGCCATGGCCGATGCTGCAATAGCATCTGCCATGGCTGGAAATCATGTTCTGGCCCCCCCCACCGCCCCCGATCTCCTCCCCAGTCCTCCGTTCTGTCCGGTACCCCCCTCCGTCCCCCTTTTCGCTCCCCCGTGCTCCTGTCCGCTCCCCCGTGCTCCTGTCCGCTCCCCCCGTCCTCCGATCCCCCCCCCTGTGCTCCGATCCACCCCCCCACCATCCCCTCATACTTACCGATCCTCCCGAAGTCGGTCCGTCTTCTCCCTGGGCGCCGCCATCTTCCAAGATGGCGGGCGCATGCTCAGTGCGCCCAAAGAATCTGCCGGCTGGCAGATTCGTTACAAGTACATTTTGATCGCTGTGGTAGGTTCTACCACAGCGATCAAAATAAAAAAATAATAAATAAACCCCCCCCTTTATCACCCCCATAGGTAGGGACAATAATAAAATAAAGAAAATATTTTTTTTTCTTTTTCCACTAGGGTTAGGGTTAGAACTAGGGTTAGAACTAGGGGTAGGGTTAGGGTTACGGGTAGGGTTAGGGGTAGGGTTATGGCATGTGCACACAGAGCGGATCGGCCGCGGATCCGCAGCGGATCGGCCGCGGATCCGCAGCGGATCCGCAGCGGATCGGCCGCGGATCCGCAGCGGATCCGCAGCGGATCGGCAGCGGATCGGCCGCGGATCGGCAGCGGATCGGCCGCGGATCGGCCGCGGATCGGCAGCGGATCGGCCGCGGATCGGCAGCGGATCCGCAGCGGATCCGCAGCGGATCGGCAGCGTATCCGCAGCGGATTGGCCGCGGATCCGCAGCGGATTGGCCGCGGATCCGCAGCGGATTGGCCGCTGCGAATTCGAAGCAGTTTTCCATCAGGTTTACAGTACCATGTACACCTAAGGAAAACCAAATCCGCTGTGCCCATGGTGCGGAAAATTCCGTGCAGAAACGCTGCATTGTATTTTCCGCAGCATGTCAATTCTTTGTGCGGATTCCGCAGCGTTTTACACCTGTTCCTCAATAGGAATCCGCAGGTGAAATCCGCACAAAAAAACACTGGAAATCTGCTGTAAATCCGCAGGCAAAACGCAGTGCCTTTTACCTGCAGATTTTTCAAAAATCGTGCGGAAAAATCTCACACGAATCCGCAACGTGGGCACATAGCCTTAGGGTTAGGGTTGGAATTAGAGTTAGGGTTGGAATTAGGGCTAGGGTTTGAAATAGGGTTAAGATTAGGCTTGTGGTTAGGGTTACGGATAGGGTTAGGGGTGTGTTGGGGTTACAGTTGTGGTTAGGGTTGGGATTAGGGTTACGGTTGGGATTAGGGTTAGGATTAGGGTTGGAATTAGGGTTACGGTTGTGTTGCGGTTAGGGTTGTGGTTAGGGGTGTGTTGGGGTTAGGGTTGTGATTAGGGTTATGGCTACAGTTGGGATTAGGATTAGGGGTGTGTTGGGGTTAGTGTTGAAGTTAGAATTGAGGGGTTTCCACTGTTTAGGCACATCAGGGGTCTCCAAACGCAACATGGCGCCACCATTGATTCCAGCCAATCTTGCGTTCAAAAAGTCAAATGGTGCTCCCGCCCTTCCAAGCCCCGACGTGCGCCCAAACAGTGGTTTACCCCCACATTTGGGGTACCAGCGTACTCAGGATAAACTGGGCAACAACTGTTGGGGTCCAATTTCTCCTGTTACCCTTGCAAAAATAAAAAAATACTTGCTAAAACATAATTTTTGAGGAAAGAACAATTATTTTTTATTTTCACGGCTCTTCGTTATAAACGTCTGTGAAGCACTTGGGGGTTGAAAGTGCTCACCACACATCTAGATAAGTTCCTTCGGGGGTCTAGTTTCCAAAATGGGGTCACTTGTGGGGTGTTTCTACTGTTTAGGCACATCAGGGGCTCTGCAAATGCAATGTGACGCCCGCAGACCATTCCATCAAAGTCTGCATTTCAAATGTCACTACTTCCCTTCCGAGCCCTGACGTGTGCCCAAACAGTGGTTTACCCCCACATATGGGGTATCAGCGTACTCACAACAAACTGTGCAACAAATATTGGGGTCCAAATTCTCCTGTTACCCTTGTGAAAATAAAAAATTGCTTGCTAAAACATCTTTTTTGAGGAAAGAAAAATGATTTTTTATTTTCACGGCTCTGCGTTGTAAACTTCTGTGAAGCACTTGGGGGTTGAACGTGCTCACCACACATCTAGATAAGTTCCTTGGGGGGTCTAGTTTCCAAAATGGGGTCACTTGTGGGGGGTTTCTACTGTTTAGGCATATCAGGGGCTCTGCAAACGTAACATGATGCCCGCAGACCATTCCATCAAAGTCTGCATTCCAAAACGTCACTACTTCCCTTCCGAGCCCCGGCATGTGCCCAAACAGTGGTTTACCCCCACATATGGGGTATCAGCGTACTCAGGAGAAACTGGACAACAACTTTTGGGGTCCAATTTCTCCTGTTACTCTTGCAAAAATAAAAAAATTCTGGGCTAAAAAAATATTTTTGAGGAAAGGAAACACATTTATTATTTTCACGGCTCTGCGTTATAAACTTCTGTGAAGCACTTGGGGGTTCAAAGTGCTCACCACACATCTAGATAAGTTCCCTTGGGGGTCTAGTTTCCAAAATGGAGTCACTTGTGGGGAGTTCCTACTGTTTAGGCACATCAGGGACTCTGCAAACGCAACCTGATGCCCGCAGAGCATTCCATCAAAGTCTGCATTTCAAAAAGTCACTACTTCCCTTCCGAGCCCCGGCATGTGCCCAAACAGTGGTTTACCCCCACATATGGGGTATCAGCGTACTCAGGAGAAACTGGACAACAACTTTTGGGGTCCAATTTCTCCTGTTACCCTTGGGAAAATAAAAAATTGTGGGCTAAAAAATCATTTTTGAGAAAAGAAAAATTATTTTTTATTTTCATGGCTCTGCGTTATAAACTTCTGTGAAGCACTTGGGGGTTCAAAGTGCTCACCACACATCTAGATTAGTTCCTTGGGAGGTCTAGTTTCCAAAATGGGGTCACTTGTGTGGGAGCTCCAATGTTTAGGCACACAGGGGCTCTCCAAACGCGACATGGTGTCCGCTAATGATTGGAGCTAATTTTCCATTCAAAAAGCCAAATGGCGTGCCTTCCCTTCCGAGCCCTGCCGTGCGCCCAAACAGTGGTTTACCCCCACATATGGGGTATCATCGTACTCAGGACAAACTGGACAACAAAATTTGGGGTCCAATTTCTCCTATTACCCTTGGGAAAATAAAAAATTCTGGGCTAAAAATCATTTTTGAGGAAAGAAAAATTATTTTTTTATTTTCACGGCTCTGCGTTTTAAACTTCTGTGAAGCACCTGGGGGTTATAAGTGCTCACTATGCATCTAGATAAGTTCCTTGGGGGGTCTAGTTTCCAAAATGGGGTCATTTGTAGGGGAGCTCCAATGTTTAGGCACACAGGGGCTCTCCAAACGCGACATGGTGTCCGCTAACGATTGGAGCTAATTTTCCATTCAAAAAGACAAATGGCACGCCTCCCCTTCCGAGCCTTGCCGTGCACCCAAACAGTGGTTTACCCCCACATATGAGGTATCGGCATACTCAGGAGAAATTGCCCAACAAATTTTAGGATCCATTTTATCCTGTTGCCCATGTGAAAATGAAAGAATTGAGGCTAAAAGAAATTTTGTGTGAAAAAAAAGTACTTTTTCATTTTTGCGGATCAATTTGTGAAGCACCTGGGGGTTTAAAGTGCTCACTATGCCTCTAGATGAGTTCCTTGGGGGGTCTAGTTTCCAAAATGGGGTCACTTGTGGAGGAGCTCCAATGTTTAGGCACACAGGGGCTTTCCAAACGCGACATGGTGTCCGCTAACGATGGAGATAATTTTTCATTCAAAAAGTCAAATGGCGCTCCTTCCCTTCTGAGCCTTACCATGTGCCCAAACAGTGGTTTACCCCCACATGTGAGGTATTGGTGTACTCAGGAGAAACTGCCCAACAAAATTTAGGATCCATTTTATCCTGTTGCCCATGTGAAAATGAAAAAATTGAGGCTAAAATAATTTTTTTGTGAAAAAAAAGTACTTTTTCATTTTTACGGATCAATTTGTGAAGCACCTGGGGGTTTAAAGTGCTCACTATGCTTCTAGATAAGTTCCTTTGGGGGTCTAGTTTCCAAAATGTGGTCACTTGTGGGGGAGCTCCAATGTTTAGGCACACGGGGGCTCTCCAAATGCGACATGGTGTCCGCTAAAGATTGGAGCCAATTTTTCATTCAAAAAGTGAAATGGCGCTCCTTCCCTTCCGAGCCCTGCCGTGCGCCCAAACAGTGGTTTACCCCCACATATGAGGTATCAGCGTACTCAGGACAAATTGGACAACAACGTTCGTGGTCCAGTTTCTCCTTTTACCCTTGGGAAAATAAAAAATTGTTGCTAAAAGATCATTTTTGTGACTAAAAAGTTAAATGTTCATTTTTTACTTCCATGTTGCTTCTGCTGCTGTGAAACACCTGAAGGGTTAATAAACTTCTTGAATGTGTTTTTGAGCACCTTGAGGGGTGCAGTTTTTAGAATGGTGTCACTTTTGGGTATTTTCAGCCATATAGAACCCTCAAACTGACTTCAAATGTGAGGTGGTCCCTAAAAAAAATGGTTTTGTAAATTTTGTTGTAAAAATGAGAAATCACTGGTCAAATTTTAACCCTTATAACTTCCTAGCAAAAAAAAAATTTGTTTCCAAAATTGTGCTGATGTAAAGTAGACATGTGGGAAATGTTATTTATTAACTATTTTGTGTCACATAACTCTCTGGTTTAACAGAATAAAAATTCAAAATGTGAAAATTGCGAAATTTTCAAAATTTTTGCCAAATTTCCATTTTTTTCACAAATAAACTCAGAAATTATCGACCTAAATTTACCACTAACATGAAGCCCAATATGTCACGAAAAAACAATCTCAGAATCGCTAGGATCCGTTGAAGCGTTCCTGAGTTATTACCTCATAAAGGGACACTGGTCAGAATTGCAAAAAACGGCAAGGTCATGAAGGGGTTAATTTTTGGGCCTCACTCGCCTGTGAAGCCTGAAGACTACAGCGCTCGTTGGGATCCACATTCAGCTGTGTTGGAGACCTCAATAGACTGCATATGCCGGTGAACTCCAGCGCCACTGGATCATACTCAGAGCATGTGGCATGTTTGTCTGTCAGTGTAACGCTGACAGTTTGTGAAGCATAGCAAAGCTCCTGCAATGCTATGCTTTACAAGCAGTCAGACTACAAAAAGTTAGTCCCTTAAGTAGGACAAATTTAAAAAAAAAAAATTGTAAAAATATTTAAAAAGAAAAAAATCACTGAATTTTAAAAAATAATAATATATTGCACCCATAAATTTGGAAAAAAACAAAAAAAAGTACACATTTGGTATCTCCGCGTCTGGAATGACCCAATCTATAAAACTGTCCCACTAGCTTTAGTGAACACAGTAAAAAAAGATGCTTTATCATCATACTGCCAAACATAAAGTGGACTAAGACTCTATAAAAAAGACGAATGTAAATAAATCTCTGAAATCGTCATCTTGTCCTGCAAAAAAACAAGCCGCCATGCAGCTCAAACAGAAAAATAAGTTATAGCCCTCAAAATAAAGCAATACAAAAATATATATATATATATTTTTTATAAAATAGGTTTTGAGTAAAAGCACCAAAACATAAACTATATACATGTGGTATTGCTGTAATTGTACTAACCCGAAGAATAAAGCTGCCTTATCAGTTTTACCACATGCGGAATGGCATAAAAAAACTAAAAATTCCCAATTCCTGAATTGCTGTCTTTTTGTCTCGCAAAAATCGCAATAGAAAGCAATCAAAAAGTCATGTGGCCGAAAATGGTACCAATAAAAACGTCAACTCGTCCCACAAGAAATAAGCCCATATGTGACTTTGTCGGCCGAAGTATGGAAAAATAGAGCTCTCAAAATATGGCAATGCAAAAACTAGTTTTTGCAAAAAAAGCGTCTTTTAGTGTGTGACAGCAGCCAAACAGAAAAAAACAATATAAATCTGGTATCACTGTAAATGCACCGATCCGAAGAATAAGGTCGTCTAATCACTTAGACCACACGAGAAACGATGTAAAAAAATAAAAACAATTCTTCACCTGCTGTTTATTTGTTCATTCTGCCTTCCAATGACCTCAGTAAAGCTCAGCTCACATTTATCCTGCGCTCTACACTGAGCGCTTACATCAGGATTTCTGTGTAAATCTCTGAAATATGTGATTCAGACAGGACCCCTATCGGAAGATTCCTTATAATGAAACAGATTGAGACAGTGTGGACGCCGTCTGGCCTATGTTCCAGCGCTGTCAATCTTTTTAGGTGTGCATAAAAGTGCCCTGGGCCACAGTTTTGTGCACTTCAGAAGAAAAGGACAAATGAAAAGAGTCTAGAGTAACTCTTCTACCTCATTATAGTGAGTGTCTCCCTTGAGGGGTTTCATCTGAATCAAGTCACCTGGAGATTTAGATGGAAATCACCGTGTTGGTGTTCAACATAGAGCGCAGATGTTATGTAAAATGTTACCAATAAAATTAATAAAAATATAGGGGGCTTCCATGTTACTTGTAGTACACAGGCTCTGGAAAAGCAAAATGCCCCCTTCCTCAACAACCCCCCACCCCCTCAAAAAAACAAAACAACGAATTCTGTAAATTCTGTGCTCCTAAATCCAAATGCCCCCTCAATTCTGAGCACCCCAGTGTGCTTATGCAGCAGTTAGTGTCCACATGTTTGGCATTTCTGTAGTGATGAGAGCCTTCCTAATTTACAGGTGCATGAACTGGGCACTATGTACAGGGGCACTACATCATACTGGTCACTAGAACGGCAGTTTGCAATTTTCACTCAGCAACATCCACTGCTGCTTGTTTCTGGAAAACACTCATTGCGTCAAAATTATCTACACCTGTAGATAAATTCCCAATCAGCTATAATTTCCAAAATCAAGTCACTTGAGGGGAGATTCTGCTTTTCTAGCACTTAGGGGCTCTGTATCTGGAAAATCTGCGCTCAAGGAGGCAAATGGTGCTTTGACCCTCCCGAGTCCGTTTGTATGGCTAAGCAACACTGTACAGCCACATATGGAGTGTTTCTACATTCAGCAGAAATTGTGGGACAAATTTTGGTGCCATTTGTACCCATTTCCCAGTGTGAAAATGTAAAATATAGGGCTAAAACAAAAAATTGGTGGTAAAAATGTACCATAAGTATTTTTTTCTTCACTGCCCAATGGCAAAATTAAAACATTGGGGACTAAACGATCATGTTTGTGGAAAAAATATGATTTTTTATTTTCACGCCCGGGCGTTATAAACTTCTGTGAAGCCCCTGGGGGTTCAAAGTGCTCATCACACATCTAGATAAGTTCATTAGGGGGTCTAGTTTCCAAAATGGTGTCACGTGTGGGGGGTTTACACTGTTTCAGCACATCAGGGGCTCGTCAAACACGACATGGGTCCGATCGCAATTCCAGCCAATTTTAGGTTGAAAAAAATCAAACGGCGCTCCTTCCCTTCCGAGCCCTGCCATGCGCCCAAACAGTGGTCCCCCCCACATATGGGATATCAGCGCACTCAGGACACATTGGACAACAACTTTTAGGGTCCAATTTCTCCTGTTACCCTTAGGAAAATAAAAAAATTGTTGCTAAAAGATCATTTTTGTGACTAAAAAGTTAAATGTTAATTTTTTCCTTCCATGTTGTTAACACCTGAAGGGTTAATAAACTTCTTGAGTGTGGTTTTGATCAGCTTGAGGGGTGCAGTTTTTAGAATGGTGTCACTTTTGAGTATTTTCTGCCTTATAGACCCCTAAATGTGACTTCAAATGTGAGGCGGTCCCTAAAAAAAAAATGGTTTTGTAAATTTTGTAGTAAAAATTAGAAATCGCTGGTCAACTTTTGACCCTTATAACTTACTAACAAAAAATGTTGTTTCCAAAATTGTTCTGATGTAAAGTAGACTTGTGGGAAATGTTATTTATTAACTATATTGTGTGACATATTTCTCTGTTTTAAGGGCATAAAAATTCAAAGTTTGAAAATTTCAAAATTTTCCAAATTTTTGCCAAATTTCTTTTTTTTACACAAATAAACGCAAGTTATATCGAAAAATTTTTACCACTCTCATGAAGTACAATTTGTCACAAGAAAACATTCTCAGAATCGCCAGGATCCGTTGAAGCGTTCCAGAGTTATTACCTCATAAAGGGACAGTGGTCAGAATTGTAAAAATTCCCCCGGTCATTAACGTGCAAACCACCCTTGGGGTTTAAGAGGTTAATTCCTGTGAAGCACCTGAAGGGTTAATAAACTTTTTGAATGTGTTGTTGCAGTTTCTAGAATATAGACCCCTCAAAGTCACTTCAAATGTAATGTGATCCCTAAAAAAATAAAAAAGATTTTGTAAATTTTGTTGGAAAAATTAGAACTCGCTCGTCATCTTTTAACTCTTACAACGTCCTAACCAAAAAAAAGTTTCAAAAATTGTGCTGATGTAAAGTAGACATGTGCAAAATGTTATTTATTAACTATTTTCTGTGACTTTTTTTTGCCAATAAATCAGAGTTAAGTTTCAAAATTGCAAACTTGTCAAAATTTTTGCTAAAATTCAAATTGTTTTTCACCAGTTAAATGCAAGTCGTATAGAAGAAATGTTATCACTATCATAAAGTACCATATGTCAGGAAGGAAAAGATCTCTTGGGGGGGGCTAGCTAATGTAATGGGCCCAGAAATAATCCCAAGGAGACCATTCAATTTGAAAGAGATCCACCTTTGCATTTCAAATGGCCGTCAAATATTCCTTACATCTGCAATTCTTCCCAATAGATCCTGATGAGAAGGTGGGTTAGTCTGCTTCCAAAAGGAGGCTATCAAACATTTAGCTGCTGTCAGCAAATGAAGGAGTAATTTAGCAGAATTTTTCCCCATCCCCTATAAGTAGTGTTAAGGAGGTATACTGATGGCTCTAATGGAACTTTTAGTTTCGGGGTTTTGACTGACTTCCAAAACTCAGTTATTTTGGAGCAAGTCCAGTAGATATGGGTCAACGATCCCCGGGTCAGTCCACAGCGCCAGCAGACATCCGGAAAAGGGGTTACATTTATGGAGAATCTCTGGAGTGTGATAGCAGTACATCAAAATCTTATATTGATTCTCCTTCTACAATGTACACATGGAGGCTTTTGCCGCCTTATACCAGATATTCTGCCAAGTCTGGAGTGGTAACTCCCTCCCCAAAAAGCACTCCTACATGACAGGTAGTCATGTAGGAGTGCTTTACTTGGGGGATCAGTCTGAGGTGAATTAATTAACCCATAAATATCTGAAATCAGCCTTTTAGTAGAGGGGCCTCTCTTGCTTAACCCCTTCCTGACATGCGCCGTACTAGTACTGCACTGCGGGAACTGTGTTCCCGCAAACCGCAGTACTAGTACGGTGCTGCTATTTCCGGTCACCGCGTTGCATCGCGCGGTGGCCGGGTGAGGATGGCTGCTGTTTCTAACAGCAGGCCATCCTGGCACATCACCACGAGGGGCTGGTCCGCCCGCCCCGCGTCGGCGATCGCTGTGATTGGCTGGTGAACTTTCACCAGCCAATCACAGCAAAGCTGACAATAAAGTTGTTAAAAAAAAAAAAGCATGTGACAGGCTGTGATTGGTGCTGTGTGACGTCACACCAATCACAGCCGTCACAGTAGGTGGGGTGATCCCCACGTCACCTCACCTGATTAACCCCTATGGCGCTGATTGGCTGAACAATAGCTTCTAGCCAATCAGCTCCAAAGGGGTTAGTTTAAAATACCAATCACAGCCCTGCATGCCATCTTTCTCTCAGATTTGTCGTGCAGAGCGGTTCTCCAAACCCCTCTGTCTTACCTGATTTTACATTGGTGGCCAGTGTGATCAACCCAGCGATCTCCTGCCCTCCTGTGCTGATCTCCTGCTCCAGCTTCGTGCTCTGTGCTCTCTGCTGCCATCTGCCTGCTGTGTGAGGCCTGTGATCACAGCAGCAGCACCTCCCCCACCCCTTTCCCATCCCCCCATCCCTGTTCCAGTACCCCCCCTCCCTCTCCTTCCGCACTTTTTTGCGCTTCTTTTCCTGTGCGCGGCGTCCCGTGCAGAGCATTCGTGCTCTTCCTGTGTCCACAGCACTTTGATCAGTATATCTGCTGATCAGAGACTGCGCCACAAGACTTATTTTTTAGCTAGTTAGTGTAATGGACTTCGCAGACTGAGCGAAGTCCGATTTTTTTTATTTTTTTTTTTTTTTTACAAAAAATAATAATCGTAGTTAGTACAGTGTAGTTTCAGGCTCAGCAAAGTACTGTAGCCAGCGTCAGTGTTTGACGTCCCCTTTCCCATCCCCTCTCCCTGTTTCACTACCCCCCCTCCCCCTCCTCCCTCCAATTGATTTTTTTTGCTCACTTTTTTGCACTTTTTTCCTGTGCGCGGCGTCCCGCGCAGAGCATTCGTGCTCTTCCTGTGTCGGCAGCGCTTTGATCAGTATCGCTGCTGATCAGAGACTGCGCCACGGGGATTTTTCGTTTTTAGCTACCGTAGTTAGTGTAGCGGACTTCGCAATCTAAGCGACGTCCAAGTTTTTTTTAGAAAAAAATAATAGTAGTTAGTACAGCATAGTTTTAGATATAGCAAGGTAGCGTAGCCGGCATCACATCGTTAGTGATGACCGATCTTCTTTTAGAGGAAAAAAAAATTGTACAGCGTAGTTTTAGTGGTAGCGTGTTAGTACAGACTGCGTCACAGCGTTAGTGACGACCGATCTTGTTTTAGAAAAAAAAAAAGTACAGAGTAGTTTTATAGGTAGGGAGGTAGCTTTTTTTTTTTCTTACATAAAAAGTGAATTAGGGGAGCGTATGTCACATTGTTGGTGACGTCCGATTTTCTTTTGTAAAAAAAAAAAATAATTAGTCGCGTCGATTAACGTTTTAGCGAGTGCATTAGGGGAGCGTGCGTCACATTGTTGGTGACGTCCGTTTTTCTTTTGTAAAAAAGAATTTGCGTCAGATAAATTTATAGGGAGGGCATTAGTATAGTGAATGTCTGGGGGTTTTTTTATACAAACTTTTTTTTAAAATCTGATTTTTCTTTACATTTTTTCTTCTACATTTTACCTCTCTACTTCTTTTTTTCTCTGTTTTGTTATAATAAAGAGTACCCTATACACAAGCCCCACACATTACATGTGTAAAAGCACCACTTACATACATATCCCCGGGGTTTCGGAAAAAAAATAAAAATGGCCCATTCGTCAACAAGGCGCTATTCACCAGAGGAGGCTTACGCCATCCTTGCGTCCGACACGGATACAGCCAGTGAGAAAGATCCCACATTCCTCTATTCCTCCTCCTCATCCTCCTCATCTGGTGAGGAAGGACCCCCAACAAGGCGCCCTAGGACCCCGGCAACTCCTGCATCAATCGATCTCGTATGGATTGCACCCCCCCCCCCCCCGAAAATTTTCAGCCCGTCATTCCGGATTTCATGAATCCAGTTTGACACCACTGGCCTCACTGAAATTGACTTCTTCAAATTCTTTTTCAGTGAGGAAATAATAAATCTTATTGTGGCCCAGACGAACCTGTATGCCCAGCAATTTTTTACCCAAAATCCCATGTCATCATACGCCAGATGGACCTCCATCCATACAGTGCCATACGAAAAGCCAAAGTATGGTACAAAAAATTGGCCGTGCACATTGTACAGATGGCACTGTACAATGCTTTTGTGTTGTCCCAATCTGAAGGCAATACGGGGACCTTCCTTCAGTTTCAGGAGGAAGTCATCAAGGCCCTAATGTTTGGCACTCGGGGAGGTGAGGGCCCCAGTACTTCTGAATCTGATAGTGCCCGTATTGTCCCAGGTCAACATTTCCCTGGACAGGTTCCCCAAACAGCTAGGACAGGACGATCACAAAAACGGTGCAGAGTATGCTCCAAGAGGGGAATCCGAAAGGACACAATTTACCAATGTGAAACCTGCCCTGAGAAACCTGGCCTTTGCATTAAGGATTGTTTCAAAGCGTACCACACCTCCACAAATTAAAAAAAATTAGTTTATAACTTGTTGACACAACACACTTTTATAAATCTGATGTACCCCGCACATCTTACATATAACTCCACATTATAAATTCATACACCAGTAAAACAAAAAGCATTATAATCAATACTATAAAACTATGCCTCTAGATAAATTCATTCAGGGGTGTAGATTCCAAAATGGGGGTCACTTGTGAGGGGTTTCCACTGTTTAGGCACATCATGGGCTCTGCATGACGCCCACAGACCATTCCATCAAAATCTGCAATCCAAGACGGCACTCCTTCCATTCTGAGCCCTGCCGTGCGCGCAAACAGTAGTTTTCCCCCACATATGGGGTATCGGCGTATTCAGGAGAAAATGTGCAACATCTTTAGCGGTTTATTTTTTCCCGTTACCTTTGTGAAAATAAAAAAATTGGGGCTAAAAGATCATTTTTATGAAAAAATTAGATTTTTTTTTCACGGCTCTACGTTATAAACTTCTGTGAAGCACCTGGGGGTTCAAAGTGCTCACCACACAGCTACATAAGTTCGTTAAAGGGTCTAGTTTCCAAAATGGTGTCACTTGTGGGGGTTTTCCAATGTTTAGGCACATCAGGGGCTCTTCAAACGCAACATGGCGTCCACTCTCAATTCCAGCCAATTTTGCGTTCAAAAAGACAAAAGGCGCTCCTTCCCTTCCGAGCCCTGCTGTGCGCCCAAACAGTGGTTTTCCCCCCACATATGGGGTATCGGCGTATTCAGGAGAAATTGGACCATTTCCTCCTTTTACCCTTGTGAAAATAAACAAATTGATGCTGAATGATCATTTTTGTGACTAAAAAGTTAAATGTTTATTTTTTCCTTCCACATTGCTTCAGCTCCTGTGAAGCACCCGAAGGGTTAATAAACTTCTTGAATGTGGTTCTGAGTACCTTGAGGGGTGCAGTTTTTGGAATGATGTCACTTTGGGGCAATTTCTGTTATATAGACCCCTCAAAGTAACTTCAAGTGTGAGGTGGTCCCTAAAAAAAATGGTTTCCTAAATTTTATTGAAAAAATGAAAAATTGCAGGTCATATTTTAACCCTCATAACTTCCTGACCCAAAAATATTTTGGTTCCAAAATTGTGCTGATGTAAAGTACACTTGTGGGAAATGTTATTTATGAACTAATTTTTGTGACCTATCTCTCTAATTTAAGGGCATAAAAATTCAAAGTTCAAAAATTGCAAAATTTTCGCCAAATTTCTGTTTTTTTCACAAATAAACACAAGTCAAATCAAAGAAATTTTACCACTATCATAAAGTACAATATGTCACGAGAAAACAGTCTCAGAATGACCAGGATCCGTTGAAGCGTTTCAGCGTTATGACCTCATAAAGTGACAGTGGTCAGAATTTAAAAAAATGGCCTGGTCAGGAAGTTGAAAACAGGCTTCGGGGTGAAGGGGTTAATCTTTTAAAGTCTGTTGGAACCAAAAAGAGAGAGCGCTAGATGCTTAATCTGCATATATTGTACAAACTCCCTATTAGTTATAGGGAAATTTGGTTTTGAAGTAATCCAACAAGTGGATTTCCAATGAGTCTCTATCAACCTGGTCTGCATATCTGGACAGTCCTGCTGAAATCCATGGCTGCACCATTTGGGGTTCCATGCCTTTGGGAATCTAAGGTTGGAAGATAAAGGAGGTCATTGACGATTTGGGTAAGGCCAGGGCAAGCTTTTTCTTACAGGAGTGCCAAATTGTCCTGGTGTGTTGTATTAGACCTAGTAGGGGGGTCGAAAGCTGAATGGTTTGGGCTGACCACAACAGAGAATTCGGGTGCACTGGAGTTAGCCATAACTTTTCTATATCCGTCCAAGTGCACAGCCCAGTATTACTTTGTGACGTCAGAAACTGACAAGCCTCCATGCAGATTTAGTCGTGAGGATCTGTTTAGAAATTCTATGGCGTTTATCATTCCAAATAAACCACATTATCCGTGCTTGTAAAGACCTGAGTTCCTCCATTTGGACCCCCACTGGCAGGGTCTCAAAATATAATAATTTAGAGAGTAGAGCCATTTTAACTGCTGCAATATGGCCTATTAAAGAGACAGAAAGAGATTTCCACTTGATTAATACTTTAAGTCTTTAAAAAGGGTGGGGAAGTTGCTAGAATACAGGGCCGCATAAGAGGATGATATGTACACTCCTAAGTACAGGGTGGAGCGCGGTAATTTGCTTTTTTGCACTGCATGCTGTGGCGGAACTGTCGGTCGAAGAGAGGGGAGAGTGGGTGTGGCTTACAGTGGCTGATGGGAGATTTGTATTCCTCCGCCTTTCAGTTGCCATCATGCAGTGGACACGTGAGGAGAGGTCATTTTGTGTTGAAGCGTATTTTTCAAATGCCCACTCGATCATTGCAGTGCAGCGTGCTTTTCGTTTACAATTCGCTGTTCCTCCACGCGGACGTGTTCCTGGACGGCAATCAATTGTAAATTGGGTGAATGCATTCAGAACAGCAGGGAATGTGTCATGTGTACGAAGGGGACCTGAGAGAAGGATTACAACACCACAAAACATCGAGAGAGTTAGAGCAGCAGTACTGCAATCTCCGAAACGCTCTGCTCGGAAGCAATCATTTGCTCTTGGCATTTCAAGACGTTCTCTCCACCGGATTCTTCATGATGAACTGAATTTTCACCCGTATAAAATGTGCGTGGTCCAACAATTGTCAGCACGGGACTATTTGACACGGCGGACCTATTGTGAAGACATGTTAGCAACGATACCCCGTGACGCAATTGTGTTTTTTTCTGATGAGGCACATTTTCACCTCAGTGGGTGTGTAAACAAACAAAATATGCGTTACTGGAGTGAAACACACCCCAGAGAAGTTCACGAGAGACCTCTGCATTCGGACCGCGTCACTGTGTGGTGCGCCATATCACGAGTAGGCATCATTGGTCTTTACTTTTTTCAGGATAACGGTCGTGCCATAACTGTGAACTCCGAACGGTACTTGTCTATGATACAGGATTATTTTCAGCCGGCTCTTGAGGCAATGGAACTAGAGGATACATGGTTCCAACAGGATGGTGCCACTGCACACACAGCGAGGGTTACCATGAATTGTTTGAGGCAAATGTTTCCTGGACGGCTTATCTCTTTGAGGGGAGATGTGAACTGGCCAGCACGCTCACCAGATTTAGCCCCATGCGATTTTTTCCTTTGGGGTTACCTGAAGTCTAAGGTGTATATCAACCGTCCCAACACCTTGGAAGACCTAAGGAACAATATTGAAGCTGAAATTGGCAGAATACCAGTGGACATGCTTGTTAGAGTTCATGAAAACTTCAGAAAACGTATGCAGCAGTGTGTGGATAGCGAAGGTCGACATTTGCCAGATACACTATTTAAAACCATGTAATTTAAAAATTTCATTACTGTTCAGTATAATTAAAATATAAAATAAATTTTTCTAATGATCATAATTTTTTTATTTAATTCCCAAATCAGCAAATTACCGCGCTCCACCCTGTATTTAGTCAGATATCCCTATGTAAAGTTGTTCAGTTGCACTAGCTTATGGAGCATCATGGTTGGCTCCAATGGAAATATTACTGTAGTTAAAAAAATACATAATGTTCGCTAAAGTTTAGGTGGACTGGTGCTTTCCCTATTATGGGGGCACATTACTGGTTTTGGGCTTCAGAAATAAACTTGTATCCTCACCAGAAATATAGGGATCTTCACTACAATGAATTGTCTATAAATATTGACTGACAGTATGGCATTGCTCAAAGCGATCAACACCATGTAATACCACTATAGTATGCCATTATGTTACTAAAAACTGTAAAATAGCCATTACATAGCCTTGCTCACCCCCTTTTCTGAGCTTCAGTTGTACATCAGCTGCATTGTGTGTGACGTTTACAACTTTGTTGACACACATGAGAAGAAGGTCTGTGAAAAGCGTTTTTTTTTCTCTTACCCCCCTCATTTTTGGTCTTTTTTGCTGCCACATCATATTGCTCCATGCCTGAAGCCCTTAGGATATAACGCTTGTCAATACATAGGAGTAAACTATTTTTTTTTTATTTACTTAGGGTCTCTTAAAGAAATGTACTATTGTATCCAGGATTCCTAAATTAAACTCTATTATCACTCTCCTTCTTTCTTCTCTGAAGCAGCTCAGATGTAAGTGTAGCTGGAAGTTTTCTGGTACAGGAAGGGTTTAATCCTATAAAAGGGAAAAATAATAATGAAAAAAGCAGTCTGTTATTTTCTGGCACCTTCCCTTTGCTTGTTTCCTCTCCCAGTGGTGTTTTGTGCTTTATAGGAAGCTAGTTTGTATTTCCGAGCTGCTTCCTATAAAAGTCTGGCCGGTGACATGCAAAGCCTTCCCTAAGAGAAGCCGCTCTGGAGATGCTGTGTAGTGCAGAAGAGGATTTTGCGTGCTGTCAGTCATGACACCTGCTAAGGACAGCCTTTAGGGATTTAAGCTTGTTCCACTATGTATGAAAGCACAGCAGATGTTGTCAGGAGATAAATAAAAATGTAAGGCTATGGAGGTCCATCTCGTCCAAGAGGCTTGGATCTGCGTTAGTGCAGAAGTGTAGCTACAGCCCGAGTCTGTGCCCTTTTTATGTACCTGACACGCTGTCATCTCTCGTGTGCCCTTCTCCCCTGTACTGTGGTCTCATCCACTTAATCCCTTTGGTTGCTGTGGTAGCAGTGAGGATTGGGCTGCTGTAGCAGGTAGGGCATAACTCTACTTCTTGGTGGATTGCCGGCATCAAACCGGACATACCAGACTTCCAGGTAGGAACATTTCTGCATTTTGTAGCCGAGGTTTGGATGAAGGTAGCGACATAATATTAAGCCATAAATAAATGTCTCTTAACTGTCCGACCAGAGTTTTTTGAGGCCTCAGATAGAGACTGCAACAACAATTTGTACTGTTGAAGGTGATAATCATCAAGATTGCAACTAGATTACGAATAAATGCACATTTGGTGAACTGGTAACAGAGATAGGAACACAATAGTCCTTTCTGCCGCCTGTTAGGGAGCATCCTTTACCATAGGGTGAAGGACAGCAGTGTTGCTGTACAATCATTAATCTGTAAAGTTACCGTGGTGATCAGATCGTGAATAATAGTTCTCTTGCAACGTAATTACAAGTAGAGTGACAATTGCTGTCCTGCTATTATAACCTTCGGGATCTGTGGATGTGCAGACAAATCCGGGCCTAGTCAAGCCGTGTCCTTACAGTCCTATATAATATACTAGATGGTGGCCCGATTCATCGGGTATTCTAGAATATGTATGTATGTATATAGCAGCCACATAGTATATAGCGCAGGCCACGTAGTATATAGGAGCCATGTAGTATATAGCAGACAAATACTACGTGGCCAGTGCTATAGACTATGTGGCTGCTATATACATACATACATACATACATACATACATACATACATACATACATACATATTGTAGAATACCTGCTGTGTTAATACAGGCCACGCAGTATATAACAGTGGCCACGTAATATATAGCACAGCCCACGCAGTATATAGCAGCCACGCAGTATATAGCACAGCCCCCGCAGTATATAACACTGGCCACGTAATATATAACACAGCCCACGCAGTACATAGCAGCCATGCAGTATATAGCACAGCCCCCGCAGTATATAACACTGGCCATGTAATATATAACACAGCCCACGCAGTACATAGCAGCCACGCAGTATATAGCACAGCCCCCGCAGTATATAACACTGGCCACGTAATATATAACACAGCCCACGCATAGCCCACGCAGTACATAGCAGCCATGCAGTATATAGCACAGCCCCCACAGTATAGAACACTGGCCACGTAATATATAACAGCCCACGCAATATATAGCAGCCACGCAGTATATAACATAGCCACGTTAGTATATAGCACAGAGATGTAGTATATAACAGAGCCCACGCAGTATGTAACACAGCCCACGTAGTATATAGCAATGTGGGCACTATGTGCGTGGTTAAAAAAGACTTAAAATAAAAAATAAACATATACTCACCTTCCGAAGGCCCCTTGAAGTCCTGGCGCCGGTGTGCGGTGCATGCGGCAGCTTCCGGTCCCAGGGTTGGTATGAGCGCAGGACCTATGATGACGTCGCGGTCACATTACCGTGATGTCATGGAAGGTCCCTCTCGCATAGCATCCTTGGCACCGGAACCTGCCGCTTGCACTGCCGAGGACAGCGGGCGACGTCGGAGGGTTGGAATAACCTTTTTTTTTATTATTCTTATTTGTAATATTAGATCTTTTTACTATTGATGCTGCATACGCAGCATCAATACTAAAAAGTTGGTCAGACAGGGTTAATAGCTGCGTAACAGGAGTGCGTTACACTGCGCTCTGGTAACGCTGGCATTAACCCGGTGTGAGGGCTGACTGGAGGGGAGAATGGAGCGGGCACTGACTGCGGGGAGGAAAGAGCGGCCATTTTGCCGCCGGACTGTGCCCGTCGCTGATTGGTCGTGGCAATGGTCGTGGGCGTTTTGCCACGACCAATCAGTGACTTGCATTTCCATGACAGACAGAGGCCACGACCAATGAATATCCGTGACAGACAGACAGAAGGACAGATGGAAGTGACCCTTAGACAATTATATAGTAGATATTTATATATATATATATATATATATATATATATATATATATATACGCAAATCATAAAATAGTTTTCATAAAATTCTTTTCATAGTAGCTTATGACCCATTTAGCATCAGTTATGTCTTCTCTGTCAAGGACACCTTTTTTTCCAAATCTAATGTAACCTGTAGGAGTTTATGTGCAATAGTTTAGACCTCTGGCATGGTAATGTCTGCAGCTTAGTGCATTACACTGCGAGATGCATATTTACCAGTGCTACAATCTAATGCTGATTTCCATCATCCTTTTATCAAAAATTGTATCCTTCGATTTAAAGAGGTTGTTTCAAGAAATGCGCTTCTGTCCATATGCCCACTAAGTGTATATGGATGTTATGTGGGGGTGTCCTCAACTCTGTGCTTTCCTTCTATGAGACAGAATGGATACTCTGTAATAATGGCTCGCTTTATAGCCAATATGAGACTTTCTTGTATTCTATGTACAGTTGTTCATTGAAAAGGCAATCATGTAAAACTACTTGTGCCTGGACGGTCATGATTTGTATCGGCAAGATTAGTTGTTTACCAGGGGCTGCAGTCTGGAATAGCTATTCTCTTTAGAGACAAATTCCATAAGTGGTGACATGGATAAAATAACCTGAAAGGTTTTTCTGTTGCTTCTTTTAAGTAGAGTAAGAGGATACAAGAGATACACTTTAAAAGAACTCCAGTACGAAAACTATGGTCCTTACAGATGAAAACGAAGTTGATGAAGATATACAAATCTGGCCTATTCTATTATCTTTCTGTTTCTCCTTCTAACACTTCTCACTATTACAGTTGAGCGACTTTGATCGGGTCCCTGCTATTCGGCAAGCTATAGCGCTTACCGAATAAGCTGCAGAGGGAACCTGGATACCTGGAGCGCTCCTGCTGATCAGCTGTTCGGCTCCGCAGCTGCATGTGTCGCGGCTGTGTCACTATCACAACACATACATGAAGAGCCTGTGTGTTGGGTTCTCCATATATGTGTTGTGACAGTGACACAGCTGTGACACATGCAGCTGCGGAGCCGAACAGCTGATCAGCCGGAGCGTTCCTGGTATCCGGGTTCCCTCTGCAGCTTATTCGCTATAGCTTGCTGAATAAGCTAGGGTCACATTGCGTTACGTGACCGCGTTTAACGGACTACGTTACACCGCGGCATTACGCGGTGTTAACGTAGTCCGTTAACGCCGCCATAGCCTGTAATGGTGAACGCGTCGCTAGCGCCCGCCCACATTGGGCGTGCGCTAGCGATGTGCCGTCATGTGCCGTCATTTGAGTGACGGACCTCGGACGCTGCTTGCAGCGTCCGCGGCGCGCCCGAGGTCCGTTCCTCGCTAGTGCAGATCGGGGATCTGCGCTACCGGGGACGCCGAACGCGGACCCTAGAGAAGCATTGCGATAGCACAATCCGCTAGCGCTATGCGCTTAACGGATTGCCCTAACGCAATGTGACCCTAAGCCCTGACCCGATCAAACTCGCTCAGCTCTACTCCCTGTGTGCCAGCAGTATTTGGTGTTGTGGATACACTAAAGGATACCTGTTGTTGCTTAGCCGGTTTATCCAGTCTGATGAGCTCCCGACATCTACCATTGTTAACGCCTATTAAATCTTGGAAATCTTCAGAAACTTTGACTACATCGAGAAACATTATCTTTGTTTTGCAAAATTATTGTAAAAGGTTTAGACTTGGTTAAGCATTGAAAGATGTATGTCTGTAAGCGGTTTCCTTCCTAAGGTTCTCTACAAGTCTGAAATCGCCCAAGTTATCACCCCTGCATACTCTCAATGCTTCTCTGAAAAATATCCCCCCTAGTATGCCAAGTCCTACTGTATTGGTTCATAGACGTCCAGGCAGGATGGGGGTCCCCTATTCTTTATAAAATAGTTTGGGGACTGCCCCCGTCCATTGCACTCCACCACTTTCCATTTCACCCTGACACCTCTTTATGGATCTTTTGTCATCCGCTACTTATTAGTCTTCTACTCTGGATCACACCAGGCCAATGTCCAATGCCTTTTCTTCCTTTTTCATTTGATTAGCAATGAAAAATGAAAGCAATTGAAATAAAAAATACATAGAATATTTATGCTTTCACACAAACTGCATTTTAGGTGACCTTTTTTACTTAAAACTTCTTTAGTTTTTTCTTTTCACAACTCATGATTCTGAGAAATCTTGTAATCACATTATTAATGAATCTCATGACTTGTAATGAAAATGGCAATAAAAAGCAGTAAAAAAAAAATATGTTGGTTCTAAAACACCTTTTTACGGGGAGGTGAATGAAAAGAAAAGCACAGTGAAAATTCCAGAAAATAGCATGGAAAACACAAAGGTATCTTTCTCCTTTTACATACTTTTTTGCATATTTTTTTTTAAAAAAGCATCTGTGAAGATATGTAAAAAGGGGTTTTGAAAAATGATGACCTATCTTAGGATAGACCATCAATATTAGATCAGTCTGGGTTCGAATGTTGGCTGTTTATTGGAACAATGACCCTTGTGCAATGGGTCCGACCTGCACACTCTACTTACCGTAGTAGCAGATGTTTGGGTATTGCAACGTTGTCACATTTACTTTCATTTGGACAACACTGCAATAGCATGCACTGGGAAAATGCTGCAATAATCGGCATTATTAAAACAATCCAGTGAGTTCGAGTATCATCTGATAGCATCACATAGCATGAGTCGGCTGACTGGTTCCATTTAAAATAATAAAATCAGATGATACTCGCCCTCACCGAGTCCAGCATCTGCTCTTCGGCACTGCTCCCCTCTCAGTTTATTGGCTGTAGCATTGACCTCACAACAACCACACATATGACCACTGCATAACACCTCAGCGTATTGTGCCGCCTATATATGCACAGCTTCTGAGCTCTGTGATTGGCTGCAGTGATGATTTGCTCTGTAATCATGATATCACTGCTGCAGCCACCGGAGCGGCGGTGAAGAGCCACCACTGAACCCAAGGAAAGGGAGTACCTTCAGATTTTATTATTTTAACTCAACCCTGGTTTTTAGAGGCCATAAACCTACGTTTATGAAATCCCTTTTAAAGTGGAGCATCTTGACAATGTGTGCAGCATCTTCTCATTAATTAAGTAAACATGCAAGCTCCATCTTTTGCTAGGCTGCATGTTTATAGGATCGTCAACAGAAAAAGAATTTTGCCTAACATTGTCATACACTGCCAGGTGTCCTGTCCTGTTATCATAGACACAAGCCACATTTACGCATTTTTTTTTTTTTTTCCAAATCCGCCAAACGGTCCTAGAGATATAGGCATTTATATATAGCATCCTAACATGATGATTTTTATGATGTGTAGCAAGAGGGCATTGCTCACAGGATTTTATGGGGGCCTGTCTGTAGGCTGCTCTGCATAATTATCCTGTGAGCCACACCCCCTTGTGCAAGACTATACAAAAACAGAATATTAGGACACTAAATAAAAAGGCCAATACTTGTCAATATCTGTTAAAGGGGATATCCAGAACATAAAAAAGGCATGTAGTTGCTAACAGAAGTAACTACCTGCCTGTTGCACCCAACGCCGGTCATTGACTGCTTCTGCCAGAGATACTGCTACTCCGGTCATCGGAGCAGCAGATTATCTCCTGTTGACTGGGCGGGACTACTGGTGTCATGCTGATTGACAGCCGGCTTCAGCCAGTTAGGCAGCGATGTGCCAACTGTCTATCAGCATGGTGCCAGTAGCCCGGCCCTGTCAGCAGGAAGAGCAACTGCTGCTATGTTGGCAGGGAGGAGGTGAATATCTGGCAGGAGCAGTTAATGACCGGCTCTGGGTATAACAGACAGGCAGTTGCCTCTGTTAACAGCTACCTGCCTTTTTGTTTAAAGTCCCAGATATATCCTTTAACTTGTATGGGAATTTGGAAAATCAGAATAATAGTTTTCGTCAATTTTCAGAACTTTCAAATAGTAATTAATGGAAACATGTAGGTAGATGGGACAAAAATATCCCAGATGAGACCAACCCTTTCATATCAATGAGTTGAAAACGAAAAAAAAACCCAGTAAAAATCAAGTAGCTGACCTCACTAGACTATTTGTCAACACATGAACCTGATTGTAAACAAAACAGTATATACTCTCAGAAATAATAGGAGGATGTATCATATACTGTAGGATATATGTATACACAGTTTAAAGGGAATCTGCCACCACATTTGACCTTTTGTAAACTATTAATATTGACATACGGGTTATAGTCTGATGAGAAGAGTGGTACCTGTATGCCTCATATCAAATGATGCCTTGTGGATAAATCATCATCTAATCACTTTATATAAATGACCTCTGAGGACACTGCCTGGAAGATGACTGCCCCCAGAGATTACTTTACATGAAGGGTGAGTTGCCAGTGTAATACAAGTAACTAACACAGAACAGGAGAACTGAACTTTGTTTTCTTGCAATCACATTTTTCAGCTCTGCTGTATTGCAGTAATATTACAGCCACTCTACAGTGAGATCAGGAGAACAGAGAGCGGCCATTACACATCACACTGGTAACTCATGTAAAATAAGCTCTGGAGGCAGAGGTATCTTCCAGGCACCATCCTCCCCAAAGCCTGGAAAAGGCCATTTTTATAAAGTGATAACAGAGGATTTATCTCTAACAAGGCATCTGATTTGAGGCATACAGATATCACTCTCCTCAGCAGTCTATATGTATGCCCATATTAATAGTTTAGATGGGTCAAATGTGGTGACGGATTACCTTTAAGAGCGTTTCAAGAAACAGTAGTACATTCTGGCACCGATTACTGCTACAAAATATTTGCATAAAACGGAAGGTTTTATGTTACTCCCATAACTTCAGGTCCATATAAAAATGAAATCCAATATCAACGCAGTGGTTAGCTAACAGAAAATGCATTTATTTTTTTATATCTCTAAGTATCCCCAACTAGTCTAGTTTTTAAATTGTCCACTTTAAAGAAAAAAACTAAAACTATTCAGACATGAACAAAACAGTAGCAATTATAATTGCAGTGACACAAATTAGATCAATTGCTGTCAAGCTGCTTTCCTTTCCTCTGCTGCCAGCACAGGGCCAATCCAGCTCTCAGATAAACCATTCAGTAATGCTTGGCAATCTGGGTGCTGTGTCAGGCTGCACGTCACTTGTAATGTATGGTTAGTGGGTTGTGAGTTGTTTAGTGAGTTGTCCTCTGTTTAAGGGGAATTTGTCACCCCATTTTTCTCCTTAGGCCACCGCCATCAGGGGCTTATCAACAACATTCTGGAATGCTGTAGATAAGCTCCCGATGTAACCTGAAAGAGAAGAAAAGCAAGTTAGATTATACTCACCCAGGGGCGGTCTGGTCCGATGGGCGTCGCAGTCCGGGTCCGGCACCTCCCATCTTCATACGATGACGTCCTCTTCTTTGCTTCCTGTCGCGGCTCCGGCACATGCGTACTTTGAGTCCTGTTGAGGGCAGAGCAACGTACTGCAGTGCGCAGGCGCCGGGAAACGTCAGAGAGGCCCAGCGCCTGCCTCTGCATAATTGTATAAGCAAACATTCACTAAACCTGTAGAGCTGCTATTGTACTTTGTGATGTTTTATATATTTTTTTTATTTATTTTTTCAGGAATTTGAATTAAGTAGAAAACGGAAAGAATGTGAAGTTTTAGAGCAAGAGGTGACAAAGAAGCAGAAGAGATGTGAAGAATTGGTAAGGAAATCACTCTGCTTGGTAATGTAATGATAATCTGTACATATGACTGAGGTCGCAGTATGGAATTTCTTAAGAAATGCAATCTTTTCCTCTTATAAGATTTCATACAGTTATGAACCATTCACTTGGAACAACTTTCCATACATAAAGAAATGTGGTATTTTAATGCAGAAAATTGTCATTATTCTTCAGTCTGAGATAAAGGGCTGTGCCTGAAATAGTGACCCAAAGCTGACATTAGATCTGCACCAAATACCGTTGTATTACATGTATTTTGTTGTTGCTAGGGTCTTTGCTGTATCATTCAGGCTTTGGAGGCAAAAAGTTTAATCTGTTACTTTCTATCAGTTGTAAAATCCTTTATGAATCGTAACAAAAAAACACCTTTTTCCAGAGACGAGACTGTGTCTGAAATATTGAAACCTAGGAGAGCACTTGTAGGTTTCCATAGTGTCCATTGAGTTCAGTGGAAATGCGGCCGCACCTTTCCACAGTTTTTCTAATGAGCCATGTGGCGGTGTACTTGTCTCAGGGCGCAGTCAGACTGCCATATAAATCGGACCGAGATCCAAATACAGTGCATGGACTGGCTGGCTGCTCTCCCTGCCAGAAAGTGACAGCTTAATTTATTTCTATGCAGCTATCCCGCTCAGGTAGGGAGAGCCGCCGGCCAGTCTATGCACTCCCTGCTGATTTCTATGGCCATCTGACTGCGCCCTTACAATGAGGTATATAAACAAACATAAGTAATGAAGGTAACGTAGTGTAGGGCCTTACATATAAATATATGGTTTGTTTTTTTCCTGTTACTTTTAGAACGTTCTGTTTTACTATAGGAATTGCTCACGTTTTTTGGTTTTTTTTTTTTCAAGTGTACAAAATGTAGTAGTAATTTTTATACTTATGGTAGTTTCCATTAATCAATTTATAATGCTGTTTTATTATTCTATTCTAAATGTTTAGCCTAATTGTTTAGTAATTTAGAAGCGAACTAAATGAGGAACATTGCTCTGTACATCTATTTATTATGCTGATTCATAGTTCATAATGTAGGTTGGCTCCGCTAATAGGGTTTTGTACAAGCAGGAAATCTGCTGTTTACACAATTACATGTGTTATCTGTGGTCAAATATCTCGTGTATTCCTGTATATTCTGAGCCTTGTAGTTATTTTATCTCAAAATCTCTTTTACGTTGCCTTTAAAGATTGTTCATGACTATTTCTCATCCTGCAATGTCAGTGACTAGTACTATTTCACAGACAGTAAAATTTGTAATCCACAGATAAAAGAACCTTATGGATTATCACATTTTCTGGCACTCTGGATGGTGATCGAACAGTATTTGAGGCCATGTGCACACGTTGCGGTTTTTACTGCGGATCCGCAGCGTTTTTGACGCTGCGGATCCGCAGCAGTTTTCCATGCGGTGTACAGTACCATGTAAACCTATGGAAAATAAAAACCGCTGTGCACATGCTGCGGAAAAAAACGTGCAGAAACGCTGCGGTTTATTTTCCGCAGCATGTCAATTCTTTGTGCGGATTCCGCAGCGGTTTTACACCAGCTCCATATTAGAAAACCGCAGGTGTAAAAACCGCAGTAGAATCCGCACAAAAGCCGCGATAAATCCGCAGGAAAAACGCAGTGTTTTTGCCCTGCGGATTTATCAAAATCAGTGTGGAAAAATCCGCACACCAGTCCGCAGCGTGTGCACATACCCTAAAACGTCATATTTTAATTGTTTCAAGGTTAAAAGGAGACAAGTCCCTCGAGTTTAACCCATATTAACTGACATGTTGATCTAGAAAAGGCAAAAAAAAAAAAAAACAACCTTTGAGGCAGATACTATTTGCCCCATATTAAGAGAAAAATTCCTTTGCAAGTCCAAATAAATGTATCTGCCTTCATTAACCATCTTGCATTTTTGGGATAATGGTGGAGTCTCCGGATTCTGGTCTGTTTTATGTCATATTTATAATTACACCTCATTTAAAGCACATCCTCTGTGACCTGCAGAGCCCATTGTGCAGGGCACAGGCTTGCATGGTGCTGTGACCATCGATCTAGTCACTGTTGGATCCTGTATTATGTGCCTCCAGCTTTATGTTAGAGGTGTTGTTTGTCTGTATATATGTATGTGCGTGTGTATATGTATGTGTGTGTATGTGTGTGTATATATATATATATATATATATATATATATATATATATATATATATATATATATATATATTATCATAACTTGATAAGAAAACTTCCCAATATATAGTAAAGTGCATTCACATGTAATTACTTGATTGAAACACTCATTTTATTGCAGATAAAGAACCATTTAACAGTTTCCCAACATCCGCAGAATAAGTAAAGCACATCAGGGAAGGAGTTCCCACTAGTGATGAGCGAGTGTACTCGTTACTCGGGTTTCCCTGAGCATGCTTGGGTGGTCTCTGAGTATTTTGGCATGCGCGGAGATTTAGCTTTCATCGCCGCTGCTGCATGATTTGCGGCTGCTAGACAGCCTGAATACATGTGGGATTTCCCTAACCACCAGGCAATCCTCACATGTACTCAGCCTGTCTAGCAGCCGTAAATCATGCAGCTGCGGCGACGAAAACTAAATCTCCGGGTACTCTCAAATACTAGGAGACCACCCGAGCGTGCTTGGAGAAACCGGAGTAACGAGTATATTCGCTCATCACTAGATCCCACTAAGCGCCATATATGTGCAGCGTGGTGATGGCGCTGGTACAGAAGCAGAGCCGTGAACATCAGTGGATGGCACCATCTGTTGTCATTCATGCCTGTTTAACTCCTTACATGCCGCAGTCAGTAACAACCGTGGCATGTAGATGGTTGTGAGGGGGTAGGGGCTCCCTCTTTCTCTTCATGGGCACCACTGCAACACAATTGTGTGGTGCCAATGGTGGTCAATGGAAAGTCAAGCAGTGACCTATACTCAAAAAGTAAAAAGGCAAATGTTTCATTTTGCAAATACTGTTCTTAAGTAAAAAAAACAAAATTAAACAAAAAGTTAACACTATTGGTAGCGCTGAGTCCAGTGATTGAAAAGTCATACATATAACAAAAAATGGTATTATTAAAAATGTCATCTAGTCCAGCAAAAACACAAACCCTCATACGGTTCTGTCGGCAAACAAACAAAAACAGGAGAAAGTTAGCTATCAGTATATGGCAATTCAAAAAACAATTTTTTTTTGTAAAAAAATAAAATAAAGCTTTTGCTGTGTAAATAGTAGTAAATGTATATATAAATCTAATCTTTGGGTCAGTTCGATTATAGTGATACCAAAGTTATCACCTTTTAGTAAAAAAATCATAATTTTGTCTTTTCATGGCCCTATGTTATAAAATTCTGTGATGCGTCTGTGAGTGCAAAATGCTCAGTTCACCCTGAAATAACTTTCTTGATGAATGTTGTTTTTGAAATTGTGTCGCACTTGATGGGTTTCTGCGGTTCTGGCACCTCAGGAGTTCTACAAAGGCAACATTGTGTCCACCATATAATCCAGCTCTAGTTGTGCTAATAGGCAAATAGCCTCCAGTCCCTACTATGTGCTAAGTCGTTTCAGACCACATTTGGGGTACTGTGGCGTTTATGAAAGATTACAAATTGTGGTCTTCTATTACCATTTGTGGGACTTAAAAATGTGGGACTAAATGAACACTCTAATGGAAAAAATTGCATCTTCACAGCCCAATTCTACAACGCTTGTGAAACACTTGTGGGTCCAAAATGCCCACTACCCTCCTAGATGAATGCTTTGTGATGTAGTTCCCAAAATGGGGTCACTTGGAGGGGGGAGGTTCTGCTGTTCCCTAAGCTTTAAGATTTTTAAATGGGTTTTAAAGAAATTATGTAACAAATTGTGGGTTCATTTTCTTTTGTTACACTTGTTAAAATGAATAAGTTGTCGCTAACTCAACATTTTAGTGGAAACTGTAATTTTTCATTTTTTCATTCCCCCTTTGAATTAGTTCCTGTGAAGCACCTTAAAGGTTAATGGGGTCTTGTTTAGGTTTTTTTTTTTTTTTTTTTTTTTTGACCCCCTCAGTCATTTCAAAGTGGTAATGGACAAACACTTTAAGTGATTTCTTAGGAAATTTGTCACAGATCATCCAATATAATCACACTCGTCTCTCTGCAGATTATTGAATTGTGACACCTGAACAGGAGATGTAATGATCCTGAAAAAGCAAAGTGACATCTCAGTGTATCTGCGGCTTATTGGTTGTCTCCAATTTCATAAAAATTGACGTGGATAACTGAGCTGAATAGCTGATATTCAATATATATTAAATATTGGTGGTAGTTATTGGGGGGATTCTTTTATTTTAAGGATATGCACTTGAAGCAGCAGTGCTGCTTAACTTTCCAGATATTCTGCAAATACATCAATAAATAGAAGTGTATTTAATGCAAGTGCACTTGGCGAGTACCGTTATTGGCATGAGATAAAAGACAGTAATGATAAAGTACTAAACTGGCTCCATTAGATTACATTGTATGATGCTCAATACGCAGCATTTCTTTTCTGTCTGTTTTTTATATGTCCCAGTGGTCATCTACATATTACCAATTGGTATACCAAATGCAACCAAGTGTGCAAACCTTTCAGATACCATCATCCTACGTCGCATTGGAAGATTATTCCTGAATTCCTTCCTTCTGCTTTTTCTCTTTTACCCCCAGTTTTTGGTAGCGCTTTCTGCTGTAGAGCAAAAGACCCATTACTTCAAAACGATGACTCGTTTACCTGCGCAGTACATGAATCAGAGGACTATTTTACCTGCGCAATGTATGCATGGCAGGACTAGTTTACCTTCGCAGTACATGAATCAGAGGACTATTTTACCTGCGCAGTGCATCCATCACAGGACTAGTTTACCTGTGCAGTGCTTGCATGGCAGTACTAGTTTACCTGCACAGTGCATCTATCACAGGACTAATTTACCTGCGCAGTGCCTGCATGGCAGTACTAGTTTACCTGCGCAGTGCATCCATCACAGGACTAGTTTACCTGCACAGTGCATCCATCACAGAACTAGTTTACCTGCACAGTGCATCCATCACAGGACTAGTTTACCTGCACAGTGCATCCATCACAGGACTAGTTTACCTGCGCAGTGCATGCATCGCAAGACTAGTTTACATGTGGTGTGCATCCATGGCAGGACTAGTTTACCTGCACAGTGCATGCATCGCAAGACTAGTTTACCTGCACAGTGCATCCATCACAGGACTAGTTTACCTGCGCAGTGCATCCATCACAGGACTAGTTTACCTGCGCAGTGCATGCATCGCAAGACTTGTTTACATGTGGTGTGCATCCATCGCAGGACTAGTTTACCTGCACAGTGCATGCATCGCAAGACTAGTTTACCTGCACAGTGCATCCATCACAGGACTAGTTTACCTGCGCAGTGCATCCATCACAGGACTAGTTTACCTGCGCAGTGCATGCATCGCAAGACTAGTTTACATGTGGTGTGCATCCATCGCAGGACTAGTTTACCTGCACAGTGCATCCATCACAGGACTAGTTTATCTGCACAGTGCATCCATCACAGGACTAGTTTACCTGCACAGTGCATCCATCACAGGACTAGTTTACCTGCGCAGTGCATGCATCGCAAGACTAGTTTACATGTGGTGTGCATCCATCGCAGGACTAGTTTACCTGCACAGTGCATTCATCGCAAGACTAGTTTACATGTGGTGTCCATCCATCGCAGGACTAGTTTACCTGCACAGTGCATGCATCGCAGGACTAGTTTACATGCACAGTGCATCCATCGCAGGACTAGTTTACCTGCACAGTGCATGCATCGCAGGACTAGTTTACATGCACAGTGCATGTATCGCAGGACTAGTTTACATGCAGTGCATCCAACGCAGGACTAGCTTACCTGCACAGTGCATGCATCACAGGACTAGTTTACCTGTGCAGTGCATGCATCGCAGGACTAGTTTACCTGCACAGTACAGTGGCATGCTGCAGAAATCCACCAGGCTTTTAAATGCTCTGTGTCCTACTATTTCCATATCAAGAATGGGGCAGATTGACTAATCTTGCCAGATATATAGCTGAAAGTCCACTGTCTCCTGCTAGATGGTAAATTTGACTGAATTTTAGTACACATTTCAGTCTTCTCTGGGGCATTTGATTTCACCATTCCTTTTGCAATCACTACCAATCGCAGCTCATCTGCTGGTCTAGCAGCTTCACGTAAGCTGAGATTTGCAGCATGTGGGAGGGAGGAATGAAAGTGTAGGCCACAGAGAAGACTGAAGAAACACCCACCTGGACTGTAAGCAGAGATCTAACTTAATTGGGCACAAAATCAACAATTGGGAGGAACATCTCTGCAATGGATCGACGCAGTGCATAATAATGGCCCTGAGGATTGTTGTCGAGAATTTTTTTTACCCTCATGGATTCATTGGGCTGAATGTATAGAAGCCATTATAAAGGCAGATAAACTGATACTTTCTGCTGATACTATGTGATCTGTTTTGGAAAATAGCGAAATGTTGTTCCTGCAGGTGTTCTAGTTTCACCAGTGGGCACGAAGACTGGCTCCTTGGGCTGCTTGTTATATATAGCCTTCTTGTCACTTACACCACTTATAATTCATCGCGTGCCAGGACCGTTACTTTATTTTGGTACTTGAGCCTGATAAAGTAAACCTCATTGAACGGAATTCCTTAATGAGAATTTATCTTCAAGAGTCTAATTTGCACAAAGCATGTGATTCTGCCCCATTTCTTTGATCACATTTTTTGTTTAGTATATCAATGGAAATATATCATCTGTCCATTTTTAAAAAAAATTTTTTTAACAGCTATACAATTTAATATTCCTATCGCTTACTTTCTTATTACTGCATATGCGTGACAGATTTTGCTCAATTTCTTCTTCTTTGTGCAGCAGCCAATTTTTTTTTTATTAGGTTTTCTCTGATGTCTGGAATATCAGCACTGTCACCCTAGTAACAAATCTAGACATGAAAGGAAATATGTAATTACAGTAAGGTGTGCCTGGCGGAGCAGTTTTATTATAACAGGCTTGGACTGACTTTAGTAAAGATAATGTGATGTTAAACCAATTTACAACATTGTATTGTGGCTGTGCATTTACTAGAGCACATATGTCAAATCTGGCTCTCAGGATAATTATATTTGGCCCGTGATGCTGGGACCGTCCCCCCTATTATGCTACATGGAGGACAAAGTGGGGCTCATTAAACTGTATAGAGAATCATGTGGTGTCAATTATACTGTATGGATGACTATGTGGGTCCATTATACTTTATAGAGGATTAAGTGGGGCGCATTATAGGTCACCATACTTTGCTGGGGGGGTACAGCAGGGTCATCATATCGTGCTTGTAGAGTACTATGTGGAGTATCATGGGAAAGTACTTTTGTTGCGATCATACTTTATTATCCGTATTTATTAATTCAAGGTTTTTTTTAATCCTTTGTGATTACATATTTAAATTGGGACATATGCGTTTTACTGCTCTTGCAGAACATATTATATTCCAGTATGCCCCATTTTTGATTGTTCATTTTATTTTAAGATCTATTAACTAAAATGTACTTTGTTCGTGGGACAAACCCTTTAAAGTGAACCTGTCAGTAGGATTTTGCGAAGTAACCTACAGAAACTGTCAGGTTGGCAGTGTTAAACTGATTAAAATGATACCCGGGGTGAAGAAATCCGTCTTGTGGTTCTTCTGTAATCACTGTTAAAAAGTTTTCAGTTAATGAGATGCCCATGCTCCAGGGCAGGACTGTAGGCAGAGTCTTATCATCTTGCTCTAAGGCAGAGAAACCAAGGAAAGACCTGCTCACAGGCCGCTCCGATGCACAAACAGTCTTTCTATGATGAGGAAGATAAGACCCTGCCCAGCATCGGACTGGAGCACCTTGGACCCACCAGAGAAAATCATTCTTGGGGCCCACTATGTAGCTACATAGAAAGAAATACAAGACCACCAATTGTGTGGTAAACACGCTAATATCATGGTATAATATAAGGTAGTACACGTCTTAATTATGTAGCAGGGGTTGAGGTAGCCCCCCTCATAGAATATAATGCAGCCCCCTCTCATAGAATATAATACAGCACACCACAAAATATAATGCAACCCCCTTATAAGGTATAATGCAGCTCCCCATATAATATAATGTAGCACCCTCATAGGGTATGATGCAGCACCCCTCATATATAATGTAAGCCCCCCCCATAGAGTATACTGTAGCCCCCACATATAGTATGATGTAGCCCCCCAGAATATGTCCCCTGAGAGAATAATGCAGCCCTACCACAGAATATAATGTAGCCCCCCATAGAGTATACTGTAGCCCCCTCATATAGTATGTAGCCCCCTAGAATATAATGTAGTCCCGAGAGAATAATGCAGTCCCCCCACAGAATATAATGTAGCCCCCTCATAAAGTTTTAATGCAGCCCCCTCATATTGTATAATGCAGCCCCCTCTCCATCTACATAATTGTTCTCCCCCATCACCCCTATCATTGCCCTTTCCACCACCTCCATCATTGCCTTCTCCCCCAAAACCCCCATCATTGCCCATTCCACCACCACCATTGTCTTTTCCACCACTACCATCATTGTCCTTTACACCACAATCATTGCTTTCTACCCCACCACCCCCATCATTGCCCATTTCAACACCTCCATCATTGCCTCCCCCACCACCAACATTGTCCTTTCCACCACAACCATCATTGCCTTCTCCACCACCCCATCATTGCCTCCTTCTCCATCACCCCATCATCCTTCCCCATCACCCCATCATTGCTAATCTCCAATGCACCACACACACAGCACCGCACACGCACGCAGACACACACCACCGCACACGCACGCAGACACACACCACCGCACCACTCTCACACACACAAAGCACCGCATCGCACCACATACACACACGCACGCAGACAGACACACAGCACCACTCACCACTTGCAGCACATTCAGGCAGCCTCTTCCTTTCCGGCAGCTTTCTGTCTGAAACAGCCGCGCGCTGAATGATGGCATCATCCAGCTGCGCTGTCTCAGACAGGAACGCCGGGATGTGCTGCGAGACGTGCGTGTGTGTATGTGGTGCGATGCTTTGTGTGTGAGTGTGAGAGAGTGGTGCAGTGGTGGTAGGGCTTTACATGCAGGCAGTGTTGGCTGCAGCTAACGCTGCCCGCTCTTAAAGTGAAATGATATTCACTCCTCTCCACGCCCACAGGCGTGAATATTCATTTCTCTTTAGCGGCGGGGACAGTTTTTGGCTTCCTGTCACCCGCTGCTGCTCCACTGGCACAGGGTGGGCCCCCTTGACTCAGGGGCCTCATAGCCACTCTCTGGGGGGCTCTAGAGTAGTGAGGGCCTTAGTCAGTTGCTGGCCACTATGCCAGCAGATGTCAGTGCCTGGGCACCAGAGAATCCACCGGTTCTCCGGTGAGCCAGTGCGACCCTGACCCTGCCTACAGTCCCACCCCGAAGCACCAGCATCTCATTCACTGAAAACATCTAACACTGATTACACAAGAACCACAAGACAGATTTCTTCACCCCAGGTATCATTTTAATCAGTATAATAGCAACAACCTGTTACTGTGCACAATCCTGCTGACAGGTTCGCTTTAAGTTTATTTCAATAAGAAAAGGTTCATCATGATATTTAATGATAAGGAAACTTCCTTAATTGTAGACATTTTTTGCATATACAGTGGGTACGGAAAGTATTAAGACCTCTTTAAAATTTTCACTCTTTGTTTCATTGCAGCCATTTGGTAAATTCAAAAAAGTTCATTTTTTTCTCATCAATGTACACTCTGCACCCCATCTTGACTGAAAAAAAAAACAAATGTAGAAATGTTTGCAAATGTATTAAAAAAGAAAAACAGAAATATCACATGGTCGTAAGTATTCAGACCCTTTGCTCAGTATTGAGTAGAAGCACCCTTTTGAGCTAGTACCATGAATCTTCTTGGAAATGATGCAACACGTTTTTCACACATGAATTTGAGGATCCTCTGCCATTCTTCCTTGCAGATCCTCTCCGGTTCCGTCAGGTTGGATGGTAAACGTTGGTGGACAGCCATTTTCAGGTCTCTCCAGAGATGCTCAATTGGGTTTAGGTCAGGGCTCTGGCTGGGCCAGTCGAGAATGGTCACAGAGCTGTTCTGAAGCCAATTCTTTTGTTATTTTAGCTGTGTACTTAGGGTCATTGTCTTGCTGGAAGGTGAACCTTCGGCCAAGTCTGAGGTCCAGAGCACTCTGGAAGAGGTTTTCATCCAGGATATCTCTGTACTTGGCCGCATTCATGTTTCCTTCAATGACAACCAGTCGTCCTGTCCCTGCAGCTGAAAAACACCCCCATAGCATGATGCTGCCACCACCACGTTTCACTGTGGGGATTGTATTGGGGAGGTTATGAGCAGTGCCTGGTTTTCTCCACACATACCGCTTAGAATTATCACCAAAAAGGTCTATCTCTGTTTCATCAGACCAGAGAATGTAATTTCTCATAGTCTGGGAGTCCTCCATGTGTTTTTTTTTTATGCGGGCTTTCATATGTCTTGCACTGAGGAGAGGCTTCCGTTGGGCCACTCTGACATAAAGGCCCAACTGGTGGAGGGCTGTAGTGATAGTTGACTTTGTGGAACTTTCTCCCATCTCCCTATTGCATTTATTGAGCTCAGCCACAGTGATCTTGGGGTTCTTCTTTACTTCTCTCACCAAGGCTCTTCTCCCACGATTGCTCAGTTTGGCTGGATAGACAGGTCTAGGAAGACTTCTGGTGGTCCCAAACTTCTTCCATTTAAGGACTATGGAGGCCACTGTGCTCTTAGGAACCTTGAGTACTGCAGAAATTCTGTTGCAACCTTGGCCAGATCTGTGCCTTGCCACAATTCTGTCTCTGAGCTCCTTGGCCTGTTCCTTTAACCTCATGATTCTCATTTGTTGTGACATGCACTGTGAGCTGTGGGGTCTTATATAGACAGGTGCAGGCTCGGACTGGCCCACCGGAGAACCGGAGGATCCTCCAGTGGGCCCAGGCACTGACACCTGCTGGCAGGGCCCCCACTGCTCCAGGGCCCCCCACTGCTCCAGAAGACCCCCCCCCCCCGGCCGCCCCCCACCCACTCTCCTTGAAGACGATACTTACCCTGCTCCAGTGATGGTCTCGACGTCTGCTCTGCACTGCATCTTCTTCCTGCTTGTGCGGTCATATGGTACCGCTCATTAAGGTTATGAATATGCGCATATTCATGACTTTAATCAGCAGTATCACATGACCGCACAAGCAGGAAGAAGATGCTGCGCCACCGCCGGGAGTCGGGACAGAGCGCGAGGGATGTCGGCACGGCCATGCAGTGTGTGGGACAGGTGAGTATGAGGGACGGGGGTACTGGGGGATGAAGGAGGACATAAGCCCGGCGCGCTGTGGGGGGGGTAATAGTCTGGGGCAGATTGCTGGACACACTGGAGACAGTGCTGGACACTGGGGCAGAATGCTGGACACACTGGAGACAGTGCTGGACACTGGGGCAGAATGCTGGACACACTGGAGACAGTGCTGGACACTGGGGCAGAATGCTGGACACACTGGGGCAGAATGCTGGACACACTGGGGCAGAATGCTGGACACACTGGGGCAGAATGCTGGACACACTGGGGCAGAATGCTGGACACACTGGGGCAGAATGCTGGACACACTGGGGCAGAATGCTGGACACACTGGGGCAGAATGCTGGACACACTGGGGCAGAATGCTGGACACACTGGGGCAGAATGCTGGACACACTGGGGCAGAATGCTGGACACACTGGGGCAGAATGCTGGACACACTGGGGCAGAATGCTGGACACACTGGGGCAGAATGCTGGACACACTGGGGCAGAATGCTGGACACACTGGGGCAGAATGCTGGACACACTGGGGCAGAATGCTGGACACACTGGGGCAGTGCTGGACACACTGGGGCAGATTGCTGGACACACTGGGGCAGATTGCTGGACACACTGGGGCAGATTGCTGGACACACTGGGGGCAGAGCTGGACACACTGGGGGCAGAGCTGGACACACTGGGGGCAGAGCTGGACACACTGGGGGCAGAGCTGGACACACTGGGGGCAGAGCTGGACACACTGGGGGCAGAGCTGGACACACTGGGGGCAGAGCTGGACACACTGGGGGCAGAGCTGGACACACTGGGGGCAGAGCTGGACACACTGGGGGCAGAGCTGGACACACTGGGGGCAGAGCTGGACACACTGGGGGCAGAGCTGGACACACTGGGGGCAGAGCTGGACACACTGGGGGCAGAGCTGGACACACTGGGGGCAGAGCTGGACACACTGGGGGCAGTGCTGGACACACTGGGGGCAGTGCTGGACATACTGGGGCAGATTGTTGGACAACCTGGGGGTAATATGCTTGACACACTGGGGCAGATTGCTGGACACACTGGGGCAGATTGCCGGACACACTGGGGCAATATGCTTGACACACTGGGGCAGATTGCTGGACACACTGGGGCAGAATGCTGGACACATGGGGCAGAATGCTGGACACATGGGGCAGAATGCTGGACACACTGGGGCAGTGCTGGACACACTGGGGCAGTGCTGGACACACTGGGGCAGATTGCTGGACACACTGGGGCAGATTGCTGGACACACTGGGGCAGATTGCTGGACACACTGGGGCAGATTGCTGGACACACTGGGGGAAGATTGCTGGACACACTGGGGGAAGATTGCTGGACACACTGGGGGCAGAGCTGGACACACTGGGGGCAGAGCTGGACACACTGGGGGCAGAGCTGGACACACTGGGGGCAGAGCTGGACACACTGGGGGCAGAGCTGGACACACTGGGGGCAGAGCTGGACACACTGGGGGCAGAGCTGGACACACTGGGGGCAGAGCTGGACACACTGGGGGCAGAGCTGGACACACTGGGGGCAGAGCTGGACACACTGGGGGCAGTGCTGGACATACTGGGGCAGATTGTTGGACAACCTGGGGGTAATATGCTTGACACACTGGGGCAGATTGCTGGACACACTGGGGCAGATTGCCGGATACACTGTCCGGGGGCAATACTGGACACACTGGGGCAATATGCTTGACATACTGGGGCAGATTGCTGGACACACTGGGGCAGAATGCTGGACACACTGGGGCAGAATGCTGGACACATGGGGCAGAATGCTGGACACATGGGGCAGAATGCTGGACACATGGGGCAGAATGCTGGACACACTGGGGCAGAATTCTGGACACACTGGGGCAGAATGCTGGACACACTGGGGCAGAATGCTGGACACACTGGGGCAGAATGCTGGACACACTGGGGCAGAATGCTGGACACACTGGGGCAGATTGCTGGACACACTGGGGCAGATTGCTGGACACACTGGGGCAGATTGCTGGACACACTGGGGCAGATTGCTGGACACACTGGGGGCAGAGCTGGACACACTGGGGGCAGAGCTGGACACACTGGGGGCAGTGCTGGACACACTGGGGCAGATTGTTGGACAACCTGGGGGTAATATGCTTGACACACTGGGGCAGATTGCTGGACACACTGGGGCAGATTGCCGGACACACTGGGGCAGATTGCCGGACACACTGGGGCAATATGCTTGACATACTGGGGCAGATTGCTGGACACACTGGGGCAGATTGCTGGACACACTGGGGGAAGATTGCTGGACACACTGGGGGAAGATTGCTGGACACACTGGGGGCAGAGCTGGACACACTGGGGGCAGAGCTGGACACACTGGGGGCAGAGCTGGACACACTGGGGGCAGAGCTGGACACACTGGGGGCAGAGCTGGACACACTGGGGGCAGAGCTGGACACACTGGGGGCAGAGCTGGACACACTGGGGGCAGAGCTGGACACACTGGGGGCAGAGCTGGACACACTGGGGGCAGAGCTGGACACACTGGGGGCAGTGCTGGACACACTGGGGCAGATTGTTGGACAACCTGGGGGTAATATGCTTGACACACTGGGGCAGATTGCTGGACACACTGGGGCAGATTGCCGGACACACTGGGGCAGATTGCCGGACACACTGGGGCAATATGCTTGACATACTGGGGCAGATTGCTGGACACACTGGGGCAGATTGCTGGACACACTGGGGGAAGATTGCTGGACACACTGGGGGAAGATTGCTGGACACACTGGGGGCAGAGCTGGACACACTGGGGGCAGAGCTGGACACACTGGGGGCAGAGCTGGACACACTGGGGGCAGAGCTGGACACACTGGGGGCAGAGCTGGACACACTGGGGGCAGAGCTGGACACACTGGGGGCAGAGCTGGACACACTGGGGGCAGAGCTGGACACACTGGGGGCAGAGCTGGACACACTGGGGGCAGAGCTGGACACACTGGGGGCAGAGCTGGACACACTGGGGGCAGAGCTGGACACACTGGGGGCAGAGCTGGACACACTGGGGGCAGAGCTGGACACACTGGGGGCAGAGCTGGACACACTGGGGGCAGAGCTGGACACACTGGGGGCAGAGCTGGACACACTGGGGGCAGAGCTGGACACACTGGGGGCAGAGCTGGACACACTGGGGGCAGAGCTGGACACACTGGGGGCAGAGCTGGACACACTGGGGGCAGAGCTGGACACACTGGGGGCAGAGCTGGACACACTGGGGGCAGAGCTGGACACACTGGGGGCAGAGCTGGACACACTGGGGGCAGAGCTGGACACACTGGGGGCAGAGCTGGACACACTGGGGGCAGTGCTGGACATACTGGGGCAGATTGTTGGACAACCTGGGGGTAATATGCTTGACACACTGGGGCAGATTGCTGGACACACTGGGGCAGATTGCCGGACACACTGTCCGGGGGCAATACTGGACACACTGGGGCAATATGCTTGACACACTGGGGCAGAATGCTGGACACACTGGGGCAGATTGCTGGACACACTGGGGGCAGTGCTGGACACACTGGGGCAGATTGCTGGACACACTGGGGCAGATTGCTGGACACTGGGGCAGATTGCTGGACACACTGGGGGCAGTGCTGGACACTGGGGCAGATTGCTGGACACACTGGGGGCAGTGCTGGACACTGGGGCAGATTGCTGGACATACTGGGGCAGATTGTTGGACAACCTGGGGCAGATTGTTGGACAACCTGGGGGTAATATGCTTGACACACTGGGGCAGATTGCTGGACACACTGGGGGTAATATGCTGGACACACTGTCGGGGGGCAATGCTGGACACACTGGGGCAATATGCTTGACACACTGGGGCAGATTGCCGGACATACTGGGGCAGATTCCTGGACACACTGTCCGGGGGCAATGCTGGACATACTGGGGCAGGTTGCTGGACACACTGGGGGTAATATGCTGGACACACTGGGGCAGATAGCTGGACACACTGTCCGGGGGCAATACTGGACACACTGGGGCAATATGCTTGACATACTGGGGCAGATTGCTGGACACACTGGGGCAGATTGCCGGACATACTGGGGCAGATTCCTGGACACACTGTCTGAGGGCAATGCTGGACATACTGGGACAGATTGCTGGACACACTGGGGGTAATATGCTGGATACACTGGGGCAGATTGCCGGACATAGTGGGGCAGATTGCTGGACACACTGTCTGGGGGCAATGCTGGACACACTGGGGCAGATTGCTGGACACTGGGGCAATATGCTGGACATACTGGGGCAGGTTGCTGGACACACTGGGGGTAATATGCTGGACACACTGGGGTAATATGCTGGACACACTGGGGCAGATTGCTAGACACACTGGGGCAGGACTGGAGGCATGGGCAGAATGTAGATACGGAACATGATTGGAGACACGGGGCAGAATGAAAGACATGGGGCAGGATTGGATCATGGGGCAGGATGGATACGATGGAGACAGATGGGGCAGGATGGAGAGATCATATGGGGTAGAATGGATACTCATGATGGCAGGATGGGAGACCATATGGCTGGAGCCAGGAATGAGATAAACGGGGCCAGGGTGGGGAATATTATTACCATAGGGGCTAATTAAGGGATATTATTACTGCAGTGATGTATTTATTGTATTTTTTGAGTATACTGTTTTAAATGGGGGGGCGGTCCTGTTACTGTGTAGAGTGACACTATATCGCCTTTTTTTCTTCATGTGGTGTAATGTAGAAGTTGTGAAAAATTAAGTAATGTGTTCTGCTAATGTGTTCTGCAAGCGGAGCTCGAGATAACTGTGTTATTTCCTGCAGAGACGAGTCCTGGCTGGATGAAAGATGAAGGTCACTGGTGAGTCAAGGCCCCGTCACACATAGCGAGATCGCTAGCGAGATCGCTGCTGAGTCACAAGTTTTGTGACGCAACAGCGACCTCAGTAGCGATCTCGCTATGTGTGACACGTACCAGCGATCAGGCCCCTGCTGCGAGATCGCTGGTCGTGTCGGAATGGCCTGGACCATTTTTTGGTCGTTGAGGTCCCGCTGACATTGCTGAATCGGTGTGTGTGACACCGATCCAGCGATGTCTTCACTGGTAACCAGGCTAAACATCGGGTTACTAAGCGCAGGGCCGCACTTAGTAACCCGATGTTTACCCTGGTTACCAGCGTAAATGTAAAAAAAAAAAAACAGTACATACTCACCATCTGATGTCCGTCAGGTCCCTTGCCGTCTGCTTCCTGCTCTGACTGAGTGCGGCCGTACAGTGAGAAGTGAGAGCACAGCAGTGACGTCACCGCTGCGCTCTGCTCTCACTGTACGGCGGCACTCAGTCAGAGCAGGAAGCAGACGGCGGGGGACCTGACGGACATCAGATGGTGAGTATGTACTGTTTTTTTTTTTTTGGTAACCAGGGTAAACATCGGGTTACTAAGCGCGGCCCTGCGCTTAGTAACCCGATGTTTACCCTGGTTACCCGGGTGCTGCAGGGGGACTTCGGCATCGTTGAAGACAGTTTCAACGATGCCGAAGTCGTTCCCCTGATCGTTGGTCGCTGGAGAGCTGTCTGTGTGACATCTCCCCAGCGACCACACAACGACTTACCAACGATCACGGCCAGGTCGTATCGCTGGTCGTGATCGTTGGTAAATCGCTATGTGTGACGGGGCCTTCAGTGTTACCTATACACTGACACTATACACTGTATACTATATACAGAGCTCCTGTGTATAATGTCACCAGTGATCACTGTATTACCTATACATTATATACAGAGCTCCTGTGTATAATGTCACCAGTGATCTCTGTATTACCTCTACACAGGCACTGCATACTAAGTACAGATCTCCTGTGTATAATGTCACTTAGGCTGCCGTCACACATTCAGTATTTGGTCTGTAATTTACATCAGTATTTGTAAGCCAAAACCAGGAGTGGGTGATAAATACAGAAGTGGTGCATATGTTTCTATTATACTTTTCCTCTAATTGTTCCACTCCTGGTTTTGGCTTACAAATACTGATGTAAAATACTGACCAAATACTGCTAGTGTGACGGCAGCCTTATGGTGATAGTATTGTGTGTGTTTTTTTTTTTTTTTTCTGATCAGTATTGTAGTATTCAGTCACTATGTGGTGGTAATATGTGGTCTGGAAATGGTGTTGTGGTATTTGTCCCTTGTATGTAGTATTATTCGGTCACTATGTGGTCTGGTCATGGTGTGGTGGTATTTCTTCCTGTATGTGGTAATATTTGTCTTGGTATAGTGGATTGTGTTGTGTATGGCGGTCATTTGTTCTCACTGATATTAATTAGGAGAAGATTCTTTATTTCCATTAGAGTTTTAATGCTTTGTACACAGCGGCGGAGATGCACTTACAGGGGGTTTCCTGTGGAAAAAAGTAATCACCTCTCCACAGGATAAGTGATAGCGTATTGATTGGTGGGGGTCTGACTGCTTGGACCCATTCAGCAAAATGTGGAACTTTTTATCCCCATTAGACTGGAGTGACATGTCCGACTAGATCACTGATCCATTCATTCCCTCAGTGGCTGCACTTGTTTTTTTCTGGAAGCCCCAAAGAGAATGAATGGAGCTGCGGTCAGAAATCCCACCTGCCGCTGCATTTTAAAATAGTGATAAAAGTGTCCTGTCAGGGATAAAACTTCCCCATTCTTCCGATCGGTGCAGTTTCTAATGGTCGGATCTAAGCGATCACCTATCCTGTGGAGCCCATGGATCAGTGATAACTTGTTTTAACCAAGAACCCCATTAATGTAAACTACCGTAATTATACATCCCAGTTATTGGGGCACACGATAGATGTGCAGCAGCCGCCGGTGTTTTACAGCCGATGCTCCACTATAATGACAGATATTTGCATATAGCTGTAGGGTGGGCCCCTAGAGTCCATTCCTCTGGTGGGCCCCAGACACCCCAGTCCGACGCTGGACAGGTGTGTGCCTTTCCAAATCCAGTCCTATCAGTTTAATTAAACACAGCTGGATTCCAATGAAGGAGTAGAAGCATCTCAAGGAGGATCACAAGGAGATGGACAGCATGTGACTTAAATATGAGTGTCTGAGCAAAGGGTCTGAATACTTATGACCATGTGATATTTCAGTTTCTCTTTTTTAACAAATTTGCAAAAATTACTGTGTGTTTTTTTTTTTCAGTCAAGATGGGATGCAGAGTGTACATTAATGAGAAAAAAAAATGACCTTTTTCGAATTTACCAAATGACTGCAATGAAACAAAGAGTGAAAAATTTAAAGGGGACTAAATACTTTCTGTACCCGCTGTATATGAAGGCTGGCCTACGACTTTGTCCACATTTTTGTATTTTTGCCCTCTGTGTATTTGAGTTTGACATTCCTGGACTAGGGCAAAGGTGATATTAAAACCCTCATACATGAGACTGTCGCTTTTCCTGTACATCTCATTGTTGTGTTGTGTAATCCTGATATTGGCACATCTGTGTGTATTCACGGACACATTGCCATCCAATATCCACATGACTAAACATTAATATATTCATCTGAATATTTGTATGATATCCGCTTTATGTATCACTATATCTGTATGCAGTGGCGTAACTACAAAGTTATGGGCCCCGGTGCGAACTTCCAAATGGGGCCCCCCCCCGCCATAAAATTCAATGTAACCCCCATAGAATACAATGCAGCCCCCCTCATAGTATAATGCAGCCCCTCCATACAGGGGCAGTGAGAAAGACACGAGCAAATGGTGACGAGGAGGCAGGGGAGAGGGCACAAGGGGGCAAGGAAGACAGGCACAAGGGGACACATGGGGGCTAGGAGGCAGGGGAGAAGGTTACAAGGGGACTAGTGGGCAAGGGAGACTGACACAAGGGGACAATGGAGACTGACACAAGGGGCACACGGGGACTAGTGGACAAGGGAGACTGGCACACGGGGACACAGGGACTAGTGGGCAAGGGAGACTGACACATGGAGAATAGTGGGCAAGGGAGACTGATACAAGGGGACTAGTGGGCAATGGAGACTGACACAAGGGGACACACGGGGACAAGGGACAAGCACAAGGGGACAAGGGAGACAGGCACAAGGGGACACACAGGGACTAGTGGGCAAGAGACTGACACAAGGGAACAAGGGATACAAGCACAAGGGGACACACAGGGACAAGTGGGAAAGGGAGACTGACACACAGGGACTAGTGGGCAAAGGAGACTGACACAAGCACAAGGGGACAAAGGAGACTGACACAAGCACAAGGGGACATAGGAGACAGGCACATGGGGACACACAGGGACTAATGGGCAAGGGAGACTGGCACATGGGGACACAAGCATAAGGGAGACAGGCTCAAGGGGACACACGGCCCCTGACCTGCCAGAGCCGTTTGCAGCTGCGACCGTGGTAGTTACGCCGCTGCCTCACACACACACATACTACAGATATCACACACACTACAGATATCACACACACTACAGATATCACACACACTACAGATATCACACACACTACAGATATCACACACATCATACTACAGATATCACACACACACACATCATACTACAGATATCACACACACACATCAGTTATCACACACACACACTACAGATATCACACACATACTACAGATATCACACACACACACATACTACAGATATCACACACACACACACTACAGATATCACACACACACACACACACACACACACACACACACACTACAGATATCACACACACTACAGATATCACACACACACATCATATTACAGATATCACACACACACTACAGATATCACACACACACACAGACATACTACAGATATCACACACACACTACACTACAGATATCACACACACACATCATACTACAGATATCACACACACACATACTACAGTTATCACACACACACTACAGATATCACACACACACACACACATACTAAAGATATCACACACACACACACACACCAGAGATACCAGCTCATATACACAACTCACAATCTCCTCTCTGGTACAGGGGTGGCTGATGTAAACCGGCTGCAGCTCCTCAGCTTCTCCTGACTAAAGCGGCTCTGTCCCGCACCTCCCCCCTGCTCTCGCCTTCTGTCCCGGGGTTATTTTGGCTTTCTCTTAAATACGATCTCATTCAGACGTACATGAGATGTATGAGGGGGGAAAAATACAGACTGAGAAGCTGTCTCATCGTGATGACTGGAGCTGCTTCCTGTCTCTCACGTGCCCCGGCTGCCCCCTTCCCCTAGATACGCCTCGGACTGTTGCCGTGCAGGAGGAATCTCCTGCACTGCAACATCGTGTTGGGTGCCAGCACAGCCCGCACAGTGGTCTATCCAGCACAGCCCGCACAGTGGTCTATCCAGCACAGCCCGCACAGTGGTCTATTCAGCACAGCCCGCACAGTGGTATATACAGCACAGCCCGCACAGTGGTATATCCAGCACAGCCCGCACAGTGGTATATCCAGCACAGCCCGCACAGTGGTATATCCAGCACAGCCCGCACAGTGGTCTATCCAGCACAGCCCGCACAGTGGTCTATCCAGCACAGCCCGCACAGTGGTCTATCCAGCACAGCCCGCACAGTGGTCTATCCAGCACAGCCCGCACAGTGGTCTATCCAGCACAGCCCGCACAGTGGTCTATCCAGCACAGCCCGCACAGTGGTCTATCCAGCACAGCCCGCACAGTGGTCTATCCAGCACAGCCCGCACAGTGGTCTATCCAGCACAGCCCGCACAGTGGTCTATCCAGCACAGCCCGCACAGTGGTCTATCCAGCACAGCCCGCACAGTGGTCTATCCAGCACAGCCCGCACAGTGGGCTATCCAGCACAGCCCGCACAGTGGTCTATCCAGCACAGCCCGCATCTCTCGACCCCCCCCCCCCCCCCCCCCCCCCGAGAATGCCCCCACAGTCCAGTAAAAAAAAAAACCACTCTCCTTACCTTTCCTCTTGCCAGCGTTGCTTCCTGCTCCGGTCTCAGGCTCGGCTGCAGTCTGCCCGGGACACAGCAGGTGCGCGATGATATGACGTGTTGTGAATTCTGTTGTGGGTTCTGCTCTTGGGCTCCCTCCGGTGGTTATAAGTGGTAGTGCTGCTGTTTGTCCTTCACAGCAGTCATCAGGTGCGTCCACTTCGGACGGGGCCATTTAGTCTGGCTTCACCCTTTAGTGAGTGCCAGTTGTTCATTGTTTCTGGAGGATTCACATCCCTTCCTGGTCGCTCCTGCTTGCAGTTCATTTCTACAAGATAAGTTCTGCTTGTTTTTCTGCCCACATGTTGTGGGCCTCATTGTTCAGTGCATTGCATGTTTTTTCTTGTCCAGCTTTATCTGTGTAAGGATTTATGCAGCCAAGCTGGAATCTCTGAAGAGGCAGATTTACCCTCCATGTCTTTAGTTAGATGTGGAGTTTTTGTATTATCTGTGGTGGACATTTCATAGTATTTTAATACTGACCGCATAGTTCTCTGTCCTATCTTTCCTATTTTAGCTAGATTGGCCTCCTTTGCTAAATTCTGTTTTCAGCCTGTGTATGTTTTTTCCTCTCCTCTCACAGTCAATATTTGTGGGGGGCTGCCTATCCTTTGGGAATTTTCTCTGAGGCAAGATAGTTTTCCCTTTTCTATCTATAGGGTTAATTAGTCCTCCGGCTGTGTCGAGGTGTCTAGGATTGGTAGGTACATCCCACGGCTACTTCTAGTTGCGGTGTTAAGTCCAGGGTCTGCGGTCAGTACAGTTACCACATTCTCCAGAGTACGTCTCATGCCGCTCCTAGGCCACCAGATCATAACAATGACGTCATTGCGCACCCGCAGTGTCAGAGGCAGAGCGGGGAATGATGGGAGAGGGAGCGTCTGTAGACGCTTACTCCTCCGTCATTGTATTCAACTGTACTGGCGTCATAGACGCCGGTATAGTTGAATGCGACGGCAGGGGGGGTGAGTCGGCGGCAGCGGGGGGAGGCGGATCGAGCGGCCCATGACTGCCAGAAGTGCCCGATGGCCAGTCTGGCCCTGCTCTGACCTGACCTCCCGGGCCCGGTCGCAATGGCGACCGCTGCAACCGCAGTAGTTACGCCCCTGTCCATACTGTACAATGGCCACACATAGTGCTCTATACTGTACAATGGCCACACATGATGCTCCATACTGTACAATGGCCACACATGATATTGCCTACAGTATAATGGCCACACATAGTTACTCCTACACACGCGGCTGAGCTCCGTACACATTGCACATGCGGCTCCCCTCCGTACACCTCGTACACACCCAGCTCCGCTCCGTACACCTTGCACACACGGCTCCGCTCTGTACACCTCATACACACGCGGCTCCGCTCCATATACCTCATACACACATGGCTCCGCTCCGCACACCTCGTACACACCTGGCTCCGCTCCGTACGCCTCGTACACACCCGGCTCCGCTCCGTACGCCTCGTACACACCCGGCTCCGCTCCGTACACACCCGGCTCTGCTCCATATACCTCATACACACCCGGCTCCGCTCCGTACACCTCGTACACACCCGGCTCCGCTCCGTACACCTCGTACACACCCGGCTCCGCTCCGTACACCTCATACACACCCAGCTCCGCTCCATACACCTCATACACACACGGCTCCGCTCCGTACACCTCATACACACACAGCTCCGCTCTGTACACCTCATACACACACTGCTCTGCTATATCCACACAAACCCCTCCTGACCTCACACAAAAGCTTACCCTCCTCCAGCACGATGACAACCAGCATTGCACTACACGGAAGCCCTTAATCATGTGACTCCGACTCCTCCCCTCCTGTGACCTCATCACAGGTCCTGTGCGCACAGAGCAGCTGCAGCCATAGTTGTGGTGTGCCGCTCTCTGCGGTGGAGGGGCTCTGCTGCGGGACAAGTGCAGTCCCACCCGTGATCGCGCATGCACTGAGAGAGTGCACGCGCACCAGGGCCTGTAAAGAAGATTTATTTTAAGGGCCGGCGGCCCATTTTGTAGCTCAGAGTTCTTGGGGGCCCGCCCAGTCTGCTGGACTGAGCGGGCCCCTAAGCACTGCGGGCCCCGTCGCAATTGCGACCCCTGCGACCGCGGTAGTTACGCCCCTGTCTGTATGCAAGGTGTAAGGGAAAAAAATTGGAAATCCATTAAAACCACATTGAGCTAAAGTTCTGTTCACATCTGCAGATTTTCTGAAAGATTTCATGGAAATCGCAACAGAATCCATCAGCCTCTTTTATAAATCTTTTGATTTCCATGTGGCATTTGTACATGATACTATGTCCAGTGCATTGTGATATTTTATTAAAAGGAATCTGTCAGCAGGTGTTTGCTAGTTAATCAGAGAGCAGCATAATGTAGGGACAGAGAGCTTGACTCTGTGGATGTCATTTGCTCCACAGCTTTAGTTTCAATGCAATCCGTGTTTTATCAGCAGAAGATTACAGTCCAGCTCATCTGTGTAACCTCGCCCCCACCACTGATTGGCAGCTTGCTGCACAGCATACATGGGAAGCAGCCAATCAGGGGTGTGGGTGGGGTTATACACAGTTCAGCCTTCTGAGACTGCTACATGTATAGCAGAGAAAATGGATTCTATCAAAACTGCCACAAACAGCCTAGTAAGTGATACATCACTGGAATCAGGGTCTCTACCCCTACATCATGCTGCTCTCATATTACATAACAAAATCTGCTGACAAATTCCCTTTAACTAAAATCTTTTTCTTTCCTTGAGTCATGTTGGTGGATTTATTACGCAGTTATTTCAGATGGGGTTTTGTATTGATAGAACACAGTTCACCTCTCCCACAAGAAGGTGCAGAAACATACTGTATAGTGCGAAACAAAACATATTGAGAGGATATGAACTGGTCACTCAGACCATAAAGTGTATACCATAAACCAATATTCACAACATTCACAACATTCACCTAATATTATTTTTCTCACTTTTGTTTGGAAACAGGAACTGAAGCTTCAGGAGGTACAAGCGGAGAATGCATGTCTTGTGGAAGAAAGGTCAAGGCTCTGCAGCAGAGTAAAGAGGGCAGCCAAGGTCAGCACAATTTCTAATTTATGCAGATAAATAGAGTAATTGAGTTGTAATACACTTTCAAAACAGCTGAGCAGATGAAATGAAAGAGACCAAAACTCTGCAAAGTCTTTCTTCATAACAATCGAAAGCCACATGGCCTCACAGCTCAACGTTGATTTTCTACTGGAAAAAGTCACCAAGTGTCTCCTCCAAAGTTCACTTAGAAGTAACTATCTGCGCTTACTCTAATGCTGCGGTGCTACAAATATAACCTTCCAGTAGCCCATAAATCGTCCTCTTGCTTTACAATAGAAAAGTAGCACAAAGGCACCAAGTATCCATTAGAGTTGGCTTCAGTTGTTAATTTGGCAACTGTGGATCGTAAATGCGCTGTGATATAGCGAGCTGTTGTGCTTTGCACTACCCCAGTGCTGCATCTAATGTTTGGTCATTTCTTAGTAACGTATGTAGCAGCGCTGGGTTACTGCAAGCGGCGAGTGAGGACAGCCACAGAGGGATGTGGGATTCTGCTCTGTAGGCTGGGAAGGTTGAACTCCGCTTTTACTAGAAAGTCATGCCCTTTATGGTGGCATTAAGAATGCTTCTGGCCCCCTTTGATGATAAGTACAACGGCCCTTTAACATTGTGATTTTTTTTTTTCATTCCTACATTCAGTGACACCATTGGGGCTTATGTCTGCACCTCCCCAAAACTGGTTTCGGGCAAATGCACCGATGGGGCCATTGACTATAACGATGCAGACAAGTCACCATGTGCTCTTTTGTGCATAATCATCCATGTACATTCCTCCTATTGGAGGTGGGCACCATGATGTAGGAAAAAAACATAATGTAAAAGGGCCCTAATTAGTTAGAAAAGTCATCAGTCTTTGGGCACCTACTAATTTTTTAAATAAAGAGAACAACCATAGACTGGTTATTGGTATCTTTAAGAAGTCACCAGGGCAAATTCCATGGTCCAAAAATGCACAGGATTTTTAATTCATTTGATTGTTGCCCGAAGTCTGACTGTTCATTTTTTTCCTATAGGTCGAATCTGAAAATGCTGACTTGAAGAGACATCTAACCGAAGTGACTGAGCAACGGGATTCTGCTCTTGAGGAGATTCATAGATTGCAAAGCAAGCTGGAGAACCTGGAGCAAGTGCTTAAGGTTTGTGTTCAAATTCAGGTTGATTTATTTTCAAGTAACACACACAGATCGAAAAAGACTATTAGGAACCTGTTATAACTTTCAGGCAAAGTTTCCCTTTTAGTAGCTCAGCAATAAAAACTTTCATAGACATTTTGAAAACTGTCTACCTCTCTGCTGAGGTTTGTTCAGCCGTGACCTTCAGGCCATGTTCACACTTTGCGGTGTGCTCTGCAGGTTTATCCCGCAGCGGAATTGATAAATCTGCAGGGCAAAACCGCTGCGGTTATCCCTGCAGATTTATCGCGGTTTGTTCCGCAGTTTCCGCTGCGGGATTACTCCTGTACTATTGATGCTGCATATGCAGCAATATGCAGCATCAATAGTAATGATAAAAATAATAAAAATTGGTTATACTCACCCTCCGATTTCCGGATCTCCTGGGCGCTGCACGCGGCGCTCCGGTTCCAAAGATGCTGTGCCAAGAAGGACCTTCGTGACGTCACGGTCATGTGACCGAGGCGTCATCACGGTCATGTGACCGCGACGTCACCACAGGTCCTGCTCGCACAGCAAACCGAAGACCGGACGGCCGCGGGCAGCGCTGAGAGGTGAGTATAACATCATTTTTTATTTTAATTCTTTTTTTTTACACTATTTATGCTTCCCAGGGCCTGGAAGAGAGTCTCCTCTCCTCCACCCCGGGTACCACCCGCATATTATCTGCTTACTTCCCGCAACGTGGGCACAGCCCCATGCGGGAAGTAAGCGGTTCAATGCATTTCTATGTGTGCAGAATCGCTGCGATTCTGCACAAAGAAGTGACATGCTGCGGGTTTTAAACCGCTGCGTTTCTGCGCGGTTTTTCCCGCAGCATGTGCACTGCGGTTTGCGGTTTCCATAGGGTTTACATGTTAATGTAAACGCTATGGAAACTGCTACGGACCCGCAGCATCAAAATCGCCGCGGATCCGCGGTAAAAACCGCAAAGTGTGAACATGGCCTCATGGTCTCTGCTATAAGCATGAGCTCTTCATAAACTTTGGTGTGTTAATTTCTCATACACCATTTCTCTTCTAATAGATTTAGATGATTATGATAACCTTATCGATCAGACTTTGCCACAATAAGTCAGTGCATAAACCAAGGAAAGATGAATGGACACACAACTAACAATCCCAGTTGAGTGTATGGTGCAAATACAATCTCTGAAATTAACCCCTTCACGCTGCAGCCCTTTTCATTTTTGCCTTTGTTTTTCGCTCCCTTTCTTCCCAGAGCTAGAACTTTTTTTATTTTTCCGTCAATATGGTCCTGTGAGAGCTTCTTTTTTGCAGGATGTAGCACTTTTTGAACGACACCATTGGTTTTACCATATCGTGTACTCGAAAACGGGAAAAAAAATTCCAAGTGCGGTGAAATTGCACAAAAGTGCAATTCCACAACTGTTTTTTAGATTTTGTTTTTTACCATGTCCATCAAATGCTAAAACTGACCTGCTATTATGATTCTCCAGGTCATTTTGAGTTCGTAGACACCAAACATGTCAGGGTTGTTTTTTATTTAAATTATGAAAACAAATCCAAAATTGGTTAAAAAAATAAAATAAAAATATTGCGTCATTTTCCGAGACCTGTGGCTCCTCCATTTTCTGTGATATGGGTCTGGGTGAGGGCTTATTTTTTGAGTGCTGAGCTGACGTTTTTAATTATACCATTTTGGTGTGTATACCATCTTTTGATCGCCTGTTATTGCATTTTAATGCAATATTGCGGCAACCAAAAAAACTTAATTCTGGCGTTTTGCCTTTTTTTTAATTTTTTTGCTACTCCATTTACAGATTGGATTAATTCTTTACATAGCTTGATGGGTTGGGCAATTCTGAACATGGTGATACCAAATATGTGATTTTTTTTTTTTTAAGGTTTCATTTTGAATGGGGGTGATTTGAACTTTTATATTTTATTTTCTTAATATTTTTAAAAACATTTTTTTGTTACTTTTTGCATGCTTCAATAGTCTCCATGGGAGATTAGAAACTGCAGTTGTCCTATCGCCTCTGCTACACAGACGTGATGATCAGATCTCCTGTGTGTAGCAGAAGTCTCACTTGCTATGAGCGCTGATCACTTGGCGGCGCTAATAGCAATCTGGCCATGGCAACCACAAGGGTCTCCTGCAGACCCCGGGTTGTCATGCCAACCCATCGGCGACCCGATGTGACACGGGTGCCGATGGGCGGGATTAGTGACTCGCTTCCGGCGTAATCACATTAAATGCCGCTGTCAGAAATTGACAGCGGCATTTAACGGGATAGCAGACGCGGGTGGATCGTGATTCCACCGCTGTTAGGGGCAACATGTCAGCTGTTTTGAACAGCTGAAATATGCTAGGAAAGATGTGGGCTCCGCGTCAGAGTCTACATCAAAGGGAGGGACACGACATGCGCCGTACATGTACAATGCATGTCGTTAAGGAGTTAAAACATCTGGTACCCCAATGCATTTAAGGTCAGCCTCACAGCCTCAAAGGGACTCTGTCACCTGAATATGGAGGGAACAATTTTCAGCCATAGGGGCGGGGTTTTCGGGTGTTTGCTTCACCCTTGCCTTGCCCGCTGGCTGCATGCTGGCATGTACTATGGAGGACAGAGAATGAACTTCAATCCCATATTGCAGCCAGCATGCAGCCAGCGGGTAAGGAAAGGGTGACTCAAACACCCGAAAACCCCGCCCCTATGGCTGAAAATTGTTCCCTCCAAATTCAGGTGACAGAGTCCCTTTAAGAAAATGTTCATAGTCGGGGTAATAAATAATATAAGGCAGGGAAACCACAAGGTATTTAGTAAAACCTGAAATCAATTGCCTAAGAGGGAAACTTAGCTGCTTTGGTCAGTAGGGGATTTTCTTGTAATGTTTCACTAAATAGTCAGGCACCGGAGACACTGACTGGTTTACCTTACTTGTTCTAGCACATGCGAGATGTGGCGGAGAGAAGGCAACAGCTGGAGAAAGATCATGAAGATGCTGTAATAGCTTTGAAGAAAAGGCAGGAGGAAGTAAAGCGGCTCCAGCAAGTGAGTAACAATTATTAAATAGCGACAATAACTTATTTTATTATTATTATTACTAAATAAATCAATGGCGCAGACAAGATGCAAAACTTTGTAAGACAAAATATGTTATTAGAGAAAAATAAACTCTTTCCCCACTTTAGTCACTTCTTTCCCTGCACTGACTATTCCCTCTCAAAAACTGCTTAATCTGTCTACAAATCTGTCTGCACTGAGGGCTCTCGGGCAGCTGGGTAGTGTTCACACAGGCACGGAACTTCTTGGTGCAAATGAACTTTTATTTAAGACCACAAAACTTTCCAGGTAACGAAAAAAGAAACAAGCAGAAATGTCCATACACCTGACATCCAGTCTTTGCACTGGCTCGCGAGAGTATTCACCTCTTTTGACATTTTTTTTTGTGTTTTGCTAGCTCACAATCTGAAATTTGATGTTCTGGCTTTTTTTTCTGACTTTTAAGGTCATTATGATATCACATATGTATTTAAAAAAAAAATTGCCTTTCCGTTAAGAAAGAAGGTGGTATATTCAAAAACTCCATTTTAGTTTTTTTTTTGTTTGTTTTTTTTTTAAACTTTTCGCTGTATTTTGCAGCCCCCTTTGGGTGATTGCTGGTTCAAGTCTCCTATCACTTACTTTATATACTGCAATACTGCAGTGTTATTGTATATGACAACAATCTTAGTACTCCCAAAGGCTGGTTTTCATAGGAGTACTGATATGACAGGCATGGAGGTCTTCAGTATACCCCTGGCTGTTACAGCAACCCATCAGCGCATCGTGATTGTGTGACGGGTGTCAGTGAGCGATTAGAACAGTGTGCTTCTGGACACACGCTGTAAATGCCACTATCAATGGTTGGAGGCAGATAATGGCTGAATAACACAACAGTCATTTGCTGGGAATGGAATGAGCGCAGCCTTTAAGCCTGTATCAAAGTCAGGCAGCCAAGCAGACAAGTCAGAAAACCACACGACATGTACTGAAGTCTCTTCTCCTGCAATCATGCCAATTGTCTGTTTTGCACTGCCATTCGCACTCCTGACAATTTTTGGTTTGCGCTTTCTTGTCTTCCTTTTTTTTTTCTCTCGGGAGCCTTAACCTTTCTTTCCATCAATGTAGCCATGTGTGTTTGTGTGTATATGTATATATGTGTGTGTGTGTATCTATATATATAATTGTCTAAGGGTTTTTCCGTCTGTCTGTCTGTCTGTCTTTCTGTCTGTCTGTCTGTCCTGGAAATCCCGCGTCTCTGATTGGTCGAGGCCGCCAGGCCTCGACCAATCAGCGACGGGCACAGCATGGCGACGATGATGTCATAATGGAAATCCTGCGTCGGGCACAGTATCGACGTAGATGTCATAATGGTTGCCATGGCGACAATGATGTCATAAAGGTTGCCTCGACCAATCAGCGACTGCACAGTCTGCCGCGAATTCTGGAATCATCATTGTCCATATACTACGGGGACATGCATATTCTAGAATACCCGATGCATTAGAATCGGGCCACAATCTAGTATATATATATATATATATATATATATATATATATATATATATATATATATATATATATATATATATATATATATATATATATGTGTAATGTGATACATACATAATGTAAATGTTTGTTTCTATTTTCTGAAAACTGTAACTTTTCGTTTTTTCCATCTATTGATTTATGTAAGGATCTTGTGTTTTTTGCTTATGTTTTTTGCTTAGTGAGCAGACTTTATTAACACCTTGATAACATTCTTGGTTACATACAATGTTTTGATCACTTTTAGTTGCATTTTAATGGGAGGAACGACAATTTTGATGAGATTTTTACAGAAACGGTGATGCAAAACATGTATTTTTTACTAACATGTATTCGATTTTCTCAACCTCTAACAAAGGAGTCCACGGGGACTTTCAGCAGAACCCCAGCTGCCATGCCAGGCAACCCATTGGCAGCCAGCAATTACCTATCGTGAGAGCTTATGGGCACCTCTGCTGGCATGCCCCTGGGATTTTGTGGCTTTAAATGTCACTGTCAGAGATAACGGCAGCAACTGCAGCTTAGCTCTGGTCACTGCTCTTACATACAGCTGCATCAATTGGGTAAGCTGCAAGCTCAACTCCTGAGCCTGCATTTATACTCTGACACCTACAGTGTGATATCAGTGTAGTTCACACGTCGGGAAGAAGGTAGAGAATGAAAATAAACAAGAATGTGTGACAAATACATATTTTTTCTAACCTGTTTTTATGTTGTGGTTGTTGATAATTATATATTTTTGCACATAACCTTAGGGTCAGCCATCTTGCTTGAACTGCTGTTAGTCATTTAGAGAGAACCACATTTACAGCAGCTGCATGAACCATAGGAAAGTATACTGGAGGTGTTCATTGATTTCTATTAGAGAGGTTTCTAGGCATGCAGGAAGGGGGAGGAGGTGAGCTGTGACTGTCTTATGTTGAGAATGGTTTGATCCTCCGTATGGTTTATTATCTCTGTACTTAGTCTATGTTTCATTCTAATCTTGCCTGTGATGATTGCGACAACTGCACTGTAAAAACAGCAAGATTTCATAATTTTGTAAAAATGGATATTCATCAGAAAAAAAGGAAAATCACTAGAAATAAAGTACCGTATGTTTTACCCAACGTGTCACTTAACCGTCAGTGTGTGTGACCACTTATCTGTTACTGATGACAGTTTGAGTTTTTGTGACTGTTGGAAGAAATCCTTTCTGTGCTTACTTCACAAGTAAAATGTAAGTTTTAATAACCAAAATAAAATGGTTCATTTTCTGTCTCTAGGCCCAAGTTGAAGCTAAAAAAGAACATGAAGGCGCTGTTCAGCTTCTGGAGGTATTGTAGTGTGTCTTGTGGAAAAATAGCAAATCTTATTACATTTTAATTAGTTGAAGTATAATTTTTATATGCGGTAATTCTAGTCTCTCACAAATTCTCCAGAATTTTGATATTAAATGTTTCACAATTATGCAGGTAGTTAACATGTTTTCTCTTCCTTTTCATGCGCAGAGTACTTTGGATACTTTACAGGTAAGGTAAAAAGTGTGCAACTGTTTTTCAGAGTTGTTGTATCTCCTCCTTTCAGAATATTAAGTGTTTTGGATGCAGTTTAATGCAGTAATTTTCGCTAGTCGTATTTGTGAATGCAAAAGAGAATGATTTATAAGAATTTACTTTATACTTTTCTTAACTGTCTTAATCAAAGACTGCATGTTGAGAGTCCTATAGAGCAGAGGTGTCAAACTGCATTCCTTGAGGGCCGCAAACAGGTCATGTTTTCAGGATTTCCTTGTATTGCACAGGTGATAATTTAATCACCTGCACAGAATGATTCCAGCACCTTGTGGAATGCTAAGGAAATCTTGAAAACACTCATGGTTTGAGGCCCTCAAGGAATGCAGTTTGACACCCCTGCTATAGAGGCTTAAGGTACCTTCACACTAAACGATATCGCTAGCGATCCGTGACGTTGCAGCGTCCTGGCTAGTGATATCGTTGTGTTTGACACGCAGCAGCGATCAGGATCCCGCTGTGACATCGTTGGTCGGAGAAGAAAGTCCAGAACTTTATTTCGTCGCTGGATCTCCCGCTGACATCGCTGGATCAGTGTGTGTGACACCGATCCAGCGATGTCTTCACTGGTAACCAGGGTAAACTTCAGGTTACTAAGCACAGGGCCGCGCTTAGTAACCCGATGTTTACCCTGGTTACCAGCGTAAACGTAAAAAAAACCCCCACATACTCACATTCCGGTGCCTGGCGTCCGCTTCCCTGCACTCCTCCTGCATCCTGTGTAAGTGCCGGCCGTAAAGCAGAGCGGTGACGTCACCGCTCTGCTCTGTGGGAGATGCCGGAGATGTTCGGCGCTGACACAGGATGCAGGAGGAGTGCAGGGAAGCGGACGCCGGGCACCGGAATGTATGTGTTTTTTTTTTTTTACGTTTACGCTGGTAACCAGGGTAAACATAGGGTTACTAAGCGCGGCCCTGCGCTTAGTAACCCGATGTTTACCCTGGTTACCAGGGGACTTCGGCATCGTTGGTCGCTGGAGAGCCATCTGTGTGACAGCTCTCCAGCGACCACACAGCGACGAAACAGCGACGCTGCAGAGATCGGCATCGTTGTCTGTATCGCTGCAGCGTCGCTTAGTGTGAAGGTACCTTTACATTACCATGGCGTTTACCTGCTGTTAACTGGCATTTCAACTTTTTCTCCAGTCTAAAGTGAAGCTTCTAGAAGACAAATGTCGCAGTCAGACAGAACAGTTCAGCTTACTATCCCAAGAGCTGGAGAGATTTCGTCTGCAAACTGGGAACATTGATCTTCTAACCTCGACCTTGGTGACTTCTGAATTGCCTCCACCACAGTCTTGTTCTACCCCAGGTCTCGCCCCTATTAATCAAGAAAGAGGTGATTAGCTAACTTGCCTGCATTCATGTGTTATACAGGTGCTTCTCACAAACTTAGAATATCATAAAAAATGTATTTACTTTCAGTTCTTCAATACAAAAAGTGAAACTCATATAGTCATTACAAACAGTGATCTATTTCAAGTGTTTCTTTCTGTTAATGTTGATGATTATGGCTTACAGCCAATAAAAACCCAAAAGTCATTATCTCAGTAAATTAGAATACTTTATAACACCAGCTTGAAAAAATGATTTTAAAATCCAAAATGTTGGCCTACTGAAATGTATGTTCAGCAAATGCACTCAATACTTGGTCGGGGCTCCTTTTGCATCAAATACTGCATCAATGCGGTGTGGCATGGAGGCGATCAGCCTGTGGCACTGCTGAGGTGTTATGGAAACCCAGATTGCTTTGATAGCAGCCTTCAGCTTGTCTGCATTGTTGGGTCTGGTGTCTCTTATCTTTCTCTTGACAATACCCCATACATTCTCTATGAGGTTAAGGTCAGGCGAGTTTGCTGGCCAATCAAGCACAGTGATACTGTTGTTTTTAAACCAGGTATTGGTACTTTTGGCAACGTGGACAGGTGCCAAGTCCTGCTGGAGAATGAAATTTCCATCTCCAAAAAGCTTGTCGACAGAAGGAAGCATGAAGTGCTCTAAAATTTCCTGGTAGACGGCTGCACTGACTTTGGTCTTGATAAAACACAGTGGACCTGCACCAGCAGATGACATGGCTCCCCAAACCATCACTGATAGTGGAAACTTCACACTAGACCTCAAGCAGCTTGAATTGTGGCCTCTCCACTCTTCCTCCAGTTTCTGGGACCTTTACTTTCATCTGAAAACAACACCTTGGACCACTGAGCAACAGTCCAGTTCTTTTTCTCCTTGGCACAGGTAAGAGGCTTCTGGCGTTGTCTATTGGTCATGAGTGGGTTGACACAAGGAATGCGACACTTGTAGCCCATGTCCTGGATACGTCTCTGTGTGGTGGCTCTTGAAGCAATATCTCCAGCAGCAGTCCACTCCTTGTGAATCTCCCCCAAATTTTTGAATTGCCGTTTCTTAACAATCCTTTCAAGACTGCGGTTATCCCGGTTGGTTGTGCACCTTTTTCTACCAAACTTTGTCCTTCCACTCAACTTTCCATTAATATGCTTGGATACCGCACTCTGAACAGCCAGCTTCTTTAGTAATGACCTTTTGTGGCTTCTCCTCCTTGTGGAGTGTGTCAGTGACTGCCTTCTGGACATCTATCAAGTCAGTAGTCTTCTCCATGATTGTGGAGCCTCCTGAAACAGATTAAGGGACCTTTTTAAACACTTAGGAAGCCTTTGCAGGTGTTTTTTGTTAATTATTCTACTTTACTGAGTTAAGCCATAATCATCAACATTAACAGAAATAAACACTTGAAATAGATCACTGTTTGTAATGACTCTATGTAATATAAGTTTCACTTTTTGTATTGAAGAACTGAAATAGATTAACTTTTTGATGATCTAATGTTGTGAGAAGCACCTGTATTTACTGTACTGATGTGTTACTGTATAATGTACAAGTGCGGCTCTTATACAGTGTGCGCGCACTACAGGGGAATGGTCACACTGAGTCCTTTTTTTTTTTTTTTTCCTTTGTGGTGGGAAATTGCGATGTGCTTTTTAACAAAAAATTCCCATCAGAAATCAGATTTTTTTTTTTTTTGTCACTTTTTTTTTCTTTGCAGCCTTTTGACTTTACTTTAAAGGGGTATCTGAAGAGTGTATCCCAGTATGTAGTAGGTGTAATAATAATACGTTTAGCAAATACCTTCAGTCAGAAATGTAGCACAGGTCTTCTGATTCGCTATGTCATTTACCCCATGTGCAGGTCTTTGCAATAGCTTACCTGTTAGGTATCCATGGTTACAACCACTAATTGTCACTATGAGTGGTCATAACCATGGATACCTCAGCTACTCCAATGCCCTTTACATGAGGTAAGTGAACATATTCAATCAGAAGAACTATACTACATTTCTAATTGGAGGGATTTGCAAATATTATTATTATTATTACACCTACTACTTATTTGGATCGGATCTTTGAGATGGGAATACCCCGTTATAAGGGTTGTCTGACAGTGAAAAATATTTTTCCCCATTATGAATGGTTTTAAAATAATGGAGGCCTCTGCAGATCTAGTGCAGAGCAATTTGGGAGTCTGTGCCTTCTCCGAAAGCGGTGTCTGCTGAGTTCAGACGTCACAGGACTACCGCAGTCAAGTGACGAGATGAACATTATTGGATGTTTCTCTGACACACTCGTCTAGTCACGTGACCGCTTCTGCACTGGTCCTGTGGCTTCCAAGTTTGTAATCGTATACGTTTTTTTTCTTTTCTTTGCAGGATATTTTTTCAAAACATTGTGTAGAAAAAATGTACTGAATGAACAGCAGTGTGGTTTTCCCATTTGAAGTCAATATCTTGTACAATAGTATTTGAAGCTTTTTTTATGTGGATTTTGAAGCAGAATTCACTCCAAAATCAATATATAAACTCAGTGTGATCATAGCATAACAATAGTGTGGTTTGCATTGATAATCCAAGACATCGGAACCCCAACAGAAGCCAACCTAAATTAATTATTGCTCCATAGGATTCATCAGCATTTGCTCAGTTATCTATTGGCTTAGTAATGAATGTAAGCCATGATAGTGGACTGTTCATGTTTTCTGCTCAGTGACGACAAGTTGTCCTAGCTGTTAATACCCTATCCTTTCTTCTAGATGAGCTCTCCTCCTGGGATGTGATCAGTTGGGTAGACATTAGCCTGGAAGGCAGCAGTTCCAGCTTTGTTTATCTCTCAGTGGATGGTACTGAAATGCAGGACATGTTGTGTAAATACCACTTGGTGTTGGTGTGGGGTTATGATTGGCTTTGGCTATTGTTCTTTGTTCACAGAAAAAGCACCACATGATAAATTATCTCCTCCCAGCATGCATCACCTATGTGGTTAATGTAATGCACGAATGCTGCACATGTGAAGGGGTTGTGCCTCAATTACAACTCATCACCTTTCCACAGGATAAATGATCAGTGTGAAATTTCTGGGGTCCCATCATAAGAACCTGTGTTCCCCTTCCCCCTTTTTGAATGGAGCTGCGGCCGTGCATGTGCTATGAAGTTCCACTTATTGTCTGTGGGACTGATGACCATTGCTGAGTGCTGTACTCCTTCATAGACAATGAATGGGGAGGCAGTATTGCTAAAAATGGCCCAGTTCAGTTTAGTTACATTGCTGGGGTAGGGAGCACATGTTGGCTGGATTGACATATTGTGAGATGGTATGAATGTATTAAAAATTGTGACGGGGCTTGTGTGACATTGTCATGTCAGCCTTGCTGCCAATCAACGGCTGCTTCACTTTCTGTTCCTTTCTCAATAAGACAGCACCTACAAGGAATGTGCGTCAGGTGTGTTCCTCATAGGTGAGGTCTTATTGATGCCACTGCGTATATTCTTCAGTTATGACACCAACACCCTCTTTTATTACGATCATTGCCTTAAAGCATTGATTATTTGGACTTTTTTTTTTTTTAGTATCTATATTCAATGCTTAATTATTGTATTATTTTAAATGTCTGATTTTGTATGTGTATCAATTGTACTTAGCAATTACTAGTAATAAAATACATATTTATTTTATTTTGCACATTTTGTTTGTATAGGTGTCCTTTTTAGGTGCTTTGCCGCTCCCAGAGCACTTAATGCCACATTTTTATATATATACTTGTAGAAAAGGATATTACTTGGGAATGCCGTAACGGATTGAAATGTAAATTCATCAAACCCCCTCCTATGTTTTTGAGACCTGCATGCCCTATATATGCGTTGTGAGGTTATTGATCTTACTGACAGGTGACCTTTAAACTAACACACAACAAAAATATCATAATGCAGAAGGTTAAGACTTAATGCCACAAAAAGCAAGGAATTTGTATACTTAAGATTCAAGTTATTCTGTTCTGCATCATAATATCTTTCTGCATCTTGAACTCTGGCATTTTAAAGGGAATATAACACCAGGTTTTTTCTATGTAGTCTGAGAGCGCCATAATGTAGGAGCAGAGGGCTCTTCGGCGATACAGTGATGTGTTACTGGGATGTGCTTCGCGGTTTCGGTACAATCAGTGTTTTATCAGCAGGAGATTATTGCTACGCGACAACTGGTCTCATGTATCCTAGTCTAACCACACACCCCTGATTAGCAGCTCTCTGCCACTATACAATGTATACATAAAGCTGTGGTGTGGGTTGGGATTGTACACAGCTCAACAACTGAGCTCTGCTAGATCTGCAGCAGAGAAAAATGTGATTCTATTATAATTACTGCACCCAGTATAGTAAGTGACACATCGCTGTAATTAGGATCTCTGTCACTACCTCATGCTGCTGTCAGATTACATAGCAGAAACCTTCTGACATATTGCCTTTAGGAAAGACTTAATCTAGTAATGTCTGTTGACTTCATATAGATCATTAGACAATAATAGCCACACTAATAGTGACTATTAGTCCGTGGTGAGTGCTTGGAGTCATAGGGGTCATAATTATTTCATGATCGGTTACAGATATAATCCATTCTGTTCTCTTGACAGTCGATGGAAAGATCAAAGATGGCAAGAAAAAACGAAGACCTGAAGCACCAGCACCAAGCCACAATGTTGGCAATGTTGAGTCCCCAAATCAGGAGATTGCCAAAGGAAAACAAAATCTTGACGCTCCACGCACGCCATCAAAATCAGAGTCCACACATGAAAGCTCCAAGTCCTGTCCCACCCCAGAAGTAAAACACATTTGTCACTTTTGTTTAGAGATCGGTGTGTTATGAAGACCAGGGACTGTTTATATTGTACAGGGTGGTTTACTGGGATAGAATATAGTCACTAACGCACGTCTAGATAATCCTTTTTATACTTGATGTATACTTTTTTATTGTCTACATTTTTGTTGAACTTCACTTTGCTCCTAATATTTCACAGGTGGACACTGCCAGTGAGATGGAAGAGCTGGAGGCAGACAGTGTTTCATTAAATCCCGAACCAGAAACCCACTCCAGTGCAAAGTTGCAAGTTTTTCTTGCTCGATACAGGTGATATTAATGTCTTCAAGATTAATTTGTTAGCGATGCACAAAAAAATATAGGGCAGAAAATAATGAATTTCACTTTCTGGTCTCGGTTCAACCGGATCCAGATTTGTCTTGTTGTCACGACATGTGACGACTGCTGCCAATCACTGGCTTCAGCAGCAACTTCAGTGATGTTGACATGTCACCTCTGCAGACAATAATTGGCTGTGGCAGTCACATGTCGGCACACTACGTTGTCACCTGTGAATCAGACAAGCAGGGACCAGGAAGCATGGATTTGGGAGCGCCAATACTTTCCTGGTTATTTCATTCCGCTGGCAGTAGTTTGTACTGACTGAAAAAATCCTTTAAAAAAAAAAACTCACCAACGTAAAAGTTGAGGCGTAGTGATGAGCGAGTATACTCGTTACTCAAGATTTCCCGAGCATGCTCGGGTGGTCTCTGAGTATTTTGGCGTGCTCAGAGATTTGGTTTTTGTCTCCGCAGCTGCATCATTTGCAGCTACTAGACAGCCTGAATACATCTAGGGATTTCCTAACAAACAGGCAACCCCCTGCATGTATTCAGGCTGTCTCGCAGCCGCAAATCATGTGAATGCGGTGACAAAAACGAAATCTCTGAGCACGCCCAAATACTCGGAGATCACCCGAGCATGCTCGGGAAAACCCGAGTATCGAGCATACTCACTCATCACTATTGAGAAGTTGCCAACAGGAACATCAGGTTTTAGATCCACTGGAAAACTAATGTTTTTAATGGGTTGCTATGGCCAACATCCATTTTTCCTGTTTTGTAGTTTTCATTTCCCCAAAGTGTTTGTATAATTAACAAGTTAACGTATCTTGTCATTTTGTAGTAGGCGAAAAGGAGCCTTAGTTGTATACTTCCTTGTGAATTACTAGGATTTTTGCTTTTTTTTTATAATGAGCTCCCAAATCACTTTCAGCTTACATAGCTTATTGTATGTGACTTCTATTAGGGCTTCTTTTCACTGTTTTGTACAATTTATTCTTAATATGTTTTATAGCTACAATCCTTTTGATGGTCCCAATGAAAATCCTGAAGCAGAACTCCCCATCACAGCAGGGGAATACATTTACATCTATGGAGACATGGATGATGATGGATTTTATGAAGGTAGGATAGCTACAATAAAGGCATTAATTTAAAATAAATTGCTTGTTTGTCCTTTTCTTTTACAATTACTTCTACACTCCCTTTTTTATGTCCGTTTTTATCGGGCATATTGTGTTAAAGTGTCCTCTCTGAGCAGCTATGGCTGTGCAGGACATATATATTCAATTAGTAACAATTGATTGTAATGGATTCATGTTATTTCTTTATTTTCCCTGCATTAGTACCCCTTAGGGAATAGGGAGTTCTGGTTTCTTATTCTGCTTTAGGAGATTCATTTTTGGTGAACAAAGCATATCCACCCCAGATGAGCATGTGTTATAAGCATATTTTCAGGCCTCCTTTCCTATGGCCAAATTAGCAACGAAAAAATATGCCACCTAATAATAATTACTCAATAAGTTAGTCCTGTGAGATCTACAATCATAGATGGTGGTGTCCAAACCAGACAATTTCATTAATAGTAATAAAAAATGTAAAACATCAACAAGGTGTTTATATTGCCCAATGCGAGTAGAAATTGTGTTGAAAGATATGGGGCATATGTAATGTAAAATATCCAACTCTTATTCTATATGGGATTTTTTGTTTGTTTTTTACTGATTGTTTTGTCTTTATAGGGGAATTAATGGATGGGAGGCGTGGACTTGTTCCCTCCAACTTTGTAGAACGTGTTTCTGACGATGACTTGATCGCCTTCCACCCTGCTGAAACCAATGAGCTGTCACAGAGTTCTGGACAGGACACTAGTTTTTTGAGTGTAAGCAGTCGAGAAAGAAGTGAAGAAGATGATGATGGAAGCAGCCTCAGCCCATTGCCAATGCAAGGAAATAGTGAGGGAGCAAGAGATGTCTCAGCCGTGCCTTACCCTCGAAAGCTGACCCTCATTAAACAGCTTGCTCGTAGCATAGTGGTTGGATGGGAGCCTCCTCTTGTAGCAGCAGGCAGTGGAAATATCCGAAGTTATAATATCTATGTGGATAATGAACTTCGACAGAATGTTTGTTGTGGAGGACAAACTAAAGCCTTGATTGAGAAACTTGAGCTGAAAACTCGTACTTATCGCATTTCTGTACAGAGCATGACAGACAGTGGCTGCTCAGATCGGCTGCGTTGCACTTTGTTGGTTGGCCATGGCTACTCACTCGCACCGACACAGCTCCGTGTTCGCAGCCTGTCCGCTACGTCTGCAGAGATTACGTGGCAGCCAAGTAACAGCAACTATTCACATGCCTTGTATCTAAATGAGGAGAGCTGTGGCCTGACTAAGGCGGGGACATATTGGTACACGTTTAGCAGTTTGAGGCCTAGCACCATGTATAATGTCAAAGTAGAAGCCCGACCCCAGAGAATTCCCTTGGAGTTACCTCTGGAGAGAAGAGAGCCAAAGACCACAGTTATGCAACTGACAACTCCTGCTGCAGGTAAAGGACTAAATGAAATATGGTTACTTTTCTTCCACTTTTTTTTTTTTTTTTTTAAGTAATTAGAAACATTTATTTAAGTGGCACAGTCACGTGATGCTAATGTTCCAGTCGCCAATCGCCCTCCTTCCTCCTTCCACTCCTAACCCGCTACAATCGAGATTGCAGGGGCCAATATATATCGCTGGGTCCCCCTCTTTTTACTCCCGTAGACTGGACTTCATAGGAGATTGTAATTTCTACTATGTACTGCAATAGTGTAGTATTGCAATAAATAGTGCAAGCTATGAAGATTACAGTTTAAAGTAAAAACTAATGAAAAAATACCTATTTTTTTTTCAAATATTAAAAAAATAAAAATTTAAAATTGCACACTTTTTCCAATCCAAAAGTAAATAAATAAAAGTAGAAAATAAACCTATGTATCACTATTTATTTCTGGGCAAGCCTGTAAATATAAAATTAACCTGTACAGTAAACGTCATAAAATCAAAATAAAGTGAAATGTCAGAGTTGTCGTTTTTCTGTTACCACACCTCCGCTACAAATAAAATAAGCGATCAGCGACAGCTCTGCAAATACAAAAATTGACTTTACACCACACCATCAATTGAGAAGTTAAAAAGAAAAGTTCAGAGTTCCAGAAAATTACTACAAAAAAATATTTTTTTTATGGAGTTCGGAATTTCTATTTACTGTTAAAATAAAGAAAATATACAAGTTTGTTATCACTATAATCATATCGACCTGGAGGACCATGTTGCCAGGTAATTTTAACCGCACTCCAAAAAGTGGAAGGACTAAAAGGAATGCAATGGCAGAATTGCATTTTTTTCACCTTTTTACTGCACTTGGAATTTTTTTCTTGTTTTTCGGTATATTATATGGTATAATGAATGCTGTCGTTCAAAACTACAACCCGTCTTGCAAAAAACAAGTCCTCATATGGCTAGGTCAATTGAAAAATAAAAAGTTATGATTCTGGAAAGAAGTGGAGGGAAAAGTGAAAGCAAAAATCAAATGTCTGTGTCCTTACAGAGCATCTGTCAGTATGATCAACCCTCCTAAGCTCTCTATATGGGCATGCAGGTCATAGGAAGCTGAATAAAATGATACCTTAATATCTCTGATCCAATATCTTATTCCAGAGAAGTCCATATTTTTCTTAATATGTAAATGAGCCATTAAGATCTATGGGCCAGACATAGATCTCCCCGAGATTCTGTCTCCAGAGCTTCTTTTAAATGAAAGGAGAAGTTACCAGTGTGCATGATGTAATGACTGACAACTCCTTTCATTTAATCTTTAGAGGCAGATTGTCAGGTAGATCAGTGTCCGGCCCATAGATCTTAACGGATCTCAGATATTAAGGTATCATTTTATTCAGGTTCCTATGACCTATATGCCCATATAGGTCATAGGAGGCTTAAGAGGTTAATCAGACACATTTTACTGCAATCCAATTTAGTCTAAAACATAACAAGTCATAGATATAATAAGTCTGAATAGTTTACTAGGTTTTTGTTGCTGGAGGAGTTCAGGTGCATTTACCTTAGTAAATCTCCTTCAGTTGACTTAATGCGTATATGGAATTAAATCTCCTTCAGTTGACTTAATTCATACATTTTGGCATTTGGCACATTTTGGCAATTTTTGTTTGTTTATTAAAAATATGTATATTTGTATTATCATTCTGCATGTTTATATTTTTTCTTGCAAATGTACAGGTCCTCCGGATGCTCCTCTTGACGTCCAGGTTGAGATGGGTCCAAAACCTGGTGTTTTGCTGATCACTTGGCTACCAGTAACAATAGACGCAGCGGGGACATCTAATGGGGTCAGAGTGACTGGCTATGCAGTGTACGCCGAAGGACAAAAGGTAGATTCTCCTCTTTGGAGCGGACATGCCCAATACTACAGTTTCAAACAAATTAAGAAAGAAGATAAAAGTTTCTGTTCCTGAATAAAAGCAGATCCAAAAGTGGTCATAGGAGCCTAATAATTGTTTATATCAAATAATATTAGTCCTAAGTGATGCATTTCTATAGTTTGCACTTTACTAGTCTCCTTTGTGTTTCAGGTACTTGAAGTCGCGTCTCCTACGGCTGGGAGTGTATTAGTGGGAGCCTCTCACTTACAACTCCTGCAGGTGTCTCGGGAAATATCTGTGAGAACCATGTCCCCCAGCGGAGAATCCATGGACTCAGTGCCAGCTCACATACCCTCTGCCTTTGTAAAAGTCCCTGACAGTCCTTCCTTGTCACATACCTTTTCTAACACTAGCCTTATATGTGAGCAAGCATCAGGGCAAAACCTGTCTTCTCAATCTGAAAGATTTTCTCCTATGCCTCTTACTACATCGTCTCCTTGTTCGTTTCATAATCCACCAGCCTCTGCTTCCCAAGCTGATTTCTCCATCCCTATAAACTGTATTAGAGATGACTGTGTAGACGCTCTGCCAGTGCGGGTCCCGGCACTCAGCTCTTCCCCAGGTTACTGCCAAGGACCTTGTTCCAGTTCAGAACCTGCTGAGTTACAAGTAACATGTCGAGGTACACAGGACAAAGTCACTAGCAATGGTCCTGAAGCTGCCAGACCTGAACACACACTACAGCCTGGAGCCACCGCACCACAAGAACACAGTCAGGTACGCATCATGCTACAATCTGAAAGTCCACTCATGTTACAAGCAGTTTAAGTAACGCTTCACCTTTTATTGCCATATTGGCTCATAATTGTGTGGTGATTAAGCTCTCCCTATATGTGTTTAGTAATTGGAGCTTTATTTTTTCTCATATACAGCTATAAATCCATTGAATGTATTGACATACATTTAAATGATATGGACACTATAGGGGTCATTTTATTTGGACTTAAAAGCATGTATTTTAGGCTAAAAATATTTGCATTTTGCACCTTTTGGCTTTTAGTGCTGTAACTCTTTTCTCCTCTCCTCCAAGCTGATATATGGGCACATTAAGGGCTCTTTCAAAAGAGTGTATTATATGGTCATGTGCAGTCTGAGTAAGAAATTAGACCAAACCGCACACTGACTGGTGTAATTCAATAGGGCTGTTCAGATGACAGAGTGTCCATGTGAAAAAAGTCGCAACACGCACGATTCTCTTCTGTATATCCAATGAGACGTGCCCATTCAAGTCTTTGGGTGCACAAAACAAATCGGATCCCATATGAAAGATTGCATCTGACTTTTACAGATAAATTTCCATTATTGACCTAGGAAACTGTATTTGATCATCTACATTTTAAACTGCTGATGCATAAACACGGATGTCACATGGACATAAAATATGGACACATACAGTACACCTGTCTGCTTTTATGGGTCTATAAATCAGCTGACAGAGGGTTCCGCAAGGACACATAAGAGTTACAAAATCTTTGGCAGAAGATCTGACTGACAAATTCTTATTTGTCTCTTTTGCAGCCATTAATAGTACAACAAAAAAGATAAATGGTTATATAGCAAACATTGCAAATGTTTTATGAAACTCAATTGTAAAAATGATTTGTAGCCCAAATTACATGCATTTAAATAAAAACAAATGCCTTCAAAGTTGTCCATATCCTTAGTGGGTACCTATCATTTTAGCAAACTTCTGAGGCGCTAGGAACATGTCAATCAGTTTGGATTTGTTACCAAGACCCTGCTGATCACTTAAATGGAGGAGCCAAGACTGTCTTGTTTCTCCTCCTCTACAAGTGCCTTCATTTGTTAGATTTGGTGAACAATCCATAGCCATCTCCTTGTGTTGTCTCTCTGTTTGCAGTTATCTGTATCATAGTGGATCCAATTGGCATGAATAGTTTTATAGTTTTAAGGCTGAAGGAAGACACAAATCAATCAATTTCAAACTATAGCTTAACATCTTGATCCAGAGGAAGGCAAAAACCCCATGAGGTACGTGGGGCGTTCATTAAAGTGGGTCCCCTGACCCACTTCCTGTGGACTGAGAGCAATGAAACTTGGCACAGTTGTTAGTCACCTCTACATAGGTGCCACCTAGGGACATGCACTTCTCCCATCTCTTTAAGCAACTGTAAACAGCTCGCTTGTAGAATTCAACAGGTTGCTCCGAAAGCCATGTTGTGACTTCTTCAGAAATCAGAGTCTGATCATCTGGAAAATGCTTTCCCTTAAAAAAAAAAAAAAAAAAAGTCATTGTTGGAAAGAGGTGAAAGTCTGATGGTGCGAGTGAGTAAGGAGAATGCGGTAGAATTTCAAAGCCACAGGATCATGCTTCCATTTGGGCAACATTGTGAAGTGGTGCATTGTCTTGCAGAAGGCGGACACCTTTGGTGAGCATGCCACGTCTCTTGGTTTTGATGGCCTCCCGCAATTTCCGCAGCAGTGAGGCATAGTATGCCCCAGTTATCATGGTACCCTTTGCTAGGAAATCCATCAATACTACTCCTTGCTGGTCCCAAAATACTGTGAGCATGAGCTTGCCTGCCGAGGACTGGACACGTGCCTTCTTTGGAAGCGGTGAGTCATGATGCTTCCATTGTGGCCACTGGACTTTAGTCTTAGGATCATAGTGATGGACCGAGCTTTCATCCTGTGATCAGTCTGTTGTGTCCTCCTGGTTTCCGTGGCACATCGTCAATAGAGCCTGAGTGCATTCGACTTGTTCCTGCTTCTAAAAAGGTGTGAGCGGCCGGGGGGAACCCAGCGAGCGGATACCTTATGCATGTGAAGATGGTCTTGGATGATTTTTTACTATGGACCCCACAATAATCTTGACATTTTGGGCTAGGTGGCGATTTCCAAAATGGAGACCTCCACTTGGTGGATGGTGTGTTCATCAATAGCAGAGTGGGGTCACCCTGGAATTGGAGCTGTTTGCACCGAAGTCTGACCACATTTGAATTGATGATGCCTCTTCTTGACTACGTCATATGATGGGAAATCATCGCCATAAACCTTTTATCTCTTCAAACGTCTCCTTTGGTGTGCGGCCTTTCAAGTAAAGAAACTTGATGACTTTACTGTATTCCACTGGGTCCATTATCAAACCTCACACCACTTCAACTCCTGTAGAATCAGGACCGTTAATAGTTCTGAGTTGCAAACTGGCACATAACCTATAGAGACGTATATCATTACACATGTGCAGGTTCAGTGTCCTGTGATAAATAGAAATGGGTCAGGAGAAATCTTTAATGAACGCCCCTCGTAGATGGTAATTGCCCCATATTAGAGGAAACATTCCTTCCTAACTCCACATATGGCAATCAATATTATTATGTTTTGCTTATACATTATCATCGCTGTCCCCAAAGGGGCACACAATCTAAATTCCCTATCAGTATGTCTTTGAAATGTGGGAGGAAATTGAGAACCCAGAGGAAACCCATGCAAACATGGGGAGAACATACAAACTCCTTGCAGATGTTGTCCTTGGTGGGATTTGAACCCAGGACCCCAGCGCTGCAAGGCTGCAGGGGTAACTACTGAGCCACCGTGCAATCAGACTTGTTCCCTGGATCAGTGTCCCGTCACATAGTCATTCGGGCCCTCCTTAAACTTTATAAGTGAATCCACCATCACGACATCATATGGCTGAGCGTTCTATATTCTCACTGCTTGTATAGTAAAGATTCTGTATCGTACTTGCATTCCTAGATTTAAGGCTGTGTGCACACGTTCCGGGGTTTTTGCGCTTTTTTCGCGTTTTTTCACTATCCAAACGCGATAAAACCGTGAAAAAAACGCTCACAGTTAGCATCCTATTAAAAGAATGCAGTCCGCATTTTGTATGCACATGCTGCGTTTTTTTCCTGAGCGGAAACGCATTCCGGAAAAAAATGCAGCATGTTCATTAATTTTGCGGAATCACAGGGATTCCGCATACATATAAATGCATTGATCCGCATACTTCCCGCATGGGGCTATGCCCACCATGCGGGAAGTAAGCGGTTCATGTGCGGATGGTACCCAGGGTGGAGGAGAAGAGACTCTCCTCCACGGACTGGGCACCATATCACTGTTAAAAAAAAAAAAAAAAAAAGAATTAAAATAAAAAATAGTGTTATACTCACCTTCCGATGGCCCCCGGAGTCCTCCTGCCTCTCAGCGGTGCCGTTCCCAGGGATGGGATGCTGTGTGCGAAGGACCTGGGATGATACAATTTGGATAGCTGGCGCACCACAATGATATAATGAATCAAATGTGGGGGTGCAAAAATAGTGGCTAATACATGGAATAATTCAAAGCACAAGAAAAAGAGCCACCAAAGCATATGCACACCACCAAAATTATAATGAAAAAATACATAAGCTTTATTGGTAACATAATTAAAAACAATTAAAAACCATAAATAACTCCCTCTGTGAACATACTCCTAAGACAAACCTGTGTCACAAAAAACTCACATCAAATAATGGAGCATGTACATGATTTGTAACAATAAACCAGTGTTGTGCACACAATGATAGCAATTTGACTACTAGTAGTCCGTGTGATGCTCAGCAGGTCGTATTCAAGAAAGTAGCAGCTAATAAATGCATAAATGAGTGTACTCAAAGCCCAGTAGTACTAACAGCCCAAATATGTCATATGACCTCCAAAAAGTATCAATATAGACAGGTATAAAGCATGTGGCCAGAAAGTGCCCCAGAACAAGCAAAGGAAAATGTCTGAAACATGGACAAATATCACCTGCGCTGTTAAAATGAGGGACCATGTAGAAGCAGTCAAACGCTGCTCAGGGCATCAAGGCTAATTAGCTCATGAAGGAGGCCATGAAGCTGTGCAACCAAGGAGCAAGTTACATCAGAGGGAAAGCCTAACGCGTATCGCTGTTCAAAGACAGCTTCGTCACTTCCAAAGTCACTTCCCCTGAGCACCCCGGGATAGTCCTCACAACTGCTTCTGTCTGTCTCTGATGCTCGTTCTCTCCGTCCCCCAGATGATATGGCTAGGACGCACCCGTATGACGGGGTAGGCCTGGAGTTCTTCCGGGACTCTAGAGTCGCCCCTCTCCCACAGCTGCCTCCGTTGTTTGCTTAGGTGTTTTAGTGAGACAGACAACCTATAATTGGCTGTCCGGCCGTGGTTTGAAGTAATGCTTGTAGTCTCTTACTTGCTCGGCGTTCCGGTCACCGACTATTGCCCCTCAGAAGGATGTTGCCTCGATCTTACAGCACGACTCCTTCTGGTTCTATCACTTCTTTGCTGTATCCCCGTTTGTCACTGGTTTGTGCTATTCTTAGGAGTCTGCCAGGATCCCATCCCTGACAGGTCCTCTCACTAGCTCTTCCCAGCTACTTCTGCCTGTCTTCCTGTCCAACCCCCAGTTTTACCAGAGTGTGAGGAGTGGCCTACTAGATAGAACCACTCCCCCTGGTGGCTTCATGGCCTCCTTCATGAGCTAATTAGCGTTATTTATGGTTTTTAATTGTTTTTAATTATGTTACCAATAAAGCGTATGTATTTTTTCATTATAATTTTGGTGGTGTGCATATGCTTTGGTGGCTCTTTTTCTTGTGCTTTGGACCTGGGATGATGTCGTGGTCATGTGACTGTGACGTCATCCCAGGTCCTTCGCACACAGCATCCCTGGCAATGAAAGCCGCCGCGTGCACCGCTGAGGAGATCGGGTGACGTCGGAAGGTGAGAATAATCATTTTTTTTATTATTTTTAACATTAGATCTTTTTACTATTGATGCTGCATAGGCAGCATCAATAGTAAAAAGTTGGTCACACTTGTCAAACACTGTTTGACAAGTGTGACCAACCTGTCGGTCAGTTTTCCAAGCGATGCTACAGATTGCTTGGAAAGCGCTAGCATTCTGCAAGCTAATTACGCTTGTAAAACGCTAGTGTTTAGCGGGAAAACGCATGCCAATTCCGCATCCGATATACCCGTTGCAGGAGTTGCAGAATTCGGCAACGTGTGTACTTAGCCTAAAAAGATAATTAGAAAGATATTTTGTGTACTTTCCCTTCATATATTTGTACATTTTAATAAGATTGCCCTCTAAGCCTTCGTTTTTCCAAACTGAATAACCTCAAGATTGATAACCTGTCTTGGTATTGCAGTTCACCTATTCCCTTAAAAACCTTGGTCACTCTTCTCTGTTCCCACTCTAGTTCAGCTTTTTCCATCTTACAATACTGTGTGCAGTTTTGTGCTCCAGTGTAAGAAAAGAAAAAAAAAAAAGTGGCCGCACTAATGACTTACATGTACAGGCAAAACTATGTTCTTGTCATGAGCCTCTGGTAATGCATTATTGTATTTGCATAGGCAAAAGCTGTGTAGCACTGGTCGCTAAAGTTGAGTTTGTTGTCAACCAATACACTCAACTCTTTTTCAGTGGCATTTTGTTTCCTTGTCTCAAATGCATAACCTTACATTTATCCACATTAAACCTTTGCCATTTCACTGTCAAAGGGGGAGGGCGTTGGGCAGCTATGGGTTATCATGGCAGCCTGAGGTCAAATCCGGGTCTGCCAACAACAGTGGCCTGGTAATCCCTGCTGCTGACTGAGTCTAACAGGTGATCTGTCAGTCTAAAACTGACCAGCGATCAGATAAATAAAAGTTGTAGTCCCATACAGGGACTAAGTAACAAAGTAAAAAAAGGTTGTTTTTTTTTTTAAACCATTTAAAAAAAAAAATCACAAAAAATGAACACATTTGTAAACCAATAATTACTTGTATTTACTTAAATTAAAAAAGTACACATATATAACAAATATGGTGTTGCCATGTCCAGAACTATATAAAACTGTCCCACTACTTAACCCCTTCAGTGAACACCATTAAAAAGATGAATAAAAAAGAGGCAAATCACCATCATATCATATCATATCATATCACCAAACAAAAAAATTGAATAAAACGCAATTAAAAAGACAAATGTAAATAAAAATAGTATCCCTTAAAAAGACCTCTTATCCCCCCAAAAACACAAGCCACCATACTGCTCTATCAATGGAAAATAAAAAGGTTATACCTCCCAGAATAAAGCAAAATCAATTATTTTTCTATAAAATAGTTTTTGTGTAAAAGTAGCAAAACATAAAAAAATTATATAAATGTAGTATTGCTGTAATCATACCCGTAGTATACAGCTATCTTATCAGATTTAACACAGGATGAGCAGCATTAAAAAAAAATTCTCAAAAAACAATTCCTGAATTGCTGTTTTTGTTCATTCTGCCTCTCTAAATTCTGAATAGAAAGCGATCAAGAAATATGTACTCAAAAATGGAACCAATAAAAAGTAAACTCGTTCCGCAAAAACAAACTGGCACATGCCTGCAGAAATATAGAAAAATTATCTTTCTCAAAATATAATGATGCAAAAACTATTTTTTGTATAAAAGTATTTTTTTAGTGTGTAACAGCAGCCAAACCGAATATAAATCTGGTATCAAGAATAAATGTGATCCTAAATGTTATGGATAATGTTTCCAGTAAAAGCTTCAACTCAAGCCACAAAAAAGTCCCCACTCAGGTCTGTCACCTGTTAATGGAAATATAGGGGGCTTCCATGTTATTGGTAGCTCAACGGCTCTGGAAAAGTGAAATGCCTCCTCACCGCCACCTAAAGAAAAAAATTAAGTCCAGCAAATTCTGCTCTCCCAAATACAATTGCCCCCTCCCTTCTGAGCCCCAGTGTGCCTAAATCACATTTAGCGTCCTCGTTTGCCACTTCTGTAGTGGTGAGAGCCCGCCTAATTTATGAGGTTCATGTCTCCAGAAGCACAAGCTGGGCACAATGTATGGGCACTACAATGTACTGGTCACTACAATGACAGATTTGTAATTTTCACTAAGCAACATCCATCGCTGCTTGTATCTGGAAAATGCCCATGGAGTCAAAATGGTCACTACACCTGTAGATAAGTTCCCACAGGGGTGCAAATTCCAAAATGGGGTCAGTTGAGGGGGGATTCTGCTCTTCTAGCATTTGGAGGCTCTGTATATGGAATCAAGCAAACTATTCTATGAAAATCTGTGCTCCAGGAGTCAAACAAAGTCTAAGCAGTACTGTAGAGTACAGCCACATAAGGGGTATGGCCAAGTTCAGCTGAAACTTTGTGACAAATTTTAGTGCCATTTTTACCCATTTCCCTTTGTGAAAATGTAAAATCTGCTGTTAAAACACATTTTTCTTGTAAGAAAAATTGTAATTATTTTTTCTTCACCGCACAATGGTATAAGGCCCTATGACACTCCTGTGGTGTCAATATGATCACTGCACCCATAAATAAATTAATTGAGGTGTAGTTTGTAAAATGAGGTCACTTATGGAGGGTTCTGTTTTTTGGGGACCTCAGGGGCTCTGCCCATGTGACAAGGTAGCCACAAACCATAACAGTAAAATCTGCGCTATAATATGGCGTTCCTTCCCTTCTGAGCTTTGCACTGTGCCTCAAAAGTAGTTTTCGACTACTTACTGGGTATTGGCGTTCTCGGGAGAAATTGCATAACAAATTGTAATGTTCATTTCCTTCTATTATCCCTCTTAAAAGTACAAAATTGGAGCCAAAGCAAACATTCATTTACTCAGCCTAATGTTATACTATTCTATGAATAGCCTTAGGGTTAAAAATACACACTATTCACCTAGACGTCCATTTTCGCTAACAGACAATTTTACGCCCCAAAAGTCAAATAATCTTCCAAACAGCAGTTTTCCACCCCATATGGGGTTTCTGTGTACGCAGGATAAATTGCACAACAAATTGTACAGTCCATTTTCTATTGTTACCTTTGTAAAAATGCCAAATATTTGGGGCTAAAATAACATTTTTGTGTGAAAAAGTAAAATTTACATTTTCCAGGACGTCCCTCCTGACAGCACCCTGGAGGACGTCCTCCACCCCTTTGCTGGTACAGGAAACACACGAGAGTTTAAAAGGTCATGTCCCACCCCCAATCCTTAGTGTTTTTCCTGTCCCTGCAAGGAGGGACGCACGAGAGAAGCTGCGCAGACTTACCGGAGCTCAGGGGCATAGTGCGGCTTGCCAATACCCTTCCCCCCTGTCAAGTGGCTCAGGGTAGAAACTCTCCAGGTGGGGAGTCACTCTGCTCCAAAGACCAGGAGTGGGACGATGCTCCTGGTGGCAGCCGCTCCTCCCAGAGGGAGGCTCTCGGCTGCGGATGCGGTTCCAGGTGGCAGGGAGTCACGGCATTCAGAGCGGCGTCTCGCCCTGCACGGCGTCTTCCGGGAACTCCGAGGGAACCGTTTCACTTCCGATATCACAGCATCCGGCAACATCACTTCCGGTGGCGTCATTAAGCGGGGAAGTGCGTGCGCTCCAGCGCTGGAACGCATAGCAGCAGAGGCACTCCTATCCAAGTGTCCGGAGCACGGAGACTACTCTACCTACTGTAAGGATGGAAGGAGACATGCCAGGCGAGGAAGGGGTAAGTGCGCATAGCGCAGACTTCCCTCACTGCACGCCCAAGCAGGCCTATCCTATTTACTCCCTATCTTATGTCATTTAAGGATAAGGAACCCTCGCTGTCCCCCCCGCTCCAGCTCCAGCTAAGAAACCCAGCAAGGTCTCTGCAAAGTCCAGCAGGTGCCCTATATGCCACGTGAAGCTATATGCCACGGAATCCTATGGCAAATCCTTGTGTGCATCTTGCACATCTAAGGTTATGAGGGATGAACAATCTTCGCTTTTATCTGAGATGAGGTCCCTAATCCGGGAAGAAGTTCAGGCTTCCTTGTCCAGTATTACAGGGCAGTCCAGCCCCATCCCTGGCTGCAAGAGAGCCAGACGGGAGCGAGACTTGAAAGAGCCGGAGTTTAGTTCTGAGGACAGGTCTGACCCAGAGGACTCAGTCTCAGAAGAAGAGGGGGAGCTCCCCTCAGGGAGCCAGGACTACCATAGGAAATACCTCTTCCAGGCGGAGGAGACGAATGAACTTGTGCAGGCAGTGCGAAGCACAATGCAGATAGAAGAGACATCTAAGCCACAATCCAGATAGGACCTGATGTTTGGGGGACTTATGTCACGTCGACAAAGTCTTTCCTGTTAGCGAGCATATTAAAGCTATGATACTGGAAGAGTGGAAAAAGGCTGAATGTCGGCTGGTACTGTCTCGTGACTTTAAGGCTCGCTTACCATACGAGCCTGAGGAAGTCAAGCTATGGGAAGAGATACCCAAAATAGACGTTCCGGTGGCAAAGGTTGCCAAAAAGACAGCCATACCCTTTGAGGACTCATCAAATTTGCGCGATCCCATGGACAGAAAAGCTGACATACTTCTAAAAAGGGCCTGGGAATCTTCTGCGGCCCTAATTAAGACTAACATAGCAGCCACTTCGGTGTCCAGATCTAAGTACCTATGGATGGGGCAATTGGAAGAGCATCTGTCCAATAAAACCCCGAGGTCTGACATATTGAGCTCCCTTCCTATTATGAAATCTGCCAATGCCTTTCTGTCCGATATGACAGCAGAGTCGGTTAGATTCTCAGCTAGAAGCGGCTTGTTATCTAACGCAGCTAGAAGGGCGGTTTGACAAAGATCCTGGTCAGGAGATAATGCCTCTAAGACCAAGCTCTGCTCAATCCCCTTTTCAGGGTCAAGAGTATTTGGTCCGTCTCTAGATACTATTCTAGAGTCTGCCTCAGATAAAAAGAAGGGTTTTCCAGAGGACAAACCTAAGAGGTCTCAGTCCTTTCGGAAAGGATTCCCCTTCAGGAGACAGTATGATTTCAGAGGGGGTAGATCCAATAGAGGATCTTATAGGGGTTCCTGTAGCCAGGGCAATAAGAACAAGAGTTTCTTCTTCAGCCCCTCCTCTAAGTCCAAAACACAATGACGCCACATATATCGGGGGAAGGCTCCGCCACTTTGCAGAGAGTTGGGCCCAAATCACCCAGAATCAGTGGGTCCTTCGGACTGTGGCGGAGGGATACAGTATCGAGCTTTATTCCCCTCCTCCAGAAAGATACAGCGCACCTACGGTGGTCACGCGGGGCTCTGCCATTCTGTTAGACTTGCAAGAGATGCTCTCTTCAAAAGTCATAATTCCGGTCCCGCCACTAGAAGTAGGCCTATTCTCCATAACAAAGCCATCCAGCGACTCCCGCACGATAATAAATCTGAAACCTTTAAATGTCTGGGTCAGGTACAAAAGGTTCCGTATGGAGTCCATACGATCAGCAATTCACCTCATAGACCAGGACGCTGTGATGTGCACTCTCGACCTGAAGAGTGCCTATTATCAGGTTCCCGTCCACCCCTTATCTCAGAGGCTTCTGAGGTTTGCTGTAGCTCTGCCGTCCCAGACCTGTCACTACCAGTTTCAATGCCTTCCCTTCGGGCTTGCCTCAGCACCTTGTATATTCACAAAGTTGGTGTCGGAGATCGTCGCCTTCCTGAGAAACCAGGGAATCATAATAGTTCCATATCTCGACGACTTTCTCCTTGTAGCAAGATCGCCAGAGACACTATCAGCCCACAGGAGACGGACTGTATTGGTAATGGAACAATTAGAATGGGTCATAAACTGGCAGAAGTCCGACCTGACTACGGAACACAGGAAGACCTTCTTGGGAGTGTGTCTAGACTCCAGAAGCAGGATATCCCTACTGCCCGAAAACAAACTGGAGGCAATCCAGACCCAGATCAGGCTCCTACTGGAGCACAGAGCCTCAATAAGGATGGCTATGAGAATACTAGGTCTAATGACGGCCTGTATACCATGCGTCAGATGGGCACAGTCTCATTCAAGACCTCTGCAGAGGTTAATCCTCTCCAAATGGGATCGTCGCCAGTATTCACTGGACAGTATTTTGAAGCTAACAAATCCAGTACGAAGGTCTCTCCTCTGGTGGACACAACCAGAGAACCTAAGAGTGGGAGTACTATGGTCTACCTCCCCCTACGTGGTAGTCACTACAAATGCCAGTGCATGGGGCTGGGGAGCCCATCTAAAGGGCAAGATCCTACAAGGAAGGTGGCCAGCACATGTCATTCACAGCTCCTCCAACTTCAAGGAGCTGTATGCGGTGTTGGAGGCCTTGAGAAGAAATCGATACACTCTTGCGAATTGTCATGTCAGGATACTATCCGACAATGTGACAACGGTCTCTTTCCTGAAACATCAGGGGGGCTCAAGACACCATCTGCTCCAGGATCTAGCAGGAAGAATATTTCGCTGGGCGGCAAATTCGGTCCCATCTACACTCACCGGCCACTTTATTAGGTACACCATGCTAGTAACGGGTTGGACCCCCTTTTGCCTTCAGAACTGCCTCAATTCTTCGTGGCATAGATTCAACAAGGTGCTGGAAGCATTCCTCAGAGATTTTGGTCCATATTGACATGATGGCATCACACAGTTGCCGCAGATTTGTCGGCTGCACATCCCAAAGATGCTCCATACAAGGCAGGATGGATCCATGCTTTCATGTTGTTTACGCCAAATTCTGACCCTACCATCCGAATGTCGCAGCAGAAATCGAGACTCATCAGACCAAGCAACGTTTTTCCAATCTTCTACTGTCCAATTTCGATGAGCTTGTACAAATTGTAGCCTCAGTTTCCTGTTCTTAGCTGAAAGGAGTGGTACCCGGTGTGGTCTTCTGCTGCTGTAGCCCATCTGCCTCAAAGTTCGACGCACTGTGCGTTCAGAGATGCTCTTAGGCCTACCTTGGTTGTAACGGGTGGCGATTTGAGTCACTGTTGCCTTTCTATCAGCTCGAACCAGTCTGCCCATTCTCCTCTGACCTCTGGCATCAACAAGGCATTTCCGCCCACAGAACTGCCGCTCACTGGATTTTTTTTCTTTTTCGGACCATTCTCTGTAAACCCTAGAGATGGTTGTGCGTGAAAATCCCAGTAGATCAGCAGTTTCTGAAATACTCAGACCAGCCCTTCTGGCACCAACAACCATGCCACGTTCAAAGGCACTCAAATCACCTTTCTTCCCCATACTGATGCTCGGTTTGAACTGCAGGAGATGGTCTTGACCATGTCTACATGCCTAAATGCACTGAGTTGCCGCCATGTGATTGGCTGATTAGAAATTAAGTGTTAACAAGAAGTTGGACAGGTGTACCTAATAAAGTGGCCGGTGAGTGTATTTCTGCAATTCACCTGGAGGGCTCTCAAAACGTCATAGCAGACTACCTGAGCAGAAGGCGGGTGTTCGCAACAGAGTGGGAACTCAACCAGGATATCTTCCAGGATTTATGTCTTCGTTGGGGAACTCCCAGTATAGACCTGTTTGCAAACAGAAGAAACTCGAAGGTCTCAAGATTCTTCTCTCTGAACCCACTGGACCTCCCGGAAGGGGTAGACGGCCTGAGCCAGGACTGGACGGAACCCCTCTTATATGCGTTTCCACCTCTGGCACTGATCCCAGCTGTTCTCTGAAAGATCAAGGAGGATCGAGCTCAGGTTATCTTGATTGTTCCATACTGGCCAAGAAGGAGCTGGTTCCCTCTGCTAGCGGACTTGGCGATCGAGAACCCAATAGAGCTTCCTCTCAGGGAGGATGTAATCCTCTCAGGGAGGATGTAATCCACCAGGGTCCAGTTTATCACCCGAATCCAGAGAAACTCCATCTCTCAGCATGGATCCTGAAGGGGACATCCTGAAGGCAAGAGGCTTATCAGATCAAGTGATAGCCACTATTAAATCCAGCAGGAAGCCAGTCACATCGGCAATATATTTAAAGATCTGGAAGCGTTTGTCTGGAGGGTGGCAGGTCTGAGGTTGCGGCAGACACTCCTGACATACCTAGAATCCTAAATTTCCTGCAGGCTGGGTTCAACAACGGTCTTAAACCAATCACCTTGAAAGTGCAGATCTCGGCACTTAGCAATTTCTTTGACTATCCCTTAGCATCTCACCCGTGGGTGGTCAGATTTATACGAGCTATTCAGAGGTTGCGCCCCAACATTAGGCAATTGACGCCTCCCTGGGACCTCAACTTGGTCCTCAGATTCCTATGTAAAAACGCATACGCCTCGGCTGATAATATGCCCATATCAACCCTCACACGTAAAACAGCATTTTTAGTGGCAGTCACCACGGCCAAAAGAGTGGGGGAAATTCAGGCCCTGTGTACAAGGGACCCATACCTACAGATTAGAGAGGACCGTTTAATCCTTAAACTAGATCCCTCATTTATTCCAAAAGTAGGATCGGCAAACAACAGAAATCAGGAAATTGTGTTACCTTCATTTTGTAATAACCCCGCTAACGCAAAAGAAAAAGCCCTTCATTCCCTTGATGTCAGACAGGCAGTCTTAGATTACCTAGCAGCCACCAGCTCATGGCGGATAGACCCAAATTTGTTCATTCTGTTTGGGGAAAGAATAAGGGAAAGAAGGCCTCTATCGCTCGTTGGATCACGTCTGTGATCTCTGAGGCCTACCAGTCCGAAGGAGTCCCACCTCCGGAGGGTCTTCATGCACACTCTACATGAGGGATAGCTACTTCTTGGGCCGAGTGGGCAGGCGCCTCTCTTGAGCAGATTTGTAAGGCAGCAACATGGGCTAGTGCCAATACCTTTTGTAAACATTATAAACTTGATGTTTTGTCTGGTCAACATACTGCATTTGGGAGAAAGGTTCTCCAAGCGGTAATCCCACCCTGAGGAGGTGCTTTGGTACTCTCCAGGGTGCTGTCAGGAGGGACGTCCTGGAAAATAGGCATTAGACCTACCGGTAATTATGTTTCCAGGAGTCCATCCTGACAGCACTGGTTGTTCCCTCCCTGATTTGGTATTTATATGCATGATGTAATCATACCTCCCAACTTTTGAAGATGGGAAAGAGGGACAAAGTTTGCGGTGCGCAACGTGCGGTGCGGCAAATTTTAGGCCACACCTATGACCACACCCATTCATAATTAGTCACACCCATTTAGCACTGCTGATCACACTGTTTCATATACAATAATTATAAACAAAAAAATATGGCCACACAGTGCTCCATCTATATATATATAATTGTCTAAGGGTTTTTCTGTCTGTCTGTCTGTCCTGGAAATCCCGCGTCTCTGATTGGTCGAGGCCGCCAGCGACGGGCACAGCATGGCGACGATGATGTCATAAAGGTTGCCTCGACCAATCAGCGACGGGCACAGTCTGCCGCGAATTCTGGAATCATCATTGTCCATATACTACGGGGAAATGCATATTCTAGAATACCCGATGCGTTAGAATCGGGCCACAATCTAGTACTATATAATGGCCACACATGATGCTCCATACTGTATGATGACCACACATGATGCTCCATACTGTATAATGGCCGCACATGATGCTCCATACTGTATAATGACCGCACATGATGCTCCATACTGTATAATGACCCCACATGATGCTCCATACTGTATGATGACCACACATGATGCTCCATACTGTATGATGACCACACATGATGCTCCATACTGTATAATGGCCGCACATGATGCTCCATACTATATAATGACCGCACATGATGCGCCATACTGTATAATGACCACACAGGATGCTCAATACTGTATAATGGCCGCACATGATGCTCCATACTGTATAATGGCCGCACATGATGCTCCATACTGTATAATGGCCGCACATGATGCTCCATACTGTATAATGACCGCACATGATGCTCCATACTGTATAATGACCCCACATGATGCTCCATACTGTATAATGACCACACATGATGCTCCATACTGTATAATGACCCCACATGATGCTCAATACTGTATAATTACCGCACATGATGCTCCATACTGTATAATGACTGCACATGATGCTCCATACTGTATATTGGCCGCACATGATGCTCCATACTGTATATTGGCCGCACATGATGCTCCATACTGTATAATGACCCCACATGATGCTCAATACTGTATAATGACCGCACATGATGCTCCATACTGTATAATGACCGCACATGATGCTCCATACTGTATAATGGCCGCACATGATGCTCCATACTATATAATGACCGCACATGATGCGCCATACTGTATGATGACCGCACAGGATGCTCCATACTGTATAATGGCCGCACATGATGCTCCATACTGTATAATGACCGCACATGATGCTCCATACTGTATAATGACCGCACATGATGCTCCATACTGTATAATGACCCCACATGATGCTCAATACTGTATAATTACCGCACATGATGCTCCATACTGTATAATGACTGCACATGATGCTCCATACTGTATATTGGCCGCACATGATGCTCCATACTGTATAATGACCGCACATGATGCTCCATACTGTATAATGACTGCACATGATTCTCCATACTGTATATTGGCTGCACATGATGCTCCATACTGTATATTGGCTGCACATGATGCTCCATACTGTATAATGACCCCACATGATGCTCAATACTGTATAATGACCGCACATGATGCTCCATACTGTATAATGACCGCACATGATGCTCCATACTGTATAATGGCTGCACATGATGCTCCATACTGTATATTGGCTGCACATGATGCTCCATACTGTATAATGGCCCCACATGATGCTCAATACTGTATAGTGACCGCACATGATGCTCCATACTGTATAATGACCGCACATGATGCTCCATACTGTATAATGACCGCACATGATGCTCCATACTGTATAATGACCGCACATGATGCTCCATACTGTATAATGACCGCACATGATGCTCCATACTGTATATTGGCCGCACATACTTCGTAACATATAATGGCCACACATAGCTACTCCTACACACGCGGCTGCGTTCCTTACACTTTGCACACACGGCTCCGCTCCATACACCTCATACACACACAGCTCTGCTCCGTACACCTCGTACACATTTAGCTCCGCTCCATACACCTCATACACACACGGCTCCGCTCCATACACCTCGTACACACACGGCTCCGCTCCATACACCTCGTACACACACGGCTCCGCTCCATACACCTCGCACACACACGGCTCCGCTCCATACACCTCGCGCACACACGGCTCCGCTCCATACACCTCGCACACACACGGCTCCGCTCCATACACCTCGCACACACACACACGGCTCCGCTCCATACACCTCGTGCGCACACACGGCTCCGCTCCATACACCTCGCGCGCACACACGGCTCCGCTCCATACACCTCGCGCGCACACACGGCTCCGCTCCATACACCTCGCGCGCACACACGGCTCCGCTCCATACACCTCGCGCGCACACACGGCTCCGCTCCATACACCTCGCGCGCACACACGGCTCCGCTCCATACACCCACCTTAATTGTGCCATGATTTGCTGTCTCATTATAGCACATGATGATACAGTGTCAGACTGTCACAGGGGCTTTGGCTTAGCCCTTTTTTGCGTGGGGAAAAAAAGGAGCCACAATAGCGTCGTCACCCTCTCCCAGGGAGCTGCAGCTGCTCCTCCTCTGAAATGCACTGACTGGAGTGTCAGTGAGTCATCGATCTGTGACATCGACTACTCACTCACTGATCTGCATCTGTCGCTCTGCAATAACAGCAGTGAGCACTGAGCAGCCGAGGCAAACAGGGAGGCTGTGAGTGTGTCCATCCCTCCCTGCTCAGCCCCACTCATTCCACGCACGATTACTAGCCAGACATTATTACTAGCTCCAGTCCACTGCTGGTCTGCTGCTTACATTGCCGCCGGCACCCAGGCTGTGTTCGGCTGTTACGTACCTCAAAGGAGCTATGCTCAAACTAGAAGTGTCCCCTCTCTCTCCCTCTCTGAACAGTGATGCACACTGGGAGACTCGGGAACATACGAGGGGCGTGGCCTAACAAAAGGGGGTGTGACGGCAGTTTCTCCTGCTGTCTCCGGGATCAGAGCGTCCCGCGCTGGACAGCGGGGCAAAGCATCAAATCTGGGACAGTCCCGCACAATGAGGGACGGTTGGGAGCTATGTGTAAGGTGTTTCTGACATATGATGTAATATGTTCTATTTATCATTAAAGTATTTTCTTGCATTCCATGAGGCTGTTCTTGTTACAACACTGAGGATTGGGGGTGGGACATGACCTTTTAAACTCTCGTGTGTTTCCTGTCCCAGCAAAGGGGAGGAGGACGTCCTCCAGGGTGCTGTCAGGATGGACTCTACCGGTAGGTCTAACGCCTATTTTTTTCCTTCCATATTGCCTTAATTCCTGTGAAGCGCCTGAAGGGTTAATAAACTTCTTGAGTGTTGTTTTGAGCTCTTTGAAGGGTGCAGTTTTTAGAATGGTGTCACGTTTGGGTATTTTCTGTCATATAAATCCCCTCAGTCACTTCACATGATGTGGTTTCTAAAAAAGAAAATTGGTTTTGTAAATGTTGAAAAAATGAGAAATTGAAGATAAATTTTCAACCCTTCTAATTTCCTAAGAAAAAAAAGTTTAAAAATTGTTGTTGATGTAAAGTATGGTAAATATTATTTATTAACTATTTGTGTGATATAATGATCTGGTTTAATCCCTTCACACTGCAGCACTTTTTTGTTTTTGTGTTTGTTTTTCACTCCCCTTCTTCCCAAAGCTATAACTTTTTTTAGTTTTCCATCAATATGGCCACGTGAGGGCTTGTTTTTTGCTGGATGAGTTGTATTTTTGAACTGCACCATTGGTTTTACCATGTCATGTATTCTAAACTGGGAAAAAAAATTCCAAGTTCGGGGAAGTTGCAAAAAAGTGCAATTCCACAACTATTTTTTTTTTCTTTTACCATAATTATCACATGCTAAAACTGACCTGCCATTATGATTCTCCAGGTCATTACGAGTATGTAGATACCAAACCTGTATAGATTGTTTTTTATTTAAATGGTGAAAAAAATTCCAATGTTTTTTTTTTTTTTAAATTGCGTCATTTTACGAGACCCGTAACATCTCCATTTTTTGTGATCTGGGGCTTGGTGAGGACTTGTTTTTTTGCGAGCCAAGCTGATGTTTTTAATGATACCATGTTGGTGTGGATGAGACCTTTTGATCGTCTGTTATTGCATTTTAATACAGGAGAAAAAAGGGATCCAGCTCCAGAAGTAAAAATATCAAAATTTATTTCAACATGTTACAATTTGGAAAACTGCTTACAGGCGATCAATTACACCATTCGCATGAAGGCTACCATGTAGCTGCTGGACGCGTTTCGAGCACTAGCGGTGCTCTAAAACTTCAGTTGCTGGAGCTGGATCCCTTTTTTCTCCTGTATACAAGCCTCAACGTCGGACAGAGACGTTTTTCCATGCTTGGACGTTAAGTGGATTACCACGAATGCTTCTATTGGGTGAGCTGAAATATTTTTCTTTTTTTTCTATTGCATTTTAATACAATGTTGCATTGAACAAAAAACGTAATTATGGCGTTTTGACTTTTTTTTTTGCTACACCGTTTACTGATCGGATTAATTCTTTTTTTCATAGCTTGATAGATCGGGCGATCCTGAACGTGGCGATACCAAATGTGTATATATATATATGTGTATATATATATATATATGTGTATGTATGTATATATATATATATATATATATATATATATATATATATATATATATATATATATATATATATATTACAAAATTGGTATCGCCATGTGTTACTTTTCACTTGCTTCAATAGTCTCCATGGGAGACTAGAAGCTACGATTATCCGATCGCCCCTGCTAAACACAGGCGATCTACTGCTTTTCAGCTTTGCCCGCAGTTGGGCAAAGCATACTGCGCATGCGCAAGATCCCATTTCACTGCACAGGTGCGAAATCTCTAAGCACTCTGCGTTATTCCCGTCAAAGAATGCGTACAGCATGGTGGTTCAGTTGTTAGCACTGCATCCTTGCAGCTCTGGGGTCCTGGCTTCAAATTCTACAATGGACAACATCTGCAATGAGTCTGTATGTTCTCCTAGTGTTTGTGTGGATTTCCTCCGAGTTCTCTGGTTTTCTCCCACATGCAAAAGACATACTGACAGATTTAGATTGTGAGCCCCAATGAATTATGATAGTGAAAATAATGTCTGTAAAGCGTTTTGGAATATGATGGTGCTATATAAGCAAAGCATAACAAATATTTTTTTATTTGGGTTAAACACGTTTCATTTTCACAGTTCTATTAAATACCATGTGTAAACCCCTTTAGAAAATACTTCCAAACACCAAAGAACCTGAACTAAGTGACAAAGGAAATATGAGTGGCCTGCCGATGGGTATAGCTTGGTGCAACGAGAACAGTTTGGAGATAAACATAGCTGCCAAAGAGGAATGCTCGAGTCCAGAGACTGGGTTACACGAAGAAGTGGAAACGTCCAACTTAAACTGCCGAGGAGTTTCCATTGCAGACTTTCTTGACATAAATAGAGATGAGAATAAGGAGTCAAGTTATGAAGCAGAGGTTAGTAGCCATGGAAAGTATAGGACAAATTTTTAAACTGTGGTTGAAATATTGAAAAATTCTGAGTCTTCACTCACATATTAAAAAATTATATGAGTGGCAAACCTAAAAAGGGTGGTCCGAAGGCAAAGTAATTTGCATTCGAAATCCCTATTTAGTGCCATAATTTAATTTATTTTCTAATACACTTGCATTACAAATTCCCTACTGTTTACTAACTACCCTATCAAACTGCTTTTCTATTTTTCCCCCTATTTCCTCTTTGATGACGCTTCGTTTGAGAATCCCATTGCATCAGTAATGTTCGTCTCGGGGGCTGGGCTAGTCCATGCACACTGTGCGATGTGCACAATGACAGTGCATGCTCTGGTGACGTGTTGTTTGAGAATCCCAGTGCATCTGTAATATTCATCTCGGTGGCTGGGGTAGTCCCTGCACACTGTACACAATGACCACACGCACTCTGATGACACTTTGTTTGAGAATTCCAGTGCATCAGTGATGCTTGTTTCAGGGGCTGGGCTAGTCTATGTACACTGTGCGATGCGCACAATGACAGCGCACGCTCTAATGACGCTTTGTTTCCGGGAGGGACAGGAGATGCGGCAATGGGCTCTACCCCTGATGACGCTTCGTTTGAGTATCCCAGTTTTCTCTGGGATTTTCAAATGAAGTTTCATCAAAGAAGAAATTGGAGAAAAATAGAAAAGCAGTTCTAGTGTAGTTAGGAAGGGAGAGATTATTTTTAATGCAAGTAAATGAAAAAATAGTTTAGATTCTGGCACTAAATAGAGATTTAGAATGAAAATAACTTGCCTTTGGACCACCCCTTTACTATAGTATTGTTAGACTTGCTCGCCTTACATGGTGTCCCCTAAAATATCTGCTTTGGATCTTTTTTTTTTATCTTTTAAAGCTTATTGACACTTTAATGTTAAACGTATCAGCGCTATTTTATCTTAAAAAAGGAACAGTATTGTGATTTAAATCTTTCACAGTTTCGGGTTAACGTGACTATTGCAGAGCATTTACTACTTGCATAGCATTGCCAAGAGAAGTGCGGATCACCTATTTTTATTTTTCCCACTGAAATTACAGTTGGACCCACATCCGAGTGTACTTCATGATCACAGCCGTAGTTCTAACCTCTCTGATATCCTGGAGGAAGAGGAGGAGGTGGAAGAAGATTGCATTGTTGTTCCTAGTGCCAAAAAATTGGGATCAACACCAACCAGCACAGGTGGAGCCAGTTCTGGAAAGGTATGCGGTTTATCAATAGAAGCATAAAATCTTGATCTTTTACAAGCAGATATTTGTAAATGCATTTTGACCACGTTATTTAGGGTTCTCTATAATTATAAAAACATGGCTGCCGACTACCAAAAAGATTCCCCTTGGCATTGCAGCTCTGCTGTATTTAATAAGAAGGTTACAAAACTACAATACCAGAATACAAATCAGTACAGAGGAGTGGCACTGGGATTAGGAAAAGGAAGCCTTGTTTTTTGAATCCTGGCAACCCCTTTTAATACTGTTGATGTAGGGGTTTGATCACATATATTATACGCATACAGCACTATATATAATATACCCCGGTATTTTTTCTTTTTAAAGAACATGAGCACATAGGCTGACATATTACCCTCGATGCCATGGCATCCATAAGAGATATGTTTTAAGAAATCCTACTGACATATTCCATTCAATGTACAATGCAGACAGTCTAGCAAATTGTCTTTTCACACGAGGACTGTGACTTCTATAGGGCTAGCCATACTTATTTGGCCATTAGCTGTTCTTCATGACCCCATAATACACATGAACGGTTGCCCAAGGGTGAGGTGTTTGCCACAATAAGAGGGAATTGCTTCCCTGAAGAACAAAAGTATTGTGCATACAGAAATCCTACATGGCCGAGTTTTCTTTAGTCTGACAACATACTATAATAAGTGTTGCCACCAGTACCCGTACCCAGATTTTTTTTTATTTGTAAATTTCTACTGTGTTCACCGCTTTTACATTACATAATTTTGCTTTGTGATTCCCTTTTGAAACTTTATGCAGTTCGACTATTGTGAGACAGACAGCGATGAGGAAATTCTTGAAAGGATTTTGGATATACCTTTACAGAAACATTGCAGTAAAAAATTATTTAGCATCCCGGAGGTGACAGAAGAAGAAGACGAAGATGACGATCTTTCTCCTCGCAGTGTTTCTAAGAACTTGCACCTTACCATGGAGCCCCAGAAGTATCCATATGGAAACTCCCATAGAGCCTTCTCCCCAAAACCAGGAACTTTAAGCTGTGTAAATGTACCCACTGAGACTGCCATTAAAATGAGTGTCACGAACAACATGAAAATGGAATGCGGGGACGACAGTGTCTTTCTTGATGACGATTGTTGTCTGAAATCAAAGAATTGTGTTTATCAGTCTTCATCAGACACAAGGCCTCCGGTCTCTGAAGCCCAAATGTGGAAACCTAGAAGGACCAGCTATGATATTGATAAAGCTTGTTATTTCACAGAGCCGAACCGAAAAAAGCAGAATGATAGCCGGGAGCACTGCAGCCGAATGGCCACAAATTCTAGTCAAGGTGTATTTTACAACTCCAGATCCTGCAAACTGAAGGAGCCGGTATCTGGTGGTACAGCACGGGACTCTGTCCAAATCAACCACAAAGGCCTGAAAAATAAACCTTCTCGACGGCGTCGCCTGCCCGGGTCCACTAATTATAAACCAAAAGCTCCCAGTTCTTTCAGCAGTAAGCATTTAGAAATTGATGTTGAATATGATACGGAAGACGAGGATGAGCCATCAGTCCCAGTCCATATTACTAACAGGGCCAAAGCTGACCTGTGGGAAGATGGCTCTCAGACTGACAGAGAAGGTTGGAGTGAAAGCTCTGGTTATTCTGAGCCTATCCAGTACACCAGAAGGAAAAATGATGTGAAGAAACCAGTTAAAGAACAGAGCGCAGGGCAATATGTTAAGAAAACCCCCTCCATTCCCAAGGCTGGACTAGCTTCACCAAGCTGCAATAAAGATGATCCCATGTCCAGAGCAGCAAGTAGAAGTGTGCGTTCAATTCGATGGGAAAGTGATGGAAAGGTGACGTTTGTATCCCCAGTGCTTACAGTGATGTGCTCAGCGGCTTTCTTTATTCCCGGTGTCTAGATGCGTTATGTAGTGGCTGCAGCTTTATTCGTTCCATCTCTGCCTAGTTTGCTTTTTATATGCTATGAAAAGCCAGCGACCTGGGAAAATAAAGCATTTTGGGGCTTCTGCTGTGTGATCTTGTCTGCTTTGCTTTAAGTGCTTTGTAGAGCGATGTATTAAAAACCATTAAGCGTACAATATTCCTTATTGAAAAATTTACATAATCAACTTCTATCGTTCGTATATGTAGATTGTAGTCTTAAAAAGAACCTAAGCCACTTCTGACGTGTTTGTTCATGAATAACAATCCTGCAGCATCATGTCTTACAACTCTGCTTTATGCCATCCCTCAGTTATTCCTCCTGAAGGTTAAAGCAGCTTTTTGTTATGTAATCTGATAGCAGTATGATGTAGGGGCTGAGGCCCTGATTCCAGTGATGTGTCACTTATTGGCCTGCATGCTGTCATTTTGATGCAATCACTGAATGCAGAGCTCACTATAACCCCGCCCACACCACTGATTGGCCGGTTTTTGGCAATGTAGAGTGTACACAGCTGCCAATCAGTGCTGGTGGCGGGGTTACACAGAGCAGCATGACTAGGAGGCATGAGGCAGCTTGTCATGTAGTGATATTTTCCAGTGCTGAGAACACTGATTTTATTGAAATCACAACGCACAGCCTCATTATAAGCGAGTCCTTGCTGGAATCAGAGTTTTTGTCCTGGATGTCAAACTCCAATACACAGAGAGACAAAATTTAGTAAGACTGTTTTTCCCTGTGACTATAACTATGTTTCTCATACAAAAAAAAATAAAAAAACACAATTAAAATAGTGTTCAGTCTCCTGTACTGGTCACTGATCATTACAGATCTCAGCTTTTGTATTGATATCAGAACAAGTCAATATGTGACTAATAGGACAAAGTCTTTCTTTACTATAAATAAGTTGTTTTATTTCAAAAAGATCTACCGTCAATAGAAATCCTTTGTTTTTCTGATCCCCCAGTAATTCATAAAGCAAGATTGATGTCAATTTTCATGGAGGAGTATTGTATGAAATCCTAGTTCCTTGAAGTACATTTTGGTTGTTTGTGCTGCTCTCAGCTCAGCCTCATCCAAATTGTAATCTTATGTAGAGAACACAACTTGTTTGTTTATTCTATTGCTTTGTCTATAGGAGGATTTGCCTGAAGACACGAAAATGCAATTACATCTCAGTCCTACCAGGCACATGGCATCAGACAGAAAAACTACAAGCCACCTGACTTCAGACTCCGAGTCAGGTATATTTTTCAGGATTCTTCTTTGGTATCGGTTATTGTAAGTGGTTTTGTGTGGGGGCTTTAGCAATGTTGTTTTCTCTTGGTCAGATGTCATACATTCTACACAGCCGGAGTATTTTCAAGAAAAAATGTTAGAAGATAGAAACTGCCCCTCTAGTGACCTGGATGCAGCTTCCGCAAGGCTATTTGTTGCCCTTTTTGATTACCATCCAGCGACGATGTCCCCAAATCCTGAGGCTTATATGGAAGAACTTCCCTTTAAAGAGGGACAGATTTTACAGGTATTGCAAAAGTGAATTTTATGTAACGTTTTTAAAGTCTCTAAAACTCCTGTATTGGCTCACAGTCATTCCTGCAAATCAATACAAAATTACAGCCAGCTTCAACTTAATAAAAAAATAAATAGTTGTATTGTTTGCAGGTGTTTGGGGATAAAGATTCAGATGGCTTCTATCAAGGAAAATGTGAGGAAAGGACTGGATACATCCCTTGTAACATGGTCTCTGAATTGCATATTGAGAGTGAAGAAGCCAGAATGCAGCTATTGAAGCAGGGTCACCTGACAGCAGCCTCTCCACTCAATGACATGGGTAAGTTCTCTCCTTCATGGTCTCATTCATATTGCATAAGGTGCAGTTTGTCTGTAATTCACAGTATGGTGTTGTTTTTTTGGCCCATTAATCTTGTAATCATGCTGATTAAATTATTGTTTACAGGGTTTTTTTTGTGTGTGTATATATTTATGGGTGTACTTATATGTTCTATATACATACACTCCTCAACATTCAAATTGTAACGCCAAGAGGAAAGTCATGGAATTATGGAAATCACGGCATGTATAGGTGTAAGGGTGATCCCTTAAAGTGAGATCTATATGATTGCTCGTACCTCACCAAATATAAGCTGCGTGTGCGCTTAGAGGCCAAGAATGTATCAGATACTGAGATACATACACACTCCTGTCTCAGCCAAAGATGGCACACAACTGAAACTTTATTTTCAGGACAAAGAACCTTGCTACAGGCAGGATATGGGTGTTGCACAACTTCTGATCAGCTAGTGTCACTCTATGATTGGTCCATTCCAACTTCATTTCCAAATATGGTGTCTTGGTGTATTTCAGTGTCTTCACTCCTGCATTCCAAGGATTCCTTCCAGGGTGTTTCCAGGACACAATCGCCATCTTGCTACACCATATCTGAACTGACTTATATAAGGTTTAATAATTGATTTCATTAGCCATTCTCTCCTTCACATAGGCATGGTAATGATATGCAATTGATGAAATAATGGAAACACATTTTTCAAAACCTCTCGCCTCATGCTGAGGTGCACACAGACATACACCCAGTTAAACGGTTTGGCTGCCATCAGTGAGGTTATTAATGGTTGTCTGAGGAGTGTTCTGCCAGGCAGAATGCACTTGGGCAGGCAAATCCTCAGCATCTGTTCCTGGCAGCCCCTTTTGCAATTGCCATCCAGTGTTGTCCCAGACGTGCTCGATGGGGAAACAAGTCAGGACACAGAGCAGACCATGGTAGCATGTCTAGGTCTTGCTGCTGCTCACAGTAGCATAAGCAATATATGTTGCCTGGCTTTGTACTGTTGAAAAACTGCTTCTGGGACACACGTCATGTTCTGTTGTGTAATCCACTTCTCAGACTACTTGCCGGCTATCAGTGCATCCAAGACAAAAGTGGGACTTGTTCCAGCCTCCTATCCGCCTTTTTCGTCAGTGCTGTTTAGTGAAACGTTCATTCATCTTGTGCGCATACGAGGCCTTTATTATTTTCCGAGGGCAACTATCTCTTGGATTGATGTGATGATATTTAAGTTTCTAGATGTAGATGTAAATATCGGCATTGACTGTCCAAACATTATCTACCATTACATTCGGATTTATTTTTATTACTGTCGAGGTCCTCTTAGACTGGCAGAATCTTTCCCGGAATTAACTTTAACTTGTGACACAATTTGTTTCAGTTTCCAGTTCATGACCTGGCCATTGTTATAAAACATAACCAGTCTTTTTTTTTTTTTAGTACATGCCGTTAAAATAGATTTAAGCTTTTTTCCTCTCTTGGCTGTTCAGGCCTAATTCAGACATAATTTTTATGTTATCGTACCTTTTTTTCCTGCTCCAAACCCCCGATATCTGATGATTTTATAACATTGGGAGCATTTCAACATTTAAATTTCTCCTACGCCTCATTAGGGGACACAGGACCATGGGGTGTAATGCTGCTGCCACTAGGAGGACACGAAGTAATACAGAAAGAATAGCTCCTCCCCTGCAGTATACACCCTCCTGCTGGCTCCAAGTGAACCAGTTCTTGCTTAGTGTCTGTAGGAGGCACTTGGGTCTGCTTTCAGACCCCACCGTTTTTATTTTTATTTTATTCTGTTTTTCCCTTAACGGAGCGAATGGGGGCGATGGACCCTTTCTAGGTTTCGATCTCCCCCGAACCATCAGCAGGCAAGAACGCGGAGCGTCCCTCCCCGTACCCTTTCCTGCACCGTTGGATGCCAGCCCTGAGCTCACTTTACGGGTGACACTTCCTTTGCGTTCCGATCTCCCCCCACCATAGCAGGCGACCACATGGAGTAACCCTCCATTTACCTCTCCTGGAGCCGCCAGGTGCATAGCCGGACATGATGTTTATGGCGTCCGTGCAGCCCCCCACTGCATCACCACTGTTATAACGGATGATGGAAGGCGGCAGAAGCTCTCCACCCCCTCCCTGACTATGGCGACGGTGGATTGAGCACCGGCCCACCGCATCTACCGTGAGTACACCTGCGGGGCCGAGGTGCTGGTCGGTCCTGGTGCCTGGGATAAGGGAGGTCCGCAGATACCTTAAAGCCCGAGTCCATGGGTCACGTCGCACAAATAGCGGTAGCGGCGCTATAGGCCGCAAGCTTAAAATTTAGCCCCCGGTTTTTCCCTCTTCCAGGCTGGAACGTTGACTCCGCCCACCGGCAGTTACCGCCGCACACTCTCTCTGGCACTTCACGTTCTGCGAGAAGCGCCTTCTCTTCCTGATCTCGGCGGCCATCTTTGGACATTTGGACACCACACAGGCTGATGCTGCAGCGCTGCTCCAGCGTTTTGAATCACAGCTTCAGGGAGTGATTTCTGTGGACATTGCGGACCTCCCCCGGGGACACAAGACACACGACCTTGGTAAGCTGCAGAAACATAGCTTAACCTTTCCCCTGCTAGTAAGCGCTCTCCTCAAGGCTACACTATGTCTCAATCAAAGCCTAACAAAAAGTCTGGGAAAACCCACACTGGCCCATCAAGAGTCACTCTCATTTCATCAGTCCATAAAACCTTTGAAAAGTCAGTCTTAAGATATTTTTTGGCCCAGTCTTGACGTTTTATCTTATGTTTCTTGTTCAAAGGTGGTCGTTTTTCAGCCTTCCTTACCTTGGCCATGTCCCTGAGTATCGCACACCTTGTGCTTTTTGTTACTCCAGTAACGTCGCAGCTCTGAACTATGGCAAAACTGGTGGCAAATGGCATCTTGGCAGCTTCACGCTTGATTTTCCTCAATTCATGGGCAGTTATTTTGTGCCTTTTTTGCCCAACACGCTTCTTGCGTCCCTGTTGGCTATTTGCCATGAAACTCTTGTTTTGATTGTTCGGTGATCACGCTTCAAAAGTTTGGCAATTTCAAGACTGCTGCATCCCTCTGCAGGACATCTCACAATTTTGGGCTTTTCAGAGCCCGTCAAATCTCTCTTCTGACCCATTTTGCCAAAGGAAAAGAAGTTGCCTAATAATTAAGCACACCTTACATAGGGTTATGATGTCATTAGACAACACCCCTCCTCATTACAGAGATGCACATCACCGGATTTACTTAATTGGTAGTTGGCTCTCAAGTCTGAGCAGCTTGGAGTAGGACAACATGTATAAAAAGTATCATGTGATCAAAATACAACTTGCCTAATAATTTTGCACACAGTGTAGTAAGTATAATAATAATATTAGCTACTATCTCCAATTAGAAATGTAGTATAGTTTTTTTGATTCCCTAAGTCTCCTGAATAGGTTACTAGTAGTGATGAGCGAATATACTCGGAACTTGAGATTTCTCGAGCACGCTTGGGTGTCCTCTGAGAATTTGTAAGTACTCGGAGATTTAGTTTTCATCGCCGCAGCTGAATGATTTACATCTGTTAGCCAGCATAAGTACATGTGGGGGTTGCCTGGTTGCTAGGGAATCCCCACATGTAATCAAGCTGGCTATCAGATGTAAATCATTCAGCTGCGGCAACGAAAAGTAAATCTCCGAGTACTTACAAATACTCGGAGGACACCCGAGCGTGCTCGGGAAATCTCGAGTACCGAGTATATTCGCTCATCACTAGTTACTAGATAACTGACATTATATCAGTGGTCGTAACCATGGATACCGAAGGTCCAGCAATGCCTGCACATCAGGAAAGAGACATAGCGAATCAGAAGAACTATGCTACATTTATAATTGGAGTTATGTGCTGCTGATATTATTATTATTGCACCTACTACATATTGGGTTAGGATCTTGGAGTTGGGAATACCCCTTTAATATTACTTTCACATTACATGATATTATGGGCAGCACGGTGGTTCAGTGGTTACAACTGCACCCTTGCATAGCTGGGGTCCTGGGTTCAAATCCCACCAAGGACAACATCTGCAAGGGGTTAGTATGTTCTCCCCGTGTTTGGTGGGTTTCCTCCGGGTTCTCCGGTTTCCTCCCACACTCCAAAGACATACCGATGGGGAATTTAGCTTGTGAGCCCCATTGGGGACAGTGATGATGTATGTTAAAGCGCTGCAGAACATGATAGCGCAATATAAAAATAAAGATTATTACCTTGTACTTTCAATGCTGCTGTTTCCTATCTCAGGGCAAAATAGGGACAAGTCATTAAATGCAATGAATGTTATTTTGTTACCTCCCAAAGCTGAAATAAAGGTAAATTAGTTTTTATTTTTAAAGGAACTTCCCAGATTTACAAGCTGTACCTTATTAGAGAATTTTGAGTTAATATAGGGTAGAGAGGGTCCTCCCCTCGGTTCAGATCACAGTAAAGAGTGAATAACCGCTCTTCCCCCTTGGCTTTTAACCCATTTTGTTTCATTACAACCTGTGTTTAAATATTTTTGTATTCCAATTTGCGTGTGATGCATCAGCACTAAATAGTCTTAAGTTGGTGAAGAGAGAAAAATATAGGCATAAATTAAATTTATAGGATCAAATAGCTAAAAATTGGCACATGCATATATATTCACCCCTTTTGCAATGAAGCCCCTAAAAATTTCCGGTGAAAGCAATTGCCTTCATAAGTCACATGATTAGTGAAGGAAGTCCTTCTGTGTGCAATCTAAGTGTCACATGGTCTGTCAGTATATAGACACCTTTTCCGAAAGGCATTAGAGGCTGCAACACCATTAAGCAAGAGACCAATCAAGACCAAGGAGATCTCCAAACAAGTCAGGGACAAAGTTCCTAAGGAGTACAAGTCTGGTTTGGGTTATTAAAAAAAAAAAAAAATATCCCAATTTCTGATGATCCCCAGAGCACCATGGCTGCCGGAACATACACACATTAAGTTATTTAAGAAAAAAAATGATTACACTCTGCAGCTCCTCTAACCTAGACACATCACCTCCCCTCATCAAACACGTCTTCCCCCCCGCTCATCATAGGACACCACTATCCTAACCAAAGTCATAATAAAAGCATTAGCTGAAACGCCATGATTTAACGAATTGTGATCAAATTTTTCCGACTCTGAGTAAAAATGCTCGGGAAACAGAACACGAATCCCAATTTGCTATATTCGTGCCAAATTTGAGATTGGAGAAGGTTTTTCAAATAAGTTCTCTCATCTCTACCACTAACTATACACAATGAAGACCATTGAAATCTCCAAACAAGTTAGGGACAAAGTTGTTGAGAAGTACAAGTCAAGGTTGGGTTATAAAAAATATCCCTGATCTCTGATGATCCCCTGGAGAACCATCAAATCCATTATCATCAAATGGAAAGAACATGGTGCCACAGCAAACCTGCTACGAGAGCCGCCCCCCAAAACTCTCAGCCACGGTTAGGAGGGTATTAATCAGAGAGGCAGCACAGAGACCAAAAGTAACCCTAAAGGAGCTGCAGAGTTCCCGAGCAGAGATTGGAGAATCTGTTCATGACCACAATAAGCCGTACACTCAATAGAAGTGGCCTTTATGGAAGAGTGGGCAGAAAAAAGCCTTTAGTTACACACAAAAATTGTAAGGCTCGGTTTGAGTTTGCCAAATGTGTGGAGGAAGGTGCTGTGGTCAGATGAGACCAAACTTGAACTTTTTGGCCACCATGGTAAATGCTATGTCTGGCGTCAAACCACTACCGCTCATCACTCCAATAACACCATCCACTTTGTGAAATGTTGTGGCAGCATCATGCTGTGGGTTTGTTTTTTGGCAGCAGGGACAAGGAAGATAGTCCCTGTCGAGGGGAAAATGGATGGTGCGAAACACAGGGATATTCTTGAGCAAAACCTGTTAGTCAGTGATTTGAGACTGGGACCGGAGTTCACCTTCCAACAAGGCAATGACCCAAAGCAACACTGAAGTGGTTTAAGGGGAAACGTGTAAATGTTTTGGAGTGGCCTAGTCAAAGCGCAGACCTTAAGCCCCGAGGGTGGTTTGTACGTTAATGACGGGCCAATTTTTACAATTCTGACCACTGTCCCTTTGAGGTTGTAACTCTGGAACGCTTCAACGGATCCTGATGATTCTGACATTGTTTTCTCGAGACATATTGTACTTCATGATAGTGGTAAAAAAATTTGATATTTCCTGCGTTTATTTGTGAAAAAAAAACGGAAATTTGGCGAAAATTTTGAAAATTTCGCAATTTTCCAACTTTGAATTTTTATGCCCTTAAATCACAGAGATATGTCACACAAAATACTTAATAAGTAACATTTCCCACATGTCTACTTTACATCAGCACAATTTTGGAAACAAATTTTTTTTTTTTGTTAGAAAGTTATAAGGGTTAAAAGCTGACCAGAAATTTCTCATTTTTACAACACCATTTTTTTTTAGGGACCACATCACATTTGAAGTCATTTTGAGGGGTCTATATGATATAAAATAACCAAGTGTGATACCATTCTTAAAACTGCACCCCTCAAGGTGCTCAAAACCACATTCAAGAAGTTTATTAACCCTTCAGGTGTTTCACAGGAATTTTTTGAATGTTTAAAAACAAATGAACATTTAATTTTTTTTTCACAAAAAATTTACTTCAGCTCCAATTTGTTTTATTTTACCAAGGGTAACAGGAGAAAATGGACCCCAAAAGTTGTACAATTTGTCCTGAGTACCCCGATACCCCATATGTGGGGGTAAACCACTGTTTGGGCGCATGGCAGAGCTCGGAAGGGAAGGAGCGCCATTTGACTTTTCAATGAAATATTGGCTGGAATTGAGATGGGACGCCTTGTTGCGTTGGGGAGCCCCTGATGTGACTAAACATTGAAACCCCCCACAAGTGACACCATTTTGGAAAGTAGACCCCGTAAGGAACTTATCTAGATGTGTGGTGAGCAATTTGACTCATCAAGTGCTTCACAGAAGTTTATAATGTAGAGCCGTAAAAATAAAAAAATATTTTTTCACAAAAATGAACTTTTCGCCCCCAATTTTTTTTCCCAAGGGTACCTGAAGAAATTGGACCCCAAACGTTCTTGTGCAATTTGTCCTGAGTACGCTGATACCTCATATGTGGGGGTAAACCACTGTTTGGGTGCATGGCAGAGCTTGGAAGGAAAGGAGCGCCGTTTGACTTTTCAGTGCAAAATTGGCTGGAATTGAAATGGGACACCATGTTGCGTTTGGAGAGCCCCTGATGTGCCTAAACATTGAAACCCCCCATAAGTGACACCATTTTGGAAAGTAGACCCCCTAAGGATCTTATCTAGATGTGTTGTGAGAGCTTTGAACCCCCAAGTGTTTCACTACAGTATATAACGCAGAGCCGTGAAAATAAAAAATAATTTTTTCCCACAAAAATGGTTTTTTAGCCCCCCAAATTTTTATTTTCCTAAGGGTAATAAGAGAAATTGGACCTCAGAAGTTGTTGTCCAATTTGTCCTGAGTACGCTGACACCCCACATGTCTGGGTAAACCCGTGTTTGGGCGCACGGGAGAGCTTGGAAGGGAAGGAGCACTGTTTTACTTTTTCAACGCAGAATTGGCTGGAATTGAGATCGGACGCCATGTCGCGTTTGGAGAGCCCTGATGTGCCTAAACAGTGGAAACCTCCAATTCTAACTGAAACCCTAACCCAAACACACCCCTAATCCCAACCACACCCCTAACCCCAACCCTAACCACACCCATAACTCCAACACACCCCTAATCCTAACCATAACCCTAACCACACCCCTAATCCTGACACACCCCTAACCCTAATCCCAACCGTAAGTGTAATCCTTACTCTAGCCCCAACCCTAACCCTAGCCCCAACCCTAACCCTAGCCCTAACCCTAATGGGAAAATGGAAATAAATACTTTTTTTTTTCCCCTAACTAAGGGGGTGATGAAGGGGGGGTTTGATTTACTATTTATAGCGGGTTTTTTAGCGGATTTTTATGATTGGCAGCTGTCACACACTAAAAGACGCTTTTTATTGCAAAAAATATTTTTTGCGTTACCACATTTTGAGAGCTATAATTTTTCCATATTTTGGTCCACAGAGTCATGTGAGGTCTTGTTTTTTGTGGGACGAGTTGACGTTTTTTTGGTAACATTTTTGGGCATGTGACATTTTTTGATCGCTTTTTATTACGATTTTTGTGAGGCAGTATGACCACAAACCAGCTATTCATGAATTTCTTTTTTTGGGGGAGGCGTTTATACCGTTCCACGTTTGGTAAAATGGATAAAGCAGTTTTATTTTTCGGGTCAGTATAATTACAGTGATACCTCATTTATATAATTTTTTTATGTTTTGGAGCTTTTATACGATAATTCTTTTTTATAAAATAGTTTTTATTTTTGCATCGCTTTATTCTGAGGACTATAACTTTTTTATTTTTTCGCTGATGACGCTGTATGGCAGCTCGTTTCTTGCGGGACAAGATGACGTTTTCAGCAGTAGCATGGTTATTTATATCTGTGTTTTTGATTGTGTGTTATTCCACTTTTTGTTCGGCGGTATGATAATAAAGCGTTGTGTTTTGCCTCGTTTTTTTTTGTTTTTTTTTTACGGTGTTCACTGAAGGGGTTAACTAGTGGGACAGTTTTATAGGTCAGGTTGTTACGGACGCGGCGATACTAAATATGTGTACTTTTATTGTTTTTGGTTTTTTTTATTTAGATAAAGGAATGTATTTATGGGAACAATATTTTTTTTTTCTTTATTTAGGAATTATTTTTTTTTACACACCAAATTTTTTTTTCTTACTCTATAACATTGCCCCCGGGGGGGGGCATCATGTTATAAGGTCAGATCGCTGATCTGACACTTTGCAATGCACTATGTCAGATCAGCGATCTGACGTGCACTGCTCCTGGCTTACCAGCGCCTGCTCTGGGCAGGCGCTTGGTAAGCCACCTCCCTGCAGGACCCGGATGCAGCCCCACGGCCATTTTGGATCCGGGGCCTGCAGGGAGGAGACGCTCGGTACAAGGTGAGCACCTCGCCTTGTACCAAGGGTCTCAGGGAGCTCCCTCCCTGCGCGATGCTTCCCTATGCCCCCGAAACGCTGCGATCATGTTTGATCGGGACCGCTCCTGGCACATAGTGCCGGATAGTAATAAAATCAAAAACAAGACACCTCCGCACTGCTGCAATACGTTAGACCCTAATGTCTCTAACCCTTCTTAGCTGCTTATGGCCGTAATGATATAACCCCATATACACCTGGGTGCTGCATCCAAAAAAATAGTTCACAGTACACAACGATAGCAAAAGAAGTATGGAGCGCGCTCACCGGCATCAGATTCCATGCTTCGGAATCGCAGCAGGTGATTAATCACCAATGAATAGGGTGAGACTTAATTATACCAAACTAGAGATCTAATACAGCGTGCCCGGGGTGAAAAAAGAGTCCACAATAGTAATAAATCAAAAACAAGACACCTCCGCACTGCTGCAATACGTGAGGGAGTGGGAGGAGTGACTAGAATCACACAGGTAAAAGAACCCTCCCTACTTCTGTTAATGTCAGGACCCGTTGAAGTGCCGTCTGCACGAAACGGCCGTCGTCTGTTTGTCTCCACATCTCTTCCTGCCTAGTTTTTTTTATGTCCGAATAAAAGCATGAAAATTCTACTCCGGTGAGTGCGCTCCATACTTCTTTTGCTAACATAGTGCCGGATGTCAGCTGCGATAGTCAGCTGACACCCGGCCGCGATTGACCGCGCTCCCCCCGTGAGCGCGGCCGATCGCATATGACGTACTATCCCGTCCCTGGGAATTAAGTCCCAGGTCACCTCGACGGGATAGTACGTCATATGGGATTAAGGGGTTAATATAATTGAGGATCTGTGGTGAGACGTGAAGATTGCTGTTCACCAGAGGAAGCCATCTAACGTGTAGGAGCTCTAGCAGTTTTCCCTTGCAAAGGGCAAAATTCCCAGTGGAAAGCTCAGAGACTTATCCAAAGCGACTTGCAGCTGTAATTGCAGCAAAAGGAGGCTTTACAAAGTACTGACTTTATGGGGGATACATAAATATGCGCATTGAAGTTTTCACTTTTTTTGTCCTATTTGTTGTTTGCTTCACAATAAAAAGAAAACCAAATGTTCACAGTTGTAGGCATGTTCTTTACATGAACTGATACAAACCCTAAAAAACAACCTGTGATATTCCAGATTGTAAGGTATCAAAACACGAAAAATGCTAGGGTGGGGGAGGGTTTGAATTCCTTTTATAGTGATCTGGCCCCTATTGCTGGTCAACTTTCTAAGGTTTCTGTGCTTCTTTACTGCTAGCTGATCGCTGATGGGCTTAACAGTAGGACACATAATGTTCATCTTATTTTTAACCCCTTCCTAACATCCACCATATATGTATACCGAAAGTGGCAATGAGTTATATGGAGGAGGCTTTGGAGCTGTGGACCAGATGACGGTGGTTAGATAGCTGCCGCGATAGGCACCAGCTCTGATCCCAATAGTAACCCCTTAATTTCAATGGCCAACACTGACTTTGTTAAATTTATATTTTAATTATATAAAGTAAAAATGTAATTTTTACTGCAGAGTGAATGACCCACAACAGAGACTTTTTTTTAATCTTCTAATGCATTTTATGGTAAATGTAAATGCTGCCAATGAAATGAAATCTTCTCTCACAAAAACAAACAAGCCATTATTCGGCAATGGAAAACGAAACTAAGCTTAAATTGGCCATGGGTAAGAAAGAGTTAATCAACTAATCTCACTTGTCAGAATTGACCAAAGAATACAGTCCATTCAGTCATACCCTAATGTACTTACATCCATCAATGTACAAATGTTTAATCAAAATAATGTGCAGTGTAAGGATGGATACAGTAACCTTGCATAGCAAGTTTTCTGCATCATCCCGTCAGTGCTACTTTCTGTGATAAATGTATTCCGACATTATTTTTGTCTTTGTAGCAGTTTATATAAATGGTAAGAGTTCAGTCTGTGTAGATTACCCAACTAGGTAACTCCCATTTCCAGAGCAAGTTGTGTGGACTATTTCCCCACTAGTTCATCTGCTGGAACATCCGTGAATCAGCTAACATCACTGGGCTAAGCTGTACCAAGAAATACCTGGCAATGTCACGCCGTTCAGAGCAGTATATGAATCTCGGCAGGCATTCTTAGGCTATGTGCACACTTTGCATGTGACCTCTGCGGGTTCTCCCACAGCGGATTTGATAAATCTGCATTGCAAAACCGCTGCGGTTATCCCTGCAGATTTATCGCGGTTAGTTTTGCGGTTTCCGCTGCGGGTTTACTCCTATACTATTGATGCTGCATATGCAGCAATATGCAGCATCAATAGTAATGTTAAAAATAATAAAAAATGGTTATACTCACCCTCTGATCTCCTCGGCGCTGCACGCGGCGGTCCGGCTCCAAAGATGCTGTGCGAGAAGGACCTTCGTGACGTCACGGTCATGTGACCGCGGCGTCATCACGGTCATGTGACCGCGACGTCACCGCAGGTCCTGCTCGCACAGCAACCCTGAGACCGGACAGCCGCGTGCAGCGCTGAGAGGTGAGTATAGCATTATTTTTTATTTTAATTCTTTTTTTTTACACTAATATGGTTCCCAGGGCCTGGAGGAGAGTCTCCTCTCCTCCACCCCAGGTACCATCTGCACATTATCCGCTTACTTCCCACATCGTGGGCACAGCCACATGCGGGAAGTTAGCAGATCAATGCATTCCTATGGGTGCAGAATCACAGCGATTCTGCACAAAGAAGTGACATGCTGCGGAATGTAAACCGCTGCGTTTCTGCGCGGTTTTTCCCGCAGCATGTGCACAGCGGATTGCTGTTTCCATAGGGTTTGCATGTAAATGGAAACGCTATGGAAACTGCTGCGGACCCTCAGCATCAAAATCGCCGCGGATCCGCGGTAAAACCCGCAAAGTGTGAACATGGCCTTAATGTGAGAAATATAGAACTGGTCATCATATTTTTACCGTGAGATTATCATTTTGGATCAATGATAAACTATGAATTTAGTTTTTTACATTCTCACTAGTTATTTTTTTTCACAAGTGATTGAAATTAAATTGTAAGGCTTATTCAGTCGAGCAAAGCAGCCCTTCACGGTAACAGTCCGTCAGTTCTCACCGTGCACCAGCCATGGGCCCAAAAATCTTTGCATATTGTCTGGGACATATGATTAGTGTGCTACGCAATTCATTGTATAAAGGGAATCTGTCAGCAGCTGTCGGATAAGCCAGTGCAGGAAATAGGGTGCCATGATGATATCTGTCCAAGTATTTAACTGCAAAAATATAACTTTCAGGTTTAGTCAGAGGGAGTTTGAGAGTCACACCTCCCACACCCACTGTGTACAGATGTACAGGAATATGGTGGAACAAGTGTACCAAGTTAGACCACGATGACTTAACCCATAGAAAAAGATCAAGTCCACACGGAAGGGAGCACCACAACCATATGTAAAAAATACAAAATCTTTTATTAGTAAGCTTTTACAAAAAATAATGCAACACACAAAAAGATACATCACACAGAAAAACGGATACAAACATTATGTTTCCAAGTCCACGGTGAGCCCCAACAGTTATATATTCAGCAGTGCCCTCCGCCCTCACGAATTTATAAGTTAGACCACGATGGTCACTGATGAGTATATGTGATGAAATGAGGTACTCATGGATAAACGAATGCTATCCTTTATTCTTAAAAGATGTAGTGCGCATTTAGGCTGAGGACCTGATGAAGGCTGAAATCCTCAGCCAAAACTCATTATGCGTCTATTGGGAACAAAGTATGGCATTCTTGTACCCTTCAGGCTATTGTACACACATTGTGATTCTTGTCATCACATCTGCTCGGCAGTGCTGATGCCAGTCTAACTCTTTGGACCTAGTCTACTATTATTAACCCCTTAGTGACGGAGCCAAATTTTTGAAATCTGATCAATGTCACTTTATGTGGTAATAACTCTGGAATGATTCAACATATCCCAGTGATTTTGAGATTGTTTTTTCATGACACATTATAGTTTATGATAATGGTAAATTTAGGTCAATATGTTTTGTGTTTATTTATAAAAAAATATCAGAAATTTGAGAAAAATGTTTACAAATTAGCAATTTTCTAACTTTAAATGATTATCCCTTTAATCCAGATAGTCATACCATAGAAAAACATTAATAAATAATATTTCCCACATGTCGACTTTACATCTGCACCGTTTGTAAAGTGTTCTTTTTGTTAGTATTTTAGGAGGTTTAAAAATGTAGCAGTAATTTTTCATTTTTTCAAGGAAATGTACAAAATTTATTTTTTTAGGGACCTATCCATGTTTGAAGTGACTTTAGGCGTCCTATATATTGGAAACCCCCAATAGTGATACCATTTTAAAAACACCCCCTGACATATTGAAAACTGCTGTCAGGTAGTTTATTAACCCTTCAGTTGCTTTTCAGGAGTTAATGCAAAGTGACATAACAGAAATTAAAATGTGTATTTTTACCACCTAAATATCTCTAACTTCTGAACAGGTTACAACAGCGGTCAGACTCTAAGGCCGCTATTTGGTCATGAATTGCCATGGCAAACATCAGGACCACACAATCATGATCCGAGAGCACCAATTGGGATAAAGAGGAAGCCACCACACTCTGTTAACCATTTATAATGATGTAGTCTTTATTGACAGCAGCATCTAAGGGGTTAAACAGATTTTTACGGTGCAAACACTGATTGTGGCTGATGCAGCAAGTTGTCAGCTATAGTGTACAGCCAATAGCTGCTGGGTTGTCACCTGTATGGGGAGGCTATTCTCTTATATCTCAGGTCAGTTAAAAGACGCATTGGCTGTCATTAAGGGGTTAAATAATTTTGGGAATCTTGGAGTCCAGACATGAGGATACGGTTTCCAGACCAAGGGGCCTGCTGCTAAGGTATATCCACAAGTCTTATTCAAGGCTTCTTAAGGAGTTGTGCTCATTCATCTGCACAACACGCTAATGTGAGCGGATAGCCCCTACATTCCCTTTCAACACCTGCTACACTTAAATAGCATCCCCTCTTTCCTTCTTTTTCTCTATTGGAGGGTCCTCTTGCTGTGATACTTCATACAATGAAGTGGTCCATCAGTGCCTGTGGGTTGGGGAAGCCAGATTAACAGGCTTACGCTATAAACCGGCAATTTATTAAATATGCTTAGGGCTTGCCTTTTACAATGTGTCCTGCAAGAAGATTTTGTTTCTGTTTTTTTTACGCAAAGTGTTGGATCGCTATTTCATTAAATGCTTTATATGCTTAGTTGTGTATTTTGCCTGTTTTTTATGTATTTTTGCTGTTCCTGTAAGACCTTTGCTTACAGTCTACTGCTTGTCTGTGCTGCTTTTTTTTATTTTATTTCTTTAAGCTATCGGCGCTTTCTCTGCTTCTCCTTCTCCTCCTCCTCCTCATGCTCCTCCTTCAGGCCGCTTCGCTATTCCTCCTCCAAAGCCCCGGCGCTCCAAGAAAGGTCTGTGCGTCATTGTGCTGTGCATGTTGTAAATGCTTCAAGTAGAATTGCGACTACTTGGCTATTGACCAAAATATGGTGTCATTAAATCATCCATCTGCCAGTACAGTACAGGGTTGTTAGTTTCTTGTTTTTTGTTTATATCAGGGGCAGACACAGATAGAAAAGGGCCTCTGTGCAAGGACAGTATATGGGCCCCTTTCAGTCTATTAACTTGTCTATGACAGTAGCTGCTCACCGCTTTGTGGGTGCCCCCTTACCTGTCGGGCCCTTGACTGACTGCACAGGTTGCATCAATGGTATGTCCGCCCCTGGTATATATCTGGGGGGAAGGGGTAGGGTGAATTTTCTTCCTTTAAGGCTTATGCACCTTTTTGATAATCCACGGTTTTTGTAAGAAAAATAAAGGCAAAAATATACGAACCATAAATACGGTTGTAAGTATCTGACTTATCAGCAACAGTTTGTTTTACATAAAAAGGGGCACGGATTTGAAAATGGCCATGGTCACGGGCATTATAACAAACCTATAAATATAAAGGTTCCTGAAAGAAATCAGCCTCCAGGGTGTCCCGATAGAAAGTTCCTGACTAGTGATGAGCCAATATACTCGTTACTCGAGATTTCTCGAGCACGCTCGGGTGTCCTCCGAGTATTTTTTAGTGCTCGGATGTTTAGTTTTTCTTGCCGCAGCTGAATGATTAACATCTGATTGCCAGCATAAGTACATGTGGGGGTTGCCTGGTTGCTAGCGAATGTACTTATGCTGGCTAACAGATGTAAATCATTCAGCTGCGGCAATAAAACCTAAATCTCCGAGCACTAAAAAATACTCAGAGGACCCCTGAGCATGCTCGGGAAATCTTGAGTAACGAGTGTAGTCGCTCATCACTATTCCTGTCCTGACATCTCCTGTTTCTGAGGAGTTGTGCAGTATATCAAGCTGACCAGTGAACACACGAGAACTTGCAGGTGCTTTTTTCAGTTTCTATTTGGTAGTTTGGGGAGGGGGGGGGTTGTTAGTTGCAATTACACACAGGGAATATTTGACCATAGTCTCGTTTGAAATAAACTTGCCATAGTCGGACATTATATTTCAGTGATCTTGTATAAATTAATTGCCATTTTTTCTTCTTTTTTCTCAGTACAACGTTCATCTGGTTCCGAAGAGAATATTGCAGAAGGTAAATGTGTCATACTATTAAAATAGCCAATAACATAGGAGGGAGGGGAAGTGTAGAAAGCTCACCACGTTGCCAATTTCAAGTCCATATGTCAGCCGGGATCCATCCTGAGGGGTGCCGCACCCATTGGTGATCACAAGCAAAGGTAAAAAAGAGAAAAGGGAAATCCACCGGCACGTCCAACAGGAGAATAAAAGTTACTATTTATTAGAAAAAACTTTAAAACATGATAAAAAATGAAACCTGACGCGTTTCTGGTGTATACCAGTCCTTATTCATAGGACAACTGAGATAACATGTAACAAAACAAATTTTATACTCGGCTTGCAGTGAATGAGCAAAAACAATAGGTGGAGCTCAAATCAATGCTGCAGAGGAAGTTGCAAACAATACAGGTGTCAACCATAAGACAATGAATGTGGTACAATAGTTAACCTATAAACATACCAAAAAGAAAAAAGAAAATATATTTTTTTATATTTTCAAAAACAATGCACATATTACCACCATATAACTATATCAAAATAATTCTTAAAACAAATAGAATGACAATAATACTTCACAAAATATCAACCTCTGCACGTATCAGAAAATTCTTTTTGAAACATAATAACTAATAAATGAAAATTATTTTTGAAATTCATACATCGGGCATATTTGGTATCCAAGGTCAATATCCAGTGGGCTTCCCTTATAGCTAACCAATAGATGATGTTCACATAGCCTCACACATCAACACGGTCTCCAAAAATAATATCCTTGTATTTGTAGAGCATGTCGCCATTTTGTGAGAATAATCAAAAGTAACCTGATCATTTAATACATACTATAAAATATAAATTATAATGAATTATCCAGATGACTTTGCCAACAATTATTATAAAAGATACAGCACCATTTTGTGCTCTTTCCCTACCTATATCTTTAATATTTAAAGTGTCCTTCGATAAATAAATATGCTCACACCAAATATAGTTACTCTTGTTAAATGCAGGATGGAATCCGGTAACCCCACTAACTTCAGTCCTAATCCTTTCTCTATTCAACACAAGTATCAGAGTATGTCAAAGTTCTTTCATGTAGACCTAGTTTTGTGGCCTATAGACCAGCACTAGGTTGCATCTAGTGTTTTTCAACCTAATGCAACATGCAAATCAGACTTTTTTTTTTTTAAATTCGTTTATTAATTCAGTATAAACAAACAATGCACACATTTGCAATTATCATCAATTATACCATGACATACAAATAGTTGTAGAACAACATCATATCAGAAGTTACAAAGATAATGAAATGTGCATGGTAAATCATTAGATTCTTATAAGAAAAATACCTATTATACAACTTAACAACTTTAACCACTAACAGTAACAGTAAGTCGCCAAGAGAAAACAGATTTAAATCCTGCTCTATGGGCAATGTCCCCAAAAACCACAAGCCCACCCTCCTATGTAGATGTCTAGTCAGTGCAGACTATAGAGTATGACAAGAGGAGTTCCATTTGCCCCATATCTTCTCAAATTTACCTGGACATCCTCTATTTTGATACATTGTTTTTTCATATGGGATAATTGAATTCACCAGATCGATCCAAACTCTAAGGGTCGGGGGGAGCCACCCATCCATCTTAACGCCAATACCTTCCTTGCCAAAAAGAGCGTCTCTCGGAGAAAGATCCCAGTGTGATGATCCCAGGTCTCCGTATCCCACACCCCGAACAGACAGGTTAACGGTTCAAGTGGGACAGGGATCGACAATAACGATGTTAATAATGTCGTCACCTCTCTCCAATAATGAAGGACTACAGGGCACCTCCAAATCATATGAACAAAATCAGCATCGGGCACATGACATCGCAAACAATCTGACGAATGCAAGCGGCCCATTTTAAAGAGACGTGCCGGGGTTAAATAGGCCTGATATATGATATATAATTGGGTCATTCTATTATTGATTGAAGGGGAAACTTTAGTTGAAGATTCAAGAATATCCTCCCAATCCTCTCCCAGTACATCGGGAAGGAGTTCCTCCCATTTCCCCTTGACAGAGTTGATGACCGACCCATCTCCCATGGATAATAGATATGTATATAGAGAGGATATAAGTCCTTGAGGACCCTGTGATTTGAGGATACCTATTAAAGGCAAAGAAGAGATCGCCCGACCCGTACCCACATTTCGTATATATGATTGAAAAGCTGACCTCAGCTGCAAATACCTAAAGAATTGGGACCTAGGAATGTTGTAATTATTTCGTAATTGTTCAAAGGTTACAAAAATCCCCTGGTTATGTATATCGCCCACCGAGAGAACACCATGGGAGACCCAGAAATCAGTGGATGGGTGATTTAGTAATTCAGGTATATAACCATTGTTCCACAGTGGCATCTCGGCTATGACATCCGTAAATTTAATAATTCTTTTTATTTGTCTCCATATCAATCTCGCCAGCCGGAGCATAGGTAACAGACGACAAGTACCAACTTTCTCCATCTCTAGAAATCCCAGCGGGCAATCAATCCGGGCAGAATGAATTAAATGACTCTCAGAATTAGGCAAGGAGCTATCAGGCATCCATTTACTTATCGCCTTAGCCTGTCCGGCAAGGTAGTACAAATAGAGGTCTGGTAAAGCCGCCCCACCCCCCTTTTTTGGTCTCTGTAAAATAGATAATTTGAGTTTGGGTCTGGCCTTTCCCCATATAAAGGACGTGATTAAGGAGTTTAATTTTGCAAAAAATGATTTGGGTATTGGTACAGCACTATGTTGAAAGCAGTAATTAAGTTTGGGAAGCAGTATCATCTTAATTAGATTAATGCGGCCTGCGACAGAGAGGGGGAGTCTACCCCAGGTTATAAATTTAGACTTGACCAAATCCAGCAATGGGTAAATGTTTTGTTGTAGGTCTAACCGACTGTACTGAGACATATGAATACCCAGATATTTGAAGTTGGAAGCCACAGGTAGCGAAGTGGGAATCCCGAGGCAGGGAGCCGAAGTATGAGATAGAGGCATCAGGGCAGATTTATCCCAATTTATATATAGGCCGGAAAATTTGCTAAATTTATCTATGGTTGTTATCACTTGTGGTAGGGTTTCTTCTGCTTTATCCATAAATATTATCATATCATCAGCATATAGGCCAATGGTATCCGTACGATCTGCAATATTTATTCCCTTAATATCCGGGAAGGATCTTATGCGTATTGCTAAAGCCTCTATCGCAAGGGCGAAGAGAGCTGGGGATAGAGGGCACCCCTGCCGGGTTCCCCTGTGTAATGCAAAAGATTCAGAGATGGAATTATTCACGATTACACGCGCCCTGGGATTCTTATACAGCGTGTCTATCCCCCTAATAAATTTCTCTCCAAAACCATACTTCTGCAGACACGCGGAGAGGAAAGGCCACTCGAGGGAGTCAAATGCCTTGGCCGTATCCAGCGATGCCAGCGCCCAACTATTGTCTGGCTCTAGAGAGCTGTACTGAATCACCGATTGGACTCGCCTGATATTGATAGAAGTACTTTTCCCGGGCATAAAGCCAGTTTGATCTGGGTGTATAAGGTCCAATATGAGCGTATTTAGTCTAGTGGCCAATATTTTAGTGAAAATTTTGTAATCTACGTTTACTAGTGATATGGGGCGATACGATCCACATTCCAGAGGATCCTTCCCTTCTTTTTTAAGTACAATAATGTTTGCATCATAGAATGTTTCGGGCATCGTCTCTCCCTCCCATATATTCCTGAGTACTTTCAATAAAAGTGGTGCCAATTGACCTCGATACTTCTTATACAGTTCAATAGGGAACCCATCAGGTCCAGGGGCCTTCCCGGTGGCCATGTCCATTATAGCTTGCTCAACCTCCTCCAAAGTAAACTCAGCCTCCATAAAGGCTTGCTGAATTGAACTTAATGAAGGGAATGCTATGTCCGATAAATAGTCTACACATTCAGGAACACCCAAACCACTATTAGACTTGTATAAAGATTTATAATAATCATGAAAACACTGGAGGATCTCCTCAGTAGAAGATACCAATGAACCATCAGGTGCCCGAATCTGCAATACTGTATTGGATGTGTTATGTTGGCGTACTAAAAAGGCCAATAGTTTACTGGCTTGATTCCCCAATTCGAAATATGATTGACGGGTAAAAAACAATTTACGTTTGGATTTTGTGTCTATATGTTGGGTATATAGCCTTTGGGAAGTGAGCCAAGCTACCCTGTTGCCACTAGTTTGGTTGGCTACATAGGCGGCCTCGGATTCCTTCAACTGTCGCTCCATCTCATCATCCCTT